>NC_064853.1:122765859-123467734 GCF_024139225.1 Suncus etruscus
TACCACAAGGCATATACTTTCCCTCCCCCTTCATTGTACTATTTCTCTGGCCCCATCCTTTTTTCCTCCAACGTCTCTGCTTTTATTCTATCCTCCTATTCTCATTCTCTCTACTTGGCTTTCTCCAGTGGCCCTCTTCAACTACTTTCTCTCCTTCATCTCTCTCTTCCCCTAACTTTTCTCCCTCTGTCCTCCTTGTCCTTATCCCTTTCCCATGTGATGTGCACTCACCGTGATCACTGGTACCGTCCTCAGGACCAGTCCCACCCTGAGCAGCAGCCTTAGTTCTCTGTGTCCTGCATAGAGAAATGCCACAGCTGACATTCACCTATCCATCTTCTCATCACAGCTGCAGCCATGGAAAATGTGTGGCCTCCGGGTCCTCATATACATGCCACTGCGCAGAGGGTTATAGCGGAGACTTGTGTGACCACAAGAATGACTCAACCAGTGCCTGCTCTGCCTCCAAGTGCCAGCATGGGCAGTGCCAGGTCTCAGAACAAGGAGAGCCGTATTGCGTGTGCCAACCCGGCTTCACTGGGCAGCACTGTGAGCAAGGTGAGGTGTCCAGCCACATGGAGCAGGTTTCATCTCTCTGTTTTCACTTGCTCTCACAGCTCAGCCAGGACTGTGCTTACCTGGGGACTCAGGCCTCCCCTGGGTGAGTGTCTGCAGTGGGACTGTACTAGCTGAGTCTACTTCCCATATGCTAGAGCTGTGGCTTTCTTGGCAAACAGATTCCTGAGGGTCCCCAGAACCCCCCAGAGGTATGAACTTTAGGGCTCTTGTGCATGACACAGTGAGCCACTATGTTATCCCATGGACATCACTTCCCATTCTTAGCTGCCAGTCTGTTCTTTATATGTCACCTAAAAATAAAATCTGGGGCCAGAGCACTAGGACAGTGAGTAGGAAGTTTGCCTTACTCAAGGCTAACCCAAGTACAATCCCCAGCATCCCCCAAACCCACTAGGAGTGATTTTTGAGTGCAGAACAAGCATGACCCAAAAACAAAGGAAAAATGAAATACTAAGGTATGTCTTTCTCACTTTATTTACTTAGCATGAACCTGCAAGGCACATTCATATGATCACCAATGACTGAACTGAAATCCATTGCATATAGCTGCATATGTAAAAATGCACATAATTATGTATTTTTTAAATAAGGGATACATTTGTACAAGCTCCTACACACTTAGTCCACTGCAGCATTATCCACAGTAGCCTAATACCTTTTAAAACTAACAGAATCTTGGGGTACCATGACAGTTAAATAGGGGTTATACAAAGCCTGCCCTAGTCTCATCATTCTAGTCAAGACCCTCCCTCCCACTTTCCAAGATGGCATCTTAGCTCCTGCTCCAGGCTCCCCTTTCTTGCCTTCTGGGTGTCTCTTTTATGAGGAGCACAGAGCAGCGGTGTCTCCACTGAAAACATGGCTCCATCTCCTCTCAGGCTCTGTAGACTTTAGCTGCCTGTTTGCTTTAACATGTACAAGAGAGAGGACAGGGACTGAGGCGCTTACCTGCATTCATCCTAATACTGTGCTCCATATAGTGTACTGAGCTAGGGGTGGCCCAAAAACCCCAGAGAAGAGAAGGGCATCTCCACTCCCTCTGTTGAGGAGTATGCTCTTCTGTCTTGCTACATCTCCCGGAAGGTGTTGCCATCCAAGTTGGTCTTTTCAACGTTTGAGGAATCACAAATTACTCATACAAAGGATTTCAGATGTACTTTCTGTTGGCATGAGCATGTCAGGCCAGCATATGGGGCTACTTCTCACCATGCTAACCACCACCATCCTAAGTTCTGCATAGCTCCTGCATAGCTCCCAAAGGAAGGAGGTGCCAAAGAACACACTGAGACATTCCCAGGCCAACAGAGCTGCTCAGACAGTTTGTCTCTGCCATAAAAACAGAATCAGAGGGCAGCCATCTGCACTGTTATAACTAACTTACCAAAACAGATCACCTCTGGGGTTTGAAGTAATTTAAAATATTACAAGGGAGGGAGGAAACAATAGCTTTCTCCTGCTATAGGTCCATGAACCTCCTCCCTTTATAAAGACCTGGAAAATACTCATCAGTGTCCCTGTGACAGTTCATGGCAGCACCTGTAGCCATGCATGCATTACATCCTCACTTGTCCTACTCTTGTGGGCCTGGCCTATGGAAGACATGGAGGAGCCTAAAGAGAGGACAAGGGTTAAAACACTGGCCTTGGGGCCGGGCGGTGGCGCTAAAGGTAAGGTGCCTGACTTGCCTGCGCTAGCCTTGGACGGACCGCGGTTCGATCCCCCGGTGTCCCATATGGTCCCCCAAGCCAGGAGCAACTTCTGAGCACATAGCCAGGAGTAACCCCTGAGCATTACCGGGTGTGGCCCAAAAACCAAAAAAAAAAAAACAAAAAAACAAAAAAATAACACTGGCCTTGTAGCCAGAACAATAGTACCTTACATGTAGCCAACCCAGGTTCAATCCCTGGCATCCCATTTGGTCCCCCCAAGCACTGCCAAGAGTAACTCCAAAATGCAAAGTCCAGAAAAAGCTATGTTGTAGCCCAAAAGAAATGACAACAACAACAACGATAGCAAACCAAAGCGCTGGCCTTGGGTGAAGCCCCCAGAAATGAGCAATGAGGCTCCAGAGAGCAGCTTCTGAGTCACAGTGTTTGTAGGGTTGGGGTGTCCCCTATTTCTGGAATGAAGAGCCATGCCAGCCCGTGTCCTTGGGGATGACCCTGGCCTGTGTCCTCCACAGAAAGCCCCTGTCGTGGGGAGCTGGTCCGAGAGGTGATCCGCCGCCAGAAGGGCTACGCGGCATGCGCCACCGCAGCCAAGGTGCCCACCGTGGAGTGCCGAGGGGGTTGCGGGACACAGTGCTGCGGGCCCACACGCAGCAAGCGGCGGAAGTACGTCTTCCAGTGCACTGATGGCTCTTCATTGGTGGAGGAAGTGGAGCGGCACCTGGAATGCGGCTGCCGGGCCTGCTCCTAGGAGGCGGCCTGGGAGAGAGAGATGAAGTCTATTGTAAAATAAACACCCACAAAAGACAGATAGAACTTATTTTTATTATGGAAAGTGACTATTTTCATCTTTTATTATATAAATATTATCACACCCGGTCAAGTCCTTTGTATCATATAGTGCGTTATTTTCACCAAGTTTTGGTGTTTGTGTATGTGTCGCGTTTGTATGAACAGCTGTTAAAAAAAAAATGTTTTACGGAAACAAAAGACTAATAAACTATGTTTGAAAACCAAAAGTGAAGAATAAGGCCATGAGTGGGAAAAGGAAAAACTGGTTCCATAGCACAGCAGTAAGACATTTACCTTGCATGCTGTCAACACAAGACAAACCTGGTTTGGAGTTGGAATCCCGGTATCCCATATGGTCCCTCAAGCCTGCCAGGATCGACTTCTGAGTGCAGAACCAGGAGTAACCCCTGAGAGCCACTGGGTGTGACCCAAAAACAACAACAACAACAACAAAATCGGTTGTTATTCATGGCCCTAAAATTGTCAGCTTTGGAGCAAGGGGTCCTCAGCGCCCTGACCCCCCACTCTCAGCCTTTCTCCATCTGTACCTAAGGTGGGAGACCCCTTTTTCCCATTAGCTGGGCTAGAACTGCCTGTTTTCAGGCAGGCCTCAGCCACCCAACGCCATGACCAAGGCCCCTGACATACACATTGCTTGCCCAGGTATGCCCACACTGTACCGTTGGCCCCTTTAACCAGCACAGCCCTACACACACACTATGGAGGGTGGTGAGAGCTCACAACCTGCCCTTCCCAAACACCCCTCTTGCCCCTTCTGATCCTCATGCTAATGCTGAGGCCTGGTCTTCTCAGGAGTACCCCCAGTTTTCAGCCCCCAAAGCCTCTGCTGCAGACATATGAGAAGCATAGGGGGCAGTGATGTGCCAGAGGTATGGAAGACAGAGTGGGCATGAGGATACGTGGAAATAAGTCACAGTGTCACAGGCAGGTCACTGTGCAGTGTCACATGGCAATCTGCTCCATGGAGGTTTACAGGTGAATCTTCACAGATGTGCATTCAGTTCTCTAAGCAGACTCAGAGCTCAGACATCTGACCATCTGTAAATGGAGGCATGCAGCAATGAGGCAAGGGAGCTGGTAGGAAGAGGGCACACTGTGGGCCAAGAGCCTCATAGGCTTTGTGGCCATGGACCACCCTTGACAAGGGTTCCGCCTGAGGCATTCCTCAATCCAGGAGCTCAGAAAAGAAAGTCACTTTTTCAGGAATGGAAAAATTATTTAAAAGTGGTGCAGGGTTGGGGCTGGAGCGATGGCGCAGCAGTAGGGCATTTGCCTTGCATGCAGTTGACCCAGGAATGACCGCGGTTCAATCCCCTGACATCGCATATGGTCCCCCAAGCCAGGAGTGATTTCTGAGGGCATAACCAGGAGTAATCCCTGAGCATCGACAGGTGTGGCCCAAAAAGCAAATTAATTAATTAATTGATGGTGCAGGGTAAAGACCAGGAGAGTGCGGTTAGGGCAGAGAAGGAACCACAATGACAATGATAGCTGGAAATAATCATTCTGGACAAAAACTGGATGCTGATGGGGTAAAGTGATATGCATGTTACCCCTTCAATAACAATATTGTCAACAGCAAGTTTTTTAAAGGGAGGGGCTGGACTGATAGCACAGTGGGTAAGGCATTTACCTTGCAGAAGGCTAACCTGGCTTCAATCCCTGGAGTCCCAAAGGGTCCTGAGTCTGCCAGGAGTAAACCCTGATTACCACCAGGTGAGACCCAAAAAGGAAAAATAAAGGAAGAGAGAGAGAAGAAAAATGTCTGCTATAGAGGCAGGTTGGGGTCTAGAGAAACTTGGGACATTGGTGGCAAGAAATGTGCACTGAGGAAGAGGTGAGTGCTTGGACATTGTATTACTGAAACTCAATCATGAGCAACTTTTTAACTGTTTATCTCACATTGATTCAATTAAAAAATTATTTTTAAAAAAAGAGCCTGGGATATAGGACAGGGGTTAAGACACGCGCCTTGAATGTGGCTGACCTTGGTTTCATCCCTGGCATCCATGAGCACATCTGGGCAAGGACCAAAATGAAAGAGTAATGAAAAGCTTGCACAAAGAGCATGCAGAAAACTGAGTTCCATCCTGGCCCTGCATGGTCCTCTGAACACCACCAGGGGTCGCTCCAGAACAACAAAAATTGTCAAAGCACCCTGGAGTATGCCTGGTGGCCCCAGCAATACAAACAAACTCTCAGCACTGAGCTGCCTGGTCTGAGGGACCTCGAGCCCTGTTTGGGAAACCACCATCACCTTTCCCCCCCACCCCCCAAAATGAAGTAGGAGACAACCTAAGTGCTAGAGGTGAGCAGAAGAAGGGAATTAGAGGATGTGGGTAGGCAGGTACTAGCCAGCTGTCTTGGGATTGGGAGTGGGAGTTATACCTAACAGATCCACAAGGTTCTAAGTCTGTGTTTCAGGAACTGGTGACCATGATATGTTCCTCCAGGCCTGGGGACTCCCTGAGGCTCTTTTGGCCTTGCTGTGGCCATACAATGCAAATATCCATAAGGGTCACTAGGTCTTTGTGGGGGTTCAGAGCTGCTTTGGAGGGATTGTTCTGGGGTCTGCTGGTGCCCAGGGCTGAAAAATCACATCCCTCCATCACCCCCTCCACCTGATGGCTTTGTTCCCTCACACCCTCCCCTGCCAGCTCCAGAGCCAGTGGGTCACAGGCTGGAAAGTGGAGTGGGGGTGCCTGCTGCTGGCTGAACTGGCCCTTCCGCAGCCTGGTCGCCTTGGTTACGGGGAGAGAGGATACGGACACGCGCTGATCCCCTAGGGAGAAGCCTGCTTTGCCTGTCAGTTCCTGAGGTTGCAGCAAGAAGACTGATTGGGAGTAGAAGAGCAAGGGGGAAACCAGATCCCCTGGGTGGAGGGGGTAGAGCAAACCTGGAAAACAAACCTAAGGGCCCTCCAATACCCAAGCGGCAGAGAGCTGCTCCCCCTCACTATAGCCCCCTATGTACCCCCATCACCTTGGCAGGGAGCAGCAGTGAGACACGCCCCATTCACCCCCAGAGTAAGCAGCCCCTAGCACAGACCCACACAGAGGGAGGAGCAGCCCCTCCCCTGGGCAGCAGTTCAGCTAGTCTCCAGTCCCTGCTGACAGGTACACCTGACAGAGCACCCCTCCCAGCCAGCTGTAGGGGTGCTCCCCACCTCATTTCCACGCAGGGAGAGAAGTGGGAGATGCTCAGGGGACACTGGCAGGAGTCATAAGAGGCTGTGGGTTCCCAGACCAGATGTGAGAAGTCTTTCAAAGCAATGTCAGGGGCCAGAGAGATAGCATGGAGGTAGGGTTTTGCCCTGCATGCAGAAGGACGATGGTTCGAATCCCGGCATCCCATATGGTTCTCTGAGCCTGCTAGAAGCGATTTCTGAGTGTAGAGCCAGGAGTAACCCCTGAGCGCTACTGGGTGTAATAAAAATAAATAAATAAATAAATAAACAAAAAAAAAGCAATGTCAGAGGTTGAAGCTATAGTACAGGGGGATGGTGCTTGCCTTGCATGCCACTGACCTGAGTTCAATCCTCAGCATCCCATAGGGTCCCTTGAGCTACCAGAAATAATTCCTAAGTGTACAGAGTCTGGAGTCAGCAGTCAGCCCAAGAACTACCAGATGTCCCTCCCCCCTCCACAAGAAAAAAGAAAAACCAAAGCAGTATCAGTGTCCAAGTGCCCCAGGACCCAGAGAAGGAAGTTTGTTTTCCCAAACAAACTGCCACATCCTGATGTGGTTCAAATTCATGGAGGAGTTCCAGAGAATTGAAAGAGACCCAGCTCTGCATCCTTCACCTCTGGATCAGATGGCCCCCAAATGCCCCAGAAAGAACCAGCCATGAGGCTGTGGTGATAAATATAGTGGGATAGACTGGCACGTAGCCCAGCTCAGTTCTATCCCCAGCATCCTGTGTGGTCCCCCAAGAAGTGATCCCTTATCTATAGCCAAGAGTAAGTCCTGAGCACTGCTGAGTGTGGCCCAAAAACAAACAAATTAAAAAGATGCTGGGTTGGGGCCGGAGAGATAGCATGGAGGTAAGGCATTTGCCTTTCATGCAGAAGGTCATCAGTTCGAATCCCGGCGTCCCATATGGTCCCCCGAGCCTGCCAGGGGCGATTTCTGAGCATAGAGCCAGGAGGAAACCCTGAGCACTGCTGGGTGTGACCCAAAAACAAACAAACAAACAAAAAAAAAAACAGAGTACAGGCCCAGAAGTAACCCCTGAACATCACCGGGTGGCCACAACCTATACCCCACATATACCCCCAAAAAAGAACCCTGTAAGGGATCAGAGCAATAGTACAAGTGCTCCTGCCTTGCATACAGCTTATCTGGGTTCAACCCTTGGATTCCATAAAACACCAAGTACAGTCAGGAGTAAACCCTGAGCACCACTGGGTATGGTAAAAAAAAAATAATAATAATAAAATAAAAAAGAAGAAGCTGTGAGGCCCTGCAGAGACAAAGACGCCACTAGCTCTTGAGCCAGCTCTGAGAACACTGCAATTGTACATGTTTTCTGCCAGCTCTTCATAAGTAGTTGGAGAAATTCAAGGCAGGTCTCACTGCGGGAGAGACATTGGAGGGTCTGGGCTTCACAGCACCAGCAAGACTGTGTCTCTGCCTGCCTGGCTCCTGGGCAGATGGGACTGGTGGACAGTTCACACCACTAATTACAGTGGCCAGGGCCAAAGGGCTCTCTGAGTGCCACAGATCAGAAATCAATGGGTGAAAAGGCAGTTACCAAATGAGGTTTGACAGATAAGCTAAGATAGGCCAGTTATTCTATTTCACCATAGATTTGCTACAGGTTTTTAAGTCTTAAAAAATATGTGATGTAATAATTATGTGAAACATTTCCCCCCTTATTCTGCCCACATTTCTTGGGAGTGGGAGGAGAAATGAGAGCAATAATTATGTGTAGGGGTGATTTTGCAGTGATATATGGTTGATAGATGAGAAGACTCAGCTCAGATACTCAGAGACAGAGAACAGGGTCTCCCCACCACCAGCAGTACTTGTGTGGCCCCAAGACTAAGCCAGAGAAATTATGTGATCAGTTGGTCAGGAAGATGATGCTAAGGATACGAAGGCCTACGTTGAATACCCTGAATACCCACCCTATAGGCAACCCCAGCACTGTTAGTAGGTGAGACAGTGACCAGAAAGGGGGGGGGGGGAGGCCCAGAGGCCAAGCCAGAGAGAAAGTACTTGGGTTAAGGCACCTGCATGGCATGCAGCTCACCCTGGCACCCTATCTGATCCTGAGTACAGAGCCAGGAGTAACTCTTGAACACTACTGGGTGTGGCCTTAACACAAGAGCCCTGGGAAAAAAAATTTAAAAGAGTATATAAAATACAAAATAAGGGCCAGGAGATATAGCTTGCCTTGCAAGCAGCCGATCCAGGACCAAAGGTGGTTGGTTCGAATCCCGGTGTCCCATATGGTCCCCTGTGCCTGCCAGGAGCTATTTCTGAGCAGACAGCCAGGAGCAACCCCTGAGCACCGCTGGGTGTGGCCCAAAACCTAAATAAATAAATAAATAAATAAATAAATAAATAAATAAATATAAAAAATAAGAATAATATAATAGAGTCTAGAAAAAAAGGGAAGATAGGCAGAAATCTCTTTTGAATGAAAGAACAAGATAAAAACCCCAAGAGGATAAAGTGATAGAACAGTGGGTAGAGTGCTTGCTTTGCATATGTCTGACATGGGTTCAATCTCCAGCATCCCATATGATCTTGTGAGCCCACCAGGATCGATTCCTGAGTGCAGAACCAGGAAGTAACTGCTGCTGACTAGCTCTTGGGGTCCAGTTTGAAGTAGAGGACTTCTTTGAATCCTCTTGAGGAGAGTGGTTGCACAGGCGGTGAAATATAAAAAAAATGAGAACACACACAATCTGTGTGGAGAACAGCATTCTAATTTTACTATCCAGACTAGGAATTTTTATGAGGGGTATATTGCCAATCACAGGTATAAAATAAAATGCTCACATTTTGCTTCTTTGCAAAGTACAGAAATTTATCAGTGTACATTTTTGATCTTTAAAACAATACACATGGCTCTAGGTGGTTTGAACCTTAGAATGGAATATAGTTCAGTTAGGAGAACAGAGGATAAAAGGAAGGTAAGTTTTTTTGTTTGTTTGTTTGTTTTTTGGTTTTGTGTGTGTGTGTGTGTGTGTGTGTGTGTGTGTGTGTGTGTGTGTGTGTGTGGTTTTTGGGTCACACCCGGCAGTGCTCAGGGGTTATTCCTGGCTCCAGGTTCAGAAATTGCTCCTGGCAGGCTCGGGGGACCATATGGGGCGCCGGGATTCTAACCAATGACCTCCTGCATGAAAGGCAAACGCCTTACCTCCATGCTATCTCTCCATCCTGGAAGGTAAGCTTTTAACATTTCAAAGTAGTTCCTCTTGGGTCATACTGATGTAAATTAAGAGATTAGCAAGAAGCCAGGTGTCCTAATCAAATTTCCTTTACCTAAGGGAAAAGCTTTCTAGATCTAGGGGCTAAGACTAACTTCCTAAGATCTGGTTTTGAAAGAAATAAACTTATATGAAAGTGGTACAGAATCTATACCTAGTAAAATTCAATAGCCTAATGCTATTCTGGCCAAATCTTTTCAGAGTGTAAATTAGTTAGCACATATTCAAAGTGTCAGGGAAGTCCCTGAAGCAAAGCAATCCTTTCTGTTACATACTGTTATGGCATTCAAAGACAAGGAGGATAAACTGTTTTGATGCTAAATTTTCCAGGAAAAGAGAAATGTAATTGAGGATATGTATTTCCTATAAACATGCACAGCAGAAGGGAAAATAATTTTAGATCAAATAATATGAAGGAAATATAATGTTAGTACCATACCATGTGTAACTCCACCCTGGATTTAGGTGTAGCTACCTGAGACCCACCCATTTCTGGGAGGGGTCTTGGGAACTGAATATTAAGTGTGACCTTACCTGCTAGACCCCGCCCATTTCTGGGAGGGGTCTTGAAATAGGTAGATAAACCTTTGAGCGAGGGGATTAGAGAGGGGGTCTGCCCTGCTGAGCTCCCTGGCTTTTGGGTCTCTGCGTTCTGGTCTTTGACCAGCATGGAGCCCAAAGGGAAGATGGCTGAAAGGAATTAAGATGCAGGGCCTAGAATAACTAGTGCTTGAAAGGTTATGAGTAGGCCACACACATGTGGTGAATAGGGCATGAATAAAGTTGATGCTTCCTGATGCCTGTCTCTGGATGAGTTTGTTGCCGCCTTTCACCTGGGCCTGGAACCCGCCGGCTGGATGGGGTTTCGGAGCCACGTGGCCTGGAATGCCATCCACCTCCATCCAGCCCCATCGTTATTTATTTAATTCAACACCATGGATCTCAAAAATATCTCTATGGCATTTCTCCAACTCTCCACCCCATGTTTCCACGGTGAGCCTTTGGTGAAATTTCCTTACGGGCATACGAATAGCCATCCATGCCAGGGACATGACTTCTGGTGGGCCTTCTGTCTGTCCCCCTTATAGAAATATAGAAATTCCTATAGATGGTGGAACAAGTAACTCTTGAACACTGCCAGGTATGGCCTGAAAGACCAAAAAAAAAAAAAAAAAAAATACACACACACATATAACCCCAGAAGAGAGGGTTACAGAAATAAGAAAGATAAGCATATTGCTTGATAGAGTTCCAGGATCATCAAGTTGAAGAGTGAAGTCATTAGTCACTAGAAGATAGAGCATCACATGCAAAGAAGTATCAACAAAGAGAAACTAGGAGAAAGTAACAAGGTTGATTCCCAGCGCACAGTCCAGCACTGCTAGGAATAGCCACAGAGATCCTGAAACATCTGGCTACATCTGAACAACTGTCACTAGAACTGACCTCCATGACCCCTTAAGCACTGCTTAGAAGCACATACACACACAAATATAGCATCTTCAATCAAGGGTGCTGGGAAACATACCATTTGTTCCTCTTTGCACATGCTCCATCAGAGACAGAAATGAGCTCGCATGTGAGACCTAAACCCACGAGACCTCTAAAAGAACTGGATGGAGGGAGAGGAAGAGGCTCTTCAATATACATACCTCTAGAGAGTGATCTTTTAGAAATGAAACCCAAAGCACAAGCAATTACATTGCAGGGGGGGGGGGGTTTGAGTCACACCCAGTGGCACTCAGGGGTTACTTCTGGCTCTGCACTCAGTAGTCACTCTGGGCAGGCACGGGGGATCATATGTCATACTGGGGTTCAAACTACCATCTGTCCTGAATTGGCTGCATGCAAGGCAAATGCACTACTGCTGTGCTATCTCACTGGCCCAAGCATTAAATTTTTAAAAACAAATAGTTACAGGATCACAGAGAAAAAGTAAGTATGTGTGTGTGTGTGTGTGTGTGTGTGTGTGTGAGAGAGAGAGAGAGAGAGAGAGAGAGAGAGAGAGAGAGAGAGAGAGAGAATAGTGTATAGTGGGGAAGGCACTTGTCTTATATAGAGCTGATCCAGGTTCCATCCCCTGCACCCCATAGGTACCCTAAACATACATACATACCCGCCTAAGCATACAGCGAACATCACTGAGCACAGAATCAGAAGTAAAACCTGAGCACTCCTAGGCATAGCCAAAAATAACAAACAACAACAACAACATCAACTAAAAAATAACGGAGGAGCAAGGAAATTATTCAAATAATAGAACACGTGAGATGTGTGTGTTGTCCGTAAATTTCATTCCTGCCATCATAAACCTCTAGCATGTGACCAAGCAGTCTTGGGCCTAACCCCTGAGCTATCAGGCCAACACTCCTATGTCAAGCTTTGGCCCCATGTTGCCCCCAAGCTAGCAGCCGCTCAGCACTGTTGTGTGGCTCCTATATAAATAATAAAAAAAAAATTTATTTTGGTTTTTGGGCCACACCCGGCGGTGCTCAGGGGTTACTTTGGACTGTCTGCTCAGAAATAGCTCCTGGCAGGCACGAGGACCATGTGGGATGCCGGGATTGGAACCAACCACCTTTGGCCCTGGATTGGCTGCTTGCAAGGCAAACGCCACTGTGCTATCTCTCCGGCCCCAAAAATAATAAAATATTTTAAATTGCATCACCTACAGAGCTCTGATACCACCTGGGACTCAGAGCCAGATATAGGCCCTCAGAACTGCCACATGTGGTCCCAAAGCCACCAAAAGAAAAATATAAACAAAAGTTACTACCTGGGGCCAAATGATAATACAACAGGGAGGGCACTTGCTTTGCACGTGGGTGACCAGGCTCTATTCCTAGAACCTCATATGGTTTCCCAGAGCTACCAGGAATGATGCTTGACTGCAGAGCTGGGAGTAACCTCAGAGTACTGATGAGTGTAACCCAAAAACAAACAGAAACAATCAACAGATGAGCTAGAGAGATAGTACAAGTAGAGCGGGTGTCTTGGAGACTGCCAACCCAGATTCAATCCTTGTCACCCCATATGATTCTCTAAGCACTGCCAGGTATGGCCCAAAAGCCAAAAATAAAAAATACAGAATAGGAAAGTAAACATATAAAACATCTATCTGGTAAGAGGTTATTATAAAAAGTTATAAACTTCTACAGCAAATTAATATATAATGCAATTTAAAATGCATATAGGACCTTAATAGACTTTTTTTCCAAAGAAGATATACAAGAGGCTAGGGGTATTGTATAGTGGGGAGGGCATTTCCCTACATATAACTAATGCAAGTTTGATCCCCAACATCTCATTTAGTTCCCAGAGTGATCCCTAAATACAGAGTTCAGAGTGATCTCCGAACACAGATCCAAGAGTAAACCCTGAATACTGTGGAACCACACACACACACACACACACACACACACACACACACACACACACACAGTGCAACTGTGTCTGGTGGTAGATATTAATGAGACAGAATGCAGTGATTACCTCACAGTACATGCAAGTATTGAATCCTGTCCCATACTGGGACAGAACACGAGTTCTGTCAATTACAACATGATTTTAAAAATCAGGAAATCACACCAAAGAAACTCACAGAACAGGAGTACACAGCTTTGGTCACAGATGCCAGCAATGACCATCTTAAAACAGAGTCAAATATAGCTCCTAAGCACACAGCTGTAATATTCCCACACTCCATCCCAGGCACCATATAAGGTCCCTGAGAACCAGCAGGAGTCACTCCTGAGCACAGAGCCTGGAGAAGATCCTGAGCATGGCACAAGCGGTAAGGCATCTGCCTTGTCCACACTAGCCTAGGACAGACCAAGGTTTGATCCCTGGGTGTCCCATATGTTCCCCCAAGCTAGGAGCTATTTCTGAACACATAGCCAGGAGTAACCCCTGAGCACCACTGGGTGTGGCCCAAGAAGGAAGGAAGGAAGGAAGGAAGGAAGGAAGGAAGGAAGGAAGGAAGGAAGGAAGGAAGGAAGGAAGGAAGGAAGGAAGGAAGGAAGGAAGGGAGGGAGGGAGGGAGGGAGGAAGGGAGGGAGGGAGGGAGGGAGGGAGGGAGGGAGGGAGAGAAAGGAAGGGAGGGAGGGAGGGAGAGAAAGGAAGGGAGGGAGGGAGGGAGAGAAAGGAAGGGAGGGAGGGAGGGAGAGAAAGGAAGGGAGGGAGGGAGGGAGAGAAAGGAAGGGAGGGAGGGAGGGAGAGAAAGGAAGGGAGGGAGGGAGGGAAGAAGGGAGAGAGAGAAAGAAGGAAGGAAGGAAAGAAGGAAGGAAGGAAGGAAAGAAGGAAGGAAGGAAGGGAGGGAGGGAGGGAGGGAGGGAGGGAGGGAAGGAGGGAGAGAGAAAGGAAGAAAGGAAGGAAGGAAGGAAAGAAAGAAGGAAAGAAGGAAGGGAGGGAGGGAAGGAGGGAGAGAGAAAGAAAGAAAGGAAGGAAGGGAGGAAGGGAGAGAGAGAAGAAGGAAAGAAGGAAGGAAGGAAAGAAAGAAAGAAAGAAAGAAAGAAAGAAAGAAAGAAAGAAAGAAAGAAAGAAAGAAAGAAAGAAAGAAAGAAAGAAAGAAAGAAAGAAAGAAAGAAAGAAAGAAAGAAAGAAAGAAAGAAAGAAAGAAAGAAAAAAAAGAAAAAGAAAGAAAGAAGAGGGAGGGCCCGGAGAGATAGCACAGCGGCATTTGCCAGGACCAAAGGTGGTTGGTTCCAATCTCGGTGACCCATATGGTCCCCCGTGCCTGCCAGGAGCTATTTCTGAGCAGACAGACAGAAGTAACCCCTGAGCAATGCCGGGTGTGCCCCCCCCCAAAAAAAAAGAAGGAAAGAAAGAAAAAGAGAGAGAGAGAAAGAGAGAGAGATTGGCATATCTATACATCCAAAGCTCATGTTTAACAACACTGAAACCATGAGATCTATGCTGTGACCACCAATCTTTGGAATATGGAGGTGCAGGTGTTGATGGGGATGACTATGAAAGCATTGGTGGAGGGAGGGAAGTTCACACTGATAATGAAATTGGTGTTGAAATATTATGTGCCTAAAGCTCAACTAATAACTGTAAATCACAATTTTTTAATTAAACAAAAATATTTTATTTAAAAGAAAGAAGCAATAAGAGAACACAAAAGAGAAGAGAGAAGAAAAGAAAAGAGAGAAGAAAGAAGACAGAAGTGGGGGAACAGAAGGAAGGGGAGGAAGAGTAAGTAGAGGAAAAAAAGAGGAGGGAAGGAGGAGGAGGTGGTAGGAAAAGAAGAAGGAGAAGAACAAGAACAAGAAGGGAAAGGAGAAAGAAGAGGAGAAGGAGGAGGAGGAAAAGCAAAGGAGGATGAAGAAGGAAGAAGACAGAAGTAGTAGTGAAAGGTCCGGGCGTCCTAATCTAGCTGCCCGACGCAGAGAAATAAGAGGCTGAGGCCCCAGCAAATGCTCCAGTAAGTGCTTTATTACTGACCGGAATGGTCAGGGTCAATGTGTGCCCAGAATGGACAGAGACAAAGACCACGTGGCAGTCTAAATTCGTTCTTATATACCCTAAGAAGGGGGAGGGAGAAGGGGCAGTGACGACTCCCTTAAGGGCGGGATATCCGCCAAGGTAATACGAGTTATTGGTGGGGTCGAGGTAGTGATGACTTCCTTAAGGGCGGGACATCCGCCAAGGTTGGTGGAGGCGGGGTTGACTTCCCTTTTCAGTAGTAGTCTAAGTTGTATTAGTTATAAGGTTCCAGAGTAGAAGGACGAGACCACACAACTGGAATAAAGTTTAATACCTTAATCCGTCTGCCAACAAAACCCCCAGCCTGGCCAGCCAGGGCCATCACCCCAAAAGAGAGGAGCCCGGCGCAAGGTCATGATGAAGATTATATAGGAAAGGAATATAGGGAGGTTCCAGCTTTCTGATGATCCCTAAAATAATTGTCTCTTGTCTAGAGATACTTTCCTACTGCTCCCTGTCCTTCCCTGTTAGGCTACCTGGTATGACCAGGCAGCTTGGGGTGGGGTCTATGGAAATAGGCTTGTGAAGACCAACATGTGATTTACCATTTGGTCCTTACAAAATGGTATCTCTCCCTGCTCAAAACCTAAGAAGCTGCCATGTGACCTTTACAAAATGGCATCCTCCTTGTTCAGAATTAAGGTCCCAACATTAGTAAGTCCTGGTGGGTCAGGTAAGTGGAATGAGTGGAGAGAGTTTATGCCTTGCATGTCTGGTGCCCTATAGTGAGAAAACAGGGTAATCTAGTGGTGGGACACTGTTCTAGCTCTAGAGAGAAAATCACACCCTGGTCCCCTATTCCCTGCACTTAGGGTCCCTGCAGGCTCATGTTCCCATGACTGCAGGACAGGCTTTAAATCCCAGTCCACCATCCACTTAGTGTTTTGGACTTTATCTGAGAGACAGGGGTTGTCTCCCAAGTTGTTCTTAGGGGTGCCCCAGCAATTCTCAGGCAGGGGTATCAATGCAAAAGCTTGGATGAAGGGAATGCCCATGCCACTCCAGCCATACTCGGGGGGGTTGGGATCAAACCAGGGGCAGCCCAGTGTGTGTCCCTCTGCCCTATATCTCCGACCTGTTGACTGTTCTGTGTTTCAAAACTGCCAGGCCAGAGGGCAGCTGACAGGAGCCACAACAAGCTGGCCCCACATGGCAAGTCATGACCCCACTTCCTGCTCCCTAAAACCTACTAGCCTGAGATCACCCGAGGCCCAAATAGGGGCTCTGCTTTCCCTACCCTGAAGCAATCAGCACCACAGGCCCTCTGGCCTTTCCCCCTTTTCCTTCCTGGCTTTAATCCTGGAATTTGGAGTTGTGTGGAGGTTGGAGGGAGTTGAGTTCTTGGGAGATGGGAGGAGGTGGTTGGCCCTAATGCTAAGAGAATGACAGAATAAAAATGAGGGAGGCAGATGGAAGGAGGACAAGGCTGGTCACAAAGGACCCCTTCCACAGGACTGCATAGATACCACCCGGGACAGGCAGTCTGGGGACAGGAGCAGGTGGCCAGAGGCCAGGGCCCAGGAGGAGCTGGAGGAGGGGCTCGAGGACTGAGCCTGTCCAGGGCCCTTTTGTGATGAAAATATTGGCGACTTTCCCAGTGGCAGCCACCGCCTGGCCTGTGGGCTCCTACAAATGACAAGGCACACTGTTTGCTGAAAAAGCTTTGGCTTTTAAGGGGTGTGAATCACCCCTTTGTCAGAAAATGTTTCAGAAACAGGGAAAGGGAAAAAATAGTAAAAGAGGGGCGGGAGAGAGGGAGGAAGATACAGCTGGAGTTAACCCATCCCTGCCCACAGCCAAGCAAAACCCCACATCACTCTTCTTTCTAGTTTAAGAAATTGCTAATCCTGGAGATCCTCTCAGTTTCCCAGTCTCTCCCTCATGTCTCTTTCATTCTTTTTCTCTCCTTCTCTACCCTCTCCCTCCTCACCTCCTCTTCCTCTCTCTCTCCTCTCTCTCTCCTCTCTCTCTTCTCTCTGTCTCTGCCTCTCTGTCTCTCTCTGTCTGTCTCTGTCTCTGTTTTTCTCTCTCTCTTTCTCCCCCTCCCTCACATCCCCCCAACTCAGCTGGCTTGAGGACTTTTGTCTGGTGCCTCTACATTCTTGAGACCACACCTGCTTCTCTGGGGGTCCTGGACTGGTCCATCATGCAATTGGGGCAAAAGCTGCTGGCCCTACTGCTTGCTGTTCACCCCACCAACCCACCACCCCCAGGGAGAAAAGTCCTTATATGGGTCGAGCTGTATATACCTAAGTAGGACAGAACTTGCCTAGTTGGTGTGAGGATGTGGGTTCAACACACAAAACCACAGTCTAAAAAGGAGATGGGGCCGGAGTTTACCTTGCACACAGCCAAGCCAGGTTCAATCCCGACATCCCATAGGCTTCCCCAGGCCAACCAGGAGTGCAAAACTAGGAGTAAGCCCTGAGCACTGCCAGGTATAACCTCCCTGGTCATTGTTAGGGTCCAGAAATGGAAGGACAAGACCACATAAATTGGAGTAAAGTTTAAACTTTATTTACCTGCCAACAGCTCCTAACTGACCGGTCAAGGTTCTCTTCCAGGAGGGATGAAAGAACCCCGCCCAAGGTTGTGAATGGGATTATATAGGATAGGGATATAAGGAGGTTCTAACTTTCTGATGATCTTTAAAATAATTAACTCTTGTCCAGGGGTACCTTCCTATTGCTCCCTTGTCCTTTCCTGATAGGCTACCTAGTATGGCCAGGTAGACTGAGGTGGGGTCTATGGAAATAGGCTTCTGAAGCCCCAGCATGAAGCCCACACCATGTGGTCCTTACAAAATGGTGTTTCTCCCTGCTCAAAACCTAAGAAGAAGTCAGCCTTGTGACTTTTACAGAATGGTGTCCCTCTTTGTTCAGAATTCAGGTCCCAACAGTCATACCTGGCTAAAAAAAAATCATAAACTAGAGAGATAATAGAGCTGGAGATAATAGCACCAACCAGAGATCACAACACCAACTCAAGTTCAGTCTGCAGCATCGTCAGGAATGACCTTTGAGCACTGAGCCTGAACACAGTTGGATGTGGCCCAAGAGAAGGCAAACCTTCACTTCAAACCATCTGAAATAGCCTGGGGAGGGGGAGTGACCCAGCAGCAAGCACATGCCTTGTGTGTATGTGATTCCTGCCACCTGAATAAATAATATAAAGTGATGTGAAAAATATGCACAAAAAGCAACACCTACATGTGACTGAATAGCATTTAATCTACTGAAGATGGGGTGTTCATTTTGTTTTGGTACCGTTGTAGGATTCTATAGTAGAAGGATAAAACCACACAACTGGAATAAAGGTTTTTGTTTTTTTTTTTTTTTAGTTTTTTCAGGGGTTACTTTGATGTTCAGGGGTTACTCCTGACTAAGTGCTCAGAAATTGCCCCTGGCTTGGGGGGACCATATGGGACGCCGGGGGATCGAACCGCGGTCGTGGTCCTTCCTTGGCTAGCGCTTGCAAGGCAGACACCTTACCTCTAGCGCCACTCACTGGCCCCTGGAATAAAGTTTTTTAACACTTTAACCAGTCTGCCAACAAGACTCCTCAGCCTGGCCAGCCAGGGGCCATCCCCTGAAGGAGATGAGCCAGGCCCAAGGTCATGATGAGGATTATATAGGGGTCTATGGAAATAGGCTCACAACATGTGGTCCTTACAAAATGGTGTTTCTCCCTGCTCAGAACCTAAAGAAGCCTGCCATGTGACTTTTACAAAATGGCGCCCCTCCTTATTCAGAATTCAGGTCCCAACAATACATTCACATACAATCACACAAACACATGACAAATACACATATATATTCTCATTCATACTCACATATACAGTTACATACATATATACACACATATACTCACACAAGTGAAACACAGACTCATATACACACTGCCACACAGAGATACACATATATACAGTCATATACTCTCACACAGTGGCACATACTCGTATATACACAAAACCACATGCACATAGTCACACACATACATACATTTTTGCCTTCTGAAGCCCAGTCCCATTCAATTCTTTCCCCTTCCCACATGTGTGATGTGTCTGTGTGCTTGGCCGTGTGCATATGCGCATGTACGTGTGCACATCTTCCCTCCCCTTTCTCTCTGTCTCTGTCTCTCTGTCTCTCTCTGTCTCTGTCTCTGTCTCTCTGTCTCTCTCTGTCTGTCTGTCTGTCTGTCTGTCTCTCTCTCCCCTCTCTCCGTCCCTGGGATTCTTTTTTTTTTGGTTTTTGGGCCACTCCCTGCGGTGCTCAGGGGTTACTCCTGGCTGTCTGCTCAGAAATAGCTCCTGACAGGCAAGGGGGACCATATGGGACACCGGGATTCGAACCAACCACCTTTGGTCCTGGATCGGCTGCTTGCAAGGCAAACGCCGCTGTGCTATCTCTCCGGGCCCCCCCTGGGATTCTTAATGACAGCTGGGAAGAAGGAGGTGAAGAAAAGGGAAGCGTGCAAGCCCACCACAGAGGTATGCACAGCACAGCACAGCACATATTACAACCCTTAACTTCCTCCCTCTCCCCTCTCCCCTCTCCCCTTTCTCCCTTCTCTCCCCTCTCCCTTTTCCCCCTCTCTCCTCTCCCCCCTCCATCTTTCTCTCTCCTCCTCTCCCCCTTTGCCCCCCTCTGCTCTCTCCCTTTTGCCTCCCTCTCTCCCTTCTCCTCCCTCTCCACCCTTTGCTCCCACTCCTCTCCCTCTCCTCTTTACTTGTGGCACAACTAGGAAATTCTTTTCCCTATGAGCTTGAATCTGGGGAGGGAGAGAAGCAGCTCCAGTATCTGCCTTGATGTCCCCTGAGGGCCCTCACACCCACATTGACAATGAAGGCAGCCAGAGCTCAGCATTTGCAGATAAGATGGAGCATCTCAGGGATGACTCTGTGTGTGTGTGTGTGTGTGTGTGTGTGTGTGTGTGTGTGTGTGTGTGCATGTAAATTTTATCCTACACTCTTCTGTTCATTCTTCTGAACCCAACCTTCCTTAAAAAAAAATCCTATTAGGGGCGGGGAAGGTGGCGCTAGAGGTAAGGTGTCTGCCTTGCAAGTGCTAGCGTAGGACGGACCGCAGTTCGATCCCCCGGCGTCCCATATGGTCCCCCCAAGCCAGGGGCAATTTCTGAGTGCATAGCCAGGAGAAACCCCTGAGCGTCAAATGGGTGTGGCCCAAAAACCAAAAAAAAAAAAAAAAAAAAAGGGCCCGGAGAGATAGCACAGCGGTGTTTGCCTTGCAAGCAGCCGATCCAGGACCAAAGTTGGTTGGTTCGAATCCCGGTGTCCCATATGGTCCCCCGTGCCTGCCAGGAGCTATTTCTGAGTAAACAGCCAGGAGTAACCCCTGAGCACCACTGGGTGTGGCCCCCCAAAAAAAAATCCTATTAAAAAAAATAAAGGGTGCTGCCCTGTTTTCTTTCTCTCTAAAAACCCTGATGTGACCCATTCACACAATAGCTTAATTTGAGTCTGTCTTGTGTCTCTCACAGCAAACTTCATAACCAAAAGAAAAAATATATTTGTGGAGAGGCCAAAGTGATAAAACAGCCAGAGAGGGAATTTTTCTTGAATAAGGCTGACCTGGATTTGATCCTTAGTATCTTTTATGGTCCCCTGTGCCTGCCAGGAGGGATCCCTGAGCACAACCAGGTATACCCCCTCCAAAAAAAAAAATGGGGTATTTAAATTCTGGCAAAGAATAAGAGGATTAGGTGTTCCCCATACACAGCAGAAGAAACCTTTGCCGTCACACAAACACAGGCTTTTGCCAAGACTTTCAGCCCAAATATCCAGGCCCCTCCCGTGAAGTTAGCCTTTTCCCAAAGGCCTCTGTACATGGTAGAACTTGCTTCACTGCATTTCACACTGCACTCTGCATCCATCCTCAACCCCATTGTGCAGATCTTTTTGCTCGACTCTCTAGCTTTTTCTCTACCTGGGAGCCAGAAAGATAGTACAGCTTGCCTTGCAGGTAGCCCAAGTCAGGTTTAATCTCCAACATTGCATATGGTTTCTCCCTCATCTCAAGTCCCACCAGAAGTGATCCCCAAGTAAGCCAAACACCCAAATAAATAGCATAACTTATCTTCTGATTGCCAATGCAATAAATGGGAATTACAGGAAATGTGGGTCATAGAAAATAGAAAAAAAGAAAAGAAAGACTTTTCCAAATGGCCAGAGACAACACTAGTCACTCTTTCTTTTTTGGTTCAACTATTTTATTTTTCCTTATTAATATTGAGATCTTCCTGGCTTATTAACTACAGGTAATAAGTACTTCCTCAGTGACTGCAGAGGAATGTTATGAAGAGTAGGAAAAATTGCTTCACACTTGTTCCCCAGAGGCATTTAAATGCCAGGTACCAGCTTCCTGAGGGATTCAATTCATCCCTCATAAGGCCTGGCACACACAAACACACACACACACACACACACACACACACACACACACACACACACACTCAGCATACTGATGCTTGAGGAGTTTAGTGTGGTACAACTTGGTGTTGCTTAATCACCTGAACTTTGCACCTCTGCACTCTGGTTTCGATTCTATCAACACACTTGTCTTGCATGTGGCTGATTCGTGTTTAATTCCCAGCACCCTAATAGATCCCCTAAGCCTCACCAGAAGTGATCCTTGAGCATAGCAGCAGGATGAAACACAGATAACCACTAGGAGTGACTTCCTTACAAAATAAGACTCAAATAAGGTGTATAAGGCATTGCATGCCACACTTAAAACAAAAAACTAGGGCTCTGGGCTTACTGCCAGTCCTTCTCCTCCCTTTTACTCACACAAGATAATGATGAGTTCTGAGAGGTAAACACTCTCACAACTTACTGATAGGTCCTGCTGCCAAAATAACAGAGCTCAGGGAGAGCCATAGAACAGCTGGAGAAGACTTGCTTTGTTAGAGTCAGAGAAGACAAAGGGTTGCCCATCACCCCCAAACCCAGAAAGACAGAGACTGCCAATTGGTGACTCTGGTACTATCAGGATTTATTATTACCTGGGCCCCAGGGGTCTGACAGTCTAGTCTGGTCTGTGAACCCCAAGTGCCAGTTACTTATACTTACAACCTTTATAGCAGTGGTCCTCAAACTACAGCCCATGGGCCACATATTGTATTTGTTCCTATTTTGTTTCTTCATTTCAAAGTAAGATATATTCGGGGCCGGAGAGATAGCATGGAGGTAAGGCATTTGCCTTTCATGCAGAAGGTCATCGGTTCGAATCCCGGCGTCCCATATGGTCCCCGGTGCCTGCCGGGAGCAATTTCTGAGCATGGAGCCAGGAGTGGCCCCTGAGCACTGCCGGGTGTGACCCCCCCCCCAAAAAAAAAAAAAACCACAAAGTAAGATATATTCAGTGTGCATAGGAATTTGTTCATAGTTTTTGTTTTTACTATAGTCTGGCCCTCCAACGATCTGGGAGACAGTGAACTACCCCTCTCTGTTTAAAAAGTTTGAGGAGCACTGCTTTATAGGGTTTCTAAAATGTTACATAGGTCATTTAATAAATCATCAAGCAGCAATTTTAACCACAAGTATCTGCTGCAGGTTGCTTCTGTTCTGCAGCTCCAGTGAAATTTCGATGAATCCACTTCAGGGAAGTGGGATTGCAAGGACCGGCATACAGAAAAATATGAAAAAAATGAGACCACACAATGAATGTATGGGGAAACACGTTCTGGCAAGTGTGCTACAAATTTAATCTCCAAAGTAGGAGTATTTAAGAGGTAAAAGGCCAGTCACACATATGCGAAGAATGCTCACATTTTGTTTCTTTGCAAAGTACAGAAACTTATCAGTGTACATTGTTTGATGTTTAAAACAATACACATGGTTCTAAGTGGTTTGTAATCTTAGAATAGAATATAGTTCAGTTAGAAGCCCAGAGGATAAAAAGAATACATTTTAAAGTAGTGCCTCTCAAACCTGGCCTAGGTGTCATACTGATGTAAATTAAGAGATTAGCAAGAAGTCAGGTTTCCTATAACAAATTTCCTTTACCTAAGGGAACAGGTTTGTAGTTTAGGGGCTTAGAACAACTTCTAATGTCTGTTTTTGAAAGAGATAATACATATATGAAAGGGGTACAGAATTTATACCTAGTAAAAAAAATTTTTTTTAAAAAATATGGAACGCTTCACGAATTTGCGTGTCATCCTTGCGCAGGGGCCATGCTAATCTTCTCTGTAGCGTTCCAATTTTAGTATATGTGCTGCTGAAGCCAGCACTAGTAAAAATTTTAATAGCCCAATGTTGGACTTAAAACTGAATCAACAAAATATTGACACATGGTGAGTGAGTTCACCATGCCTTGAGGCAAAATGTCCATTAAATTACTGCATGGGGGCCCTAATATTGAGAGAAGGAATAGAAAAGGCAAAGCCCTTTCTGCCTTTTGGGTAAATGGAAATGTTATAAAAACAATCTTTTAAGTCAATTTGCTATCAGAGGCCAGTCTTTTAGAATGGCTACTGGTGAAGGTAAGCCATTCAGCATCTTGCCCATCAAAACCATCTGAGAATTACAGACCTAAAATTAGTGAAAAGTCTCCAGTTACCTGATGATTTCTTTTTTTGTTTGTTTGTTTGTTTTTTGGGGGCAGTCACACCTGGCAGTGCTCAG
The DNA here is from genome assembly GCF_024139225.1 of Suncus etruscus. Taxonomy (NCBI): domain Eukaryota; kingdom Metazoa; phylum Chordata; class Mammalia; order Eulipotyphla; family Soricidae; genus Suncus; species Suncus etruscus. The sequence continues at coordinate 122,789,493 of NC_064853.1, forward strand.
GGGTTACTCCTGGCTCTATGCTCAGAAATTGCTCCTGGCAGGCTCAGGGGACAATATGGAATGCCAGGATTTGAATCATCGACCTTCTGCATGAAAGGCAAACGCTTTACCTCCATGTTATCTCTCCAGTCCCACCTGATGATTTCATAATAACAAATACTGGTGAATTACAATTAGATAAAGAGACTTCAATGTGCCCCAGTTTCAACTACTCATCACTAAGTTTCTAAATGTCTCTAATTTTGTGCTGCGGATGGGCCATTAGAGGATTCAGATTGGAACATCAGATTTTCATTCAATGGGAATGGGTTCTGAGAGCTTTCACCCAGTGGCCCCAACTAAAAAGGTAAAACCATTGATTTAATATACTGGGAGGTGTTTTGGAAAGGGATGTGATATTTTTCCCTCGTTGTTTATGCAAATCATATCCCCATAGACTCAAAGAAACCAAAACAATGTATAATATGAATACTACCTATTGATATTCCAGTCCTATGCACTTCAAATACCTAGCACTCTGGCAAACAGAATTTGGAGGCAAGACCTTTTCTATTCCTTCTAAACTGTTCTGAATTTCTTGTAGGACCCGATTTTGGAGCCAATCTCATAAAGAAATCACAGATACGGGGCTGGCGATGTGGTGCTAGAGGTAAGGTATTTGCCTTGCAAGCACTAGCCAAGGAACGGTTAGATCTCCCGGCATCCCATATGGTTCCCCCAAGCCAGAGGCAATTTCTGAGCGCTTAGCCAGGAGTAACCCCTGAGCATCAAATGGGTGTGGCCCTTAAAACTAAAAAAAGAAAGAAAGAAATCACAGATACTTCAGTGCCAAAGTCAAACATTCTTTCAAACTTCCTGCCCTGAATTTAAAGAGTTAACATTAGATTTTCCTTATGCATTAGCATAAGCTTCAGAGTTAGAACTTCCAAAGTTCCCTTCCCTGATGTGTTTGAACTTTCCAAGCATAACATAAGAAAGTAATAAAGTTTGAACTATATTTTCACATTTCTTAAAGGTTCAGACTGTGGGTACTGAGACAATAACTATTATTCCACTATGTAGTCAGAATCTAATCACCAGGTGAATTACTATTTCTTTGAGCATTAAACTGCTTCTTCCTAAAATCATTCCCAAAGTCCCTGGAGGTATTGGCCCTGTTATGCTAGACCTAATGCTATAAGGGCACTGAGCCCAGCGGATGGGTAAGTCCTCTGGACAGGGGATATATAAACCACAACTTCCAGAGTGGCAAGCTTTAATGAGCTTAAGATGCAGAGTTTTCTTGGTCTAGACTGGGAAGCTGAATTATTGATGCCAAGGTTCACTGATTTTTATGGGGCTAAGGAATGGCTCCTGACTCCGTTTCCCAAAAAAGGTTGATTAAGTCTTTGTCTTGAGGAGCGGGTCCTTGAGCCAGTACAAAAAGAGGTTGTGACCTGCATAGTTTTCATAAATGCCCCATATTACCACTGACCTCCTAGATAAGATTTGGATCCCACCCCCGGTTTCTGGGGAGACTGTAAATAACTGAATGACAGTCTCTTGTACAATGAAGTTTTTTGGAGAAAGCCACTGATCTGATTCCCTGGAGTTTGCATCTGAATAACATATAGTTTTAAAGGTGCAGCAGTGGAAGGCAGGGAGAGATAATTGTAAGTTCCAATATTTCTTTTCTTTTCTTTTCTTTTTTTTTGGTTTTTGGGCCACACCCAGCGGTGCTCAGGGGTTACTCCTGGCTGTCTTCTCAGAAATAGCTCCTGGCAGGCACAGGGGACCATATGGGACACTGGGATTCGAACCAACCACGTTAGGTCCTGGATCGGCTGCTTGCAAGGCAAACACTGCTGTGCTATCTCTCCAGGCCCAAGTTCCAATATTTCTACAAGCATGTAGAAATCCCATGACATCTTCTCTCTCCCTAATTGGATATAAAATATCCTGGCAATTAAACTGGGAAAATATTATACATACAAACAAGTTCTTATCTAATAGAGATATGAACACACAAATCTTGTAATGCAGTGGGCCTTACACCCTGAACATTGTCATAATGACCTGACTCAGGCCTAAGAAGAACGGGCATTATCCATTCACCTCTGAACCAGGGACATCAACTACAAAACAACCATAGTTGTCTATAACATCACCTGGAAGAAATCCTCTACCAGGGAAGACCCTACCGCTGCCCTGGCATCAACTTACTCCAAAGAGGGTTCCCTTAACACCTAGAAGACTTAACAATAACAGCAAACTGCTTTCAGGACATGGCTCTCCATATTGCCCTCTAATTGTGAGGTGAAACTAGAGGATACTCCACATCATCCTGACTTAAATGTAGGATATGCACAGAATCCAGGATCTTTAACTACAGAAACCTGATACCAGCAACAGCGATTGTTCGAAAAAATATATATACTGGGATCACAGAGAATGACTCAGGGGTTGGATAACCTAGTATGCCTGGAGCCCAGAGTTGGTCTTATGCCAGAAAACTTCAGGGGTAAGGTCTCCTGTATTTAGGCCAAGGCTTTTTCTTTCCATTTCCCCCATATTTTGCTGGGCCTATGCAAACAACAATTGCCACACTAACACGATTTTTACTGTATTTCTTTTTTTTTTTTTTTTTGGTTTTTGGGCCACACCCGGTGGTGCTCAGGAGTTACTCCTGGCTGTCTGCTCAGAAATAGCTCCTGGCAGGCACGGGGGACCATATGGGACATCGGGATTCGAACCAACCACCTTTGGTCCTGGATCGGCTGCTTGCAAGGCAAACACCACTGTGCTATCTCTCCGGGCCCTACTGTATTTCTTTAACTCTCATCCTTAAAAAAAAAAAAAAAAAAAAAAAGAAGAGCTTACTAAACCTTCTTCTAGGGCTTTAATGAGTTCATCAGTGATTCAATAATTTTCAAAAATATACTTGCTACTGAACTTTTACTTCTTTCCTTTCTCCATCTCTTTATTTTTTTGTTTTTTGTTTTGTTTTGTTTTGTTTTGGGGGGTGTCACACCTGGCAATTCTCAGGGGTTACTCCTGGCTCTATGCTCAGAAATCACTCCTGGCAGGCTCGGGGAACTATATAGGATGCCAGGATTTGAACCACCGTCCTTTTGCACCTAAGGCAAATGCCTTACTGCTGTGCTATCTCTCCGGCCCCATCTCTTTAGTTTTTATCTCTATTTTTTTAAGTAACTTTGCCTTTGTTCTTTCTTTTTTTTTTTTTTTTTTTTTTTTTTTTTGGTTTTTGGGCCACACCCGGTGACGCTCAGGGGTTACTCCTGGCTATGCGCTCAGAAGTCGCTCCTGGCTTGGGGGACCATATGGGACGCCGGGGGATCGAACCGCGGTCCGTCTCCTACGCTAGCGCAGGTAAGGCAGGCACCTTACCTCCAGCGCCACCGCCCGGCCCCGCCTTTGTTCTTTCTAAAACAAATATATTATGATCAATTGTGTCAATTATGTGATGTATTTTCTTTTTTTTTTTTTTTTTTTTTTTTTTGGTTTTTGGGCCACACCCGGCAGTGCTCAGGGGTTACTCCTGGCTGTCTGCTCAGAAATAGCTCCTGGCAGGCACGGGGGACCATATGGGACACCGGGATTCAAACCAACCACCTTTGGTCCTGGATCGGCTGCTTGCAAGGCAAACGCCGCTGTGCTATCTCTCCGGGCCCTGATGTATTTTCTTTAAATAATTTTTTTTGTTTGTTTGTTTTTGGTTTTTGGGCCACACCCGGCAGTGCTCAGGGGTTACTCCTGGCTGTCTTCTCAGAAATAGCTCCTGGCGGGGCCGGGCGGTGGCGCTGGAGGTAAGGTGCCTGCCTTACCTGCGCTAGCCTAGGAGACGGACCTCGGTTCGATTCCCCGGCGTCCCATATGGTCCCCCAAGCCAGGAGCGACTTCTAAGCGCATAGCCAGGAGTAACCCCTGAGCGTCACCGGGTGTGGCCCAAAAACCAAAAAAAAAAAAAAAAAAAAAAAAAAGAAATAGCTCCTGGCAGGCACGGGGGACCATATGGGACACCGGGATTCGAACCAACCACCTTTGGTCCTGGATCGGCTGCTTGCAAGGCAAACACAGCTGTGCTATCTCTCCGGGCCCTCTTTAAATAATTTTTAAAAAATATCCTGACAATATTCATTGGCATTATCAAAGGCTAAGGTTTACATGAGGAGTTTTTGAATTTCCAAATCTCTAATCTGCCTTCTAGGCATCTCTGTCAATTTCCCTAAAATTCTGCATATGGCTCCATAACTCCCTAAAATGATTTTGTATAACTATCCTTGTACTCAGTTTCTGAGTCAATTTTTTCCTAAGTCTTCAAAGGAAGTTCCCTGACAAGTCTCAAAACAGCACGGGGTAGTCTGCCCCCTTCTTCTATCAGCATTTCATAAAACAATGTGACTCCTGAAACCATCCTTCCAGAGTGATTATTATTATTATTCTCAGGAACGCCAAGTTTGATTCCTTAATGAATGCACATAAAGTCAGGGAGGGAAAACTGAGTTTGCCATGGCCTGCGGTGTTCCTGCAGCTTCAACTCAGAGCTTCTCAGCCACTTTTGGTCCCTTCTGTCCTCCTCCCTGCAACTGCCTTGGGAGAAACTGTATCAGACTGGCATGGCAATGAATGGAAACGTTGTCAAGCCTGAAATGGGGGTGGAGGTGAAGTTGGCTTCTTTCTTTCCCAGAGAAACTGGGCTGAGGCCAAACCTCTTCTCCGAGTCTCTCTCCCATGAGGCTGAAGTGCCTTTCCTAGAAACTGGTTTCTAAGAAAAAGCCAGAAGGATAGGGGCCAGCTGCTGGGACAGTAGTGGATCCCAGTCCCACTGCTCCGTCCTCCTGAACTTTCTTCCAGATACTCTAATTCTCATTCCCTGACTTTCTTGCTCCCTCTAACAGTAATAATAATAATAATAATAATAATAATAATAGTAGTAGTAGTAGTAGTAGTAGTTCAGGGGTTGGAGGGATACTACAGCAGGTATGTCACTTGCCTAACATACAGCCAACTCAGGTTCAATCCCCAGCACCTCATAGGGGCCCCCAACCATAGCCAGGAATGATGCCTAAGAGCAGAGCCAGGAGTAACCCCTAAGCATCACTGTGTGAACCCCCCACAAAACAACAAGCATATTAAAGCGGATGAGCAATGAACCCCTTCCTGGACTCTGCTGCCAGGGGCACCCTGCAGAGGGTGGGTACCAGAGTGGCCCAGGAGTCATGCCCAGTGTTCAGGAGCAGAGTCCCCGGCATGTGACAGACAGAAGTAACCAAAATATAGGTAGGTACACATAGGCCCCCTTAACCCACTTTGGTGCCACTTGCCCTGACCCTTACAAGCCAGCAGGGAGCAGCAAGCAGAATGCAGACACGGGAGGGGCAAGGCTGGGCTTTGTAAATCAGGAAACAAGTGGAGCCCAATGCTGGGACTTCTCAAACTCAAGCAAGTGGCTGGTCTGGGCCATTGTGCAGAATGGGATGTAGAGGGGTGCATGACCACAAACTCAGTATCAAAACTTGCTCAACACCAATGAGCCCCGGTAGCCACCACCATAGCCCACAGGGTCCCTTCTGGGGTTTTGTATATGTTTGTTTGTCTTTTTGTTTGGGGGTCTGAGCACTGGCAGGTGTGGACCAAAAAAAAGTGACCCCTGGTGGTACTCTGGGATCACTTCTGGCAGGGCTCAGAGGACCGACCATATGGGATGCCAGCAATCGACCCCAAGTCTACTGTGTGCTAGGCAAGTACCTTACTTGCTGCTGTATTATGGCTTCAGCCCCCAAAATGAACATGTTTATACATGTATGTAGGGGGTTAGGATCCAGGCATTACGGACATTATAAAAACCTTAAGAGAAGATATAAGGTTTAAGGCACTTGTTTTAACCATTCTTCCCTTTCCTTAGAATTCTTTTTCTGTGAGATGTGAGGGAAATTGATGGGAATCTGGGAACATGAGAAAACTAGCAGAGATGTACAGGCATAAGGGGGAGTGAAGGAAGGTGATGAAGAATTATGAGCAGAAGAAAGGCCTGAATCACCAGAGCAGAGAAACTAAAGCAAGACAGTTCTGTGCAAAACCTTTGTTCTTCAAAGCCACATCAGCCTTAATAACTGCAATTTAGCTTGCTTACTTTTGTGTTTGAGGACATAAAATCAGAGTGGACCCTTTGTTCAGGGCCAAGAGCTGGCAGGCTACCTGAAATCTTGGTCGGTAATAATGAACTCCTCTCTCTTCCACCTACCTTGGACTGCAATCTCCATTTCTTGAACTTTCCCTAACATTTGTGGAGGCCCCTGGAAAATGTGGATAGGATTTCGGACTGGCTTTCCTCTCCTTCCAAGAGCAGCCCCTCTCTCTGGCCAGATTTCATGGCTCCCTGAAAGAAATGGAGTGGCAAGATCATTTCCCATACTGTCTATCTAGTCTAGTTGGGAGACTACTGTGTGGAGCTGGTAATGGATGAAAGGGTCTGTGGTGAATAGAGGCTCAAAACAGACTTCCCTGGGCATGACTTTCATGACCAAAGGGGTCAAGAAAAAAGTGGTAGGCCCCAGGTTGGAGTCTCTCCTCACAGCACATAAATCACTTGCAGTACATGCAAACACAGGATGCATCTACCGGTCTAATTCTGTTGCAATGTAAACTGTTTCCTGATAATCAACAGCACCATAAATTTGTGTGTCTCTCATAAATTGTGTGTGTGTGTGTGTGTGTGTGTGTGTGTGTGTGCATGTCTGAAGTGTCAAAGGGCTCAATAGCCTAATAAAAGATAAAACTGGGGTCAAAGAGAACACAGAGGGTAGGGAATTTGCATGCAGATAACCTGGTTTGGATCCCTAGCACTTGGGAGCAACCAGAAATGATCCCTGAGACAGGAATAAGCCCTGAGCACAGGTAGGAGTGGCTCCAAAACAACAACAACAAATAGTCCAAAAATAAAATTGGGCTTAGAGTGGTGAATGTAGAATAAACACATGTTGATTTGTAATGATGCACACCTTATCCTAATGCATTGTTCTTGGATGCTATTATTTTACAATGTAGTGCACTATAAAACTTATTGCAAAGCACTGTGACTTCCACCCAGAAATGAAACAGGGCAGAGAAAATGGCCCAGAGGTAGAGTGTGTGATGTACATGCCCGAGAGCCGGGTTTTGATTCTGTTATGCAATCAATGCAGAAATAAATGGGCCAATTACAAAGTACTTTGCACTGCCATTACCTGGGCCCCAGTCCTGGAAGTGTAATTTGTGTATTTGCTCAAGCTTTCTCTTCCCATTTGTGTCTCTGAATTAGATCTAGCTGATTTCACCATCTGCCTTCTCTGGAAGCTCTTTTCGACACTGAAATACAGCCTTGAGCTGGTGGACCTTAGACCTGACCTGCCAAGAGCTTCAACTCACCTCAGCCCCTGGAGCATAACTTTCAGAAAACTCTCCAGCCAGAGTTGGTGGGTTATAGGAGTGATCACAGGCCACCTTAGTGTCCACCCAGGTGGGCACTGTGCAGATTTTAATTGGTTCCCATCCACTGCAGAAGTCCAGCTGGCATGGCTGGAGTGATAGCATAGAGGTAGGGCATTTGCCTTGCTCACAGCCCACCCAGGACCCACCTGGGTTTGATCCCTGGTATCCCATATGGTACCCCTGAAACTGCCAGGACGATTTCTGAGTGCAGTGCCAGGAGTAGCACCTGAGTGCCACTAGGTATGGCCTCAAACTCCCCAAAAGAAGTCCAACTGTTTCTAGAGACTCTTGTGACCCTAAAACACAGAGCAAAGCTGTGGGGGTGGGGGGAGGTGTGGGAGATGCCAAGGACAACCTTGACAATGAGTTTTTCTTTTTTTGTTTGTTTTTGTTTTTGTTTTTTGGCCACACCCGGTGATGCTCAGAGGCTAGTTACTCCTGGCTATGAGCTCAGAAATCGCTCCTGGCTTGGGGCACAATATGGGATACTGGGGATCTAACGGAGGTCTGTCCTGGGTCAGCCGCGTACAAGGCAAATGCCCTACTGCTGCTCTATCACTCCAGCCCTGGCAATGAGTTTTTCTTCTGAACAAAAACCAAAATGAAATTTCAAGAAACTGTTTCCCAACACCACCACCACCAGCCTGGCCGCTGAAACCCCTTTGAGCAAATACTGGGCTCTGCGGAGGTGCCATGCATAAAATAAGCCACACTGACATGAAGGGTGGGGAACCCTGGACTAAAGAAGCTGAGGGAGAAACAAAGACTGTGCCAGCTCAGAGTCCAAAGTGCACAATTTGGATTAAGGTGTGTGCAGAGAACTTCAGATAACAATTTAAAAGCCCTGCCAAAGGCAGGAGAGAAATAGAAACAGAGAGAGACAGACAGACAAAGACAGAGACAGAGAGACAGAGACAGAGAATATATTCATACATAATGCATGCATGCATACATACATACATACATACATACATATATATATAATCTTGGGGCTGTGCTCAGTGTTGCTTTGCACATGGCCAACCTAGATTCAATCCTCCACAGTTCATATAGTCCCCAAGCCCTACCAGGAGTGATCCCTGAATGCAGAGTCAGGAGTCAGCCCTGAACACTGCCAGGTGTGGCCCTACCACAAAAAAAAAAAAAAAAGAGTAAGCAAAGAAGAAATAAAAAGCAACTGCACAGACACAAAAAGTCACAAATAGGATAAGAAATAGTTTGGAGATTAGGGCACCTACTCTGTATTTACCATCCCCTTTCCTCAGGGCCACCTAAGCATCCCTTGGGGTAACTCTGGTTCCCAGAGCACTCCTAGTTCTCAGCTTTGACCTGCAGCCCAGTTTGGCTAAGAATGGCTGGGAATGTCTACCAGATCCACTTAGCACGGCATAAAAGACCACCACACCCAGGGGCAATAAAAGACCCCAGTAGGCCAGAGAGATAGCACAGTGGGTAGAGCATTTACCTTGCACATGGAGGACCCAGGTTAGATCCTTGGCATCCCATCTGGTCCACTGAACATCGCCAGGAATGACCCCTGCCTTTCCTGGTGTAAAGCCCCACCAGGAATGATCCCTGAATTCAAAGCAGGAGTAACTCTTGAGCACCATCCGGTATGGCCCAAAAACAAAATAAAATAGATAAGAGACCCAAAGAATGTGCTTTCTACCTTTAAAAATAGGAATTTAGGGGGCCGGCATGGTGGCGCTAGAGGTAAGGTGCCTGCCTTGCCTGTGCTAGCCTAGGACAGACCTAGGTTCGATCCCCCGGTGTTCCATCTGGTCCCCCAAGCCAGGCGCAGTTTATGAGCTCATAGGCAGGAATAACCCCTGAGCATCACCGGGTGTGGGCCAAAAACCAAAAAATAAAAATAAAAGAAATAGGGATTTAGAAGAATCTGCCTAGATGAGACCATTATCCTCATCAGAATATCACTTTATTGTTGTTTGTTAGAGTCACTTCCCTCAGCCCTGCAGTGGAGGTCTGGTTGCTGAGTACTCAAGACCCCACATTGCTTGGGCTAGCAGAGCCCCAAAGAGATGGAGAAGACGTTCAGAGCCTAGGATCAAACTTGCTAGCCCTATGCCCCCTCCCTTAGAGACACAACACTGTCTCCACTTGCCAGAATATATTTGTTTTGGTTTCTTGTGGGTCACACTGGCAGTACTCAGGCTTTACTCAGGCTCTGCACTCAGGAATCACTCTTGCCAGGCTCAAGGGGATCATATGGGATGCCAGGGATCAAACCTGGGTCAGTTTCTTGCAGGGCAAGTACTGTAGTACCTTACCTGCTGTACTATCATCAATCTGACCCCCATGATTTTGTTTTTGGGCCACACCCAGTGACGCTCAGGGGTTACTCCTGGTTATGCTCTCAGAAATTAATCCTGGCTTGGGGGACCATATGGTATGCTGGGGATTGAACCACGGTTCGTTCAGCCACGTGCAAGGCAAATGCCCTACTGCTGTGTCATCACTCTGCCCCTCCCCATGACTTTTTTTTTTTGGTTTTTTGGGCTACACTCGTTTGATGCTCAGGGGTCACTCCTGGCTAAGTGCTCAGAAATCGCTCCTGGCTTGGGGGGACCATATGAGATGCCGGGGGATCGAACCGTGGTTCTTCCTTGGCTAGTGCTTGCAAGGCAGACACCTTACCTCTACCACCACCTCACGGCCCCCCCCCCCATGATTTTTTTAATCAAATCACTCTTTACAGTGCAGTTACAAGCCCGAAGAGATAGCACAGCGGTGTTTGCCTTGCAAGCAGCCGATCCAGGACCAAAGGTGGTTGGTTCGAATCCTGGTGTCCCATATGGTCCCCCGTGCCTGCCAGGAGCTATTTCTGAGCAGACAGCCAGGAGTAACCCCTGAGCACCGCCGGGTGTGACCCAAAAACCAAAAAAAAAAAAAAAAAAACCAAACAAACAATGCAGTTACAAAGTTGTTGATAATTGAGTTTTGGTAATACAATGTGCCAACATCCAAGATATTTTATTTGGTTGATTTTTATGGGGAGGGCCACACTTGGCAATGCTCAAGGGTTATTCTTGGCTTTGCACTTTGGAGTCATCCCTGGTGGGTTCAGGGGACCATATGGGATGCCAGGGATCAAACCCAGGTCAGCTGCTTGCAAGGCAAGTCCTCTACCTGTTGTACTATCACCCTACCCACAATATTTTAAATGAACAACTGGCTTCTTCTCAAATAGCAAGTGTAAACAAAAGCCTTTCTAGGAAACTAAAATCTTTTTATAGTTCTATGAAACAGTCTATAGATAAAATATTCTCTTGCCAAGCAAACTCATTTTCCACAACATGAAAATTCATCTTCCCCACATCTTTCCCATACCCTACTATGAAATTCAGAGTCACATCTAGACACAGCCCCTTCTCCTGTGTGACAAGTGCCAGAACTTTCAACCACATGAGCTGCAGTTTCTCTGCCCTATCAGATCTGGCCCAGTCTGTTTTTCAAGCCAGGATGGCTCAACAGACCTGGTTAATGCTAAATCATTGGAGGTTATGAAACAGGCTAGACAGGTCCATGCCACAAGACTGGCTTAGTCTCTCTTCTCTTGGTGCTGTTCAGTTTGGGTCTAGAGGTGTGGGAGGGGGTGGTAACAAGGAGCCAGATAGGGCTCGGAGAGATAGCACAGCGGCATTTGTCTTGCAAGCAGCCGATCCAGGACCAAAGGTGGTTGGTTCGAATCCCGGTGTCCCATATAGTCCCCTGTGCCTGCCAGGAGCTATTTCTGAGCAGACAGCCAGGAGTAACCCCTGAGCACCGATAGGTGTGGCCAAAACAAACAAACAAACAAACAAAAACAAAACAAACAAAAAAAAAGAGCCAGATAAAAAAAGAAGGGAAAATGCCAATGTGAATGTTTTTGAGCTGTCAGGGGCCTAAGCTTATAGGCAGAAAAATAAGGCTTATAGCTTTTTTGTTGTTGCTTTGTTTTGGGGCTACACCTAGCAGTGATCAAGGGTTGCTCCTATCTCGGCACTCAGGGTTCACTCCAGGCAGTGCCCATATGGGATGCCAGGGATCAAATCTGCATCAGCCATATGCAAGGCAAATGTCCTATTTGCTGTATATATATATATATATATATATATATATATATATATATATATATATATATATATATATATATATATATATATATATATATATATATCAGGTCCCAGAACCTCTAGCTCTCTGTGAAAATTCATGATTTGCAACTGGCAATGATTCTTTTTTATTTTTATTTTTATTTCATTTTTTTGGTTTTTAGGTCACACCCATACCAGGCAGCACTCAGGGGTTACTCTTGGCTCTATACTCAGAAGTCACTCCTGGCAACCTCGGGGCAGCATATGGGATGCCGAGATTCAAACCATTGTCTGTCCTGGGTTGGCTACATGCAAAGTAAATGCTCTACCACTGTGCTATCTCTCCGGCCCCAGGCAGTGATTCTTTTATTATTGTTGTTGTTATTATTATTATTATTGTTTGTTTGTTTGTTTGGGGGCCTCATCCAGTGGTGCTCAGGGGTTACTTCTGGCTCTTTGCTCAGAAATCACTCCTAGTAGGCTCAGGGGACCATATGGGATGCTGGGGATTGAACCTGGGTCAGCCGCATGCAAGACAAATGCCCATCCGTACTATTACTCTGGCCCTGGCAGTGATTCTTGCCTATTTCATCCACCATTCCCTCACCCCATGTGACAATGTGTGGAAACATTTTTGATAATCATAATAGGGTGCAGGGGGGAAGGTTACTACAAAAGTGTTAGCCAAGAGTGTTGCTAAGCATCCCATAGGGTTCAAGATAGTCCCCCAATCAACATCAACACTTATCTCACCAGATTTAAGAAAACATGAGTTGGAGAAAGGTACCCAAATATTTACATTCCATAGCATAAATATACACAGAGTATTGTTTCATTTTCACCCGAATATCACAAAATGAAGCCCATTGCCCAAAGAAAGAAATGATCCCTCCTCCCCCAATTCAGTGAGAACTTTGCACAGCAGGTGACTGGCAGGGGAGGGCTTTGAACTTGGCTCTAGATAATTCTTTTTAGACTTTGAGCTCTGTGAGGGCAGAGACCTTGAGCTACTGCCTCCTCACTTCTGAATCTCCAGAGCCCTGGCAGAAGTTAGTTCAACAACGTTTTTCTTGGAATAGGGAATAAGCCAATGCCTGAACCAAGTTATCTGAGTTCACATTCCTTGTTCCCTTCACACTAGAAAATGCTGGAGACCTTCACAGTGTTTTGCCAGACTCTGGCAAGGCATGTCAGAAGGGAAATCTTCCCAACTGCTCAGGTCAAAGTCAGTGTTTGAGGGGCTCAAGATATAGTATAGCAGATAGAATGCTAGCCTTGCACACAGCCCACCTGTGTTCCATCTCTGGCATCCCATAAGGACCTCTGAACACTGTCAGGAGTGATTCATGAGTGCAGAGCCAGGAGTAACCCCTAAGCACCATTGGGTGTGGACCAAAATCAAACAAACATAAAAAGTCAAAGTTTGGGCCAGAGAGATAACATAGTGGTAGGACGTTTGCCTTAGACACAGAAGGATGGTGGTTCAAATCCCAGAGCCAGGAGTAGACTATGGCTGACTAGATAGATGCCAGTTTTATACGCAGACATGGGATTAGAAAATGAGAAATAGAGATGATGAGTTGAGGACTGGCCTTTAGATATCTGAAGTTCCTATAGAGAATCCAAACAGGCATCAGATATGAAGGTCTGAAGTTGAGACATAAACTACAATTATTAAAATAGAGTGTAGGGCCAGAGAGATAGCACAGCGGTAGGGCACTGGCCTTGTACACCGCCGATCCAGGACAGATGACGGTTAGAATTCCGGCATCCCATATGGTCCCCCAAGCCTGCCAGGAGCGATTTCTGAGCATAGAGCCAGGAGTAACCCCTGAGCACTGCCGGGTGTGACCCAAAAAAACAAAACCAAAAAAAGTATTATTATGTCTATGTAGTAAGACAAAGATGTTTTTTCTTTTTTTTTTTTTTTTTTTGGTTTTTGGGCCACACCCGGTGACACTCAGGGTTTACTCCTGGCTATGCGCTCAGAAGTCGCTCCTGGCTTGGGGGACCATATGGGACGCCAGGGGATCGAACCGCGGTCCGTCCTAGGCTAGCGCAGGCAAGGCAGGTACCTTACTTCTAGCGCCACCGCCCGGCCCAGATGTTTTTTCTTTATTAAGACAAAGATGATCTGGTATTGGCCCAATAGTCTTATATACCAGTGTCCACTCCTATTTTTCCCTAAAAGTCCCACAGCCTCTTTTCCTGGCCCCATTTAGCTCAGTAGCTCCATGAAGTAGGTCTTTGGATATCCCAGTCCTACCTCTCCAGAGAGAAAAAGAGCCAGCTAGACATGAAATGAGATTTCACCCCACACATAACCACAGCTGCCTGGGCAGTCCAATGAGAACCAACAGATGATCCACTTCAACTAGAGGCTTGGGAAACACCAGAACTTTGAGCTGAAGTGATGCCATTTTTTATTTTTATTTTTATTTTTTTTGCTTCAAGAGCTTCCTGAAACAGCTCTCAGAAACCAGAGTGAGTTTCGGTATGGGATGTGGGCTGCTCCTAAAACAGAAACCTGCAGATGTGTCATTGCTACATGTGTGCTCCCAGGAGCCACTTCTGGAGCCAAAGTCAGTATTATTATGTCACAACATCACTGTCATCCCCATGTCAGATCAGAAGGCAGAAGCTAAGGAGTCATAAAGAACCTGTTAAAGAAGACATGATGATGGACTTGAAGGAAAGAGGAAATTGCTCGAAGCTGAGAGAAAAGAAACTTGTCTTGCATAGTGTTGTCACGGCTTCAATCTCCAGCATTCCATAGCATCCCTAAGCCTGCCAAGAGTTTTACCTGAGTGCAGAGCCAGGAATGAGCCCCTGAGCACCAATGGGCATGGCAAAAAAAAAAAAAATGATTCTAAGGAATATGACCATGCCAATGCATCTATAGAGAGATGCAAAACAGAAAAAGGAATTCTGTGGGGCAGTGGAAGGCCACTCCAGTGCTCAGGGCCTCCTAACTCTGTGTTTAGAGATCATTCCTGGAGAAGCTCAGTGAACTTGGTCAGCTTCGTGCAAGACAAGGCCCCTACTAGCTGTTACTCTATCTATAGATCCATATTTTGCTTTTCTTTTATAGGCCAAAACAGAAGCTTAAAAGTTTGGAAAGAAGGGGCCCGGAGAGATAGCACAGCGGCGTTTGCCTTGTAAGCAGCTGATCCAGGACCAAAGGTGGTTGGTTCTAATCCCAGTGTCCCATATGATCCCCCATGCCTGCCAGGAGCTATTTCTGAGCAGACAGCCAGGAGTAACCCCTGAGCATCGCCAGGTGTGGCCCAAAAACCAAAAAAAAAAGTTTGGAAAGAAGGGGCCAGCGTGTTGGCACTAGAGGTAAGGTGTCTGCCTGCCAGCGCTAGCCTAGGATGGACTGCGGTTCGATCCCCCGGTGTCCCATATGGTCCCCCAAGCCAGGAGCGACTTCTGAGCACATAGCCAGAAGTAACCCCTGAGCGTCACCAGGTGTGGCCCAAAATCCATTAAAAAAAAAAAAAAAAAAAAAAAGTTGGGGCCGGGCGGTGGCGCTAAAGGTAAGGTGCCTGCCTTGCCTGCGCTAGCCTTGGACGGACCGCGGTTCGATCCCCCGGTGTCCCATATGGTCCCCCGAGCCAGGAGCAACTTCTGAGCACATAGCCAGGAGTAACCCCTGAGCATTACCGGGTGTGGCCCAAAAACCAAAAAAAAAAAAAAAAAGTTTGAAAGAAAACTATCTCAGGGCTGGGGTAAACTCAACTCCAACTCCTTCTCTACTGAAACTGTGGGGGCTGCACACACAGATCTGTCCTACAACTGCCACCATATCAATGTTCCAGCTTCACCACTTTTCCACTAATATCTGCAGAGACTCTAATTGCAAACACTCCAGATATTTATGGATTTTATGGTAGACATTTTATGGTAGATTTTATGGTAGACATCTCCAGGGACCTTTGGAGCCTACCCCAATGCCCTCTGCCTTAGGTCCCAACACCCCAGAGCCTCCATCAAATAGTATCAGCTCAGTTCTACAGAGCCTGGAGCTCCTGGAGCACACAGCTACATGTACCTCAACTCTCTCAATGACACTCCAGTAGGACGACACCAAATTAGATGGAAAAGCAGCATAGAAGAGCCAACTAAGCTTAATAAGCAAAATAACACAGAAAGCTTAGCTAGCAACAAACAGCTCAGCAAATCCTCGTGACTTAATGATGCCACTGTGTAACAATTTTCTCAAATTTTCTTTTACTAATTTTTAATTATTTATTTTTTTGGTTTTTGGGTCACACCCGGCAGTGCTCAGGAGTTACTCCTGTCTCTACACTCAGAAATCGCCCCTGGCAGGCACAGGGGATCATATGGGATGCCAGGATTCGAACCACCGTCCTTCTGCATGAAAGGCAAATGCCTTACCTCCATGCTATCTCTCTTACTGAATATTTTTAATTATTTCCATTAGCCATTTATTTGTAATAAGCAACATCAATAATCTTGTGCCAACCAAGGTGCTAGAAACTGGGGACAATGGTAGAGAAACTGATACACTGGTGGTGGAATTGGTATCAGTGAATGCCGAAAGCAACTGTATTATGAACATCTTTGTAAACCAAACTTTTTAAATAAAGTTTAACAAAACAAAACTATGGCCTTTATGAAGTAGCCCCTCCAGGGCCAAAGAGAGAGCTCAGAAAACCAAGCACATAGGCTTTGTATCCAGGAAGCCTGGGTTCAATCCCTGGCATCCTGTGATACCCTAACACTAGAGAATAGCTCTACTGAGTACTAGAATACTCTGATTTTACCCAAAACAAAGGCGGTCCCCAGATTCCTCTTTCCTTTGTACCAATTCCTTCGACATGTAAATGTTCACCTAAACCCAATTGATAGGTACTTTGCCTCTCATGTGACCTTCCCCCTCCCCAATGGATTTGAGCTGGTCAAAAAAGACAGGTTTTGGTTAGTTGGTCTGGAGACCATGAGTTTAGAAACCACCAAATTCCATGCTTTTCCCCTCATGGCTTGGTTTATTACTTTTTGGTTTATTAATTTGCATGGCGATTCTGCTTCAGACTTATTCACCCAGGGTTGGAAATTCGGTGTATGAGGTACAACTGAGCTCTGCCAAATGTGCCCCAAAACAAAGGAAAAAAAAGTTAAATCTCTAAATTCTTTCACCTTTCTGTCCTGGAATTTCCTTATGTCTTTGCCTTCCCCTGCCTGAGCTCATTTCTGCAAATGCTGGCTCAGTTGAAAAAAGCAGAAGTGACACTGTGTTCATTTTTGGCCCCATCTTAAGAAATGTTCAGTTTCTGCTACTTCTCTCTGAAGCCAAGGAGATGGCTCAAAGGGCTAAGCACAAATTACACTTGCAGGGCCAGAGAGATAGCATGAAGGTAAGGCATTGGCCTTTTTTTTTTTGTTTTTTTTTTTTTGTTTTTTTTGTTTGTTTGTTTTTGGTGGTTTTTGGGTCACACCCGGCAGTGCTCAGGGGTTATTCCTGGCTCCAGGCTCAGAAATTGCTCCTGGCAGGCACGGGGCACGCCTTACCTCCATGCTATCTCTCCGTCCCGGCATTTGCCTTTAATGTAGAAGGTCATCGGTTCGAATCCCGGCATCCCATATGGTCACCGAGCCTGCCAGAAGTGATTTCTGAGCGTGGAGCCAGGAGCAACCCCTGAGCGCTGCTGGGTGTGACCCAAAAACCAAAAACCAAAAAAAAAAAAAAAAACAAATTACACACCACAGGAGGCAAATCTTGAGCATTGAGCCAAGAGTAGCCCTCCAGCACCTCCTGGTATGACCCCTAAACAACAATCACAAAAACAAAAATTCTAGAGGCTGTAGCCTCTAGAATTGATTTAACCTCTAGAATTGATTGCATGCAGCCAACCTAAATTCAATCTCTGGTATTCCCTATGGTCCCCCTGAGCCTGCTAGGACTTAATCCTGAATGCAGAGCCAGGTGAGGCCCAAACCAATAAAATGAAAGAGAAAGAAAGAAAGAAAGAAAGAAAGAAAGAAAGAAAGAAAGAAAGAAAGAAAGAAAGAAAGAAAGAAAGAAAGACAGAAAGAAACGAAAGAAAGAAAGAAAGAAAGAAGAAGGAAAGGAAAGAAAGAAAGAAAGAAAGAAAGAAAGTAAAGAGAAAGAAAGAAAGAAGAGAAGAAGAAAGAAAGAAAGAAAGGAAAGAAGAGAAGAAAGAAAGAAAGAAAGAAGAAGAAAGAAAGAAAGAAAGAAAGAAAGAAAGAAAGAAGAAAGAGGGGCCGGAGAGATAGCATGGAGGTAAGGCGTTTGCCTTTCATGCAGGAGGTCATCGGTTCGAATCCCGGCGCCCCATATGGTCCCCTGTGCCTGCCAGGAGCAATTTCTGAGCCTGGAGCCAGGAATAACCCCTGAGCACTGCCAGGTGTGACCCAAAAACCAAAAAAAAAAAAAAAAAAAAAAAAAAAAAAAAAAAGAAAGAAAGAAAGAAAGAAAGAGAAACAAAGAAAGAAAGAAAGAAAGAGAGAGAGAAAGAGAGAGAGAGAGAGAGAGAAGGAAGGAAAAGAAAGAAAGAAAGAAAGAAAGAAAGAAAGAAAAGAAAGAAGAAAAGAAAGAAAGTAAAGAAAGAAAGAAAGAAAGAAAGAAAGAAAGAGAAGAGAAGAAAGAAAGAAAGAAAAGAAAAAGGAAAGAAAGAAAGAAAGAAAGAAAGAAAGAAGAAAGAAAGAAAGAAAGAAAAGAAAGAAAGAAAGAAAGAAAAGAAAGAAAGAAAGAATAAAGAAAGAAAGAAAGAAAGAAATAACCTTCCCTGTCTGACCTGTGTGCTTCAGGCATCAGGGATCTTGGAGCAAACAGGCAAGCACGGAGAGATAAAGGGGAGCAGAGAAGCTGCCCCCCTCGAATCCCTGGTGCTGCTTGAACACACAAATTTGGCTTCTGCCTTGTACATGGGGGACTGAGACTAGCTATAAGGCAGTTGGGTCTGCTGGTAGAAGGTTAACGAAAATCTGACTTGCCCGCAGAGGTAAGGTCTGTGCCGTAGAATAGCTAATGCTACAGGAGTTGGCTGAGGGGCAGACTGACTGACTGACTCTGTGTGTGTGTGTGTGTGTGTGTGTGTGTGTGTGTGTGTGTGTGTGTGTGTGTGTGTGTGTGTGTGTGTGCGTGTGTGGTGTTGGCCATACCCAGTGGTACTTGGGAACCATGCAGACATGCAGATGCTGGCTTGGACACAAGGAAAGCATCCCTTCAGCCTGCAGTTCTCTTCAGCTGCTCCTTTGCTTAAAATTCTCAAGTGAGATTTCAGTCTCTTGTTATTTTGTTTGTTTCTTTTTGGGGCCACATCTAGTGGTGCCCCAAAATCTGGCTCTACACTCAGAAATTGCCCCTGGCATGCTTGGGGGACTATATGGGATAACAGGAATGGAGCCCGGGTCCGTCCCAGGTCGGCTGCATGCAAGGCAAATGCCCTACTGCTGTGCTATCACTTTAGCCCCAGTCTCTTGTTCTTCAGAAAAAATCTGAACTCTTTTGTACTGGAAAGATAGTGTAAAGGAAAATTTTCCCCTAAGTTCCTTGACTGCCCTGATCACCTACCCCCCTTCACAATTCTGGGAACTTGTAGACCCAGTTACAGTTTAACTTTCTTTCTGTTCTGACATGGTTCTGACCTGGTCATGTTAACCCTGTAAACTTGCACCTAAACCTTGCAAAAATGTGATTGAGCAAATGCCAGATGTCATGTATTTCCTGAAGCAAACCAATCTACTGTAACTTTCTATTGTTTGAAATACTATATACAGCTTGTAAGTTCATGGCTCGGGGCTGGCAGTTTCTGGCTTATGCTGGATTCTAGTGCAGCCCCTGCATATGCTTGTAAGAAAATAAACCCCCTGCTTTTGCATGAGACTGTGGTCTTGGTGTCTTTGAATGGCGCATCGTTCTCCTGGACTTAACAATAGTGCAGCAGATAGAGTTTGCCTTGCACGATGACTTGGATTCAGTTCCCAGCATTCCACCTGGTCCCTCAAGCATTGCTAGGAGTGATCTGAATATAGAGCCAGAGAACCTCTGAGCATTTTGGGGTGTGACCCAAAAACTAAAAATTAAAAAAAAATCTAAACTCTTAAAACACAGTTATCAAGAAGGGTGGAATGATAATACAGCAGCTGGGATATTTGCTTCACACACAGTTGATCTGGGTTCCATACCCGGCACCCTGCCAGGAGTAATCCCTAAGTACAGATCCTGGAGTAAACCCTGCACATCATAAAGTTTCACCCCTCAAACAACTCCCCCAATAAACAAACCAAAAAAACCCCACAGTGGACAAGAATCTTTATGTTATCATATAAAATCCTCCAGTGGTCTTGCAATGCTTTTAGATTGGGATCCAAACTCTGCTCTGTGCTCCCCTCCCTCACTTCATGCCAGACATTTCTGATTCTCTTGTGTCCCCAAAAGCCTTGGAGCCTCTCGTTGGCTCTGCCCTCTGCCTGAAGGGCTCCAGCTCCAGCTAGCAGGCTCCCTCTTAAACCTCTCAAACGAAGTCCTCTCTCATCACTGGAGCTGTCACTTGTGTGTCAGAGTGGCTGACTGTCTTCACAGTCTTTCTCATAAGCTAACACAGCCTTGGTTCTTTTGGAGCTAGTTCCTACAAAGCTGGAATCCTATCAACTGTGGTGTAGGCAGCATCACACAGGAACAATATCTTCTACAGACTGTGTACCTGTACTGCATTGGGCATAAATTTTATTGGGCCTGAGTCTCTATTTCCAGACTTTGGGTCTACAGCTCAGGGGGCTTTGGGAAAGACTAAAGTAGTAAGGGCTGAGTCAGACTTCTAAAGTTCATGCCCTGGACCAGAGCTACTCAAAACAGTTGGTCAGCAAAATCCTTTCTGGCTGATCTGAATCTAAAGTAACATCATCAAATATTGAGGTGTTATCTTCATGGAGCAGATCTTGGGGCCGGAGTGGTGGCACAAGGCATAAGGTGTCTGCCTTGCGCTCACTAGCCTAGGATGAACCGCAGTTTGATCCCCCAGCGTCCCATATGGTCCCCCAAGCCAGGAATGATTTCTGAGCGCATAGCCAGGAATAACCTGAGTGTCACCGGTGTGGCCAAAAAACAAAAACAAACAAACGAAGAAACAGGGAGCAGATCTTGTCATAAAGAAAGGTGAGAAAAAGTCTCAGCTGAGGATGGGGGTCTGGACAGTGCATAGTACAGTAGGTAGAGCGCTTGCCTTGCACTCAGCTGACCCAGGTTTGATCCCTGGTATCCCATATGGTTCCCTGCACACCACCATGAGTGATCCCTGAGTACAGAACCAGGAATAATAACTCCAGAATATTAACAGATGTGCCCCCCCAAAACAAACAGTCTCAGCTACACTGAACAGCTTGTGCTCTTAGTGATAGAGTGGATGTAGCTCAGCAGCAAGCTCCATTCACTTGGGAACTGACCAGGACATTTAAAGGACCAGGTTTTGAAGTTTATGACTTTCCTCTGGCTTCCCTGCTGGTCTCTCTACCCCTCTGAATCCCCTAAGCCAGTCTTCTCATGAAGTACTGGCTTTATTCCAGGCTCGCCTGCTCATGGCAAATGTCTAGTAACATGTCTCCTAGCTGAGGGTTTGGGTTTTTGTTGTTGTTATTGAATCCTGATTTTCAAAGCCAGTGTTGTTGTTGTTTTACCTGTTTGTTGGAGAAAAGCACACCTACCAGTGCTCAGTGCCAGTGATTGAAGCTGGGCCTCCTGTAAACAAATCACATGCTCTTAATCCACTGAGCGCTCTTGCTATCTATGGTCCTATATATACATGTATATATACATATATATATTATGCACACATAAATACATAAATATATATATAAATTATCCCACTTTTTAGGAACTTTTACAAGATTTCAGGAAGTTATTCCTGTCAGCTGTTTGGCTGAGCTCTCTCTCTCTCTCTCTCTCTCTCTCTCTCTCTCTCTCTCTGGCTGAGCTCTCAAACTCTGAGTTCTAAGCTAAAATGTACAAATCATTCTTTTTGTTGGGGGCTGGAGGATGGGGAAAACATCCCAGCAATGCTTTGGGGCTGTTCATAACTCTCTGAGGAATTATGTGGAGCTGGGGTTCAAACCAGGGTTATTCAGATGAAATGTGACATTAAAAGTCACATTTAAACCCTGTACTTAGCCAGAGAGATAATAAAGTGGGGAGTGGGATTACCTTGCATGTGGCTAAACCTGGTTTCATCCTCAGCATTCTAAAGAATCCCCCAAACCTGCCAGGAGTGGTTCATGATTGCAGAGCCCAGAGTAACCCCTGAGTACCACTGGGTATGGTCTCCAAACCAAAGCCAAACAAAAAAAAAAGTCTGTACAGTCTCTTAGGTTACACACTATTCTTTTTGGTTTGAGGTGTATTTTGAGGGGGGACCACACCCAGCAGTGTTCAAGGCTTGCTTCTGGCTCTGTGCTCAGGAATCACTTCTGGATGGGCTCAGGGGAACATATGCAGCACTGGGAATCAAGTCCGGGTTGGCCACGTGCAAAGCAACTGCCTTTCCTGCTATACTATCTCTCTGGCCTTGCTCCTGAATTATTCTTACATAAATATTGGCCTCACTGTCTAAAAGCATGGACACCTTAAATCCCGATTATGAAGAAATCATCCTGCTGTGTTCCTGTACAGTTATCATGCTCCCTAACTGCCCCACTCCCCATCACTTGGGCTTTCTGCCCAAGTAACATGTGCACGCACACACACACACACACACACACACACACACACACACACACACACAGTCCCTGCCAAAATAACAGGAGAGGTTTGCTCATTTGCTCAAATGTCTTGTGGAAACTTTCAAGGTTCCAAGAACTGTAGGGTTGGAAGATCAAGACCAGAGCAATAGCAAGGTGGAAAAGGTGTTTACCTTGCACAGGCTTGGGTGGATCCCCAACATTCCATATGATACTCCAATCACTGCCAGGAGTGATTCTTGGATGCAGAACCAGAAGTAAGCACTGAACATTGCTGGGTGTGCCTCCAACACCCCAAAAATCCACAGCTGGAGGATTAGGAGTTGGAGACATAATACAAAGGTAAAGTACTTGCCTGGCATGTGACTAATCTTGGTTGGCATCCAGAACTGCCTAACCACTGGGCGACCCACAGGAGTGACCCCTTAGCACAGAGCTAGAACTAGGCACTGAGCACCACTAGATATGGCCCAACCTCATACACACATGCCTGTGAACTAAAGCTTTATTCCTTCTGGCAGCTTTCAGAAAAGGCTGAGAAAGTCACACAGCTAGTGGCACCAGCATCATGAGAAGGGGACGCTGACACCTGCTCTGGCCTATGCATGTGCACTAGCAGAGACAGGAGGGACACTAGTTAGGCATAGAGCTCACTCTGGCCAGGAGTCATTATTCTACCCAGGTATTGGACTGGACTCTGAGACACACAAAGTTTATGTTGGTTCATGTTGCAGAGGCTGAGTGGCATGACAGCCCTGTGCATCCCCACACTGCAACTGAGGGCCAGTGCCAGCTTCCAAGGACAAAGCACACCAGCTGCTGCCCTAATCCTGTCTGATGCCAATGATTCACAAGCCCCGGTCCCCCAGTTCCTCACAGGAAAGCAGCCCTCGTCATCAGTGCCTCAGTATCAGCCCCTTAAAGTCCAAGGACTTCCTCCTACTCAAATGACTTTGTCATCATTGGCCTCTGCTTGTTTGGTCTTTTGAAAAGGATACGATTCTCCTTGTCACAATAGGACTTGGACACAAATACAGTATGAGTCTGTGGTTTGTGAGCTACTATCCCAGTTCAAACCCTAGGCTGGGCTTGGGTATACTATGAAGAGTCCAATAGTATTTACCTTTCTCTGCTGCCCCCTAAAAAAGTCACAACTCTTGCCTTCAGAGTTCATCTGCTCCTGAAGGATAAGCAGAGGGAGGACCATCTGGTTATATAATGAGTAGCCAAGAGAAGTACAGACAGGGTGACAGACATGGCCCAGAAAAACAGTCTTGGGCTAGAGAAATAATACAAAAGGTAAGGCATTTTCTTTGTATGTGGTCAATCCAAGTTTGATTCCTAGTAGCCCATATGTTCCGCTGAGCAACACTGGAGTGATTCCCAAATGCAGAGTCAGGAGTAAGCCCTGAGCATTGCTGGTGTACTCCTCTTCCCCTAAAATAAAAACTAAAAGTAAAAATACAATCATGGGCTAGAGAGATAGCACTGTGGGTACAGTACTCATTTTGCACTCAGCTGATGAAGGTTCCATCCCTGGCATCCAGAGCCCTGCCAGGAGAGACTCCTGAGCACAGAGTCAGGAATAAACCCCAGAAGTGGTCCAAAACCAAAACCAAATCAAGTCTTTGGGGAGGAGGGATTTCTGGTTCTGTTCTGGCAACACACCTGGCAGTGCTCAGGGGTTACACCCATACACAGTGCCTGGTGATAAGGCTGAAGAGATATTGCAGAGGTTAAGGTTCTTGCCTTGCAATCAGTCAACTTCAAATATGGTCATCCCCACCCCCAGCACATAGAAGAGTGAGCCCAAACCCTGGAATAGCCTCTCAGCATCCCCGCCCCTCCTTGCCATAAAAAGAAATCAAACGAATAATAAAACCACTCCTAGTTGTGCTTGGGTTGGGGGGAGGGACCCAGATCTCATGCATATTAAGTGCTCCCTCAGCCTGCTGAGCTTGCTCTCCTGCTCCCCTGGGCTCCAGCTCTGAGAATCTGATACCGGAAATGGGGTGACCGCCTGGGGCAGAATCATGTATTCAGTCTGCTATGAGCAGTTTCAGTCTGACAAACTCATAATGAAGGGTTCACTGGTGCAAGAACTACAGCAACAGGTTCTTAGCAGACCATCCTGCTGGATGGCCCAGGGCCAAGAATTTTATCCTGGTGACAAAGGTGGGTGTGGGGGAAGAGGCTTAGGGAAGAAACAAAAATTACAACAATCCTGCCTGAGCCAATGTTTAAGAAAACTCGTGCTTGGGCCAGGGAGCCAGCTCAAAGGGCTTCAGTATAGGGGCCCAAAGTTTGAGCTGGGCACCCCATGGCTTCTTGAACACCACTGGGGGTCTGGGGGTAATCCCTGAGCACCAACCATTGCCAGCTGTGGCCCCTCAAACAAAAATAAGATATTCTCTAAATAAGAAGAGATGTGGAGGGAGGGAGGGAGAATGAGCTGGAGAGCTAGGAGAGCTAGTCCACTCAGACAATGCATTCATTTATTCTGGCATCTCTAAGGAGAGTTGATAAGGAAGAGGCAGCCAGGGCTTCTGGGAACAAATGGGTGAGACACTGAGGCAGGAAGCCAGGGGAGAGAGATGAGGGTGGACAGGAAAGGAAGAGACTGGATGCATTGAGGTGATGAGGGGCAGGAGTTGTCAGGACTAACGAGCACCTGGGTTCATGGGAAGATGCTGATAGAGGGGGCGGGACACAGAGCAAGACCCTGACAGAAGCGACCCACCCCCTCCCAGTCACCAAGCCAGAAGTAGAGCCCCAAGCATCACCAGGTAGGATCCCAAACCCAACACATAGGAAAGAGTGGTAAGAAGTAGGCCAGATAGATGGGGATCAGCTGTAGAGACACAGGTCCTCTTCCCATCCAGGAGGAAATGAAAAGACACTCCACACACACACTTCATAAAAGGAGAATGAGGGAAGAAGGGAGGCAACACTCAGCTACTGAAATGGGAACAAGGTCCCCATCCCAGTGGTTCGAATTTTGGCTTCCTATATGGTCCCCTGTGCCTGCCAGGGGCGATTTCTGAGCATAGAGCCAGGAGTAACCCCTGAGCGCTGCTGGGTGACCCAAAAACCAAAATAAATAAATAAATAAATAAATAAATAAATAAATAAATAAATAACACCCCAAGCTCAAGCCTGATGATATACAGGCCCTTTATGCTTCCCTTTGCCTCATCCCATCCATCTCCTCTCTCTGGTTCCTGGCATCTCAATCAGCTGGTAATCAGCCCCTCTACTCAGAATTACCCCCCATTTCCTGCTGGCCATCAGGGACAATATCTCCATAACACTTCGTAATCAAAGCCCTTCATTCCAGCCTTTCACCCAATCCTTGACACTTGACAGAAGTCCCTCCCAGGATGTTTCCTAAGTGCTCTCTGGAGCCCCAAACCCCCGATGGCTTTGGTGATGAAGTCACAGAGGAAGAGGAGGAGAAACCTGACCAGAAGTCCACTGTCCAGTCACATACCTTTGCCCCTTTTGACTAAGCATTCCAGAAACATTGACTGGCCGCTGCTCTGCTTAAAATTTAGCTTCTGTGGGCAGAACACAAGAAGGAGGCCAGAGCTCCATCTTTAGTGACCACCCATCCCACTACCACCAACAGGAGTGACCCCAGCACTAAACTGGAAGAAGCTCCCAGCAATGCTAGTGGTGCCTCCCCAAGCAAAGACTTACAATGACCTGAAGTCCACTCGGCCTGCTCCTTCCTTTCCCTTCCCCTTCTCACTGTCCTTTGCAGTCTAGTGCATATACTCTAGCCCAAAGTCCACTGCCTGGGAGAAGGCCCCTCAAGCCACCCCACTGAAGGAGAGACCTCTCCTGCCCTCACTCCCACCTCCCCATTATCTCCTTCATTACACAGTCCTCAGTTTTATTTCATTGGCTTGGTGATTTATTCTTTTTCCTTTTCTCTTGCTTTCACCCACACCCATTCCAGGCATCCCAACCCCCAGCATGGAGTCCAGTGCCCTAACTACTCCAAGCTCAGTCTGAGTTCAGACCTGTATTCCTGCTACCGGGGTGGTGGCAATGCTGCTGCTGCTGAAAGGCAATCATGCTTTCGTGTGTGTGTGTGTGTGTGTGTGTGTGTGTGTGTACCTCAATCCACCAGATCTCCCTCTCTGTCATCACTTGGTACAATCTCCCATCTGTCTCCATGGAGATCCAGTCAGGAAACACAAAAACCAGGTGATGTCAGGTCTCTATGGTTTTGCAAGCCAGGGAGGGTGGACTCATTATGTTTGGAGACCTGGATGCTGACTGGGGCCCCTTTAAAGGCGTTTCCCACCTCCCTCCTTCATTTTGCCAGGAAAGGACTTGAGGAGCCACTAGATAAGGGGTGTCTGGTGGGGGGAGAAATACAGGTGATGTTTGGAAGGATTAGGACATGGGCCTCATCAAGGAGCCTCTAAGAAAAGATTCTGCCAAAACCCAGGTTGGATGGGACAGTCTTAGTAAGGCTGGGAAAAAACTAAAGACAAACCAAGTGAACACACTTCCTAATTGTTCTGATAAGCACACATCCTTTAGTGAACCTCAAAATCAGATATATGGGAAGGGGAAGCAGCTCTAAGAGGACCAGGTTGTTTTTAGAGGGCTCAGAGTTTCAGACTGCATCCAGCAGGGTTCAGATATCACTCCTGATAGGGCTAAGGGGCCGTATGCAGTGCTGCGGGTTGGCCACGTACAAGGCAAGCACCCTATCTACTGTACTATCACTCCAGCTCCCAGAGAGGTGAGATTGAACTCCAGCACTGAATGATCCGTGAATATCCAGCAGGAAATAGCACCTCCAAATCTAAAATAAATACATGGAAAAAAAAAAAAGAAAAAAATCAGAGATGGAAGAATTTTACGTCATTTCATTCATAAATGAGTCATTTGAAGCCCAGAAAAGACCTTTCTTCCCAAGGCCACAGAGAAATTCTGTTGCCGATAAAGATGAGAATATATACTTTTTTAAGATGAGAATTTTAACTCTTCAAAGTTCAGTGTTTTTCTAACACATATCTTCCCAGGGATAGCCTTTTTTTTTTTTTTTGGTTTTTGGGCCACACTCGTTTGACGCTCAGGGGTTACTCCTGGCTATGTGCTCAGAAATCGCCCCTGGCTTGGGGGGACCATATGGGACGCCGGGGGATCGAACCGCGGTCCTTCCTTGGCTAGCGCTTGCAAGGCAGACACCTTACCTCCAGCGCCACCTACCCGGCCCCGAATAGCCTTTTTTTTTAAAAAAAAAAAAATTGTTTCGGGGCTGGTGAGGTGGCACTAGAGGTAAGGTGTCTGCCTTGCAAGCACTACCTAAGGAAGGACCATGGTTCGATCCCCCGGCATCCCATATAGTCCCCCAAGCCAGGGGCAATTTCTGAACCCTTAGCCAGGAGTAATCCCTGAGCATAAAACAGGTGTGACCCCCCCAAAAAAAATTTGTTTCAGGGCCGACGAGGTGTCGCTAGAAGTAAGGTGTCTGCCTTGCAAGCGCTAGCCAAGGAGGGATCAATCCCTGGGCGTCCCATATGGTCCCCCCAAGCCAGGGGCAATTCCTGAGTGCTCAGCCAGGAGTAACCCCTGAGCATCAAACGGGTGTGGCCCAAAAAACCAAAAAAAAAAAAAATTTGTTTCTGGGGCCACAACCATCTATATTCAGGGGTTACTCCCAGATCTGTGCTCAGGTGTCACTTGAGGGAACCTGGGGGACCATATGGGATGCCTGGAATTTTGAATCTGGGTCTGCTGCATTCAAGGCAAACACTCTTCTTATAGTATTGCTTCCCCACCATTAAAAATTTGTTTTAATTCAAAAAAAATTTGACCACACCGCTAGGTGGGACCCAAAAACAAAACAAAACAAAAATTTTTGAACGCATGCCAGCCCCTATCCCTTTAAAAAAATATTGGCTTTTGGGGCCAGAGAAATAGCACAGTGGTAAGACGTTTGCCTTACATGCAGCCAATCCAGGACAAACCTGAGTTTGATCCTGGCATCCCACGTGTCCCCCCAAGCTGGCCAGGAGCAACTTCTGAGCACAGAGCCAGGAGTAACCACTGAGCCTGATTGGGTGTGGCCCCCAAACAAACAAAAATGGCTTCTGGGGCCGAAGAGATAGCATAGAGGTAGGGCGTTTGCCTTGCAGGCAGAAGAACAGTGATTCAAATCCCGGCATCCCATATGGTCCCCTAGCCTGCCAGGAGCGATTTCTGAGCATAGAGCCAGGAGTAAAACCCTTGTGCACTGCCAGGTGGGACCCCCCCCCCAAATTGGCTTTTGAGATACACCTGGTGATGCTTATGGGTTATTTCTGGCTCAATACTCAGAGGACCATATGATGCGAAGGAACAAATCCAGGACTCCTGAATGAAAAGCCTGTCCTCAATCCTGTGAGTTCTCTCTCCAGTCCTAGACTTTCTCATGTATCTCAAAGCAACAAGTCAAATTGTTCCCTCATCCCCCTAAGTTCTTTTTATTTTATTTAATTTTAATTTTAATTTTTTTATTTTTGGGTCACACCAGGCAGCACTCAGGGGTTACTCCTGGCTCTACGCTCAGAAATCACTCCTGGCAGGCTTAGGGGACCATGTGGGATGCTGAGATTCAAACCACCGTCCTGATGCAAGGCACAAACCCTTCATCTATGCTATCTCTCCAGCCCCTCACCCCCCTAAGTTCTACAGCACCCTTTGAGTTAATACCTCCCACTTTCCTTCAGAGCATAGCCTGCATCTTTCTGTTCTACTTCATTTTCTGAAACTAACATGTAAACTGAGTCAGATTAACATGGCATCTAGTTCTGGCTTTATCCACTTGGGTCTCACTCTGTGCAGGTCACAAACTGTCCCAAACAGTGTCATGTCTCTTGCTCATGTTCCTTCCACATTGGCTCACTGTATTAAAACTGTACTGTGTGTCTTTCCACTTACTGGCTGGATGTTTAGGATGGAAACAATATCCACTGTAAGCACCCCACAAGAGTATTTACCTGTGTTTTCTTGCAGTTTTTCTTGAGTTTCTTTTTTTTCCTCCTGGGAAAAATCTAGCAAAAGGCTCATTAAGCAGTCTGGTAGTAAAGGTCTGGCTTTTTAAGAACTGAGAAACTGGGGCCGGGCGGTGGCGCTGGAGGTAAGGTGCCTGCCTTGCCTGCTAGCCTAGGACGGACCGCGGTTCGATCCCCTGCGTCCCAGCTAGCCTAGGACGGACCGCGGTTCGATCCCCCGGCGTCCCATATGGTCCCCCAAGAAGCCAGGAGCAACTTCTGAGCGCATAGCCAGGAGTAACCCCTGAGCGTCACAGGGTGTGGCCCAAAAACCAAAAAAAAAAAAAAAAAAAGAACTGAGAGACTGATTTCAAAAAATTCCTATATAATGTTATCTTTGCATTTCTACCACCAACAAATATGTTGGTCTCTACACATTCTTATTAGCACTTGGCATTTCAAAGTGGATTTATTATTACTATTATTATTTTGGTGTACGGCCAAACTTGATAGTGCTCAGGACTTACTCCTTTTTCTGTGCTCTGGTATCCCTCCTGGTGGAATTCAGGAGACCCTATGTGATGCAAGGAATTAAACCCAGATCAGTTTTATGTAAGGCAAATATCCTACCCTCTGAAGTTCCTAGGTTTGATCCACAGCATTGTTTTTTTGTTTTTTTTGTTTTTGTTTTTTTTTTTTTTTTGGTTTTTGGTTTTTGGGCCACACTCGGCGGTGCTCAGGGGTTACTCCCGACTGTCTGCTTAGAAATAGCTCCTGGCAGGCATGGGGACCATATAGGACACTGGGATTCGAACCAACCACCTTTGGTCCTGGATCGGCTGCTTGCAAGGCAAACACCGCTGTGCTACCTCTCCGGGCCCACACAGCATTGTTTTAAAAGAAAACAAAATAGGGGCCAGAGCAATAGTACAGGGGTAGGTTGTTTGTCTTGCACATGACCAACTGGAGAAGAATCCCGGTTCAATTCCTGGCATCCCATATGGTCCCCAAGCCTGCCAGGAGTGATTTCTGAGCGCGGAGCCAGGAGTTATCACTGAGCGCAGCTGGTTGTGAACCCCAAAAATAAAATAAACAACTATTTAAAAAAAAAACTGCCAAATAACTTTTGAGCTAAATTATGCTAGAACATTCATTCATCTCTGTGGTCACAGAAATTAGCAAGAGATGTATCTAAAATTCACCCAAAACGGGGCTGGAGAGATAGCACAGCGGTGTTTGCCTTGGAAGCAGCCGGTGTAGGACCTAAGGTGTCCCATATGGTCCTCCGTGCCTTCCAGGAGCTATTTCTGAGCAGATAGCCAGGAGTAACCCCTGGACACAGCTGGGTGTGGCCCAAAACCAAAAAAAAAAAAAAAAAATTCACCCAAAGTCCTAGGCTTCTTGTTTCTAGCTGTCCTTCCTCTCAGCCTTGGGCTCCATATCACAAGGCATCTGTCTCACTTCCTCTCTGACTTCCAAGCTCATGTCATCAAACAGGAAACAACCCTCAGATAAATGTGGTTCAAAACCCCCCAAAAGACCCAGGACTTATAGAACTGAGGGTGATTTATGGGATACTGATACTGGTTTCTCCTCTGTTTCTCTAGGGATAGTTCAGTAAGCTTTTATTGAAGCTGTGTCAGATCAGAAATCAGGTCCATCAAGAACAGCTCAAGTTTTGTGGAATGGAGTCACAGGAGGTGACGAAAAATGAAAAGTGACTGAGTTTGACATTTAGGATTCAAGTTATCTGTCTGGGAGCACAAAACAATGCTGCACCAAGAAATGGAATTAATGGGGCTGGAGAGATAGCACAGTAGTAGGGCATTTGCCTTGCACGCAGTCAACCCAGGATGAACCCAGGTTCAAATCCTGGCATCCCATATGGTCCCCTGTGCCTGCCAAGAGCAATTTCTGAGTGCAGAGCCAGGAGTAACTCTTGAGCACCACAAGGTATGACCCAAAAATCAAAAACCAAAATCTAAAAAAACAAAAGGAATGGAATTAAGAAAATTTCTTTCTTTCTTTCTTTTCTTTTTTTTTTCTTTTGGTTTTTGGTTTTTGGGTCACACCCAGTGGCACTCAGGGGTTAATTCCTGGCAGGCACAGGGGACCATGTGGAATTCAAACCACCATCTGTCCTGAATTAGCTGTGTGCAAAGCAAACACCCTACTGTTGTGCTATCTCTCCAGCTCCAGAATTAAGAACATTTCTAAGCAATAAATGTGGACTCTAAGGGAAAAGTCACAAAGTACTAATTAGGAGTTCAGGTCAGAGCAATAGTACAGCAAGTAGATCATTTGCTTTGACATAGTCAACGTGGGTTTGTTACCAGGCATTTCATATAGTTAGTCCCTCAAGCACCGTCAGGAGTGATTCCTGAGTGGACAGCCCTGAGTATCACCCAGTGTGGCCCACCCTCCCCCCAAAAAACTGGGATCCAACTTTAGGTCCAAGTATCTTAGACCTACGCAGTCTACACTTTGGTTTCTTTTTGTTGTTGTTTCTAGGTCACACCCAATTGTGCTCAAGGCTTACTCCTGGCTCTGTACTCAGGGGTCACTCCTAGAGGTATTTGGGAGACAATATGTAATACTGGGGATTGAATGTGTATGGCAAGGGCCCTACTCACTGTACTTCTCCAGTCCCTAGATCTTAACTTTTTTTTTTTTTTTTAATATACCCTGCCTCTCTTCTCTCCCCAAGACCCTAGTTTATTTATTTAGATTTTAAGGCCACACCAGGTGATGCTCAGGAATTACTCCTGACTCTGTGCTCAGAAATCACTCCTAGGGCAGGAGAGATAGCATGGAGGTAAGGCGTTTGCCTTGCATGTAGGATAGTGGTTCGAATCCCGACATCCCATATGGTCCCCCGGGGCCTCCAGGAGCGATTTCTGAGCATAGAGCTAGGAGTAACCCCTGAGCGATGCTGGGTGTGACCCAAAAACAAAAACAAATAAAGAAATCACTTTTGGCAGGCTCAAGGGACCATGTGGGATGCTGGGAATCAAACCTGGGCTCTTCCTGGGTCAGCCACATGCAAGGCAGACACCATATCACTGTGTTATTGCTCTGGCCCCCAAGATCCAACTTATTAAACTGCGAGTTGCCATGCATATGAGGTTATATAGCTGTTTTGCTTTGGGGTTGGCCACATTTGGCAATTCTTAAGCCTTACTCCTAGCTCTGTGATCATGGCTTGACCCTGGGGAAAGTGAATTCAGGTTGGTTGTAAGCAAGGCAAGTTTTGTACTAATTGTTGTACTATCTCTCTGACCCCATTAAATTTCCTTTTAATAATTATATTTCATGAACATTGGATGGGGGATGTAACATTATATGAAATTCAATCATCAACAGCTTTTTAACTTTGTATCTCACAATAATTCAATAAAAATTATTATATTTCAAAGGGTGGTTGAGGGTTGAGTTTAAAATTTACAAAGCAGAGGGCCGGAGAGATAGCATGGAGGTAGTGCATTTGCCTTGCATGCAAAAGGTCAGTGGTTCGAATCCCGGCATCCCATATGGTCCCCTGAGCCTTCCAGGAGCAGTTTCTAAGCATAGACCCAGGAGTATCCTCTGAGGAGCGCTGCCAAGTGTGACCCAAAAACAAACAAACAAAAAAACCCCAAAACAAACAAACAAACAAAAAGCAAAGGGGGCTGGAGAGATAGCATGGAGGTAGGGCATTTGCTTTGCATGCAGAAGGACTGTGGTTCAAATCCCATATGGTCCCCCAGAGCCTGCCAGGAGTGATTTCTGAGCCTAGAGACAGGAGTAACCCCTGAGTGCTGCCAGGTGTGACCCAAAAATAAAACAAATTTACAAAGCAAAGCACCATGCTGAGTGAAGTTAGCCAGAGGCATAGGGACAGATGCAGAAAGATCTTTCATATGCAGAGTATAAAGAAACATAGTTGGGGGGCTGGCGAGGTGGTGCTAGAGGTAAGGTGTTTGCCTTGCAAGCGCTAGCCAAGGATCAGGACCATGGTTCGATCCCCCGGTGTCCCATATGGTCCACCCAAGCCAGGGGCAATTTCTGAGCCCTTAGCCAGGAGTAACCCCTAAGCATCAAACGGGTGTGGCCCGAAAAAACCAAAAACAAACAAACAAACAAACAAAAACCAAAAAAAATAGTTGGAAAACAACAAATATCCAAAGGATGCAGAAATAAAGAGCATGAGAACTGGTCTTTGTTAGAAATCTGGGGGAAAATCCTCCTCTGGGGAGGAAGATGGGGAGGGAACAGGTCAGGGAAGAAACACTATGACAATGATAGAGGGAAATGGTCACTATGAAGGACAGGGTGCTCAAAGGAAGCAAAATGATTTACATGATGTCCTATCACTAACAGTATTGTAAATCACAATGCATAAAAGAAAAAAGAAAAATAAATGCCTGTTATAGAAGTAGTCAGTGTGTGGATAAGAGGGAAACTGAGGATAGTGGTAGAGAGAAGTGGATACTGCTGAAGGAACTGGTGTTGAGACTCAATAAATAACTTTTTTTTTTTTTTTTTTTTGGTTTTTGGGCCGCACCCGGCGGTGCTCAGGGGTTACTCCTGGCTGTCTGCTCAGAAATAGCTCCTGGCAGGCACGGGGGACCATATGGGACACCGGGATTCGAACCAACCACCTTTGGTCCTGGATCAGCTGCTTGCAAGGCAAACGCCGCTGTGCTATGTCTCCGGGCCCTCAATAAATAACTTTACAACTTCATAATTCATAGTGATTCAATAAATAAATAAATAAATATCACAAACCTTATAAAGAACCAACCCTTAGTTTCATGCTCCTTAAATGGTTGTCTGTCTGTCCTTCCTTCTTCCCCTCCCTCCTATTCCCAGGAATGCTCAGGGCTACTCCTGGTGGTGCTCAGGGAACCATTTGCAATGCTGGGGATTGAGCCAGGATGAACCACATACAACAAATGCACATTAACCACTGTACTATATCTATCCCTGTCTCTATCCTGGTCTAACTATATACATAGTACCTCCACCACCATCTCAAGCCACCTCTTGTCTAAGAAACTGAATTCATATTCAGTTAGCCCTTGGACAGAGGCCAGGGATGTGGCTCAGTTGGGAAGCACTTGCATTGCGCAGATGAGGCTCTAGATTTGAGGTTACACATCCGAAAAATAAATGGAGGGGAGAGCCAGAAGATCTCCAATACCTGCCCTTTCCTTTGCAGCTGCGACCTTCTGAATCCAGCAGGCCAAGGGAAAGGTACAGGAGCTTTCTGCCCCAAATGGGACACCTGCCTTTCTCCGTTAGGGACCAAGTTCTTGGAAGCGGGGTGCCCGGAGCACTTGGAGAACAGTGGCAGAGAGCACGTTGTGCTCTGGCAGACTGCTTCTCAGATCCTGTACCTGTTTCAACACCCAAAAACCAGCGAAAGTGAATTAACAGTATGTGATCTGCAGTTTCCCAACTAAAAACAACGATTTGCAATCAGGGTTTCGTAAGTGGTCAGCCTTCAAAAGGTGTCAGGATGGCCATCACCAACCATCAAGCCAACTCCATTAACCTCAGTAAAACTGCTAGGTGTGATTAACAAAGGCACTCGGTGGTCCAGTTGCTTT
Organism: Suncus etruscus; assembly: GCF_024139225.1. NCBI lineage: Eukaryota > Metazoa > Chordata > Mammalia > Eulipotyphla > Soricidae > Suncus > Suncus etruscus. The sequence continues at coordinate 122,824,362 of NC_064853.1, forward strand.
TTGGGTTTTTTTGTTTGTCAGGGAACGATAACGGGCAGTACTCAGAGCTTCCTCCTGCTTGAAGCTCAGAGATCAACCCTGGTAGGTCTCAAACCAAGGGCCTGGCCAAAGCATGCAAAGAAAGGCTCATGAAGGCCAGAGCCTTTTCCAGCTGTTACTCTCTCTCTCTGTTTTTTGTGGCTTTTGGGTCACACCCGGCAGTGCTCAGGAAAAACTCCTGGCTCCTTGCTCAGAAACTGCTCCTGGCAGGCACGGGGGACCATATGGGAAGCCGGATTCGAACTGATGACTTTCTGCAGGAAAGGCAAACGCCTTACCTCCATGCTATCTCTCCAGACCCGCTGTCACTCTCTTTCCTGCCCTTTCATGATTTGTCTGGAAAGCCACTCAAGAATCCTTTCTAACCATTTTCCCCACATAGGAGAATCCAGCTCCTGCCCAAATGGAGAGGTTGCAACCATGTGGTGAAACAGTCTGGATTTAAAACACACTACAAGCAAAAGGGCCTCAAGCCCCTTCTCTTGCCTTCCTCCTTCCTCCTTTTGTAGCGGGTGGGCGGGGCCTCCGCCACAAACTTCCGCAGCCTGTCCATTTGGAGCCTCCCCATTGGCTGCCGCGCTTCTGGCGTGACTAAGGCCCCGCCCACTTCCTCCTGGGACCACTCTGGGCCGATCTCTTCCCGCGGAGGAGGGTGGGGGCGAAGCTCTGCGCGGCCGCCGCGATGCATTTCGGGATTTGTAGTCCGTTTGCGCAAAAGCCGGCCGAGAATGGGGTAGCACCATCCGGAGAACTACAACTCCCAGCAGCCTGTAGTCAGGGTGGGAGGGGAGAAAGAGGCGGTCACGTGAGCGAGCGGGCCTGGGCGGGCTATTTCCTAGCTCGGGGCTCGGGGCCTTTTGTTTGCAGCAGCTGCTGAGGTTGGGGGGTTCGGGGGGCACCCCCACAACTCCCCGGAGCGGAGAGGCGTGTGGAGAGGCCCCAGCTCTCGGGGTTCCTGCTCCAGCCCTCGTGGGGGTGGGCGCCCCGCCCTCGGCCCGCCCCGTGGGTGGGGAGGACCGGCGGGCCCAGGCCCAAGCCTAAGCCCTGCACCCTCCGCCTTGCAGCCCTTCTGCCCTCGGTGCCCCAGACCCAAGGCCGCCCTGCGCTCCTCGGGCCTTCACCATGAAGATCAAAGATGCCAAGAAACCCTGTAAGATGGGGGCTCAGGCCCACCGGGGTGGGGGAGCAGTTTGGGGTTCCTGAGCAGCCTGACTCCCCAGCCCATGGTGGGGTGGGCCTAGAGACCTGGGTTGCATCCAGCTCCGGGCTCTCTTCCCCGTCCCCCTGGCCCCACACCTCCCCTCTTTCCTGATCTCACTTCCTTCTGCAGATTCCTGAGGTGTGCCAGAGGGATTATTGGGTTTATGGGGTTTGGTCTTGCTAGCCTGGATCAGCTCCCCCTGAGTGATTTGGGGTGATCTTGGTTTGGGTGTCTGTCTGCATTAATTGCCAAGTGACTTACTGGCTTCTTCCTTTGAGTCTTTGAAACCCCAAATGAGTTTCTGGGAGTTTTCACTGGTGTTTCAAAGAGATTCCCTGGGAGGCCGAGCTCATCTTTTCTTCCCTGCCTAGGAGCTTGAGAATTAACTGGCTTATGTATTTTGAAAACACTGACACTGAAAAGAGGTTTACAGCGTCACCCTTATTCCCCTTCTCTCGGGGCCCACCACTCTTCCTGGTATTTGGCGAATGCCCATGGAAATGGGTTCTACGCCTAGATGTGCATGTTCTTCTTCAAGTCCTTCCTAACTGGGAGCAGATCAGTTTTCTTTCGTTGGCTTTTTTTTGGCTTTCAACCACTCAAAAAGCCTTTTACTCCTGGTAATCACCCACTGTTCTGATGGGCATGCGTTTTAACCCATGTTTTCAGAGTTTCTCGGAGTGTGTGTGTTTAAGATCTAATTCGATCTTAGAATTGTATTGATAGTCTAACATATTGTTTGTAGGCCACACCCTGAGACTCTCTGGGGTTACACCTAACTCTGTACTTAAAAATTCCTCCTAGCAGGCTCGGGGGTCCATATGGGATGCGGGGGTCCTTCCCGGGTTAGCAGCGTGCAAGGCAAATTCCCTACCGCTTTACTATCGCTCCAGCCCCAGATATTCCGAATTTTTTAAATTGACCCTCCCTACACTTTTAAGAAATCTGCTTGTGTTTAGGTTTGTTTGTTTTGGGGCCACACACGGAGATAACTGCTTAGGACTTCCCCCACCCCTTCTGCACTAGGGATCACTCCTGGCAGAACCCTGGTCTGGCTTTTTGATTCCTGGAATCGATTCGCAGTCCGATGCATGCCCTACCTTCATACTAACCCCCTGACCCTGAAATCTCTTGTAAGATAGCCATAAACCCACCTCCTAGCAAGGTCTACCTGAAGAAGAAACACTCCAAAGCATTCTGGAAAAATTGCTAATTTTTCAGTTGATTTAAGCATTATTGAAATAGACCAGTTAATGCAGTGTTGGTCTTTTCCATGGAGCATGGGATTTACTAAGCCCCAAAAGAACTTTTCTTCCTGCTTCTCAGCTCCTGAGGCTGGTCAATGACTCTTGATCCAGGGTTTCTTCACCCATGAGGCATACTAGAGTATCCCCAAGAAAAGCAAGAGTTTAAAATGCCCCTTTAAAAATTTGATGGTTTATTGTAAAAGCATAAGAGTTTTTGTTTAAGGATTTAAAAAAAAAATGACAACATAAATGGCAGTGTAAGAATACTTCCAAACTTACATTTGCTGAATACAATTACTGTTTTGTTTGTTTGTTTGTGCCAGACCTGGTGACGGATTACTCCTGGCTCTGCATTCAGAAATGACTTCTGGTAGGGCATATCTGATGCTGGAGATTGAACCCAGGTCGGCTGTGCTAGCACTCCTGCCTATAAGTATTCTTTGAACTGATGGCAATGATATAGAAAACTTAAACAGCTTCCCTAATACCTGCATTTTCCTAGGGCTTTTTGTTGTTGTTTGTTTGGTGCTTGTTAGTTTTGGGGGCCACACCTGCTGCTGTTCAGTGCTTACTCCTGATTCTGAGCACAGGGAGCACTTCTGGCTATGCTTGAGGTACCATATGAGGTGCTAGGATTGAATCCCAGGTCATCACATGCAAGGCAGGTGCCCTCCCTGCTGTGTTATCCCAGCTCCTAACATGTGCAATTTTTGGTTCTTAGAATCTCCTTTTAGAACAAATGAGCTTCACAAGATTGTTTTTTTTTTGTTTGTTTGTTTTTGCCAAGATGATGATTTGGTTCCTTGAGTTTATTCAGATAAAGTATTAATCAGAAGAATACCTCTCTTGTCAGTTTCCAGAAAGGATCCTTTCACGTTTTTTTTTGTTTTTGTTTTTGTTTCATTTTGTTTTGGGGCCACACCCGGCAGTGCTCGGGAATCATTCCTGGCAGGCTCAAAGGATGCCAGGGATGGAATCTGGGTCAGCAAATGTCCTACCATTGCTTGGGCCCCTGTAATACCATTATTGATTTGTTTTTGTTTCTTGGGCCACACTGGATGGCACCGAGGGGTTGCTATTGCTCTGAAATTGGGTCCCTGACATACCACTTTTGTCTATTCATTCACCCACTTGGGGGCATTTGGGTTCGATCCACTTTGTGTCTCTCTCAAATCATGCTGTCATCCGTTTAAGTTTTGGGAAGGTTCTCAGTATTCAGGGATCACTCCTGATTAGTATCAGCTGTGTGCAAAACAAATATCCTCCCAGCTGCCTTATCTCCAGCACTTTGCCCTTCACAACTTTAACCTGCACTCCTTTTTTTGTTTTGTTTTGTTTTTGGACCACACCCAGAGGTGCTCATGGATTATTCCTAGCTCTGCTCAGAAATCACTCTTGGCAGGCTTGGAGGACCATAAGGGATGCTGGGAATCGAATCTGGTTCGGCAGCATGCAAGGCAAAATGCCTCCCTGTTGTGCCATCGCTCTGACACCCCCCTTCTATTTTCTAAGTAAAATTATTTTATTTATTTATTTATTTATTTATTTTGGTTTTGGTCACACCTGGCAGCGCTCAGGGGTTACTCCTGGCTCTACGCTCAGAAATCGCTCCTGGCAGGCTCAGGGGACCATATGGGATGCCAGGATTTGAACCGTCCTTCTGCATTGCAAGGCAAACCCCTTACCTTCATGCTATCTCTCTGGCCCCAGAGGGTCACTCCTGGTAGGGCTCAGAGGATTTTTTGAGGTTCCAATGATGGAATCCATGTCAGCTGCAGGCATGCAGCCCTACCTGCTATATTATCTCTGGCCCCTTGAGTAAATAATGTTTTAAACATTTAGCATTTAAGTACTACTTTACATGTATGGCATCATTTAACCATTTAACAACAGCTCTAGCAATGGAGAAATTTCTTTTTTGTTGGTTCGTTTTTTGGTTATACCTGGTGGTGCTCTCCTGGTTCTGCTCAGAAATTGCTTCTGGCACACCCTGGGGACCAGATGGGATGCTGGGACTCAAACCATCATCTGTCCTGGGTCAGTCATGTGCAAGGCAAATGCCCTACCTACCACTGTGCTATATCTCCCCTTTGTTTTGTCCCCCTTGTTGCCTTGTGGCTCAAATCTAGGGCTGCTCACTAGTAGCCAAGTGTTCTACTGTTCCCTTTAATTGCCTGTTAATTGCTTTTATCTTTGCTTTGCTTCCTATATTCTTTTTTTGTTTTGTTTTGTTTTGGTTTTTGGTTTTTCGGGCCACACCCGTTAGATGCTCAGGGGTTACTCCTGGCTACGCACTCAGAAATTGCCCCTGGCTTGGGGGGACCATATGGGACGCCGGGGGATCGAACCATGGTTCTTTCCTTGGCTAGCACTTGCAAGGCAGACACCTTACCTCTAGCGCCACCTCACCGGCCCCGCTTCCTATATTCTATTTCATTATTCATCATAGTATTAGGAAATCACTAGAGTTTAGCTACATACGTCCCATGTACTGGATTATATATACCAAATGCATGCAATTTAACCAGAAAGTAAAAAAGAGGAAACAGGGCCCGGAGAGATAGCCCGGAGAGATAGCACAGCGGCGTTTGCCTTGCAAGCAGCCTATCCAGGACCAAAGGTGGTTGGTTCGAATCCCGGTGTCCCCCATGGCATGGTCCCCCATGCCTGCCAGGAGCTATTTCTGAGCAGACAGCCAGGAGTAACCCCTGAGCACGGCCGGGTGTGGCTCAAAAACCAAAAAAAAAAAAAAAGAGAGAGAGAGAGAACTATGTATGGGGTCAGAGCAATAACATAGTGAGCAGGTGGGGCTTTTGCCTTGTATGCAGCCAATCTGAGTTCGACCCCAGGCATCCCATATGATCCCTTGAGCCTGCCAGGAGTAATTTCTGAGTGCAGTCAAAAGGGAGGAAGGAAGGGATGGAGGTAGGGAAAGAAGAAGGAAAATGAAAATTAAAACAGTGGAACTATTTGTTTGCAATGACTTGGGTTTTTCACTGGTTTAAATATTAGTTTTGAGGGGCCAGAGCTGATAGCGCAGCAGTAGGGCATTTGACTTGCATGAAGCTAACCCAAGACAGACCTCGTTTTGATCCCTGATGTCCACAGCCAGGAGTAATCCCTGAGTGTCACCAGGTGTGCCCCAAAAACCAAAAAAATACTAGTTTTGAGAAACCCCAGGCATACAATCATTTGTTTCCTATACCTCTACTAACATCTGTTCCCCACCTTGGTTATTTGGAGCCATACCCAGTGAGGCTTGGGGGCTACTTCTGGCTCTTACACTCAAGGGACCCCATTGTCTGGAGAATGAATGCCTTTTGAGCATCTTGAATCATTTTCACCTGCCAACGTAATTTCATTTTTGTTTTCTGGGGGGATTCTGGGCCATGACTACTGGCAGGGGTTGGGGATGGGGTTCCTGGCTGTGTACAGGTGCTATACAGGACAGGATCTGGGGGTCCCACATGAAAATTAGGTACTCTGGCTCTTTGTACCATCTCCTGTGCCCCCTGAGATAAATTAGATGGGGAGCCACTCCTAATGGTACTTGGGAGGACCATAGACCATATTAAGATTCGAACCAGTGTTGTAGCCTTAGCTGCATGCAGGGCAAGCTTCATGCTCTCTCTGGTTCCTCCCAAAGAAAAGTTGTGGGTTTTTTTTTTGTGTGTTTTTGTTTTTTGTTTGTTTGTTTTGTTTTTGGGTCACACCCGGCAGCGCTCAGGGGTTACTCTTGGCTCTGTGCTCAGAAATAGCACCTGGCAGGCTGGAGAGACCATATGGGATGTCGGGATTCGAACCACCGTCCTTCTGCATGCAAGGCAAATGCCCTATCTCCACACTATCTCTCTGGGCCCAAAACATTTTTTAAAATTCAGATTTAGTATAGATTTGGGTGGGGGGGACCTGGCAGTGCTCAGGGCTTGTTCCTGGCTCTGCTCAGAAATTGCTACTGGCAGGCTTGGGGGACCATATGGCATGCCGGAATTTGAACCACTGTCCTTCTGCATGCAAGGCAAACACCCTACCTCCATGCTATCTCTCCAGCCCCTAGATTTTTTCTTTAAACTATTTATATAATTTATTTCTGGACCTGATCTTAGAGCCAGGAGTAGCCACTGAGCGTTGCTGGGTGTGACCCAAAAACCAAAAAAAAAAAGAAGGGAAGAAAAGGAAAAGAAAGTACTTAGTATGTTTTTTTTCCCTTAATATTATCTTCATTTAAACGCCTTAATTACAAACATGATTACTGTAGTTTGGTTCCAGTCATGAAAAGAACACCACCTACCTTCACCACTGCAACATTGCAACATTCCCACCACTAATGCCCCCATCTCCCTTTTCCCTCACCCCCAAGCCTGTATTCGATACAGGCATTCTACTTCTCTCACTGTTGTCATGATAGTTGTTAGTGTAGTTATTTCCCTAACTGCACGCACTATTCTTTGTGGTGAATGTCGTATTGCGAGCCAGTTCTTCTGGTCCTCGTCTCTGGGCATTATTACAATAATGTCTTTTATTTTTCTTAAATCCCATAGATGGGTGATACTATAACCTAGTGTGTTTAAAGATACTTTTTCCTGGGGTAATTTAATGTGATTGTAAACTACTTTATTACCAGAATCTTTAGAAACAAAGATTTTTATGCCACAAGTGATGAGATTTATTAAACCAGTGTGTCCAAATTTTCTAAACTCAAAGGCACTTAATACATAAGGCATTTAATAGAAAGTTCTGAGCTCGGATCAATACTGGAGGGACTTGGGACCATGTGGCGGCTACAGGGATTGCACATGGTCTGCCATATACCTTACCTGCTGTTATATCTCTCTGGCCCCTAATACATAATTTTTAATACATTTATATTTAAACTGAAAAAGAAAGTCTGTCAGACCGGAACTAAAAAGACCCTGGTCCAGCTCCAATCATCTTATGTTAAGGGATTTTAGAAAAATCACAAGTGACGTGACATTTAACAGTTTATGACTGGGGTCTGTGAAGTTTGTGACTGTTTAGCTCCTAATTTGCTTTTTTTTTTCTGCTCCCCAATTCACAGCTTTCCCATGGTTTGGCATGGACATTGGAGGGACTTTAGTAAAGCTCTCGTATTTTGAGCCCATTGATATCACAGCAGAAGAAGAACAAGAAGAAGTTGAAAGTTTAAAAAGTATCCGCAAGTATTTGACTTCTAATGTGGCATATGGCTCCACTGGAATTCGGGACGTACACTTGGAACTCAAGGACTTAACCCTTTTTGGTCGAAGAGGGAACTTGCACTTTATCAGATTTCCAACCCACGACTTGCCTACTTTTATCCAAATGGGAAGAGATAAGAACTTCTCCACATTACACACGGTGCTCTGTGCAACTGGAGGTGGTGCTTACAAGTTTGAAGAAGATTTTCGTACAGTACGTATTGTCTTCTCATCCATAACATGTTACCTTTCTTGACTTGCATGCTGCCAAACGGGTTTAATTCCCAACATTTCGTATGGTGCCCTGAGTGATTCCTGAGTATAGCGCTAGGAATAATTTCTGCACATTGCTGGAAGTTATTCCTAACAAAACAAAACATAAAGCTCAATTTGCCTGTAGCATAGTTCTTAAGTTGGATTCCAGGGATTAAACCCAGGTCAGCCAGGTTTGAAGTAAGTTTAAGTGCCCGACCCACTGTTCAATCATTTTGAACTAGTTTTGTTTAATATGGGGGCTACAGGGATCACTCCTTGAGGAGTTTGGGGTACTCTGCATGATGCCGGGATCATAACCAAGTCCGCTGGCTCTGCAAGGCAAGTACCTCAAATTGTTTACTATCCATCTCCCAGTGCTGGTTATTTATTTTGGTGTTTGGGTCATTCCTAGCAGTGCTCAGGTCAGGGCTCACTCTGTTGGGGCTCAGGGAACCAGATAGGTGCTGGGAATCCAAACTGAGTTAGCTGCACGCAGGGCAACTACCCTCCCCACTGTCCAATCTCTCCAGCCCCCTGGTTGTTTGCTTTTATTTTGTTTTTCTATCAGGAGGCCCAGGGACACTGGTGGTGATACTCTGCCAACCAAGGTAGGGCCCAGTTATGTCACACTGCTCTGACCCAGTAGTTCTGGCAGGGCCACTTGCAGCACCAGGGATTGAGCTCAGGATCTCTTGTAGGCATATACTACTGTTGGCAGATAATTGAAGGTGGGATTCTTACTGGTTTTGTTTTACTGGTGTTTGGTTTTATTTTATTATACTGATTTAAATATAGCTTACTCTGTAATTTGCACTTAAAATGTTATTAATTTGTGACCCATTTGTTTGAATTTGTGGTATATGATGCTTGCCAAAGTTCTTGCCTGAAGTGTATCGGGAAGCTGGCTTTCACCTAGTGGGTGAAGATACAGAGCCGAACCCTGACACAGATACATACAAACAGTTTTAAGATGTGTGTTTTCTTTCTTTTGGGGTGTGTGTGTTGGACCAAATATAATGTTAGGATCAAATAGCCCCTTTACAATGTATTTTCAGCTCCAAATAAGATTTGGGGGCCAGAGTCCTAGTGCAGTGGAAAGGGCATTTGCCTTGCACATGGCCAACCTAGATTCGCTCCCCAACACCTCATATTATCCCCCAGGCTGTCAGAAATGTCCCTGTGCATCAACCAGGAGTAAGCCCTGAATACCACCACCAGGTGTGGCTCAAAATCTAAACAAAAATACTTGAACACATAGCATATGTCATTCATGATGTCAGAAACTGAGAACATGGTCTGATAAAACAGTATGATGGGCCTGTTTTTTTTCCATCTTTTCTTGACTATAGATCCTTTCTGTTTCCTGCCCACTTGCTTCTGTTCTCAATGCTGTGATGCTCACTTGAAGCTATTTTCACCTCTGGCCCACTTGGACTCTCTGTGGGTGGGTGGGGGGTGTCTCTAGGGGCCCTCATTGCCCTTAGTTGGGAAATACTGTACCAGACCAAACAAAACAACTGAACTAAAAGCACAAGTATGATGCAGCACATGCAGTGCTATTGTTGCATCACACAGTGGACTCTACCAAACTGCAGGCAAACCAACTGGCTTCCCAGAGTCACCCCTCATTTTGGGGGGAATGTAAGTGCTCAGGAGTTATTCCCAGCTTGGTGCTGGAAAGATTAAACCCAGGCCTCCTACATGCACTTGTTCTAGTCCTTTGGACTCCCTCTCTGACTCAAATCCTCCCCTCTATTTTTGGGCGGGCGTAGCTTGAGGTGCTCAGGGCTTACTCCTGGCTTTGCTCCATGTGCAGATTGAACCTGGGTGTGTCGTATGCAAAACAAACAAGAGCCTTTCCCACTGTGCTGTCTCTCCAGCTTCACTCAAATCTAGTTCTGTTTTGTTTGTGGACCATTCTCAGTGAGGCATAAGCTGTCCCTGCCTTGACCCCATACTTCTAGGAACACCCATTCTGGGGGTTGAAGTCAGGCCTCCTGGGTGCAAAACATGTGTTCAGCCCATTGAGCTTCTCGGTAGCTGATACTTTAGCTTTTATGAGAAATTGGTTTTAGGAATTTGGGGGGGTTGTTTTCCTGTACCTAGGATTAAATGAAGGACCTCATATATACACACCAGACACTATCACTGAGCTAGCTATCTGTGGTCCACTATAAGTAGTATTTAAGGAGCTGGACGGACACACATTAGCATGCGTACCCAGCACTACCAGGAGTGATCACTGAGCACCATCAGATATGATCCAAAACAAACAAAAAGTGTTTTAACTGGCCAGAGTGATAGCATAACAGTAGGGCAGGCACTTGCATGCTGCCAACCCAGTTCAGACCCAGGGTTCGATGCCTGGCATTTCATACGGTCCCACAAACCTTCCAGGAGCGATTTCTGAGTGCAGAGCCAATAGTAACCCATGACTGCTGCTGGTGTAGCCCAAAAACTTAAAAAAAAAAAAAAAAAAAAAGGTATTTTATTTATTTTTTTTGTCCTCAAGAAGCACCGCCTGGATATGACATGCAGGGGGTACAGGGAGGTACCCCTAAAAAAAGGTATTTTAAGAGTGTTGGAGTGACAGCACATCAGGTAGGGGTCTTGCTTTCATATAGCCAACACAGGTTCAATTCCAGACACCCACCAGAAAATCTTTTAAGTCTATGTGGTCCCCTCAAAAAATAATTTGGAGGGGCTGGAGAGATGGTGCTAGAGGTAAGGTGTCTGCCTTGCAAGCGCTAGCCAAGGAAGGACTGCAGTTGGTTCCCCCAGCGTCCCATATGGTCCCCCCAAGCCAGGGGCAATTTCTGAGCGCTTAGCCAGGAGTAACCCCTGAGCATCAAACGGGTGTGGCCCCCCCAAAAAAATTTTTTGGTGGGGTAAAGCACTTGCCTTGCATGTGGCCAACCCCAGTTTGATCTCTGACACCAAACATGTCCCCTGATCACTGCTAGGAATGATCTATGAGCACAGATCTAGGAGTAAGCCCTGAGCATAGCTGGGTGTAGCCATAAGGGGAAAAAGCACTTTAAATACTGAATTAAATTTTAATAATTCTGTACTTATATGCAAGCCATAAAGAGAAATTATCTGGTATGATAAGAGAAGGCATAACAAATCAATAACAGATTATGGTAAATACCAAAAGCCTCAAGTGTTGCCTTGTTGAATGATTTATTAGAAAATCTACTAGTATAGAGTATTGGGGCTGGAGTGATAGTACAGTGGGGAGAGCAATTGCTTTGCACACAGCTGACCTAGGTTCAATTCCGGTATTCCATATGGTTCCATGAGCCTGCCAGGAGTCAGCCCTAAGCACCACCTAGTGTGTCCTATATACCAAAACACCCCCACTCCCCAATAGTATGAACTTAATTGATATGGTGGCCACATTTTCAGCACACTCAGAATAAAAGCATTAAAAAAGCGATAGCACTTTAATGGGTAGAGTGTTTGCCTTGTATGTGGCTGGCTCAGGTTCAGTCCTTGAGCCTTCCAGAGTAATCCCTGAGTGTTGCCAGTTGTGGCCCCAAAACCAAGAAAAATAAAAATCACACAGAAGCATAATAGATAAAATGCTTCTGGGGAATTTGATTCATGCCCTCTAATGCATGAGGGCTGCTCAGACTCTGCTTGGGGGGGGAGGGGTATTGCCCCCAGAAGTGCTCAGAGCTAAATACTAAGGATATAACTTATATATAGAATATAAAACATATATATGTTCGCTGAGCTGTACAGCTCCCAATAACTGCATGGTTTCCTTGACCTCTGCTAATGTTTCAAAATGCTTAGAGATAATTTAACTCAGAAATTGGAAATTCTCTGTCCTGCCTAAATAACAGCCTCACCCACTACAGAGGTTTGATTTCGGGTCCTTATCTGCATCATGCAATTGGTTCTTCCTTCCTCATCTTTAGAAAGCTAAAAAGCATCCCAGATTTCAATAGTGCCTTCCAGCCTTGGACTTTGCTCTGAAAGCTAGACAACCTCATGAAATTTCTAAGAGATTGTGTGTGTGTGTGTGTGTGTGTGTGTGTGTGCGCGCGCGCGCGCTTGGACTTTGCTCTGAAAGCTAGACAACCTCATGAAATTTCTAAGAGAGAGAGAGAGAGAGAGAGAGAGAGAGAGAGAGAGAGAGTGTGTGTGTGTGTGTGTGTGTGTGTGTGTGTGTGTGTGTCTATCCAAAGTATAAGAGATTGGGGGGGGGTGTCCGTCCGTCCAAGGCATATGCCCTACCCACTGTGTTCTCACTCCGGCCCCTCCTAAGAAATTTTTGTTTGGACTTTGCTCTGAAAGCTAGACAACCTCATGAAATTTCTAAGAGAGAGAGAGAGAGAGAGAGTGTGTGTGTGTGTGTGTGTGTGTGTGTGTGTGTCTGTCCAAAGTATAAGAGATTGGGGGGGGGTGTCCGTCCGTCCAAGGCATATGCCCTACCCACTGTGTTCTCACTCCGGCCCCTCCTAAGAAATTTTTGTTTGGACTTTGCTCTGAAAGCTAGACAACCTCATGAAATTTCTAAGAGATTGTGTGTGTGTGTGTGTGTTTTGCTCTGAAAGCTAGACAACCTCATGAAATTTCTAAGAGAGAGAGAGAGAGAGAGAGAGAGAGAGAGAGAGAGTGTGTGTGTGTGTGTGTGTGTGTGTGTGTGTGTGTCTGTCCAAAGTATAAGAGATTGGGGGGGGGTGTGTCCGTCCGTCCAAGGCATATGCCCTACCCACTGTGTTCTCACTCCGGCCCCTCCTAAGAAATTTTTGTTTGGACTTTGCTCTGAAAGCTAGACAACCTCATGAAATTTCTAAGAGATTGGGGTATGTGTGTGTGTGTGTGAGTGTGATTGGGGGTGTGTGTGTGTCCAAGGCATATGCCCTACCTCCTAAGAGATTGTGTGTGTGTGTGTGTGTGTGTGTGTGTGTGTGTGTGTGTGTGTGTGTGTGTGTGAGATTGGGTATGGGTGGGTTTGTGTCCAAGGCATATGCCCTACCTCCTAAGAAATTTTTGTTAAAAACATGGGGCTGGAGAGATAGCATGAAGGTAAGGCATTTGCCTTGCACGCAGAAGGTCGATGGTTCGAACCCCAGCATTCCATATGGTCCCCTGAGCCTGCCAGGAGCGTAGAGCCAGGAGTAATCCCTGAGTGCTGCCGGGTGTGACCCAAAAAAAAAAATTGATAAGGCCTGGGCGTTAGCACAGTGGAGGGCATTTGCCTTCCACGCAGCTGACCCAGGATGGACCTCAGTTCGATCCCTGGCGTCCTATATGGTCCCCCAAGCTAGGAGTTATTTCTTTTTCTTTTTTGCTTTTTGGGCCACACCCGGTGACACTCAAGGATTACTCCTGACTATGTGCCCAGAAATCGCTCCTGGCTTGGAGGACCATATGGATGCCAGGGGATAGATCCTAGGTTAGTGCATGCAAGGCAAAAGCCTACTGCTTGCACCATCACTGTAGCCCAGGAGTGATTTCTGAGCACTTAGCACTTAGTAACCCCTGAGCGTCACCAAGTGTGTCCCAAAAACCAAAAAAAAAAAAATGTGGTTCATGGATGACTGAGTTTTTCATAAAATACACTAAGGATGGGGCCGGAGCGATAGCATGGAGGTAAGGCGTTTGCCTTTCATGCAGAAGGTCATCGGTTCAAATCCCGGCGTCCCATATGGTCCCCCGTGCCTGCCAGGAGCAATTTCTGAGCATGGAGCCAGGAGTAACCCCTGAGCACTGCCGGGTGTGACCCAAAAACCACATACAAAAAAAAAAACTACACTAAGGAAACCAACTAAGTGCCATTTTAAATGCCTTTTTTACTATCAGAATATTTTTCTTGTGGTGGTGATTATTTGTTTGTTTTTATTTTAACAGATTGGAAACCTCCACTTGCACAAACTGGATGAACTTGATTGCCTTGTAAAGGGCTTGCTGTACATAGACTCCGTCAGTTTCAATGGACAGGCAGAATGTTATTATTTTGCCAATGCCTCAGAGCCTGAGCGATGCCAAAAGATGCCTTTTAACCTGGATGACCCTTACCCGCTGTTGGTCGTCAACATCGGCTCTGGAGTCAGTATTTTAGCAGTCCATTCCAAAGACTGCTATAAACGAGTCACTGGGACAAGGTATCCTTCTTTCTCTGTGGACTCCAATCTTCATACTGTTTTGTATGTAAAGAAATCGTGAAATAACATGAATGTCAATCATTTGTACAGCAGTAGCAAAAAAAAAAAAGTGGGTGTATAAATTGGGACCATCACTCAGTGACAAACAGCAATTTTCACTTAGGTGAGCTCTGTCCTGGATTCAATTTCTGGTGCAGAACCCCCTTGCTACCACCCCGCTTCCAAGTAGTCATTGCTGTATACGAAGTGTTGCAGATAATACTTTGAGTTTTATGTATGTCAGAACTGTTAAGTCATGAAGTATATATATCTGATTTACATTAGACTAATATGTGCCAGGAGTGAAACAGTTGAGGCATTAACTGTGCTGCTGAGCCACATTCCAATCCCTGCAATTTCCGTAATTATAAGGTGCATTTTCTACTTGGAACAATTCCAATAATTTAATAACCAGAGGAAAACAGTTTTTATTCGGTTGTCCCCTTTTATCTCTCTTTTTTCCCCCTTGAGTGAGATCTTCTCCTTTGGGGGGCCTCCAGGGTTGTGCCTAGCAGTGCTTGGAATCCATGTGGTGTTGGGGATGGGGTCGGATACCTAGACCCCTAGACTCTCAGGTTCCACTCCTTATTTTGTTTTACTTTGTTGTAGATAAACTGTAAGTTCTCAGATAACATCATTTTATATAACGTTAATGTGAAGAAGCAAACCCTGGTCCGGTTATGCATTTTATGTGGCTTTTCACTTAAAACCACCTTTTATATAAGTGATAGTAATGCTAATTTGTATCTTGGGGGCTGGGGAATGTTGCTGTGCTCAGGGATTACTCTGGCAGTGCTGGGGGGGGGGGGGGCCCTACACAGTGCCAGGGATTCAAACCTAGGCTTGGCTGCATGCACGACTACTATCCTAATCACTATCCTGTCCCTCAAACCTTGACTTGTTTTTTTTTGTTTGTTTTTTTGACTGCATTTGTTTTTAAGTCTGCATTGAAGCTAAGCTATAGATTGACAGTATTTTTCAAAGAAAGACATTTAACCTATTATTTGAATTCCAAGAGTAAACCAGGATTAGAAACAAATTACACTGGTGAGGGCTGGAGAAAGAATAAAGCAGGTAGGGTGCTTGCCTTTCATGCACCTGACTTGATTTCAACCCCTGGCATTCCATACAGTTCCCTTGGTCTACTCAACCTTTCCAGGAGGGATTCCTGATGCAGAGCCAGGAATAACCCCTGAGCATTGCCAGGTATAGCTCGAATTTAATAAAGACATTATGCAGGATGAGGTAGCAAATGTCTTGAATTTATGTGTTAGAAAGATATGAGCATATAGACAGGGCCAAGCAAGTTTTTATTATTAACTCAGTAACTAATCTGACCAGTTTCCTTAGTATATCATGTAGAACTGATTGCATATCAGTGGGATTTAGACACAGTCATTTCCTGGGTAACATGTTAAGATTCCAAGTCCTATCTTTTGTGTACATAGGATACAGATTCATACAACTTTTCACCTGCATGGAAATCCTTTTTTTTTAGTTAGTTTATTTGCTTTTGTTTTTGGTTTTTGGGTTACACCTGCCCGAGCTCAGGGATTCCTCCTGGCTTTCCGCTCAGAAATTGCTTCTTGCAGGCTAGGGGGACCATATGGGATACCAGGATTCAAACCACCATCTGTCCTGGATCATCTGAGTTCAAGGCAAATGCCTTACTGCTGTGCCTTACTGCTTTGGTCCCTGCATAGACTTTTTTTAAACTTTTTTTTTTTTTAATGGTTTTTGGGTCACACCTAGCAGTGCTCAGGGGTTAATCCTGGCTCCACGCTCAGAAATCGCCCCTGGAAGGCTCGGGGAGACCATATTAGATGCCAGGATTTGAACCACCGTTCTTCTCCATGCGAGGCAAACACCTTACTGCTGTGCTATCTCTCGGGCCCTCTAAACTTTTTTTGTTTTGTTTTTTTGTTTTTGGGCCACACCTGGTGACACTTAGGGGTTACTCCTGGCTCTGCTCTCAGAAATTGCTCCTGGTAGGCCAGGGGCAGTCCATCCTAGGTTAGCGCTTGCAAGGCAAATGCTCTACCACTTGCACTCGCTCTGGCATTATTTTTATTTGGGGCCACACCGGGCAATGCTTAAAGGTTACTCCTGGCTCTGTACTCAGAAATCTGGGGACCATATGGGATGTCTGAGATCAAATCCAGATTGTCTGCATGCAAGACAAATGCCTTACGTGCTGTACTATTCCTCTGACCCCACAGAAACCTTTATAGCAATAGCAATTGAACCAAGACAGCAGGAAACTTACTGGAAGAGAAAGAATTCCTGTTTTGTCTTTGCCTACCCTGTAGGTTCGTCTGCCTGGCAAACTTGGTTTTGCTAAGGAGTTTTCTCATCTTCATTATGCTGATATTTCAGCAGTTGATTTTAGTACTGCATACATTGTCTTATGAATGCATCATGGTTGTATCCCCTTTTACTGTTGAGGAAGAAACCATATGCAGTTTTTTGGTTTTGGGGCCATATCTGGTGGTGCTCAGGGCTTACTCCTGGTTCTGAGCTCAGAAATTGCTCCTGTAGGCTTGGGGAATCATATGGGATGCTGGGAACCCAACCTGGGTCTATCCTGGGTTGGCTGCTCAAAAGGCAAACCCCCCTGCTGCTATCGCTCCGGCCCTAGAAATCATATGTGGATGCCACTTTATTTCTTCCCTTTAGCCTTGGTGGGGGCACCTTCCTAGGATTGTGCAGTTTATTGACGGGCTGCGAAAGCTTTGAAGAGGCTCTTGAAATGGCATCCAAAGGAGACAGTACCCAAGCTGACAAGCTGGTCCGTGATATTTATGGAGGAGACTATGAAAGATTTGGTCTGCCTGGGTGGGCCGTAGCATCCAGGTAAGTAACATTTAACTCTGGTCAAATTTGCTCCAGTGTTTTGTTTGTTTCGAGTTTTGTTTTGTTATGTTTTGGTTTGGTTTGGTTTTTTTTTTGGGGGGGTGAGGGGGGAGCCACACTCAGCTCTGCACTCAGGAATTACTCCTAGCAGTGCTTGAGGAACCATATGGGATGCCAGGGATTGAACCCAGGTTAGCTGCATGCAAGGCAAGCACCCTAACTTCTGTGCTAAATAGAGTTTTGGGGAAGCTTTTATTATATCCACTTAGAATTCCAACTTTGGAACTTTTGTTTCCAAATTCAGTATTGTCTGCCTGGATACTGTTTCAATTCCTTATCTCTGCAAATATAGATTCATAATTTGTATATGCACAGTATATACAGAGATGTGTATTCCTGTTTTCCCCTTCTTTAGAAAGAGTAAAGTGCTGTAGGCGTCTTGCGTCTCAGCATCTCTAGTGGGGAGCAAATCCTGCAACGAGAGGAAAACGGGTAACACAACCGATCGAATATGAAATAATGAAACCATACACAGAGTATGTGGGGTCAACACATCTTATATTTTGAGCAGGGGAATTTATAGGGGTAAAATTAGCCATAGGTGAAGGATAATTATAATCACAAAGCACAGTACAACGTAAGCCTTGAGTGTGACTAAAAATTCTAGGTTACAAAGGAGAAGGTTACAACTCAAGGCAACTCTGCACCAACTCTTTTTTTTTTGGTTTTTGGGCCACACCTGGCGGCGCTCAGGGGTTACTCCTGGCTGTCTGCTTAGAAATAGCTCCTGGCACGGGGACCATATGGGACACCGGGATTCGAACCAACCACCTTAGGTCCTGGATCGGCTGCTTGCAAGGCAAACACCGCTGTTCTATCTCTCCAGGCCCAATGAAAGTCTCTCTCTCTCTCTTTTTTTTTTTTTGGTTTTGGGGCCACACTCGGCAGCACTCAGGGGTTACTCCTGGCTATGTGCTCAGAAATAGCTCCTGGCAGGCACGGGGGGACCATATGGGACACTGGGATTCGAACTAACCAGCTTTGGTCCTGGATCGGCTGCTTGCAAGGCAAAGGCCGCTGTGCTATCTCTCAGGTCCCCTTTGCACCAACTCTTTACACGCTTACTTTAAATGCAAAATTAGGATTATGAGGGAGTAGAAAATATCTAGGAACTTGATCTTTACTGGGCTGGACTCTATTGTTTTAGAGGTTAAGTAAAGGGAGGAGCCAAATCCCCCAAAAAATGAGTTTCCCTTTTTCTTTTATCTTTTTTTTTGGTTTTTGGGTCACACCCGGCGGTGCTCAGGGGTTACTCCTGGCTGTCTGCTCAGAAATAGCTCCTGGCAGGCATGGGGGACCATATGGGACACCAGGATTCGAACCAACCACCTTTGGTCCTGGATCGGCTGCTTGCAAGGCAAAAACCGATGTGCTATCTCTCCAGCCCGAGTTTCCCTTTTTCTAAGGAGAGTTAATAGCCCAGGGTCTGCTTTCTGGCTTCGCCCTTGATTACCAGAAACTGCAGCTGCAAAGACATATTTGAAAAAGAGACAAAACATTGTCTTTGTTTTTAGGGCTAGCTATATCCAGAAAAGGGGTTCTCTTAGTAACCTTTGGTGCTGGAATTTCTGAGCCAAATTATTTGATAGAGATAATTTTGCCTGATATTTACAAAGGAGAGTAGCCAAATACTGACTGAAAATGTAATGCCAAGCCTCTCTTTGGAAATTCCTCAACCATCCACGCAGGGGAAAAAGGCGTTCACAGCGGGCCTTTTGAGGAACCCCATGGGGGCTATTTTAGTTCTCCCCACCAGGAAAATCTGAGGATACATCTGGTGGGCTGAGCCCTTCTAAAAGTTTATATATGCCTTGGCAAGAAAGGGTTTTTTTTTTTTTTTTTTTTTTTTTTTTGGTTTTTGGGCCACACCCGTTTGACGCTCAGGGGTTACTCCTGGCTATGTGCTCAGAAATCGCCCCTGGCTTGGGGGGACCATATGGGACGCCGGGGGATCGAAACCGCGGTCCGTTCCTTGGTAGCGCTTACAAGGCAGACACCTTATCTCTAGCGCCACCTTCCCGGCCCCAAGAAAGGGTTTTTATCTACTTTTGTTACATACTAAAATGCCTTTCTATAACATACTATATATATGCTTGAATAGATCCTAGTCTTCCTTTTTCCCTCCCCTTCTCTCCCTTCCGCCTTCCCCATACTGTTCTCTTCCAACTGATTGACTGTGGGTAGTTTGGTAGGTCAGTGAGTAATCTTGTACCTGCATGTCTTGTTTTTATGTGTCAAGTTCTCTGTAGGATAAATTCTCCAAATGTGTGACGTGGCTCCTAGCAGATTCAATTTTGTTTTCCATCTTTCTGCAGCTTTGGGAATATGATTTATAAGGAGAAGCGAGAAGCTGTTAGTAAAGAGGATCTAGCAAGAGCCACCTTAGTGACCATCACCAATAACATCGGCTCTGTGGCACGGATGTGTGCTGTTAATGAGGTAAAAGTGAATTCTGTAAGGAATGTTAATTGTTTGATTATTGAATAAAATTTTTCAATGTATTTATATCCACATAGTTGAGCAGCCTTTCACATATCCTAAACAGAGCCTTGTGATTAAGATCCCATAGTCATTTAAATTACAACTCTGATGAAGAGTATATGCTATGTATATCTAATTATTGTTCTGTTACCTCTAAAATAACAGATAATCTACAACAGAAACAGGACAAATAGATTACAGCTCCTATTTATACAGAATCCTTCCCACACCTGTAGTATCTCAGTTTATCCAAGAGATGAACATATGTTGAACAGAACACATTTTTTTGTTTTGTTTTGTTTTTTGGGCCACACCCGGCAGTGCTCAGGGGTTACTCCTAGCTGTCTGCTCAGAAATAGCTCCTGGCAGGCACGGGGGACCATATGGGACACTGGGATTCGAACCAACCATCTTAGGTCCTGGATCGGCTGCTTGCAAGGTAAACACCACTGTGCTATCTCTCCGGGCCCCAAACAGAACACATTTTGAAGGGACTGGCTAGTGAATGTTATGCTGTTTTCTGCCATCTGAGCAGTGAAGGGCTGGGAGGTTTTCTCAGCTGCCTTTGGCTTCTTTACAGTGCTGCCTTGTTGCATATGGATCAAGCAGCATTGTACAGGGCTATGAAGGCACTGAGATATGTCTTCACATTGCTTCGGGGCAACCAGCACTCTGAAATAGCACTTTGCTTCAGGGTGGACTTCTGCCTTTGTGTAATAGATTCCCTGCTCACTGATGTTTGTAAATATAAAAGCCTTTAAATGAGTTGAGAAGTTTGCATTGTATTTGTTTGGGGTATTTTAGGAAGTGTGAAAACTGGAGAATCACTCCTGGTGACACACACAGACACACACTCACACACAGACACACACACACAGACACACACACACACACACACACCCGGGATGCTTGTGCACACACACACACACACACACACACACACACACACACACACACACACACACACACACACACACACACACACACACACACACACACACCCGGGATGCTTGTGCATGAATGGAAACTTGGATTTAGCCCTTTCAGCCCTTCCTGGTCCAAGGGAAGTTTACTTTTTAATTTTCTAAATTTTGAGCCATACTCAGTGGTGCTCATGGTTTACTCCTAGAAATGCTTGTGGGATCCTGTGGGATGAACGGTTTGAACCCGGTTTGGCTGTGTACAAGGCAAGCACCCTCCCACTGTACTGTTGCTGGCCTGGAAAATTTGCTTTTTCTTTTCTTACACTTATTTGTTCATTGATTCACTTAATCAGTGAATGAACCCTGAACCTGGGATTGTCTTAGGCACTTGGGTTCTATTAGGGAAGAGAACAAAAATGCCCGACTTTGGCTTGGCTTAGGGCATTGTACGTGGTGCTAGGAATCAAGTTGAGGTTTGCTGCATGCAAGACGTGCCTTACCTGCTATATATGACTTTTTAAAGTTTCTTAAATTTTTTTTAAAAAAATTTTAACATTTATTTAATAACTTCTTGGTTTGGGGGTTACAATGGTAATGCTCAAAGGTTACTCCTTACTGCACTTAGAAATCACTCCTGGTAGTGTTTGGGGGACATGTGGGATCCTGAGGATTGAACACAGGTCGGTTGCATGTCAGGCAAACTCTACCTGCTGTTTTATAGCTCCAACCCCTTAAGTGCTGTTTTTGTTTTTTGGGTCATACCTGGCATTGCTCAGTGGTTACTCCTGGCTCTGTGCTCAGATATCGCTCCAGGCAGGCTCTGGGGACTATATGGGATACTAGGAATCGAACCACTCTGTCCTAGGTGTGAGACAAACGCCCTACAACTGTGCTAAAGGAAGAAAAAGCAGGTTAGGAACCATAAAGATGCTCAGTGGGCTGAGCCCATGGTTTGCATGCAGGAGGCCCAGCATCACCATGTGTGATCCTCAAACAAAAACAAGCTGAGGGTAGCTCAGTGTCAGCGATGAGATGCTAAGTACTTTTGTGGCTAAGGAAAGTTTTACTGAAATGGGAAGCCAGGATGAAGTGTGGGAGGTGAGAGAAGCCTGAACTCTGATCACGAGAAGATTGCTCCAGCCAGAATAGTTCCGCAAAGGCCTGATCCTTTTGAATAATTTTTCCTTTAGGGGGTGACCCACTGGACCTCTCCTGTCCTGTGAATTATTGTCAAATCTGGCAATGTTAGGGGCCTTGCCAAAAGGGACCATTTGTTACTGCGGATTGAACTTGGTTTCCATGTGCAAAGTGTATGCACTTCAGCTCTAGCCCTTTGAGCTAGCTTCCTGGCTTTTTGGGGGTGAGTGTGTGGAGAGGTAGAGGTAGGGTAGGGTTTGTGCCATCGTTAATTACTTAATTCTACAGTACTACACCAGCAATATTTGGGAGATACTTCTGGCTCTGTGCTCTGAGGTCACTCCTGTTGGTATCCAGTATCCTCTCTGGCGCCCTTCTGTTTCCAGACTATAATTTGCTCTTTAGTTTCTTAGCAGTGTGGTCAATTGTAGCAAGTCTTTTAAAGTTTGGTTGGTTGGTTTCTTTTTATTATTTCATTTGTTTATAACGCTTCGCAGTTCTTGTTAGGACCATATCGGGGTTCAAACTGGGGTTGTCTGGATGCAAGGGGGAAATTTCTTAATTCCTGTATTATATCTCCAATCCCTGCTTTACTTTTATTTATTTTTTAAATTTTGGGGCCATACCTGGTGGTGTTCTCAGAGGTTACTCCTGTCCCTGTACTCTCTGGGGATTATGGGGTACGGGGATTGAATCCGGATAAGCTGGGTGCAAGGCAAACACCCTACTTGCTGTTCTATCGCTCCAGCCCCTGCTATAATGTCTTAAAGAGCTGATATAGAAAAGAAGTTTGGGGGCCAGTGTGGTGGCGCTAAAGGTAAGGTGTCTGCCTTGTCAGCGCTAGCCTAGGACGGACTGCGGTTTGATCCCCTGGCGTCCCATATGGTCCCCCAAGCCAGGAGCGACTTCTGAGCACAAAGCCAGGAGCAACCCCTGAGTGTTACTGGATGTGGCCCAAAAACCAAAAAAAAAAAAAAATTATGAAAATATATTTTTTTGGGGGGGTGAGAGATAGGGCAGCGCGGAGGGCTGTCAGATTTCTGGCATCCCATTTGGTCCCCAGGGCACTGTCGGGAGTAATTACTGAGTACAGAGCACAGCCAGGTATGGGCCAAAAACCAAAAGAGGAAGAGGTGGGAGTAAGAGGGAGAATCTATTTTCTTTTTGGTTTTGGCTTTTGGCAGCGCTCAGGGGTTACTCCTGGCTTTGCACTCAGAAATCGCTCCTGGCAGACTCAGGGATGCCGGGATTTGAGCCACCGTCCTTTTGCATGCAAGGCAAATGTCCTACATCTGTGCTATCTCTCCAGCCTCATCAAAATCTTTTTTTTTTTTTTTTTTTTCAGGAAATGTTTTTTTGAAAGCTGACAATAACCTGGGTTTTGTTTTTCTTTTATCCTTTGTTTATAGGTCTAGGTTTTCACTGGCCATTTGATTAGACAGCAGTCAAAGCCATTTACTGTAGCCTTCTCAATACATTGTCAAAATCGTATTACTGTGAGATTAGAAATAGGTTCTCTGAAGATTCAAGCACAAGTTTGTGTAGCTAAGATTTTTGAGATGTAGAGTCCTTGAGGAACACAATCAGTACTCAGAGAATTCTGGAAGCCTGCAGCCTGGATATACATGCCAGCACCTCATCTTGCTCTGCCCCTCAGGATGGTTGCATCTCAATGCTGACTGTTGTACACATTGGCAAAAAGTTTAAAACTTTTCGTGTTTGTGTTTGGGGCCCATACCTGGCAGAGATCAGGGGACCCTATGGAATGGTGGGGATTGGTCCCCATTTGTCAATGTGCAAAAGCAAGTGCCTTACCCTTTGTACTATCTCTTTGCCCTCCCCAGTTTACAATTTAATACTAAATACATTGGGAGTCTGTATAATCACTTCCTAAAATATTTCTAGAACTTTGCTTGTTTGGTGGCCACACCCTGCAATACTTAGGGAATACTCTTGGCTCTGTATTCAGGAATTGTTCCTGGTGGTGTTTGGGGAACCATATAGGATACTGGGATTGAACCCGGGTTGGCTGCGTGCAAGGCAGCCTTCTATTTCTCCTGCATGAGAAATGTTCTTATTTTAGCAAATAGGTAGTGAAATTTCCAAAACTAGTTTTAAATATTCACGTTATAGAGATACACACAAGGAATTCAGTAGACCCTACGGAAATAGATCTTGACCCCACCCCCAGAAAACACCAAAACTTAGAAGGTGTTTTTGGGGTCACATCTGGAGGCGCTCAGGTTACTCCTGGCTCTGTGCTCAAAAATTATTCCTGGCAAGCTTGGGAAATCATATAGAATACCTGGGATTGATCACTGGTCAGATGCCTGCTATTGCTCTAGCCCGCTGAAGTTGTTTTTAACTAAGAGATTTTGTAAGTTATTAGTCATTTTTAAAGTGATTTTCTTTGTTCTTTTCTTTTAGAAAATAAACAGAGTTGTCTTTGTCGGGAATTTTTTACGGGTCAACACTCTGTCAATGAAACTTCTGGCATATGCACTGGATTACTGGTCGAAAGGCCAACTGAAGGCGCTGTTTCTAGAGCATGAGGTATGGTCATGGGAAGACACTGCTGTGTGAAACCTTTGTGTGAAGGTTTCGTTTTGCACCTTGGGGTGGGAGGTACATCCAGTATGCCCTGGGAATAACCTCAGGGTTCCAACATGCAAAACCCCTCATTTATTGGGCTTGTAAAATTTTATTTGGCTCACATATTGATCTTGAGGCTAGGGAAATAACTAGGGACATAGATAGGGACATGTGGGGATAGCCCCTCCCGTACCCTGAGTCATGACTTGGGAGCTCCCCCTCACCCACCCACCCCCAATATATATGCATTCTGTCAATTTCATTTCAGTAAAGGGGTAGAGGGGATGCTTGTGGCATGGCGTGGTGGGTGTCCCATGAAGAAGTGAGTTTGAAAAAAAAAAAAAAAGAAGTGAGTTTGACAGCATTGTCAGGCCTGATCCCCCTCCCCGCACAGATCACAGGGCTGACTTTAGTATCTAAAGGGTGAGATACACACACACACACACACACACACACACACACACACCCCCACGCGCGCGCGCGAGGGAAGGTTATAAAGATATAGATTAAGAAAATAGAGTTTGGTTTGGTTGGGGGGGATTAAGAAAATAGAGTTTGGTTTGGTTGGGGGCAGAGCTTGTGGGACTAGTTCTAGCTCTGTCTTGGGGTCACTCGTGGTTGTGAAAGGGACCAAATGCTTGTGGTGCTAAGGATTGAACCAGATCTTCCTGAATGCGAACATGCTCTTGGCCCATTGAGCTCACTCTCCAGCTCCCAGAATGGCATTTTAAAAATAAATAGGTTGGGGCTGGAGAGATAGCATGGAGGTAAGGGGTTTGCCTTTCATGCAGAAGGTCATTGGTTCGAATCCCGGCATCCCATATGGTGTCCCCCATGCCTGCCAGGGGCGATTTCTGAGCATAGAGCCAGGAGTAACCCCTGAGCGCTGCCGGATGTGACCCAAAAACCAAAATAGGTTTGGTGCAGGAGCGATGGCGTTTCGATAGAGCGCTTGCCTTGCACGCGGCTGACCCAGGACGAACCTTAGTTCCATCCTCAGTGTTCCAAATGGTCCGCCAAGCCAGGAGCAGTTTCTGAGTGCAGAGCCAGGAGTAACCCCTGAGTGTCACCGGGTGTGACCCCTAAACCAAACCAAAAATAAGTAGGTTAATAAGATACTAAAGAGATAGGACAGTACTTGCTTTGCATGTGGCTGACCTGGATTCGATCCCCAGCATCCCCTGCCAAGCTTAATTCCTGAGTGTAGAGCCAGGCATGGCCCCCACAACCAAAAATAGGTTATACATACACGTGTGTTTTTTGTTGTTGTTGTTTTTCGGGCCACACCCATTTGATGCTCAGGGGTTACTCCTGGCTAAGTGCTCAGAAATTGCTCCCGGCTTGGGGGGACCTTATGGGATGCCGGGGGATCGAACCGTGGTCCTTCTTTGGCTAGCGCTTGCAAAGCAGACACCTTACCTCTAGTGCCACCTCGCTGGCCCCACAAGTGTGTTTTTTTTTTTTTAATAGTGATTAATAGTATATGTTTAACTGCAAAGATGTACATTAATCGTCACTTTGACTCTCTGTAGGGGTACTTTGGAGCAGTTGGTGCACTTCTTGGACTGCCAAATTTCAGCTAAAGCATCGGCTTTATCTCTGCTAATAAGTATGACGCAAGAGGAAGCAAGAACCAGAGGCACTATTACTGCATTATTTGTCACTGGGCACCAAAGGAGTTAAGAAAAAAAAAGTGGTTGATTTTTTTTTTTTTTTAATGTCAAAATGGTAAGCTGCTAAGTCGCCGTATCGGAAAAGAGCTTTGTAATATGAAGTGTTTCGAACAGAAATGCTTTCCCCTTTTGTATGCTCAGAGTTGAGTCCTCGATGCAATACGACCTCTGATCATTGAACTTCTTGTCTGGAAAGTTTTCTATTTATTTTATGTACCAGCATTTCAGTACTGTATGCTAAACCAATCTTTTAGTTCATGAGAATAATTGATTCTGAATACTTGTTACCAATCTGTTCTTTGGGGTTATTCGTGAACAGACAGTAACACAAAATTTAATGAAATGGCAATCAGACAAAGATGAACATTTTTCTGGGATTTTAGACACATGAAGGCAATGTTATTGTTATTTTTATTATTGTAGTTTTTCAGTCACCTCACCAAAAGCACGTTTATTGATTTTTCACTCTTAAACTTTTCCCAGATGCCATAATTCGGTTTACACTGTGTTAAATTAGTACCCTAATTTAAACATGAATTCTAGAACATTTTTGGAATATGAATTTTTTTTTCAGAGTGGAGACTTAGTTGCTTATTCTAGCAAGACTCTTTTATTTCCTTATCCGGCTTCTGAGGATTGAACCCAGGTCTCAAGCACTCAACACCAATGCTGTACCACTGAGCCAGATCCCCATCTCTTGCTCATAATATTCTAATGAAGTATGGTTTGAGTGCATTGGTAGGGTTCTAGGTTCTTTTTATACCACATTGTTCTCGGGCCCAAATGTAGTCATTTCTCTCCACTTAGGCTTGCCCATTAAAGCTAAAGATATTGTTCTGCTGTGACAAAAATTACATTTATCATAAATTGATGTTATTGGAAGTTCTAAAAGATGAGCTATTGAGAAATTCTGTGAGCTGAGGCAGTATTACAGAATCATAAAAGAATCAGTGTTTCATACATTCAGGTCATAAAGCCATAGAGTTCCAGAATGCATCGATCTTTTGCCATGGAATTGTTTTGAAGTTATTAAAACGTTAAAAGTTTTCTGAGTTTACTTTGGTAGTAATATATGGGATGCCCAATAATTCAGCCAAGTTATTCAAGATTTATTGTTTAGGAAATAAAAGACTTAAACAGTCTATCTCTTTAAATACCACAAAGTCTTGATATACTTTGAAATCCTTTCAAACTGTTTACAGTATAGGAGGAAAGAAGAATTATGGTATGTGATTTTCTATTATCAGAGGTGCCTGATAAAAACATTTCTCTTGAACTTAGATTTTGTGCTCAATTACTCACTTTTGTTCATTATAGACATGAACATAATGAATTTAGAGGAAAGAATACAGTGTATTTGGGATTTAGAATTCTGGTTTTTGTTTTTTCTTTCTTTGCCACACAGGCACCACTCGGGTTACTCCTGGCTCTGCACTTAGAAATTGCTCTTGATGGGGCCAGAGAGATAGCACAGTGGCGTTTGTCTTTCAAGCAGTCGACCCAAGACCTAAGGTGGTTGGTTTGAATCCCGGTGTTCCATATGGTCACTCTACACTCTGGCCCCTTCTGGTCAATTTTTAAGGAAAAGTTATAAAACCAAATGCTTGAGTATTTTTATTCTATTTACTAGGTATTTTAACCAAAAGCCATATGTGCTTAGTTAATTTGAAATTGTCTTTGCTGGGCATCTGTGCAAAATTTTTTTTGAATGATAGTTACTTCAAATTGTATGTCCTTGGCAAATTGTACTGTGACCGTTACTGGTTTGAGAGTTGTCATTTAAGAGAATGACCAAATTGGATATCCTCTTTTTTGCTTATTGGGGGCTACAATTTATACTTGTCTTTTGAAATGGAAATAAGTGAATAACTATCCTGCCTCTATCAGTACTTTTTTTATGTCTAAATTACCGGAGTTAATAAGAGCACAGAATCATGATCAAAACTGCCAAGAATGCCATTTGCTAGTGTCAAGAAATTCCTTAAGTGGATAGTAGTTTGGTTCTAACCCCTTTGAGTATCATACCTCCAAGCTTTTATACTCTTTTTTTTTAATTTAATTTAAATTTTTTGGTTTTGGGCCACACCCAGGAGCGCTCAAAGGTTTCTCCTCATTCTGTGCTCAGTAATCACACCTGGCAAGCTGGGGGACCATATGGGATACGGGGAATTGAACCTGGGTTCGTCCCAGGTTGGCAGCATGCAAGGCAAAGGCCCTATTGCTATGCTATCACTTCTGGCCCCAATGTTTATGCTCTTAAACAGTGCTGTGTAATAGAAACAAAATGTGAGCCTCAGGGCCAGAGAAATAGCACAGCAGGTAGGCAATCCGAGCATCCCGGGTGGTCCCCTGAGCACCACCAGGTGTGACCCCCCCCCAAAATGTGAGCTTCGTGGAATATTACAATTACTAGTAAATATAAATAAATATAAAAAATGATGAAGTGGGGGCTGGAGAGATAGCATGGAGGTAGGGTGTTTGCCTTGTGTGCAGAAGGACAGTGATTCGAATCCTGACATCCCATATGGTCCCCTGAGCACTGCTGGATATGACCCAAAAACAAAAAAATGATGAAGTGGAGGGAGAACATAGGGCATAAGCTCAGCTCTGCATGATAAAGGCATGGAGTTGGTCCCTGGCACTATTGGGATTTGATTCCTTCCCCCACTCCAGATCTGAGCCAAGAGTAAGTCCAAATGCCCCCCCCCCCCTTGTGGTTCCCAAACACAACAAAATGTGAAATGCGGTACTTTAAAAGTTTCATTATAATCCTATTTTCTTGTCTGTCCCAGTATATCTGATATTGTTACTTCATCAGTTAATATTGTCTGATACTGTTTCTTTAATCAGCACAAAAGGCTATATAGAAGTCACTTTTCCCTTTTTGTGTTTTGGAGGTAGGGGATTTTTTTTTCTTTTTTTTTTCCTTCTCGGTGGTGGTGAGCCCAGACCTCACACATACAAATATTGTGATGTCCCAAATGCTCTGTGGTTGTGCTGTCTTACGTGCTATGTGAACTGTCTTTTTGTCTCTTCTCAGGAGCAGTGGTCTGGGCAGTGGTGACTGCACTAGATAGTGAAATGCTAGAATTATTAACTAAAGGCTTTGGAGTGGGGAGGTGTTGGTTTTCTTTATCCTTTTGCAGTGCCAAGGATCCAGACCAGGGCTTTAGTATGTAGGAGCCCTGGACTTGGTCTGCAGAACTGCCTGCTCCCCAGAGCACTGTTGGGAATGGCCCCATCTGCCCTTCCTTCAGCACAGTACTAGAAGTTCTTCTAGAAGCACACACCAGGCACATGGCCTCCCTCCTCCTCCCAAGTAATTGTCACAATATAAAAAACTTAGGAATATGCACTCTTTAAAGCATGCTTTACAGGGAAAATAGGACAAAAATTTTTTTTGAAATATATTTTCTCACCATTCCAAAATACTTGGCCACTGCCATCCCACCCCCAATGTGCTCAGAGTACTGTGCATGGCAGGGATGAACCTGGAGCCCAGCATGCAAGATGTGCACTCTTAGCTTTGAACTAGCTCTAAAATATCTTCACTTGTATCATTGTAGTGTTGCCATTTTTTATTTTAAATTTAATTTTAGGCGCCTGTTGCATAAAACATACCACAGCCTCCACTGGAGTTTCCCCTTTCCTCCACAGATGTCAGTGTCCTCTCCCACCACACCATATCCAGTGTTACTTTTCCCATTTATACCAATAACATTTCCAGCATGTTTTGACATTTCTAAGCTAATTCAGAAATTAATGTTTTCACTTAAACAAATTTGAGGATTTTACTGCTTAGATTTTCTCTATCTTACTTGATTAAACTCTGAGAACCAATTTCAAAGGATTTTTTTTAAATCACTTGCTGCTTTGTTGCGATCTATGCAAATAATAAAATCTCCTTGGGGGGGGGGAGAGAGAGAGAGTGTGTGTGTGTGTGTATGTGTGGGTGGTTGCCAGCAGTTGCCAGGAGTGTGTGTGTGTGTGTGTGTGTGTGTGTGTGTGTGTGGTTGCCAGCAGTTGCCAGGGCCTACTTCCAGCTCTGCTAGAGGGGATCATGCAGTGCTGGGGATTGAATTAGGGTCAGTTGCATGCCATGCTGACACCCTAACCTCTGCATTCTCCCCAGATTTATTTTTTCCAGTTATCAAAAACTCAGATACCATTTTCATGTTAAATTTGTCCTGGAGCTTAGTAAAGAGCACAGGTTCTAGAACTTTGTCTCACACACCATGACCACACTGTGCCCCCAAATATTGCCTTTTTATTAAACCTTTTTAAAACTTATGGGTTTCAGACTCTTCTCCAAAGACCAGGTATTGTAGACTTGTTTCCCTGCAGACCTGTAAGTGGGGAGTCGGCAATTGGGTAAAGTCAGTCCAGGCCTTTGCCAGCAAAATCCAGTGGTTTTCCAAATACTGGATTCTGTAAACTAGGTTTCTTCCCACTGTGTGTCAAAGTGAGCACTGCTGTAAGTACCAACTCCTGATAGGCTGCTTCTCTAAGCACAATAGAAAGAGCTGCAATAGAAAGGGGGAAAAGTTTTCCTCCCTCTCCTGCACTCTCTTGCCTCTTTCTCACTGCAGCCCACCACACACACACACACACACACACACACACACACACGCACGCACGCACGCATGCACGATGGCTTAATTAAGGCTGTGCTCTTGGGAACCTTTGGGTGTATTTATTTGGGGGACCATCTGGGATGCCAGTAATTGGCAGCGTGCCAGGAGAAAAATGCCCTACCTGCTGTGCTATTGCTTTGGCCCATGGGTGTGTTTTCAATTGCAAAGGAAGTAAGCCAATGTGGTCTCTGTTATGATAGGAGAATCTCAGTTTAAAGTATTTTATAGAGCCCTGTTTCAGTGCTTGCGAAAACGACTTCTCTCGTTTTCTCTTGCACCTAGTAATAACCAGAAAAGATCCCAAAAAAGCTCTTTCCTCCTTTACAGTATTTTAATCAGCAGTTCATTTGAATTGGGGGCTGAGTTTAGCCAAATTTTAAGTCATTTCTAGCGTCAGAAAGCTCAAATGTGTTTCTTACAGCTCTACTTCCTGGTTGTGTTCATAGAAACAGCATCAGTTGCTGGTTTAGCTCCGCTTCTTTGGATTTGTTTTCTCTCTTTTTTTTTTTTTTTTTTTTTGTAAAATGAGAGGTTTGGCCTGTTACTATAGGAAGTGGTTACGTTTCCATGTGGTTCTGAGAGAGATGGTTGCTGTGTTCGGGTTTGTTCTAAAAGGTTTTGTTCAGACCTTTGGCATCATGCTTTGACTCTAGTTTTTATATGTAGGTAGTGATAGGAGTTGGATTTGGACTCACCCTCATACAGTAGATCGATGCTTGTAGTCACAAAGACTAGATGGCTAAGTAGATATGCCCTAAAGAAGTAAGTTTTATTATGTTTGTAAAAGCATACCTACTTTATTCTTTAGAAGGACTTCTGAGTGATACCTGAAAGCATCATGGTTTGAGAGAAGGAACTGGCCCCTCTAAAACAAAGCATGCATATAGTCCTTGGAGCTAACTCCCTAGTCCCAACCAGATGTACTTGAATCTAGAGTGGTCTTCTGTTAGTGTGTTTCCATCAAGATTTTGGACCCTGCATGACAAATCTGGGCTGCTCAATGTTTACTCCTGGTCTGTGCTCAGAAGTGGCTTCGGCTGCTTGAGTTGGTGTCAGGGAGAAAACTAGATTGGGCCACATGCAAGGCCAAGTGCTTAACTTTTGTAACTATCCCTTCAACCTTTTTGGATATGTTTTTCCCAATGGCCCTTTTCTTAAAAAAACTTTTTTTTGTTTTTTGTTTTTTGGGGCCACACCTGGGAATGCTCAGAGGTTATTCCTGGCTCTGTGCTCAGAAATCACTCCTGGCAGGAACCATATGGGATGTTGGGGATTAAACCCGGATCTGTCCCACGTCAGTAGCGTGCAAGGCAAACACCCTACTGCTGTGCTACCACTCCAGCCCCTCTTCAAACTATTTTTGATAATTCAGAGTGTGATAAACTTTCTAGAATTGCTTTTGTCAGGGCCAGAGTGATAGATCTAGATAGGGCACTTGCCTTGAACCTGGCTGGGTTGGATTGCAGGCATCCGATGTGGTCTCCTGAAAGTGCCAGGAGTGATTTCTGAGCACCACTGTGTTAGCCACCTTCCGCTGGCCCCCAAAAAGTAGCTTAAATTTTTTTTTATTATTGATAACTAAAATATTCAAATGTGTTTGAAAATCTTAGATACATTTATCCTTCAGATTGAGAATATGTGAGTTGGACCTGTATCTGACATTCCAGGTCTAAAATAAACATAGCAATGAACTACAACTGGGATTTCAGGTTTAGCTTGTTAATGAATGATGTGTTTGAGAAGAAACTGACCTTATCAGATAACGATCTAAAATGTTTTTGTACATTCCAACACTTTGTGTGGTGAAGGCATTCTTTTTAGATTTATGGCATTTTACTGAAACCTGGCCATAAAACCTGCTTTAAAAGGACTAGTAAGGAATGTTGCTTTTCAAAGGAAGTTAAAAATTTAACTCCTGAGATTCTGGTGATAAATTTTGTCATTGTGGGCTATTTCTTGCATTTTTCTTACATCTAGTGCTTCTGGTTCTCTGCACTTCAAAAGAAAACAGTTAAACTTTTATGTGGTTTACAGAGTATGCATAAATAATATAGATATTTGGGATTAATTTAGCTCTCTAGAACTGGAGTAGCAGGGCCAGAGCTGTGCACTCATTTTTTTTTGTTTGGTTGTTTTCTTTTGGGGGGGGCACACCCAGCGGTGGCGCTCAGGTTACACCTGGCTTTGCACTTAGAAATCGCTTCTGGCAGGCTGGGGGATGCTGGGGATCGAACCCAGGCCCATCCTGGGTTGGCCACGTACAAGGCAAACACCCGACCACTGTACTATCACTCTGGTCCCCCCCCCTCCTTTTTTTGCACCCATTTTGTAGTGTTTCACTGTTGACTTAACAACCTATTTCATTTCCAGCATTTAGACATAAAGGAAAATAATTTAGAAACCTAACATCAATAGCCCAGTCTCCTAGTCTCAAATGGAATGAGTGGAATTAGGGCGTCTGTCATGTTTAAGATGGTCTTTATCTTTGATATATATTATTTGCTTTTGCTTTTCATTTAAACTACAGCAAAACATCGACTTTAAATAAATTTAATGGCGTATTCCCAGTCACTGACCAAAATCATTCATCCCTAGACATTTGTGGGTTCTTTTACTATATACAAGCCATTTCAGTTTCAATTGCCTTATCCTCTTTCTCTTGCATTGTGTTTGATCAAGACTAAGGTTTTGTCATGTTGAAATTCTTCTGACATTGAGTATACAGTGTAAAAAATAATGTATTATGTGATATGCTACAAATTTTATTCATTATAATCTTAAGTTATAGCTTTATACTTCAGAAACATTTCTTGTAAATTGTCTAATTTATTCATTTATGTATAGTTTCATATGTAAATTTTAAAATATTTGTTGTGACCTGTTCTGTAAACATTTTCCTGCCTGTATTCTTTTCACTAATGCTTATTTGCATGAAACAAACTTTTGGTTTTTGCTTGTTTGTACTGTAAGGCAAATAAGCCAGCTACAGTACCCTCTGCCTTCTTTTCTTGTGACTTAACTTTTTCTAGTTTTGTTCATATTCTTAATGTCAAATCATGCTTTTTAATTGCTACTTTCAAAATAAATTCTTTGTTTACTATACGTAT
The DNA here is from genome assembly GCF_024139225.1 of Suncus etruscus. NCBI lineage: Eukaryota > Metazoa > Chordata > Mammalia > Eulipotyphla > Soricidae > Suncus > Suncus etruscus. The sequence continues at coordinate 122,857,920 of NC_064853.1, forward strand.
TTCTTTATTATTTATTTTATATATGTACTCTTTATTTCCAAATAGATTTAAGATTTTAACTGATGGGGCCAGGAGAGATAGCATGGAGGTACAGCATTTGTCTTGCATGCAGAAGGACGGTGGTTCGAATCCCAGCATCCCATATGGTCCCCCGAGCTTGCCAGAAGTGATTTCTGAGCATAGAGCCAGGAGTAACCCCTGAGTGCTGCTGGATGAGACCCAAAAACAAAATCTCCCCAAAAAAATTTAACTGAAACTAAACACTGTCCTAGAGAATGTCAATTTTGTGTACAAGGATTTCATAAACTTTTTTGTTTGTTCTAATTTTTTTGTTTGGGGCCACATCCCATAATGTTCAGGGCTTGGTTACTCCTGCCTCTGCACTCATAGCAAGGCTTGGGGAGGACCCTCTGGGATGCCAGGAATCAAACCTGGGCTGATTGCATGCAAGAGAAGTGCCCTGTCCCGCTGTACTATTGCTCCAGCCTATAACTTCATAGTCTTATTTGTCTTTATATTCTTGGTACTTGGAACCAAGAAGAGACTCAATGAGTACTTGAGTGAATTCACTGTAGAGAGTGTTCTGGGGACCAGAGAGGTAGTAGTGCAAGGCTTAGGTATTTGGTTGCCTTGTTGTCTAGTATACTCTTGGCCCCAGAGTTTATTGAGGAGAAGGAAAGAAATTGATTGGACGAGGGGCCAGAGCAGTGGCACGAGTGGTGTCTGCCTTGCCCGCACTAGCCTAGGACGGACCACTGTTTGATCCCCCAGCATCCCATATGATCCCCCAAGCCAGAAGCGATTTCTAAGCACATAGCTAGGAGTAACCCCTGAGTGTCACTGGTATGGCCCAAAAACCAAAAAGGAAAATTGAGTGAATGAGGAGAAAGACATGAAATAAAGGGAACTCATATGTATTGGTCGTGTTAAGAAGGGACAGACCAGGGGCCGGGCGGTGGCGCTGGAGGTAAGGTGCCTGCCTTACCTGCGCTAGCCTAGGAGACGGACCGCGGTTCGATCCCCCGGCGTCCCATTTGGTCCCCCAAGCCAGGAGCGACTTCTGAGCGCATAGCCAGGAGTAACCCCTGAGCGTTACCGGGTGTGGCCCAAAAACCAAAAAAAAAAAAAGAAGGGACAGACCTAAATATCCAAGCCATGGAGTCAACACTCATGAAATCATGAGACCCAGCTTTAACAACCAAACTTAAAACTCTCACGATGGCAGGTTGAGGTGGTGGAGTGGTGACAAGGGATGAACTCTGGGAACATTGGCGAAGGGAGGCTGACACTGGTGATTGGATTGGTGCTGAACGTTGTATGTCTAAAGCTCAGCTATGAGTAACGATGCCAGTCATAATGCTTTAATTAAAAATAATTTTTTAATTACAAAATAAGTATATTTTCTCTACTTCCCTTTTCCCAACATTAGAGAGCTGGAGTAATAGTACAGTAGGTAGGGAGGGCACTTGCCTTACACAGGGTTGACTCATGTTCCATTCCACATATAACCCCTGAACCCTACCAGGAGTGATGCCTGAATAAGGGAATGTTGGCCCAAACAACAAGGAAAAATAAAATCTTTCAACTTCAGATATGTTTACTAATATGAAAGTTAGTAAACTTCACATTTCTTCGAAAAAATTTTCTGAACTAACTGAAAGCCAAACCAAAGTGGCCCTAAATAAAGATTTCAGTGGTACCAATCCACAAAAGTAATGCTACTGGTGCTCATGTATCACCATTTGGGAAGAGTTAATACTGAGTCCTTATGAACTTTCTAAAGCCCTGTTCTTCTATTTGTGTTCTGCCAACCAGTGAGGATCTCTAGAAGTGATTTTCTGGGTGGGGGAAGCAAGTCCACCAGAAATTTCCCTCCAATCATGTAGCTGCTTAAGAAACAGCATACATCACACTGGCTGAAAGCTGTCATTGGTGCCAGTGTGATTGCAGGTCATTTGCCTTGCATGTGACTGACCCAAGTTTGTTCCCCTCTGGCATCACATGTGATCCCCCAAGCCTGCCCTGAGCGATTTCTGAGTGTAGAGCCAGGAGTAACCCTGAGCATCCCTGGTGTGGCCCCCAAAAAAACAAAAACAAAAATGTCATTGTGAAATAGTGAATTTGTGGAATATTATCTGCATGAGTTTTGTTTCTGTTCTAGCCATCAATGACCCATAAAATACTGTTTTCCCCAATGTACAAGCTAAAGAAGACTGCTCTTAGCCAAAGTCATTTGGGTACTTTGCAGGGTGAAAGAGCACATAGAGTATGTTTTCAAGGACTTTGCGGTGCTGAGGATCACATTCATGGTCCCCACATGCAAAACATGTGTTCTAATCCTTTGGCCATCTCTCCCACCCCTTGGTGATTTTATCCTTAGAACTGAGAAGTTGGGATAGAGAAATAGTACAACGAATGGGTCTTGCCTTGCACACAGCCAATCTAGGTTTAACCCTGACACCAAATATGGTCTTTGTTCCCACCAGGATTGATCCCTAAACACAGAGCCAAGTGTAAGCTTTAAGCACTGATGGGTCTGGCTCCAAAACCAAAAAAAAAAAAAAAAAAAAAAGTCGAGGTGCTTATAATTTTTATTGGATACTGACTTGTACAGTAAATTTCACTTCACATTTGACCAACATACACAAGAGATGTTTTCTACTTGTAAATTCTATTGGATTCTGAGTTATATTCAAGTTTCTGCCAATATCTGGCTATAATCCCCAACTAATATTTCTCAGTGTTTTACACACACACACACACACACACACACACACACCATGATAATATAAAAAAACTGGGGGCTAGAGAATACATTGAGGGAGCTGCTTGCTTAGCTTATTGCTGACCCTGGTTTTAATCCTGGTAGCCCTTGTATGATTTCCTGTGGCCTGTCAGGAGTGATCTCTCAGTGCCACTGGCTGTGGCTCCTTATGAAAAATAATCAGGAAAAACACCACGTCATAGCTTCTTACAGGCCATAGCTTCATAGTTTTCATAGCTCTTACAGGCCATCCAGGGAAGTTCAAAAACACATTATGATCATCTTCAAAACTGCAAGTAGAGTGTTTGTCTTTTATGTGGCCAATCTGAGTTCTACCATCCTATATGGTCCCCCTGAGCTTGCCTGGAGTATTTGGGGGGGGGGGTTGGGTCACACTCGGCAGCGCTCAGGTTACTCCTGGCAGGCACGGGGGAACATATGGGACACCGGGATTCGAACCAACCCCCTTAGGTCCTGGATCGGCTGCTTGCAAGGCAAACAATGCTGTGCTATCTCTCCGGGCCCTTGCCAGGAGTATTTTTTTATTTTGCTTTATTTTGGTTTTTGTTTTGTTTTGGGGGCCATACCCTGTGGCGCTCAGGGGTTACTCCTGGCAGGTTTGGGGGACCATGTGGGATGCCAGGGCTCGAACCCGGCTGGGTCCATCTCAGGTAGGCCGCATAGAAGGCAAACATCCTACCCCTGTACTATTATCTTTCTAGCCCCTGCTATCTCTTTGGCCCTGCCAGGAGTAGTATCTGAGTGCAGAGCCAGAAGTAACTAACACCTAAGTACTTCCAGGTGTGCTCCACAAAATAAACAATAAAATGCCCTGTATAACAGCAAAATCCACATCACAGAATGAAAGGAAGAATCTAGTTCAAATCTAGGAGAGAAAGTGTATAGTGGGCGGGGCTCTTGTCTTGCATATGTATTTGATCCCTGACATCCATATGGTCCTCCATGTGCCACCAGGAGGAACTCAGTATTGTTGGGAGTGGCTCAAAACAAACAAAAAACCCAAAGCAAAAATCAAATCTGGAACCTTCCCTGGGTTTGAGGCTCAGAAACAATTCATATACTGAACTATTAGCCATATTTTGGTCTCTCTTGCACCATCACCCCTCCCCGTACTAGTGACTCATTCAAGTCCGTGATTCCCTCCAGCTGATTGAGCTGCAGTGTAGTGGGCTGATTAAGAAAGGTCAGACTTCAATTAGATCATTACGGATTTTCATTATTAGATTGGTTACATTTGGGCAGTTTTCCTGTCTCTGGCCACGGAGCCCTCCTGTCGCCATAGTAACCTCTCCAGTATGTGTGCACTGTACATTCTCTGATTTTTATTTGTATTTTCCCAGTGCTCAGGATTGATGTATTGCCTCACACCTTCAAGGTAAGCGCCTCCATTGTTAACTTCCACATCTCCAGACACTTCACGAAGCATCTTGTCTAGGTCCCCAAACCCGAAACAAAATCCCTAGCAGGGCCAGGGATTGAACCGGACCTGCTTGCAGCCTACCGAGCTTTTCCAGCCTCCTGAGGGAGGGTCTTTAATGCTTGTGGGCATCTACTCATGAATCAAGTGGTGCCCATTAAGTACCAGATGCCTGGCTGAAGCCAACTTTCACGTAAATGATGGAAGGGGAGCCGAGACAGCCCTCTATGATCTTGATTCAACTAACAAACAACTAGCGGGCTATGATTCTGCGGTCTGAGCATATTTGAAGCCGTACTCAGGGCAGAAACTAGAGTAGCTGCTCTTAGGCTCTCAGCCTAAAAGGGTTATAAACAAATCAAATGCACTTTGGACAATCCCATGAACACAAAACTGCAGTAGACAAGCCAAGACAAGCCTTATGGGGCACCATTGGCTTGGCTCCTGTCTTTGTACACCCTGGGTAAAACCCAAAACTGCCCCTCCAAGTAGAGCCATAACCAACACCAATTCTCTCATTTGAGAAAAACGAAAATCAAAGGAACACTCAATTTCTGGAGAATAAACAGTCACACTCTGACTTGAAACTCCTTGCTAGCACCTCTACCCTCTTTCCTTGCCTCGTCCTGCCCTTGGCCAGAGCCGAATTTGGGGTTTAACACGCATCATTTTGGCAGGTGTGTTAAGAAACACGCTCGTTTTTCAGGGAATGACTCATCAGCCTTTATGAAGTGACTCATTGGTTTTCCTTCTGCTATTTCTGAAGTTTTAAGAAAAGACCTGTATGCTGAGGACCTTTCTAGGCTTTAGAACAAGACCATGTCCTGGCCATAGGCTTCCACGTCTAGTTCTGACATCCTTCCTGTGTTCTTGTCGCAGCAATCCAGGAAGCTGAATATGATCGTGTCTTAATCTTTATCCTCAAGCCATTAGTTGTGGGGATGTGCTTTAAAACAATACTTGAAAAAAACTGCAAGTGGGCTGAGGTCTTAGGTAAGTCCTTGATAATTAGGAAGGAATGAAGTGAAAAGTCTCAAGTACTCACCACTGCACTGATGTGCCAACACAGAGCTGGGGCTAGCTGAAATCTGCACTCGAAAGGGAACTGGTTTCTTCTGGATAATGTTTCCAGGTTCCAGTGGGTCATGTACTCCCCCCCCCCCCCCCCAGCTCTCCTTTACCAGGAGGCCTCTAGCTTTACCGGCTGTCAGAGTGTAGCTGGGATCTTCATGCCTGCCTCACAATCCTCTGCTCACACTTGGGGCATTTACCTGGTCTTTAATCTTGCAGCACCTACTCTAAGGTGCTTGCAGCTGGTCTGCTGGGCATCTGTGTCAAGCCTAGCTCCTGTGAGGCTGCTGATTCTCTGAAACATCAGTGAGTATTCTCTAGCCTCTGCCCAGAACCAGGACTCTTAGAATTCTCCCTTAGCATTCCCTCTAACTCCCCAATCACCTACTGACTGACCTTTGTGCTCAAGCAGTTCTGAGACTTAGGCATTTTTGTTTGTTTGTTTTTGGGTCCCACCCGGTGGTGCTTCGGGTTACTCCTGGCTCTATGCTCAGAAATCGCCCCTGGCAGGCACAGGGGACCATATGGGGTGCCGGGATTCTAACCACCATCTGTCCTGTGTTGATCGCATGCAAGGCAAACGCCTTACCACTGTGTTGTCGTTCCGGCCCCAAAATTAGGCATTTTATATTGATAATTAAAAAAAATAATGGGTTAGAGAGATGGCTTAAAGGGGCCTAGAGTGCATAGTTTACATGCAGAGTCCTGGGTTCAACACCAGGGTCCCCTGGTGACCAGGAGTATACCTCCCCATACACCTCTCCACACACACAAGAAATTTTTAAAAAGGGGGAACCCCACCCCAAACAAAACAAAACCTAGGGAGACCAGCCTGGACTATGTCATGCACAGATAAAAACTACCTGAATTATAGCAACGAAGTTGAATGTGTGAGAACTTGACCGGGTCATCTTTGTTCAATGTCTCTGGACATGGACAGCGCTTAAAATGTCTCCCACCCCACCTCCTCCAGAGGGAGACGAGATAACTGCCAACACATTCCCATCATTTAAGGAACAGGGAATGTTCTAGTCTTCTCTGTAGATCAGTCGAGCTGCAGCTGCTTGAGCTGAGCTCTGAAAACACCCACCCATCCTGGTGCGCTATGGGGTTGCTCTGCTCCCCGTGATAGTCACGTGCACAAGAAATTCTCACTTGTTACTACTGCAGTGAAGCAACAGCTTTCTGCTGTTTCTGAATTGATGACAATGGCAGGGAAGGAGTGGGAAGGAGGCCACTACTTGCAGAGCACATACAGACAGCGTTACACACGACACGGATCTTCTCAGTCACTCACAGAAGACAGTGGGTAAAACCTCCTTCAGAGCTGTGTCTCCCCCACACCCCACATTTTCCAAGACACAAGTGACTCTCATTGTGACTGCATTTGGAGCTGGAGCCTTTAAGAATGATTTAAGGAAGCTGGAGCTTTGCATATAGGATACTTAGGGTGTGTGTGGGGGGCAATTCAATCCTTGACTCCAAGGCCTGCTGAGTGACCCTGGGAGAATGCCCACTAGTGTAGCCCCCAAAACGAATAAAAATGCATTTATAGGGCCAGAGAGACAGTATAAGGGTTAAGGCATTTGCCTGGCATGTAGCTGACTCCAGATCAAATTCCCAGCATGTCACATAGGTTTCTTTACTTAGTCTCACCAACCTGAACCAGCCAACACTGACTTCTGAGTACAGGGCCAGGAGTAGATGGAACTGTCCAGAGTGTCTCAAAAAAAAAAAAAAAAAGTATTTATGGTTGAATGGGATCCTGAAGGGTCCTAATCTGAGAGAATCGTGTATTTGAAAGAGGAAAAGATTCTCCTTACACCTCCCTCTCCTTTTTCCCCTCTTCCAATCTCTACAAATTGGCCTTCCTCCCACTCTGTCTCCCTCAGTTGGGAAACAGAATTCTACAGAATTGGAGGGAACCCCCAAAATAAACTGAGGGAAAAGGCCTGACTAAAAATTTCCCCAGCTCCAATCTTTTTTTTTTTTTTTTTTTTTTTTTTTTTGTGGTTTTTGGGTCACACCTGGCAGTGCTCAGGGGCCACTCCTGGCTCCATGCTCAGAAATTGCTCCCGGCAGGCACGGGGGACCATATGGGACGCCGGGATTCGAACCGATGACCTTCTGCATGAAAGGCAAACGCCTTACCTTCATGCTATCTCTCCGGCCCCCCAGCTCCAATCTTGCTTGGGCAGGAGAATGCTATGTCTATTGTTTGACCCCCTCCTTCCTCCCACCCCGCCCACACAGTGATGTTTGTTATAATAGTCCCAGTGGTCTAAGACAATTTGAGAAGCTAATGTTGGGGCCAGAGCAATAGCACAGCATGTAGCTGACCCAGAATGGAATGGGACGGACCCAGGTTTGATCTCTGGCATCTCATATGGTCCCCTGAGCCTGCCAGGAGTGATTTTTGAGTGCAAAGCCAGAGTAATCTCTGAGTGGCACCGGGTGTGGCCCATACAAAATGAAACAAACAAAAGAAAAATAGAGAAGCTAATGTAGTGATTGGTTCCAGGTATCCTTGGTTATACTGGCCTGGTGTCTGGTGTCACTGCTACATCCCTGGATGTCCTGAGTATTAGTGCCCACTTCAGTTGCACATCCACACGTACCCCTGCCCTCTTTCTCCAGTGCTAGCTTTCAGCTGCCCACTCTGTGCCCTTATTCCCACATTCCTGTTCTCAACAGGCTTTTGGTCCAGGGACAAATTAGACCTTTTTTTTGTGGAGGGGGGCACACCCAACAGTGTTCAGGAATTACCCCTGGTTCTGTACCCACAAATTACTCCTGGCAGACTTGATGGACCATATTGGATGCGGAGGATCAAACCTAGGTGGGCTGTATGCAAGGCAAATGTCCTACTCACTGTGCTATTGCAGGTTGGGCATTCTTCAGCAGTTCTCTTTCACACCTTCTCTTCTTTGATGGCCCTTATTTCAAGCAACTTCAGACATAGATGCAAATGTGTGTGTTTGCATGTGCATATGTGACCTACCTCCAGAACACAGGCACTCTACAGGGAAGAAGGAAGACCCGCTTGGGAGGTTGAGCCCACTATGAGGAAGGGTCAAACTCTGTCCAAATCTAGTAACATCTTCCTGTTTTCTGGAAGAGTTTCATCTGGGCAATACATTGATTAGCCTAGGAACAAAGAGAGTGCTTTTCAAAGTAGAAAGATCCACAGAGAGGCTGAAGAGATGGCATGGGGATTAAGGTCTTGAATGGATCTTACAAGCATCCAATCCCAGTTTCATTGCCGGCTCTGCTGATGGTTCTCTTGAGCACAGAGCCAGGAGTAGCTCTTCAGCATTGCCAGGTATAGTCCAAAGTTGAAAAAGAAAAAAGGACAAGAAAGAAAGCAGAGAGGTCTTTGTAGAAGGGCCATAGGTTTTGAAGTCACTCCTTTCCGTTTATTTTCCCACTTACAGGGGATCCTAGCAGGACATCTCATCTTTCAGAGGTGTTTTCTCAATTGTCAAGTGGAAATTTGTTTTTCCTGACTCCACATACTGAACAGACATATCTCAACCTTCCTGGAGCATTGACTACTATGAACAGGTGAGGAAGAGACACTGGGGCTAGCAGTAGAGAGAAAACTGTCTTGAAAAATAATTTGCTTTATCTGTTGTTGCTGTTTAGGCAAATGTAGAGTAACTGCAATCTTCTCTTAACACATCTTTGGTTTTTGTTTGTTTGTTTTTGGGAGAAGAAGGGGTGCAGTACTCAAGGACCCATGCAGTGCCAGGCTCATATCAGCCACATGCAAGGCAAATGCCTTAACCCCAGTATTACCATCTCTCTTGCCCAAGGACTCCTGCATGCACTCTTAGCCTCTGAGCCACATCCTTGGCCAAGCATTTCTTTAGGAAGGCAGTCCCTTCCCCCCTCCCCAGAATGCATTAGTGAAGCAATCCTTCCCAGGCTAAATGTTGACAAGTTTGGCAAAAGGCAATGGGAATAAAAAAAAAAAAATGTGTGTGTGAAGGAACTAATAAATAAAAGGCCTGTTGAATGTGGGCTTTGGACTGGTCCCAGCTTTCCAGTCCCACTCTCTTCAGGCTGCTTTGGAGCACCAGAATGGAATGTTCTGAGTCCCACAACGTGCACACACTTGAGAGAGAGAGAGAGAGAGAGAGAGAGAGAGAGAGAGAGAGAGAGAGAGAGAGAGAGAGAGAGACAGAGAGAGAGAGAGAGAGACAGAGACAGAGACAGAGACAGAGAGAACAGACAGAGAGAGAACAGACAGAGAGAGAGAGAAATTATTTTGGGGACTGTTTTCTTTCCTTTCTTTTTTTTTTCTTTTGTCTTCTGTGCTGGGCATTGACCCAGGTCCTCACAGAAGCCAGGCAAGTGCTCTACCACTGAGCTATATTCCTCCCCCCATCCCTGTAGTTTTGTTTTCCCCATTGGGTAGTGACTGGAATAGTTTTAGATGATGAGTTATTGTTAGGTTTAGGGGTTAGGGTCAGGGTTTATATTTAGAATTGAGTTATATTTGGGGATAAGGTCAGGGTCAATGGTTAGACTTAGGTGAAATTTCATTATTACTTGCTTTAGAGTCAAGGTTAAGGCAAGAGTTCCCTAGAATTAGAATTTGGGTCTACAGTCTGTGGGTTTACAGCATCTGGGTTGCCTTTAGAGTTAGAACTAGCTAGAGCTAGGGTTTAGGATGAACATGTCTGGGACCCACCTGTTTTGGACTTTCTCAGACTCTTGGCGAGGGGCCTTTGGCTTTGAGGCTATGCTATGTCTTCTAGCTGGAACAAGAACTCGGTGAGAGGTGATCTCAGCACCTTTCTTCTTTTGTCCCTTTAAGTTCTAAGAAAAGGGGACACAGGCAGGCACCAGGGAGGCTTTGGAGTGGCGCTGTACTGAGACCCATCATCTGTGAGGTGGCCAAGGCAAGGGGGAGCAGAGGTCCCGTAGGTGGCTAGGAACTGCAATGGCTTTGGAGCCCAAGACTGGCTTTGAACACCCTTCTCCTTCCTGGCTGTGGTGGAAGCTTTGGGGAACCACTTTGGAACTGTAGCTCCACAGGGAACCCAGGGAAAAATGGTCATCAAATCTAAACCAAACCATTCTAGGCCTTCACTCTCCCGCCTATTTCCCTGATGACAGGCTGGCTGAGCCAGGAAAGGAAGCAGCACCCTCCCTCGGGAACCCCTAATTCCCTCCCAGACTGTGAAAAGAACACAGTGGGAGGTCGGGCCCCTCCCTTCCATCCCTTCCATCTTCCCCCATTCTCCCCATCTCCCTCTTCACTCAGTCCCCCCACCCACCCCAACTGCTTGTTAGGTTTAAGAACCTGAGAGATAGCCCAGTTTCTAGTGGGGTTGGCCCCACCTGTTGTTACCCAGCTTCCTAGGGCTGCCAGCCCCCATCTCACCCCACTCACCCCATCCACCACCAGACCAATCCACCACACCAGGCTGCAGTTTAGGCCATTTAATAGAATACCAAAGGAAAGCAGAAAACAGCACAGAGAGAAAGCAGGGACACAGTGACACCAACAGCCGGAGGGAGGGAGAGAAGGAGGCCGAGAGATCTTTGGGGATAGGGAGAGAACCCGTGTGCGGGGTTTCGGGGGGCTGGGGTTCGGCGCTGGGAGTCTAGTCGCTGCTACTCGGGCTGGGGCTGGGGCTGGGCGGGGTGGGCCGATAGACCCCGATGACCACGGCGTGGTCCCGCTCGTAGGGCTCGAGCGTGAGCTGCTCCTGTGGCCGCAGGTTCTCGCGCTGCAGCTTGCGCACCTCGGCGGCGAAGACGGCCTCGGGAGCGGCGGCCGAGTCGATGCAGTTGGCCTTGATGGACATGAGGAAGTGGCCGCCGTTGCGCAGGAAGGAGTGCGCGTTGAGGGCCACGATGCGCGACTGGTCGGGCTGCGCCACGTCGGCGAAGAGCACGTCCACCATGCCGATGAGCATGCGGTACTTGAGCGGGTGGCGCGCGTCCTCCAGCACGGGCACGATGTTGGCGCGCCGGCTGGCCACATGCACCAGGTCGCGGCCCGTGCGGCGCGAGAACTCCACGGCGTACACCAGGCCCTCGGGCCCGATGATGTCCGACACGTGCGACACGGTGGTGCCCGACGCGGCGCCCAGGTACAGCACCTTGGCGCGCGGCTTGATGTGGATGCGCGCCACGCCACCCAGGATGGCCGCGGCCAGCTTGGAGCGGAACGGGTCCCACAGGCGGTACTCCACGCTGCCCAGGGCGCCCTGGCGCACCGTCACACGCCGCTCGCCGTACACCGACTGGCCCGGCACCAGGTTCAGCGTGACCAGGGCTTCGGCACTGCCGCGGTAGATGAAGACGCCTTCGTGCCGGTGCGGCTCCACGGTGCTCAGGGCGTTGCGCGCCCGGCGGTGGCGGCCCTTGCCCTTGGCCACGCCGCCGCGCCGTTGCCCGCCGCCGCCGCGGGTCCGGGGGTCGCTCCCGCGGCGCCCTCCGAAGCCGAAGCCGAAGCCGAAGCCGAACCCGCGTGTCCGCGCCCCCGCGCGCCCCGCGCGCTGCCCCGGAGGAACCTGATGCCCGTGCGCACGGCTCTGGCTCCCCGCGCGCCGGCCCTGGCTCCGCGCGCTGCTGCGCCCCTGGCTCCCGGAGCGCCCCGAGCGCCCCGCGCTGCTGCGGCGGCTCTGGCTGCCGGCCCGCCTCTGCCCGCTGCTGCCACCCGAGCGCCGGCTCTGGCTCCCCGAGCGGCGCCTCTGGGCGCTGGGGCTGCGCGCCTGGCCCTGGCTGCTGCTCCCCGGGCCGCGCCTCTGGCTGCTCCCCGAGCGGCCGCCGCTGGCGTCTCTGCGTCCCTGACTGCCATGCCGCCGCCGTCCGCTCCGGCTGCTGCTCCGGCTGCTTCGCGATCTCACTCGGCGACTCAGGCTCACGGCTGATTTCATAGCGCGCCCCGGTTCCCCGGGCGGGCGGTCTCCGTCTCGGGTACCCGCCCGCTCGCTCCCGGGGTAGTCTGGCCGCTGGACCCAAAGGGTTCCGAGGACACCAGGGTCTGGGAGCGTCGGGCACAGTCCGGCAGAGGTTGGCGGTGGTGGTCGAGGGGTTGCCCGCGGCTCTGGCTGTGGGGTTTGGTGCTCGGGGTGTCCCGCTCACTCCTAGCGGTGGTGCTGGAGTAGGACCGAGGCTTCGCCACGCCACGCCACGCCACGACGGGCTCAAGGGACGGGACAGGGCAGGACAGGAGACGGCTGGAACCCGCCGCTACTGCAGTCCCCGCATCTCAGGAGCCGCCCTTTGACGCAGTGGCTGGCGTGATTGCATCACGCCGGCTATGGCTATGGCAACCTGCAGCCCCCCTTGTCGGCGCGCATACGCAGCCCTCTCCCCTGCAGCCCTCTCTCACCCCCTCTCTGCTCACTCGGGGACACCCACACGCACACACCCCACACACCCTCACACACATGCGCGCGCGTTTCTAGGCTCTAGGGGTAGGGGCGGCAGCTCTGCAGGGAGAGGGTAGGGGTGCACAGAAGAAAGGCACTGACTGGGGTGAGGGGTGGGTGCGGCGGTTATGGCCCTTCCCTGGTCACTCACTCTCTTGCTACATAGTCTTGACAAGAGCAGCGGACCATCTCGGAGGAATTCTCTGGATTTCATAATTTCGAAACAGAACATTCCAGTTGTCAATCTTTAAACAGAGATTTTCAAAAGCACCAGGGTAAAGGTGCATGGCCCATCCCTGTTGGACTGGAATCCCCACAAAAATCTGCCCCCCCCCCCCGCACATGGCCAGGAGTAGCCCCGAACCTCCTTTTTTCTTTTCTTTCTTAAAATCATCATTTACATCTATCTCAGCCATGGTACATGCTAAATATTCTATTAGTGCTAGTTCTTAATTTTTTTTAAATGTATTTAATTCGGTCAGTTGACTGTGGTATCCTTCATATACTGCATTTCACATCGTCTCTCGCCCCCTTCTCCCTCTCTCTCAGTTCTAAATGAAAGCATTACTCTTAGAGCATTTTTGCACCAGAAAGGTATTTTGAACTGTTAGGCACAGTTGCTGGAATGCGAAGTGGTATGTTACCAATCTTCTGACAAAACAATGTACCTGTGTTTCAACTTATTTATTCCATGTTGAAAATCTTAGCCTAAAACAAAAAATCTCTGTAGGGAAATCTAGTAGTCAGAACTGCAAGAATGTGGGAGGGTAGCAATGGCAGAGACCATTATCATGGTGAAGGAGAGAAGTAAACATATTTTGGGGGGCAGAGTTGGTGATAACTTACTGTGTTTAGGGGTTGCTCCCAATGGTCTTGGACAGGGGGGAATACTGTGCTGGAGAATGAACCCAGACTGTCGCACACAAAGCTTACACTTGTATGCTATTTAGCCTATAAGGCAAAAATCTCTGTGGTTCTCAAAAGATATTTAGAAGATAGTGTCTGGGGCTGAATGGATAATACAATGGGTAAGTAACTTGCCTTGCCTGCAGCTGGCTTTGGTTCAATTCATACCACGACATAGGGTTTGCTGAGCATTGCCAGGAGTGATCCCTGAATACAGAATCAGGAGTAAGTCCTGAATACTCTCCAAAATTATAGGAATCCAAAATATCTCCAAATTATAGAAATTTTTGGATACCATATTGGTATAGGGGATTGAACTCAGGACTTAATGCATGCTAGACAACTGCTTTATCAATGAGTCACAACCTGACTGAGAACTTTTCTGTTTTTTTTTTTGTTTGGTTTTGGTGCATACCTAGTGCTCAGAAGTTACTCCTAAAAAATGAAATTACTCCTGGCTGACTTGAGGGACCATATGAGATGCCCGGATTAAAATTGGGTTGGCTGTGTACAAGACAAATGCCTTACTCATTGTACTATTGTTCTGGCCCCTGGCTGAACACTTTTTTTTTTTTTTTTATCAATTGGATCTAGTTGCTCAGAAAGTGTAAAATTTCAAGTCCGACATCCAATGCACTGGAGCTTCCCTCCCATAGCTGACAGCCCACAATCCACAACCCTGGTACTTTCTGGTTAGTCTGCTTCTCCCACTCCCTGTCCTGAGACTTGTAGGCAGCAGGAAAAAGGTATGAGTGGAAACATACATTAGCCAGAGTCCTACACCCTATTATATACAATGGGCATCAGAAATCACCAGGCCACCATAATCCTCAACTTCTAGCTTATACATTAAAAAAAAAAAAAACCAACAACTTTGTTTTCACTGTGCCACATCATTTTGAGCTACTTTCCAAAAGAAACATTTGGAAGCACCAAGAACAGTGAAAGGCATGTGCGATCAGCACCACGGACAGCAACAGCATGGCCAGGGGCTAAGGGAGAGAGAAGGCTTGGGGTGGGAGGGCCCTGGTGTGAGAAATCTGCAAATCTCTTGAACAAGAGAGTCAAGCTCCTAGTCTAAGGAGAAAGGAAATGTGGCCCAGCTTTAGGGCAAGTGTCCGGCTGGGGGAACTGAGTGTGAATTCGTCTTGTGTCCATTCTGTCTTGGCCCTAGACTCTGTCTTAAATGCACAAATGGCAAGCCCAGGTTTGACCTTCCATGAGAGTTTATGTGCCTCCTTAGTGGTGTATAGAAATTTCTGTGATAAAATGTGGACCAGGCGGTTGAGAAGACATGAAGTAGATCTCAGTACAGTGTTGCCAACATGAGAGTTTATTTCAAACAATCTGCTCAGAGATTTCTGCTCATTATAAACAGAGGGCCTTGGGGATATGAAGCAAGGGGCCAATAATGACCACTCCCACTCACTTGCATGCCAGATATAAGTAGAAATTTATAAATTAGATAATGTGCATCAGGGATGCAGCTTAGCAGTGAACTGTATGCTTGCATGTGAGATCCTGGGTTTAAGAAAAGGAAAAGTGTGTTTACTAAAGAAAAGTCCACAAGCTCCATAGAGCTTATTTATAGCAGGAGATCAAGTCATACTATCAATACATTCACCACCTGCGTATTGTCTGTATTATTTATTCACCTGTATTAGGCTTTCAAGTCAGCAGAACAGAGTTCTCATGAACGAACATTAATGTTTGTTGCACTGCTGTCCAGGTCCGTGGGGCCTGGGCTTTATGAATAGCTTTTCTTCTCCTTATTCAGGTACTAAGGCCCCACTTCCCACAATGAATTCAACAATCTAGAAAACTGCCAAATCCATCCTCCACTCCAGATGTAAGCCTGAAAGACCACAACTATGGGCACATTTACGCACTTTCCTTTACCACTAAGTTCCACCTCACCCCTATATACTTAGAAAGGTGCCTTACTAGTATGTGTTGCTCATTTTAGAATTGATACACTCAAAGATGTTATGTATTCCCTGGTGATCACTTGAATGGGATCCACTGGGAGGGATGCCTAGTAATTATAAGCTCTAAATCTCACCAACAGCCTTCTATGAAAATGTAATTGTTTCTTGGGAGTAATTAAAGTGCAGTAACAATAAGAGGGCCACCCCACCCACAGTGCCCTGGGCTTGGAGGTTCACTCATTCCCCCAGATTCCCTAACTGGGCTCAGGCAGTTTCCACTGTGCCCTTAACAGTGTCCATTTCTCCTCAAAGTGCTAGGAACTATTCTGGGCTATACTTTCCATGACCCTTCAACCCATTTCTCCTCGTTTCCTCAAAGGTGAAGGCAATTTGTTCATTAGTTTATTAGTAAATTATAGCCCTAAAATCTATCAGTTATCAAGTCTTTTTGGGAGGATATTTTGGGCCACATCTGGGAGTGCTCAGAGGCTATTTCCAGCTCAATTATTGGAGGATCCAAGTGGAGATAAAATCTGGGGCTTCTGCATGCAAAGTTGTCTCCCCATTCCCAATTCAGTTATCAAGACTTTCTTTTTTTTTTTTTTTTTTTGCCATATTCAGGAGCGTTAAGGGGTCACACTTGGCTCTGTGCCCAGGAATCACTCCTGGCAGGCTTGGGGAACTATAATGAAATGCCAGGATCAAACCATATCAACCATATACAAGGCAAACACCCTACCCACTATATTGCTGCTTTTGTTCCTCAGTCATCAAGACTTTGAGTCTGCTGGGGACATGGTGCCATGGCAGAGTGCATGCCTCTTGGTTCAAGCCACTAAATCACAAAACAAAAATCAAATTCAAATAAAACTAGATTTTTTTTGTTTTGGTTTTTGGGCCACACCCAGCGATGCTCAGGGGTTACTCCTGGCTGTCTGCTCAGAAATAGCTCCTGGCAGGCACCGGGGACCATATGGGACACCGGGATTTGAACCAACCACCTTTGGTCCTGAATCGGCTGCTTGCAAGGCAAACGCCGCTGTGCTATCTCTCCGGGCCCAAAACTAGATTTTTTTTATCTACTTGAAAATACTCTAACCTAGGTTCTGGAGTGGTAATACAGTGAGTAGGGCATTTGCAGTGCACATGGCCAACCCAGGTTCAATCCCCAGTATCCCATCATGTCCTCAGAACCCTGCTAGGTGTAATTTCTAAGCACAGACCAGGAAGAACCTCTGAGCATAACTGGGTGCTGCCAGAATAAGAAACTATCCTAACCTACATAAAAATATCCTAATATTTGCATGTGTATGTTGCTAAAGCAGAGACTCAGGTCAACCACTGGCAAATTAAGGGGCTAAGGTTTTCTAGAAACCACTTCGCTAAAATTTCCATCTGAGGGCCAGAGAGATAGCACAGCGTTACATGCAGTTACATGCAGTCAACCTAAGACCAAGATGGTTTGATTCCCGGCATCCCATAATCGATTCCTGGCATCTGATCCTGCCAGGAGCGATTTTTGAGCGTAGACCCACGACTAACCCCAAAGAGTCGTGACCTTTGGGGTATGACCTTCCCCCCCCAAAAAAAACAAAGAAAAAAACGAAGTGCCCCCAGAAGAGACAAAATACTTTTCTCTTGGGGCTGGAGTCGTAGAACAGCGATAGGGCATTTGCCTTGCACATGGCCGACCTGGGTCAGAGCCAGGTTAGATCCCCAGAATCCCACATGGTGCCCTGAATCTGCCAGTAGAGACTTCTGAGCACAGAGCCAGGAGTAACCCCTAGTGCCACCAGATGTGGTTCAAAAACAAAAAAAATTTTTCCATCTGAAATTATGGATAATACTAAAATCTGTCTCTTCTAAAAGCTTTGCTTGCAGGCAGCCCAATGTTCTAAAGAGACAAACTGACATAGTGATTCATACATATTTTTCTGATAGCCTATAAGAATAAATACAACTTTTGATTCAAATTGATTGTTTTTAAGTAAGCAAGATTGAGGTCAGAGTGATAATACAGTAGGTAGTAGGGAACTTGCCTTGTACACAGCTGAAACAGGTTCAATCCCCAGCACTGTGCTCAAAATTTGCTCCTGGCTCCTGGCATCCCATATGGTCTCCCGGGATTTGAACCACTGTCCATCCTGGATCAGCTTCATGCAAGGCAAATGCCCTACCACTGTGCTATCTCTCTGGTCCCTATTGGTCTAATTTTAAGCCAGATATTTTTCCTTTTCTCTAGTCTGTTTTTGGGCCACACCTGGAGGTGCCTGGGTGACTATATGGGAAGCTGGGGATCGAACGCAGGTCAGCCATGTGCAAGGCAAATGCCCTCCCCACTGTGCTATCGTTCCAGCCCCAGATATTTTTTTTCAATTGAGTACTATCAGTTCCTTATATATTGTTATATGTGGCTTATAAATATTCGCTCTCATTCCATAGGTTGCCATTTGCTGTGATCATTTCCCTGCTTTATAGGGAATAATCCCACTTGTTTTTGTGTCCAATGCTTTTGGTGGCCTAGCTTAAAATATCATCTCCAAGACCAAAACCAAGAAGCTTTACCACTTTTTTTTTAGTTTTAGTTACAGATCTTACATCCTATTCTTCATTTAATGTAATCTGTGAGTGTTGAAGATAGGGGTTGGCCTCTTTTTCTGCATAAGTATCACAAACTGCTAAAAATAATCTTTTTCTCATTGAATATTTTTTACTTTTTTTGTGGTGTTTATGTTTGGGCAAACCAGGTGGCACTCGTGTTATTCCTGGACCTGCGCTCAGAAGTCACTCCTGGCAGGCTCGGAGGAACATAAGGGATGCCAGGGATCGAGCCTGGGTCTGTCCTGGGTTGGCTGCCTGCAAGGCAAACGTCTTACTGCTGTCCTATCATTCCGGCCCATACTTTTTTGGGTTAGTTTTTGTCTTATGGCCACACCTGGAAGTGCTTAGGCTCACTCCTGGTTTGTATTCATGCATCACTCCTAGATGTGCTCAGGGGGCCTTTAATGCAGAGCCAGGGATTGAACTGGGAGTTGGCTGCATGCAAGGCAAGTGCCTTACCATCATACCAGCTGTGAGTACCCTCATTAAGCATTTATTTTTGTTTTTATGAGCAGTGATGCTTAGGGCTTACTTCTGGCTTTGCATCCAGGAATTAGTCCTGGTGGTGTTTAGAAGATGCTGGAGATTAAACCCGGATCAGGACCATGTAAGGCAAGTGCCTTACCCACTATACTATCTCTCTAACTCTCATGGAGTATTTTTGATTTCTCATTTGCTGTCTTCATTGTAATCCTCAGGTTGGACCTTAAAATAGTGCTCAATAATGCGCAGATTTTATTTAAAAACAAAACAAAACATTAAGCCAGAGCAGATGCCAATGTGTTTGGCATGCTTTTGTTGATAGATCATGAATCATCATTATTTAACTATACTACAACTTCCAACACAGCCTTTAGGAAGCCAGAAATAGTTAAAGAGTTAAGGTATTTGCCTAGCACATACCTGATTTAATCCTGTTTTGAACTCTCAGCATTGCATATGATCCCCTGAGCACCGACAGGGGTTACTCCTGAACACAGAGCCAGGAGTTTCTTGTAACTGTCTGGATAGTAATTTTCTGAACTACCTTTGTTGTCATCTCTTTTCCATTATCTTAGTGGTTATTTGATGATTAGACAAGCATTTCCTAGAAAGCCTGGAATCCCAAATGTCTTCTAGTTTGCACATGGGCATCTATCTAGGTCAGTCTTCAGTGTTCAGCTAGGTGGTTTATAATTTTGCCTTACACTCTACTCTGCTCTCTGGGCACATGCAGACCTCTGGGCATGTTTCTAGATGCCCAAGAATCTATCACAGCTTTGCAAAAGCCTTGTTCCCTAGCCTTTTCCTGCAGGCTCCATTGTTAGACAAGTGTTTGCTCTCTACTGTGACCTATTTCCTTTCTAAGGGAGTATAGGTTGTGGGGAGAGACAGGATTACAGATGCTTAAGTAACCCTCTCCTAGCTCTTTACAGGTGAGACAAAGGGACAAATACCTGTCACACAAGGGACTTAGTTCCAGAACTCTCAACTCAACAGGCCACACAATGGACTTTGTTCTTAAGTCAACATGCTCTTTTCTGAACCCTGAGAACTGTCTCAAGTCTCTCTTATTTATGAGACCTGCACTACTAGTATTTTACCTCTCATATCCCATTCCCCCAGTGACAATCCTAGTCCTGCATCTATACCTTGTTCAGACCGTCCAACTTAGCTGTCAGTTACAAAAATCCTTTATTTTTTCTAACCAGGTGGGACAGGCCCAGAAGACTTTCGGTTCTGAAGTAGTTAAGAAAATAATACTGTAGGGCTAGAGATAGTGCAGTGAGGAGGGTAATTGCCTTGCACATTGTCAACCCAGGTTCGATCCCCAGCATCCCATATGGTCCCCTGAGCCCTGCCAGCAGTAATTCCTGAATGCAGAGCCAGGAGTATCCCAACCATCATCACTGGATGTATTCCCAAAACAAAACAAAAAGAAAGTAACACTAATATAAAAGCTTTCAAAGTAGTTACATTTAATTCTACTACATGTTTATATTACATATTTTGGTCATACCATCACATTCAGTGTTCAGGGGTTGCTTCAGTTGTAAACTGGTTGGTGACCCAAGCATTGTTTGGGACTGAATCCAGGCTTCCTGTGTGCTTTGCATGTGTACTATCTTTCCTTCCTCACTGGGAGGAACAGTTTACAAAATTGTTAATGGTAGGATTTCATGCATAAAACATTCCTGTACCACACCTTCCTACAAATATGTCTGCTTCCATCTCCCAGTCTCCCACCCATCCTATTCCCCCATCAATGTGGTAAATTTCCTATCAACTCCAGTTCTGTTTCTATTGCCTTTGAACATTTGTTACTCTATTGACCCGTTTCTTTATATCCTGTGTCTGTCCTTTTCCTTCTAGGAGATTTAAAAACAAACAAACAAACAAAAAGTTTGTTTACTTTGATTTTGGGTCACACCCAGCAGTGTTCAGGGGTTACTTCTGGCTCTACGCTCAGAAATCACTCCTGGCAGGCTCGGGGGACCATATGGGATGCCTGGATTTGAACCTCCATCCTTCTGCATCTAAGGCAAACACCCTACCTCTGTGCTATCTCTCTGGCCCCAGGAGATTTTTTTTAAGCTTTGGGTTGTCAGGTCATACTTGGTGATACTCAGGGTTTATTCCTGGCTCTGTGCTCAGACATCATTCTTGGTGGGGCTAGGGGCACCAAATGGGATGCTGGGAAATCAAACCTGGGCCAGCTGCATGCAAGGCAAGTGTCCTGCCTACAGTACTAACTCTCCGGCTCCACTTCTGGGTCATTTTTATACAAGAAATAATGTTGGTTTAGATGTGAGCAGTCATAGCCCCTTGCAGTCCCTCTCCTTTTTGTGTGCCCAATGTAACAGTGCTAATAATCAATCTGTGTGCTTGTGCTATTTGAAAGTTTTTCTAGGTATGAAGTTATTTCAAAGTAAAAGGTAAACGTGTTATTTTAGAAATTTAGTTTTGCCTATTCATTGAATATAGAAATAAATTTATAAAATCTGCAGGGACTGGAGTGGGCAGTACAGCAGGTATAGTGTTTGCCTTGCATGCGGCTGCACCCACACAGTTCAATTCTAGATGGTCCCCTGAGCACTGTCAGGGGTGCTTCCTGAGTGCAGAGCTACGAGTAACCTCTGATCATAGCTGGGTATGACTCCCAAACAATAAAATACCCCTCCTCTCCGGAGAAAATCAGGTAGCTGTCTCAGAAGTAACTGAGCTCAGAACGTGGCACAGGCGCTAGGAGGAGCCACTGTGTAGAAGCACTTTACACAATAATGAGATGTCTGGACAACTTGCTTTCTTTTCTGAATCTTCCATTTCAGTAATCCTGCAGCATCAATAACTAGTTAACAGTGAGGCTATAAAAGGAGTATAAACATGATACATGAAAGAATACTTGGGTCATCCTAGGTTACTTTCTTAGTACTTTTGTTTGTTTGGGGGCCATACCTGGTGGTGTTTGGTGTCTACATGTGATACTGTGGGTTGAACCCAGGTTGGTTGTGTGCAAACCAAGCATCTTACCTGCTGTATTCTATCTTTGTACTTCCATTTTTTGGTTTTGTTTTTGGGCCAAACTTGAATGCCTAGGGATTACTCCTGGCTCTGAACTTAGAGATTGCTCCTGGTGGTGTTTGTGATTGTATGGGATATTAGGGGTTGAATCAGGGTCTACTATGTGCAAAAAAGTGCTCCTTACACTGTGCTATTGCTCCAGTCCCACAAGTGAAAGTTTTATCATTGTGTATAAGGTGAAAATTCTAACTTACATGTAAGTTGTATCGATTTAATTGACTCAGTATTTTATTTTATTTTGATTTTGGGCCACACCCAGCAGCTCTCAGGTATTACTCCTGGCTCTGTGCTCAGAAATTGCACTTGGCAGGCTCATATGGGATACTGAGGATCAAACGCAGGTCAGTCCAGGTCAGCCACGTACAAAGCAAATGCTCTACCACTAAGCTATCGCTCCAACCCCTGGCTCAGTATTCTTAGTGAAGGAAAAAAAAAACATTTAAAAGTCTTGCACTCTATTTTTTTTTTTTTTTGGTGTTTTGGGCCACACCCGTTTGATGCTCAGGGGTTACTCCTGGCTAAGCATTCAGAAATTGCCCCTGGCTTGGGGGGACCATATGGGACGCCAAGGGATCGAACCGTGGTCCTTCCTTGGCTAGCGCTTGCCTCTAGCGCCACCTCTTCGGCCCGTCTTAGATTCTAATAAAGTATAGTAGTGTATTTCCTAGAATTTAGAATATAAATATAGGGTCACAAAAAGATAATTCCATCATGATTACAATTAATAAATCAACATGGGACCGGAGAGATAGCATGGAGGTAAGGCATTTGCCTTTCATGCAGAAGGTCATTGGTGAATCCTGGCATCCCATATGGTCCCCTGAGCCTGCCAGGAGTGATTTCTGAGCATGGAGCCAGGAGTAACTCTTGAGCACTGCTGGGTGTGACCCAAAAACCAAACCAAACCAAACCAAAAATAACATGTGGTTATTTATTTGTTTGTTTGTTTTTGGGTCACACCCAGCGGTGCTCAGGGGTTACTCCTGGGTCTACACTCAGAAATCGCTCCTGGGTCCCCCAAGCCAGGAGCGACTTCTGAGCGCATAGCCAGGAGTAACCCCTGAGCGTCACCGGGTGTGGCCCAAAAACCAAAAAAAAAAAAAAGAAATCGCTCCTGGCAGGCTCGGGGGACCACATGGGATGTCGGGATTCGAACCAACGTCCTTCTGCATGCAAGGCAAATGCCTTGCCTTCCATGCTATCTCTCTGGCCCCAACATGTGGCTATTTAAAATGCTGTTTTTTCCTGTTAACCTATAACTTGGTCTCTTTGTGGAGGTCAAATGACATCAAGCTTGAGGCTCACAAAACTTTAGAGACTTGTATAAGAGCAATTAAGGATTATCTGAAGACTGCAACTAACTGCAACTACATCTTATTTTTAATTTTTCTAGTACATTAACACTGGTAATGGGGCCCGGAGAGATAGCACAGTGGTGTTTGCCTTGCAAGCAGCCGATCCAGGACCAAAGGTGGTTGGTTCGAATCCCAGTGTATGTATGTCTATATATGTGTCTATATATTGGGTTTTTGGGCCACCCCAGCTCAGGAGTCTGAAGGCAGGGATCACTCCCGGCAGTGCTGAGGACCAGATAGGATGCTGGGGATTAAATGTGGGTTAGCTGTATACAAGGAAAGGTCCCTCCCCACTGTACTATTGCTCCACACCCAAGTGAATGACATTTCGATTTCTACAAGTAATACAATGTTTTAAAAACGACTTCAGATGTAGTGGATGCACCCTTGCAGGAATCTGAGACCCACTTATCAGCACAAAAATCAGGCACAAAGTAGGCTAATTTTTTTTATTTTTGTTTTTGGGTCACACCCAGCAGTGCTCAGGGGTTACTCCTGGCTCTATGCTCAGAAATCGCTCCTGGCAGGCTCAGGAGACCACCTGGTATGCCGGGATTTGAACCATCCCAGGTGTCATGCAAGCAAGGCAAATGCACTACCTCCATGCTATCTCTCTGGCCCCAAAGTAGGCTAATTAACATATTCCTCTAGTCTTTCACTGAATGTTTTATTGAGCTATGGTATAGTTTAACCATACCAACAGTGCTCTAGAGTGACACCTGGCAGTGCTTGGGGACCTTATGCTATGCCCTGGATAAAATCCAGGTTGGTTACACATATCAAAGCATATTTAATAAGCCCCTATACTCTCAATCCTTTGTTTTACCCTAAAAACAACTGCATCTTCTAACCCACTGACTCAATAGTATGGACAGAGATCTGTGTGCAGAGATCAGGTATGAAAAAACTGCGTAGCCAAGGAACAGTGATCTGATCAGAAGAAAGTCACCATGCTTTCGTGATGGTCTGGTGAGATTAGCCAATATGACAGCACATTCAGCTCCTCTCTATTGGTCCTCATGGATCTTTGGAAATAGTATCGAATCAGAGTTTATGTTTTGTTTTGGGCCACCCTGGTAACACTCAGGGGTTACTTCTGGCAATGCGCTCAGAAATCGCTCCTGGTTTGGGGGACCATATGGGATGCTGGGGATCAAACCGAGGTCCATCCTAGGCTAGCGCGGGCAAGGCAGACGCCTTATCTTTTGAGCCACCACTCCAGCCCCCAGAGTTTGTGATCTTTGCACTCATATTCCAGGTGTCATGTTAGCTTCTTTACACAATTTCCTTTCAGTTATGCATTAACACTAACCTGACAAACAAGACTACCTAACTGCCACCAAAACTCTTTACCTTTTGTAATACTAGAAGCCTAAAACTTGTATTGGAGTCCAAACTGGTAGTGCTCTGAGAATAAATCTCAGTGGTGGTAGGGGAAATATGTGGTACAGGGGATTGAACTAAGGCTCTTGCATGCAGATCACGTGCTCTGCTTTTTAAGCCATCCATCTCTCTGATCCTAGAACTCCAATTTCATGGAGTGAATGAAATATGCCAAACTCAAGAATGATCTAAGAAAACTACAGAAATTCTGCTTTCCGCTCACTCATTTCTAAAATAAAAAACATAAATTTTCGCTTTTCTTGGTTACACCCAGCAGTGCTCAGGACTTATTCCTGACTCTGTGCTCAGGGATCACTCACGGTGAGGCTCAGGGGATAGTATGTGGTGTTGGGGATCAAACTCAGGAAGGTGGATGCCAAGGCAAGCACTTTACCCCTGGTTTTATCTTTTTGAATCACTTAGTCCCCCAACACTACCCCCCTGCTCCTTGGGTCACATAGAGTGGTGCTGAGGGCTTACTCCTTCATTCAGGTATCACTCCTAGTGGGCCAGGGGACCATATGGGATGCTGGGGATCGAATCTGGGTCAGCCATATGCAAGGCACTTAAGAAACTTTCCCACTGTACTAGCTCTCTAGCGTGGATTACTTAGTTATTTTTTCCAATTCCCTTACAACTAGGATTGGCCCATGACCAGTAAGAGTTAATTTGGTTTAGGCAAATTTTCATTCTCTTAAATTTCTGCCTTTAATGTTATGTTTGCTATCATGATTAATAGGGCATTCTGTTAATATTTAAAAAGCTTAAGGGAGCTAGATAAACATGGATAAGAATTTTACTCCTTAGCAATCCAGGGCAAATTGCTCATTTCTATGAGCTCTAATTTTGTCACCTGTTAAACAGTGATAAGCATCTCCACTAAAATCAATGAAATAGGGGCCAGAGTGAGCACAGTGGTAGCTGCCAGTTGCCAACCCGGGACACCTGGGTTCGATCTCTGACATCCCATTAGGTCCCCCAGGCTGCTAGGAGTGATTTCTGAGAGCAGAGCCAGGAGTAGACCCTAAGCACCGCTGGGTGTGGCCCCAAACCCCCCTAAAAACAAACAATAAAATAAACATTAAATGAAACAAAGAATGTATGCTCTGGAGTTGACAGAGCTCACTAGGGAATTTCACTTTCAAATAAAGCTAATGAAAGTATTTCCCTGACAAGTCAATAAAGTAAAGTAAACCTTCATGTTTGTAAACCTTGTAAAAGTACTTTGTAAAGTAAAACTTGTGTTCTTTCACAGTCCCCAATAAGTCTTCTTAGATTAATAATCAGCAGAAATGAGCTTTCATTTGTGGAAAATAATTCTTTCCAGAACTCTAATGAATAAAAAGAATCACATATTACATACATAGTTGACAAATTTCGTTTACTCGTTTTTATTTTTAGTCCACATGATCGTAAAAAAAAAATGCCAACAGTGCTAATAGCCACTTTGGTTCAAAGAGTGTTTCAAACCGAAGGGTCACATTCTTTGGACAGGTTTTATTCCCAGGATATCAAAGGCCTTTGCCATGACAGCAGCCACTGCTTCACATAGCAGCAATCGCCACACATTCACCTTCAGCACTTTCCCTGAGAAGACAGAACAAAGATGGTATTAATTTTTTTCTTTTTTCTTTTTGTTCTTCAGTCACACCTGGCGGTGCTCATGTTTTACTCCTTGCTCTGCCTCAGGAACCATTCCTGGTGGTCTTGAGGGATCCTATGGGATGTGAGAGATCAAACTGGGATGGCTGTGTACGACTGGCATCTTTGAAGCCTTCAAATTCAAGGCCACATGTCTAAGAATAGGGAAACTGACTAAATAGAAAGAATTACCATTTTTTTCGTACCATAAGACACACCCCACCCCACCCCCAAATGGGAGAAAATGTCTGTGCATTTTATAAAATGAATGCCTCCTGTAGCTGAAGTCTGAGTGCAGCCCTTATTTTTTTTATATTAACAAAAAAGGATTAAAAATGTTTTTTATGGGGCCGGGCGGTGGCGCTAAAGGTAAGGTGCCTGCCTTGCCTGCGCTAGCCTTGGACGGACTGTGGTTCGATCCCCCGGTGTCCCATATGGTCCCCCAAGCCTGGAGCAACTTCTGAGCACATAGCCAGGAGTAACCCCTGAGCGTTACCGGGTGTGGCCCAAAAACCAAAAAAAAAAAAAAAAATGTTTTTTATTTTCTGATAAAAAAAAAAATAGGTAGGGGCCGGTGTGGTGGCACAAGAAGTAAGGCATCTGCCTTGTGCACGCTAGCCTAGGATGGACCATGGTTTGATCCTCGGCATCCTATATGATCTCCCAAGCCAGGAGCAATTTCTGAGCGCATAGCCAGGAGTAACCCCTGAGAATCACCGGGTGTGGCCAACCCCTTCCCCCTCAAAAAAAGTTAGGTAAATATGTTTAACCAGCAATAGAACAGAGTATTGTAAATATACTTCAGCCTCATAGGCTGGTTGTTCCCAGCTGCCATCTCCTGACATCTCTTGTTTTCCTCATTTATAAACTATGTGCGTCTTATGGTCAGGTGCATCTTACAAAGTGAAAAATATAGTCATTACATTTATGATTGTAAAAGGACTATTTAAAAAAAAATTTTTTTTTTTTTAAAGATTTTGGGCCACAGTATTGCCCAAAGAACCCTATAAAATGCTGGGAATCAAACGTAGGCCAGACATGTTCAAGGGAAGCACCTCACCTGCTGTGTTTTTTCTCCAGCTCTCAATTTTTATCTATTATTATAGGAGACATGAATCACTATGCAACTATTTGGGGCAAGTAGAGATGTTCCCATGATCAAAACAGGTGTGAACACAACCAATACTCCATTCAAATAAAGGCCTTGCAGACGCCCCACTCCCATCATGACCTGTAAAAAAACACTCACCAGTCTCTCGATCTTTTTCCACACAATAGCAGCTATCATAGAACTCTGTGAAAGTAGTTGCCAGCTCATAGATGTAATCACAAAGCGTATGGAGAAATAAGTCATCTAAAATCTTGTGCAGAATCTCGGGGAAGCGTAAAATGCACCGGCCGAGTTTCCATTCCTTCTCGTGGTCCAAAATGATCTTGGTGTCCTGAGCAGCTTTCCGGAGCATCTCTTCATCTACGTTGGCCAGGCGTGCGATAGACCTGCAAGAGCAGGCAGTGGCCATCACCCTCTGTGTCACAGAAGTCATCCTTCCCCACTACCCAAGCTGGCTGGGGCCCCCCATCACCTGATTCTGGTGAAAGCGTACAACAGGTAAGCAGCCGTGTTTCCTCTATCGTCCAGCATTTTGTCAAAAGAGAAGATGTAGTCATTTAGTCGGTTATGGGAAAGGTCGGCATATTTAATACAGCCATATGCAACTGACGTCTGAGCGGCTTTCAGCTCCTCTGCAGTCAAGACCTGTGGAAAAAAGAACACTTCAGTTGACAGACACTACCTCTGACCTGGTGTTGCAGAGGTAGAAGACAAGAATCCTAACTTTTGGGGCTAAAGTGATACCACAGCAGAGAGGGTGCCTGCTTTGCATCCAGCTGATATGGCTTTGATCCCCGGCATCCCAGGCACAGCCAGGAGCGATTCTTTAGTGCAGAGTCAGGAGTAAGCTCTGAGCACTGCCAGATGTGACCCCAAAACAAACAAAAAATCTGAGTGAGTACCCAAACCCAAATAGTCAGCTGACAGACACATTTTTTTCAAGTTGTCATGGGGCAGTGTGTAAAAGGCAACACCCCTAAATTTCAGCAGGACCGAGGAAGAGGTTGGCTGGGGTATTAGTAGAAATGTGATGTTGGGGAATCTGACAGTAGAAAGGACAAGAGCAATGGAAGCATCCCTGAAAAGACAGAGAACAAGGGCCTTTATCTAGGGGAGAGGCACACTTTAGACAGTTCAGCCTTCACACCCAACCAAGATTCACCTGCTGTGGTATTGGTTAGTCAAGAAAACTATCCTTGAGGCCAGAGCAACTGCAGAGTGGTAGGGCATTTGCCTTGCATGCCAACAACCCAGGATGGACCTGGGTTCAATCCTCGGCATCCCATATGGTCCCCTGAGCCAAGAGCGATTTCTGAGCGCAAGGCCAGGAGTAACCTCTGAGCGTTACCAGGTGTGGCCCCCAAACCAAAACCAAACAAAAAAACCATCCTCTCTGGAGGAAGATGGCACTCCATTTATTCACAATACCCAGCCAGGAAAAAAAAAAAAAAAAAGAAGTCTGCTAAAATGCCCAATGAAGAGGCCAGAGAGATAGGCATTTGCCTTTCATGCAGAAGGACAGTAGTTCGAATCCCAGCATCCCATATGGTCCCCTTTGCCTGCCAGGGGCGATTTCTGAGCATAGAGCCAGGAGTAACCCCTGAGCATTGCCCAAAAAAAAAAAAAAAAAAAAAAAAAAAAAAGCCCAATGAAATGACTAAAAAAACCGAGATAATAGGGAGGAGAGAAACAAGACAACAACAAAAAAGATAAAGACTGGAACTGTAGTGACAGCGTAGAGGTAAGGCATCTGCCTTGCATGCACTGACCCAGAACGGACTGGGTTCGATCCCCAGAGTCCAATATGGTCCCCCAAGCCAGGAGCAATTTCTGGGCACAGAGTCAGGAGTAACCCCTGAGCGTCACCAGGTGTGGGCCCCCCAAAAAAGATAGACACCCCAATCTTATTTTTATTTATTTATTTGGTTTTTGGCTTACACCCGTTGGTGCTCAGAAATCGCCCCTGGCTGGCTTGGAGGACCATATGGGATGCTGGGATTCGAACCACCATCCATCCTGGATCAGCCGAGTGCAAGGCAAACACCCTACCGCTGTGCTATCTCTCCAGCCACATGAGATGCCCCAATATTAAAGCCTGGAGATTTTGTTTTGTAGTGTGTTGTGTATGTGTGTGTGTGTGTTTTGTAGTGTGTGCTTTGTAGAGTGTGTGTGTGTGTGTGTGTGTACACGCGCGCACATGTGTGGGATAGGGGCATGGGTGTTGGGAGTCACAAAGGTGGCATGTTCAAAGGCTAGTTCTGAACTCCTAGAGGTACTTAGGACTTGTGCTAGAGATGTTTTTGTTTTGTTTCATTTTTGGGTCAGACTCAGATGTGCTCAGGATCCTGGAGGTGCTCTTGGTGGTGCTGAGGGGATCATATGTGATGCTGGGGATCAAACCTGGGTCAGCCACATGTAAAGCAAATGCCCTCCCTCCTATACTATTGCTCCAGCCCCCAGTGCTACTAGAGATAAACTGGGAACTGCTGTATCCAAGGCAGGTGTCTAACCCTCTGTACTATCTCTCTAGCCCAAAATTGATATTTAAAAATAATAATTACAAAGGGAAAAACACTTTTTTTTTTGTCACACCCAGCGGTGCTCGGGGTTACTCCTGGCTCTGTGCTCAGAAGTTGCTCCTGGCAGGCTCGGGGAACCATATGGGATGCTGGAATTTGAACCTGAGTCCATTCTGTGTTGGCCGCATGCAAAGCAAATGCCTTACCACTGTAATATCGCTCTGGCCCCGGGAAAAGTACTTTTATAAAAAGAAAAACCTCAGAGTATTTAAAAATAAGTGACAATGAATAACCTTATATATCTTCTCTGGAGTAATCTTACATTCTGTAAAAATGATAAGGGACTGCTCCATATCACTAATCATCAGGGAGATGCAATTCAAAACAACAATGAGGTACTATCTCACACCACAGAGACTGGCACACATCACAAAGACCAAGACCAATCAGTGCTGGTGGGGAGGTGGGAATGTTATCTAGTCTAGCCTTTATGGAAAACAATATGGAGATTCCTCAAAAAACTGGAAATTGAGTTCCCATATGATCCAGCTATACCACTTCTAGGGATATACCCTAGGAACACAAAAATACAATTCAAAAATCCCTTCCTCTCACCTATATTCATTGCAGAGCTATTTAACAATAGTCAGACTCTGGAAACAACCAAGATGCCCTTCAACAGATGAATGTCTAAAGAAACTGTGGTACATATACACAATGGAATATTATGCAGCCATCAGGAGAGATGAAGTCATGACATTTTTCTATATGTGGATGTAAATGGAATCTATTATGCTGAATGAAATCAGTCAGAGGCAGAGAGATAGACACAGAATAGTTTCACTGATCTATGGGTTTTAAGAAAAATTAAGGACATTATGGTAATAATTCCCAGAGACAATGAAACAGGGCTGGAAGGACAGGCTCACAATATGAAGCTCACCACAGAGAGTAGTGGTGCAGTTAGAGAAATAACTACACTAACAACTATGACAATCTTAATGAGTGAGAGAAGTAGAATGCCTGTCTCAAATACAGGCAGGGGTTGTGGAAGGAGGGAGATGGGGGGCATTGGTGGTAGGAATGTTGCACTGGTGAAGGAGGGGTGTTCAATTATAGTCATGTTTGTAATCACAGTATTTAAATAAAGATATGATTAAAAATTATTAAAATTTAAAGGACTACTACTGTTCTGTGCTTAGAGCATCATATGGTATTGGGGATCAAACTCAAGCTTCTTAAAGTACAAAGCATGTTTTCAAACCATTGAGCTATGTAACTCCTCTAAGAGATTTTTTTTTGGTGGACGGAGCCACACCCAGTTGTGCTCAGGAATCACTCTTGGAGGGTCTTGGGGGACCAAATGGGAAATTGGAGACAGAACCTGGTTTGGTCATATGGAAGGCAAGCACCATACCCATTGTACTCTTTCCAGCCCCTACAATTTTATTTTGTAGTTTTCCTCTTCTGTATTTGTTAGGGGGGGAGGGTCCACACGTGGCACTGATGAGAGTTACTCTGCTTGAGGTTGCTCCTGGCTGTGCATGAAGGATCATAAGTTGCCAGCAATCAAACTGGGAACACTCACTTGCATTCAGCCCACTGACCTAGTTCAGTTCTTTTTAGGGGGTAGGTCTATAGTTATTTGCAAATGAAAAATTAAAACTATTAACAATGATGCAAAAAATATTAGAAAAGGGACAAAATTGAATGAAAATTTAGATGTAAAATTTCAGCAGTTTTGTGAAATGTTGAATACAAATATAATATCTGAAGAAATACTATTCAAAATGAAGCACAAATGGCCGGAGAGATAGCATGGAGGTAAGGTGTTTGCCTTGCATGCAGAAGGATGATGGTTCGAATCCCGGCATGGTCCCCTGAGCCTGCCAGAAGCGATTTTTGAGTATAGAACCAGGAGTAACCAGCCCGAGTGCTGCTGGGTGTGACCCCCCCCCCCAAAAAAAAACAAAAATAAACAAGCACAAAGATGGAAAACAAGGGTTGGAGTGATAGTACTGAGGGGAGGGCGTTTGCCTTGCTTGTGACCGACCTGGGTTTGATCCCCAGAATCCCATATGGTTCCTGAGGACAGCCAGGAATGAAGGGAAAAAATAAGAGCCCAGTATGAGACACATGGGATACAGTCCAAATTCCTAATATATTTATGATCTATTATTAGTAATTAATTGACTGTTAAAATATATACCTATAAACCTGAAGTCATGTAAAATTTTCTTGGATGATAAAATGGCTGTAAGCGTAAAAAATTTAAGAAGGCTGGACAAAATCACTTGATATAGTGACTACATTTCCCACTTTTCATCTGATTGCATAGCAAAAATGCTAGGGCAGGGCTAAAAGATAAAACGCTTCTGGAGAAAAGAGCAGCTTGCTTTTCATTTTGTGGGCAGTGGTGGATAACACAGTTTTCCAACCTGCCTTCACTCTCTGGAATGTCCATGATCCAGACGAGCCATAGGAGCTTCTTGGCAAAGGGCCTGTTTTACTGCCTGGCTCTTTCATGTCTATAGTGTATCATATTTGCTCTCTCCTTTGTGATTTTTTTTTCTTTCGCTCTCTCCTTTATAATATTACTCTTTGGTTAACAGAAACCAAGCTATGAAAAATACTAAAAAGAAAAAATAACACTCTTTGGATCTTAATCTTTGATTGCTGTTCCACTCCTTAGGCACATTTTCCTGGGGCGAGACAGAGATCAAGGAATGAATTGCAAACTTAAGTTCCGTTGGCAGTGACAGGCTAGCCTCAGTTTTTATTACAGCCCTGCAGGCCTGAGGACAAAACTATCAGGCCATAGCACTGGGCTGAGTATCATCACTAGGAGTGGTCCCCTAGTCCCTCAAGAATGACAAGGGAGGCCAATACTTTTTTTTTTTTTTTGTCTTTTGGGCCACACTTGCGGTGCTCAGGGGTTACATCTGGCTGTCTCAGAAATTGCTCCTGGATCATATGGAATGGTCAGTAGACCATATGAGATGCAGGGCACTGAACGTGCATGTCCTGGGTCAGCTGTGTGCAAGGCAAATGCCATACCACTGTGCTATCATTCTGGCCCCCCCAATACAGGTTTTGGCATTTTGACATAGCTCCTCCAAATTCTTACATAAGTCTGAGCAGTCCATTCTCTTCCTAAGGATGTCATGATCACCTTATTCTGATGGCCTTGGTTACTAATGGACTATGCTATAAATGCTCCCAAAGAAGGTGGATAAACAGCTGTAGGTTGCCATGGAGGTGGGAAACTCAAACCCGACAGTCCACAGTAACCTCCCCTCAAAATTCCATTGTATTGTTGTTTTTTGGGGCCACATCCAGATGTGTGCAGGGCTCACTCTTGGAAGAATCATTCTTGGCAGTCCTCGGAGGACCCCATACAGTGCTGGTCTAGAACAAGGACTAGCTACATGTAAGGCATAAGGGATCTCTCAGGTTCCACTAATTCTAATCTGCCAATAAATATCAAGATACTATGCCACACACACAAATAAGAGGCCTACCCAAGAACTATCCTTTGGAAGTTATCCTTCTATGAAACACTCACAGAGCTGTGATCCAAATAAGCCTTGAATGGAATGACTCAAAATCCTTCTCAGACAGTTCTTTCAACGAGGCATCAGCACATGATGTACAAAAAGCAAGTAAGGTCTTGGATTACCTTGTCTCTTTCTTTTTCCTTTAATTTGTCCATGGATCGTTTTAGCCCTTCTTCCAGAAGATCTATTAGGCGCACAGTTTCACCGGAACGAGTTTTAAACTTCTTCCTGAAAAATTTAAAAGTGTTTGGTGAAGATTTTGGGGGGAAGGGCAGGAGTGGGGGCCACACCTGGCAGCATTCAGGGCTTACTTCTGCCTCTACTGGCAGAGCTTGGGGACTATATGGGGTGCCAAGAGTTGAAGCCGGGTTAATCACATGTAAGGCAAGTACTCTATTTCCCAAACTATCTCGCTGGGCCCCAGATGAAGATTTTAAAATAGACCATCATGGGCCTGGACTGACAGAACAGCAGGTAGGGTGTTTGCCTTGCATGGGGCTAACCTGGGTTCAATCTCTGGCATCCCATCTGGTCCCCTCAGCCTGCCAGGAGTGATTCCTGAATGTAAAACCAGGAGTGATTTCTCGTTATCACCAGGTATGGCTCAAAACCAAAACTAAATACATCATCAGACTAAGATATCTTTGAAAAACTGAGAGCTCTCCAAAACCTTCTCCGCTGTTCTAAGAAGGAAAGATGCAAAAAGAAATGAGTACTTGGGGGCTAGAGTGATAGCATTGTAGGTAAGATGCTTGTCTTGTATGTAACCAACCCATATGGTCCCCTAAGCACTGCCAAGAGCGAGTCCTGAATGTAGTGCCAGAAGTAACCCTTGAGCATGGGTGTGCCCCACACCCAAAACAAAACAAAACAAAACAGGTACTTGTGCCTTCCTTTACAGCCACTCAAAATATTCTATGCTTTATGTTCCTACATTACACACTTGCTTCTATTTGGGGGAGTTACTTTTTGCTACAGTTGCAGTGCCTGGGAAGGAATTCAGGACAGTGCTCTACCACTGAGTTCCATTCCCCAGCCCATGTTCACTGTTAATATATCCCCTAAAAAAATTCATCTGTCAATGTGTTCATTTTCCTGAAAACACTTTGACATTATTATTTTACCTTCGAAAGGCAGGAGAGGCTGGCTGGATCACACCAGTTTGCTCAGGGATTAGCATAAGGCTTGTGGGGGTCCTGAGAGCAAAGCCCTCTAAGCTATCACCCTGGTCTATAAGAAAATTCTATTGTACCTAGCTAGATGTGCTCCTTAGTGTTACAGGTTTAATCCCCAGCACTGTAGGATGTCCAGGTACTATCAGAGATAATCTTCAAGCACTGAAATGGGAATAGTCCCTGAGCACCAGTAGTATACACACAGACACGCATGGTCACATACACAGACACACACACAATGCTTCTGCCCAACCCCTGGCACATGTATTCTAACAGGGTCTGCAAGGAACTGCTCTGCTCCAGAAGACAGGCTCCTCCTTCAGGAAAGAGGCCACTTTTTTTTGGGGGGGGGGGAGCGCCCACACCCGGTGGTGCTCAGAAATCGCTTCTGGCAGGCCGAGGATCAAACCCAGGTCGGCTGCGTGCAACCCGTGGTGCTATCACTCTGGTCCCAAAAGGCCATGTTTTATGAGTTTTCAGGTACACATTCTGAAACACCCAGTGTTACGCACCTGAGGTGTTTAAAAAATATTTTTAAGGCATAACAAAGATGAATACATTATCTGTTTAAGAAAAACAAACATCTTCAAACAGAAAATTTTGCCAAAAAGTAGACAATGCAGGGTCAGAGAAATAGTATAGTGTGGAGGGCACTGCCTTGAACAGAAGATGACCCAGGTTTAATCCTCAGCACCCCATTATGGTCCCCAGCAAGGCAGGTAGAAGTGATTCCTGACAGCAGAACTAGGAATGAACCCTGAGCACTGCCAGGTATGGCCCCAAACCAAAACTGGTGGAACTTGTGTGAATGCTATAATTAAACCAAGTAGGATGCCACTGCCTAACCACTTCACTCTTCCTATGTACTAATCTAAGGGGCTTAATAGCATGCTGAGAGCACAAAAATTAAAAATGATAAAAATGACCATAACAAGATGTGCAAGTCAAATGTCAAAATACTAATAATGCTGATAAAAACAGGTATGGGAAGTAAATTTGATAACTTGTTCCAACTGTAAGAATGATCTAAATGTTACCCTCCAAAATCAACCATTAAAAAATTATGATAGTACAAGCAATACTAATTGGTCTATGAGTACTTTTTCTTTTAAATTCATAAACATAGGGCCAGAGCGATAGCACAGCGGTAAGGCGTTTTCCGAGTGTGGAGTCAGTAGTAACCCCTGAGTGCTGCTGGGTGTGACCCAAAAACCAAAAAAAGAAAAAAAAAGAAATAGCTCCTGGCAGGCTCGGGGGACCATATGGGATGCTGGAATTTGAACCACCGTCCTTCTGCATGCAAGGCAAACAGCCTACCTCTGTGCTATTTCTCCTGCCCCCCCCCCAATTTTTTTTAAACTACCTTTAATTCCAAAAAGTGAAACTTTATAGAAGATAATTTATCATTCAAAAACTGTTTTATGTTGGGGCCGGAGTGATAGTACAGTGGTAGAGCATTTGCCTTGCATGTGGTGGTCCAGGATGAACCTGGGTTCAATCCCCGGTGTTCCATATGGTCCGTGAGCCAGGAGTGATTTCTGAGTGCATAGCCAGGAGTAGCCCCTGAGAATCACTGGGTGTAGCCCAAAAACAAACAAAAAAACAAACAAAACACTAAAACACCAAACCCCAAAAACAACTGTTCTGTGTTGACTACAAACAAAACCATAATCAATTTTATTTTGTTTTTGTTTTTGGGTCACACTCGGCAGTGCTCAGGGGTTACTCCTGGCTATCTGGCTCAGAAATAGCTCCTGTCAAGCACAGGGGTCCATATGGGATGCCGGGATTCGAACCAACACCTTAGGTCCTGGGTCGGTTGCTTGTAAGGCAAACACTACTGTGCTATCTCTCTGGCCTCCATAATCAATTTTAAGATAAGTCTTTCACATATCTTTTCACATATCAAAAGCTTGATTTCGGCTTTTGATCATTGGCTAAGCTGCTTTATGTGGTTTTAGCTTTGTGTGATGGTAATATTTTGCCAATGTCACCAAACCTGAAATTTATCGTAAGTATCCTTAGAATGCTACAGACTTACTTGTCTTCCCCCAGCACCACACCAAATCCAGCATGAAATACCCGAGTTATGTTAGGGTCATACCATCCCATCATCTGAGCAGCACTAAATATTGTTTGGAAGTGCAGAGCCTGCAGAGAAACAAAAATAAGTGACAGATCAAACTTCCTGAGAAAATTACTTTATGGGCTGGAGGGAGAGTGGAGAGGTGCTTCTAACATGCCTTGCATGCCTCTGATCTGTTTTTGAGTCTGGGGTCTATCCCATTCTCACAATCCCTTGATATCACTGGAAACAGCTTCTAAACAGAATTGGGAATAGCCCCAGAACAAAGCCAGGTGAGGTCCAAAATGTGCCCTCCCCAGTCCTTTCCTAAAGACTAAAAGCTCTTTTGCTCTTAGGATTAAAGAGTTGTGAAATCACAATTTTGGAGAAGAAAGCTTTTTTCATTTCCTATATCTGTGAAATAAGAGTGTAACTACTGTTATAGTCTGTCAGTTCAAAGGTTTTGTTTGAAATGAAATTAATGAATTAAGGACAGATTCACATGAAATAATTTTAATTTTTTTTTTTTTTTAATTTCGGTGAGGTGGTTCTCCTAAACAGTGTTCAGGTAACTAGAGTAAGTGGTTCAATGCAATAATCTGGGGATGCAGTAGTGCTTGGGCATTGCAGTGCCAGGAATTTCCTGGATCACCTAGAGCTGCTCAGAGATGATGTACTTGGTACCAAAAATTAAATTCACTGTACTCTGAATTCCTGTACTCTCTCCAGCACCTCAATTAAGTTTTATTTCTTATAACTAGTCTCTAAGATTAGAAGACCATCACTGAGATTCAGTGATGAAGAGTTGGGAATCATTCACATTTGGCTAAAGCCAAACCTGGTTCTTCCTCCATATTGCTCCACTGAAACGAAATCTTTGGAGGAAATGATTTTAGGAGTCTTAATAGTGTCAGATGTGGGCTGGAGTGATAGCTTTGCATGCAGCTGACCCTGGATGGATCTTGGTTTGATCCCCAGCATCCCATATAGTCCCCCACGCCTGCCAGGAGTGATTTCTGAGTGAAGAGCCAGGAATAACTTGAGTGCCACTAGCTATGCCCCAAAAACCAAAAACCAAAAAAAAAAAAAAAAAAAGGTGGGGCCGGGCGGTGGCGCTGGAGGTAAGGTGCCTGCCTTGCCTGCGCTAGCCTAGGACGGACCGCGGTTCGATCCCCCGGTGTCCCATATGGTCCCCCAAGAAGCCAGGAGCAACTTCTGAGCGCATAGCCAGGAGTAACCCCTGAGCACAGGGTGTGGCCCAAAAACAAAAAACAAAAAAAAAAAAAAAAAAAAAAAAAAAAAAGGTGTCAGATGTGACAAACTATATCATCTTCCCCTTCAGATAATGTAATATAATAATATATTGTATAATATATAAAAATATATTTTAATATATAATATAAAGATAATGTTATAGCATGTTCAAACTTACCTGTCCACTGTCCACCACATAGATAACCTTATCTGCTTTTTCCTCAAATAGTCTTTGTTTAATAGCTGCCAGGTCAGATGTATCATAAGTATAACCCCCATCTGATTTTACTATAGTTAATGGTACAGAAGATCCTGGGACAAACACAATCTTTCTGCCATCATCCACTTGAACAAACCCTAAGAGAAAAATATTTATTAATATTTAAAAAAATACTGAATATTCCTGAGGGATAGTACAGAGGGATAGTACCGAAAGCAAGATACTTGCTAAGTATGCAGCTTGACCTAGTGCGAATCCTTGATACCACAGTTCCCCAAGCACTGCCAGGGGTCACTCCTGAGCTCTGTATATACCCCGTAATTCCTCCAAGGGGAAAAAAAAAACCCCGAAAAAGAACAAATGCTCAGTCATGCAAGGATTCTTTTTTTTTCTTTTTTCTTTTTTTGTTTTTTTGGGCCACACCCGGCGTTGCTCAGGGGTTACTCCTGGCTGTCTGCTCAGAAATAGCTCCTGGCAGGCACGGGGGACCATATGGGACACCGGGATTCGAACCAACCACCTTTGGTCCTGGATCGGTTGCTTGCAAGGCAAATGCCGCTGTGCTATCTCTCCGGGCCCATGCAAGGATTCTTATTGAAGCATTAAAGCAATCAGATATTTTCCTTCCATAACCAATATAAACCTTGGAAAATGGCATTTAACAAGACTATCTGGCTGTCCAAGGTGTTTTCAGAACACAGGTAAGAAAGATTCCCTGGGGCCAGAGTGGTGGCGCAGCAATAAAGCGTTTGCCTTGCACGTGGCTGAGCTAGAATGGACCGTGGTTCGATCCCCCAGTGTCCAATATGGTCCCCCAAGCCAGGAGCAATTTCTGAAGCAGAGCGAGGAGTGACCCGAGTGTCACCGGGTGTGGCCAAAAAAAAATTCCCTGGCCTTTTTATTTTGGTTTTGGTCACAACCGGTGGTACTCAGGGGTTACTCCTTGCTCTGTGCTCAGAAATTGCTCCTAGAAGGCTCTTGGAGACTATATGGGATGCTGAAATTCGAACCACCATTCGTCCTGGATTTGCTGTGTGCATGGCAAATGCCCTACCACTGTACTATCTCTCCGGTACTCCATGACTTTTTTTTCCACATTCTATAGAGCAGTGATGGCTAACTTTTATGAGCCCGTGTGCCTAAATTGCTACACAAAACCAAAGAATTTCCTCAAAAGTGCCAGCACATCAATTAAACCTTAATAACAAGATTGTAGTATCTAAAACTATGTGGCACGCACCACTATCTTAATTGCGGACCTTCCCTCGTGCCAGCTGCAAGGTCTTCGCGTGCCACAACTGGCACGCGTGCCATAGGTTCACCATCACGGCTATAGACTATCTCACTGGAGCCCATTTATTCAGTTGAAAAAAACATATTTCCAATCCAGAGTATTGGAAAAAAAATGCAATAAATATGATTGCTTCTTAAAATGTGGTAGGGCATTTGCTTTGCTTGCAGACAACTCAGGCTTGATCCCTGGCATCGCATTTGGTTCCCTAAGCCTACCAGGAGTGAGTTCTGAGCATAGAGCCAGCAGTAACCCTTGAGCACTGCTGGGTGGGGCCCAAAACACCAAAAAGCAAACAAACAAACAAACAAACAAAAACAAGCAAATAACATTCAGAAAACAGCATTTAGCATTTTGGTTTTGAGTTTTAAAACAATTTTGTTTTTTAGTTACCCAGGGACCAATCCTGGTGGGGTTCAGGGAACCATATGTTGGGGATTGAACCCGAGTCTGCTTATGACAAGACAAGAACCCTTCTGCTATATTATTTCTCCATTGTAAGCACTTTTTTTTTTTTTTTTTGTTTTGGGGCCACACCCGGCGTTGCTCAGGGGTTACTCCTGGCTGTCTGCTCAGAAATCGCTCCTGGCAGGCACGGGGGACCATATGGGACACCGGGATTCGAACCAACCACCTTTGGTCCTGGATCGGCTGCTTGCAAGGCAAATGCCGCTGTACTATCTTTCCGGGCCCAGCACTTTTTCTTTTTCTTTTTCTTTTTTTTTTTTTTTTTTTTTTGTGATTTTTGGGTCACACCCGGCAGTGCTCAGGGGTTATTCCTGGCTCCAGGCTCAGAAATTGCTCCTGGCAGGCACGGGGGACCATATGGGACGCCGGGATTCGAACCGATGACCTCCTGCATGAAAGGCAAACACCTTACCTCCATGCTATCTCTCCGGCCCCACTTTTTCTTTTTCTTTTCTTTCTTTTTTTTTTTTTTTTTTGGGGTGGGGGCACACCCAGTGATGTTCAGGGGTTATTCCTGGCTCCGCACTCAGAAATTGCTTCTGGCTTGGGGGACCACAAAGACACCAGGGGATGGAACCTCGTTTTGTCCTGGGTCAGCTGCATGCAAGGCAAGCACCCTACTGCTGTGCTATCACGCTCGCCCCGCATGCAAGCATTTTTGATGAAAAATAGAAGGCAAAAATAAAGTGGGGAAAAATAATTTGGGGGCTTTATAGCCTTATATATAAGGGGCAGGAAATAATGTGGTAATAGTAAGTTACATCTGAATACTAGAGATAGATTACGAACCAATTTAGGAACTTTTTACTCTACTGATTTTATTACTGCTTACTTAATAGTATTAAGAAATTATTAGGGCCCGGAGAGATAGCACAGCGGCGTTTGCCTTGCAAGCAGCCGATCCAGGACCAAAGGTGGTTGGTTCAAATCCCGGTGTCCCATATGGTCCCCCGTGCCTGCCAGGAGCTATTTCTGAGCAGACAGCCAGGAGTAACCCCTGAGCACCGCCGGGTGTGGCCCCAAAACAAAAAAAAAAAAAAAAAAAGAAATTATTAGGGTTGGGGCCAGAGAGATAGCATAGCAGTAGGGTGTTTGCCATGCACTCGGATGACCTAGGACTAATGGTGGTTCGAATCCTGGTATCCCATAAGGTCCCCTGAACTAGGAGAGATTTCTGAGCGTCACTGGGTGTGACCCAAAAAACAAACAACAAAAAATTATTAGGAGACCAGAGCAATAGCACAGTGGTAGGGTGTTTGCCTTGCACACAAATGACCTAAGTTCGATCCCTGGCATCTCATATGTTCCCAAATCTGCCAGGGGCGATTTCGAGCACAGAGCTGGAAGTAACCTGAATGCCACCAGGTGTGGCCCAGAAACAACAAAAGAAATCATTAAAACAATTTTTATTGGGTTAAGTAAATAAGAACAGGCTTTAAGTTACTGAGGAGGGAGGGAGAGGAAAGAAAGGGTGAGAGTAAACTGCTCAAGAGGGAGCGCAAGTTTCTCCAAAGATGAAGAGCCCCTGTACACTACCCCGCATTAAAGTAGGAAAAAGTAACATCTCTGGAAAGGAGATATGGGTGACATGTGCGTGGGCTGATAGCACACATGTGTGCAGTATTGGCATATGGGTCCAGGGAGCACATAAGCCAAGAAATTATTATTATTTTGGGGAGCCACACCCAGCAGCATTCTGTTACTCCTGGCTCTGTGCTCAGAATCATTCTGGCAGGCTCAGGGGATTAAATGGGATGCTGGGGATTGAATCTGGGTCGGCTTCATGCAAGGCAAATGCATCCCTGCTGTGCTATCACTCCGGTCCCAATATTATTTTTTGGGGGTGATAGGGTGATATCACAGCAGATAGGGTGTTTTGCTGTGTACACAATGAACCTGTGTTTGATCCCTGGTATCCTATATGGTTCCCTGAACCTACCAGGAGTAATCTCTGAGCTCCGCCAGGTGTGGCCCCCCAAAAAAATAAAGTAATTTTTTATGGAGAAATAATATTCTGGATTTCTGAGTGGGAGGAAGAATTTATTCTCTCTAAGACACATACCAAAGTAATTCCTTAAACAAATGTTAGTAAGCATTGTATATAGAAGTTCTATATATAATTTACAGGGATACTGCAATATTCTCTCCACTTCTGCTTATATTTGAAAATACCCATAAAATGTTTACTAAAAAGCAGAATGCTTACCTTTATCTTCAAATTCCTTTACAATATCATTCATCCTGTCTTGATAGAAAGACTCTCCCCTCTCTATTAACGAAATGTCCAAAGCATTGTAGATTTTATTAAACTCTGGTGTGGGCATCACATAATAAAGAAAACATAAAGAAGTAATTTAATTTTCTTGGTATGAGGCAGAGGGAGATCAAATTCAGGGTATTATGCACTGCTGAGCTATATCAATGGATGACAAGAATTTAACAGAAAATGTATATAAAACTTGTATCTTATATAAAAGAAATTTACTGTACAATCAAAATATTTGCAAGGAAAACTTAGGTTTAAAAAATGTGGGGTCAGGCGGTGGCGCTAAAGGTAAGGTGCCTGTCTTGCCTGCGCTAGCCTTGGACGGACCGCGGTTCGATCCCCAGGTTTCACATATGGTCCCCCAAGCCAGGAGTAACCCCTGAGCGTTACCAGGTGTGGCCCAAAAACCAAAAAAAAAAAAAAAAAAAAAAAAAAAAGTGTCAGAATGTTATGTACATACTGCCATTTTGTAAATTTAGAAAAAAACATGGTAAGAAACACCAAAGTATTAACAATGAGTGTGGTCATAATAAAATTTTTGTTTGTATTTACATTTTTTAAACAAAGGACACATACTGGGGCTGGTGAGGTGGCGCTAGAGGTAAGGTGTCTGCCTTGCAAGCGCTAGCCAAGGAAGGACCACGGTTCGATCCCCCGGCGTCCCATATGGTCCTCCCAAGCCAGGGGCAATTTCTGAGCGCTTAGCCAGGAGTAACCTCTGAGTATCAAATGGTTGTGGCCCGAAAAGCCAAACAAACAAACAAAAAAAAACACCCCAAAACAAAGAACACATACTATAGACATCTGAAATTCTTTGGCTTGGGGGCCACATTGGTGATGTTCAGGACTTATTCCTAGCTCTATGCTCAGGGATCAGTCCTGGAGGTGCTTGAGTCCTGCAGTGCTCAGGACCAAACCTGAGTTCTGAATTCTCTTATCAACCCCAATTATTTAACTTAAAAAAAATTATTTGATGGGACCGGGAAGGTGGCGTTAGAGGTAAGAT
Organism: Suncus etruscus; assembly: GCF_024139225.1. Lineage (NCBI taxonomy): Eukaryota > Metazoa > Chordata > Mammalia > Eulipotyphla > Soricidae > Suncus > Suncus etruscus. Next base: position 122,900,894 of record NC_064853.1, read on the forward strand.
GTCTGCTTTGCAAGCGCTAGCGTAGGATGGACAGCGGTTTGATCCCCCGGCATCCCATATGGTCCCCCCAAGCCAGGGACGATTTCTGAGCGCATAGCCAGGAGTAACCCCTGAGCGTCAAACGGGTTTGGCCCAAAAACAAAAACAAAAAATTATTTGAGGCCTAAAAAATAGTACAGCAAGTAGGGTGCTTGCCTTGTATATGGCTGACCTGGGTTCAATCCCCAGCATCCCACATGGTCCTCAGAGCCCACCAGGAATAATTCCTGAGTGCAGAGTCAAGACTAACCCTTAAATACCATGGGTTGTGCTCCCCAGTCAAAAAAAAAAACAAAACTTATTTTGGGGGCTGGAGACAGTACAATATGTAGGGTGTTTGCTTTGCATGTGACTGATGCAGGAGTGATTCCTTTCCCAGCATCTCATATGGTCTCCTGAGCCAGATCTGAGCACAGATCAGGAATAAACTTTGAGCAAAAGCAGACTGCTCAAAAACCAAAACCAAAAAGAACTGGGCTGGAGGGCCGGAGAGATAGCATGGGGGTAAAGTGTTTGCCTTTCATGCAGGAGGTCATCGGTTCGAATCCTGGCATCCCATATGGTCCCCCGTGCCTGCCAGGAGCAATTTCTGAGCCTGGAGCCAGGAATAACCCCTGAGCACTGCCGGGTGTGACCCAAAAACCACCAAAAAAAAAAAAAAAAAAAGAACTGGGCTGGAGTGATATAGTACAGCAGGTAGGGTGCTTACATGCATGTGTTTGACCTTGGTTTGATCCCCAGCATTGCATATTGTTCCCTGATCACTGCCAGGATTAATTCCTGAGTGTAGAGCCAGTGTAGTAACTCCTGAGTGTCAAGTATGGACCCCAAAATAAAAAATTAGCTGGGGGCCATGAAAAAAGCACCCCCCAAAAACCCATAAATAAAATTTATTTTCAAAATATAGGGGCCGGGCGGTGGCGCTGGAGGTAAGGTGCCTGCCTTGCCTGCGCTAGCCTAGGACGGACCGAGGTTCGATCCCCCGGCGTCCCATATGGTCCCCCAAGCCAGGAGCGACTTCTGAGCGCATAGCCAGGAGTAACCCCTGAGCGTCACCAGGTGTGGCCCAAAAACCAAAAAAAAAAAAAAAAATATATGAATGAGAGAAAGAGGCTTTTCTATTTGGAGACCAAACATTTACCAAATACTTAGTTCTTCCTGATCTGTAACATTTATTTTGTCTCTCAGTGTCCTAAACTATCCACTGTAGTGCTGTAAAATATTAGTTTGGGGGACCAAAGAGATAGCACAGTAGACGGGGCATTTGCCTTGCATATGACCAACCTGGGTTTGGCATCCCATATGGTTTCTCAAGTCTGTCAGGAGTAATTTCTGAGGGGAGAGTCAGAAGTGATCCCTGAATGCCATGTGTGGGCCCCCAAAATAAAAAATTAGCCTGGAGGGTTCAACAGAAGGGAGTGAGTGCCCAGTTTATAGCAGGAGCCCAGGGTTTAATCATCAGCAACACGGTCATCCCTGACCAACACCAAATGTGACCCCCTAACTCAAACAAAATTTTACTACTTAGTGCTACAAACCAGTCATCATTAGACTTTTTCCCAAGATCTACTGGTTATTCTTTTTTGTTCTTTGGGACACACCTGGAAGTTGTTCAGGGCTCCCTCCTGAGTCGACTCAAGGATTACTCCTGGTGGTGCTCAGGGAAACATATGGAATGCAGGTCAAGTGCATGCAAGGCAAGTACCCTATTCATTGTATTATCACTCTGGCCCCCAATCTACTAGTTTTTGTCATTCATTCATTTTTAACAAGAGCTTTTAAAATCACTTTGAAAAGTTGCAATTATCTTAAAACTATAAACAAATCTGCAAAACAAACAGTCAATGGCACCCTGCCATATTCAATTTTTTCATTTATGTCTGATTTCCAGGTAAATTCATTCCTGTTTTGGGCAGGACAGACAGTCCAAGGGTGGATGTGGGTACTTGTTCTGAACTCTAGCTTGATCCCTGGCATTGTATACAGGTGAGTACAAAGCCAGGGGGTAAATCCTGAGCACTGCTGGATGTGGCACCTAAGCCTCAAAGCACCCCTTCCTCCAATGTATTCCTGCTGAACACATTTTAGTTTTGTTTTGGGGCTACACCCATGTACTCAGGGTTTACTTGTCGGCCATGTGTAAGAACCCTCCCCAGTGAACTATTGCTCTAGCCCCATTTAACATAGTTGAATGCCATTGTAACTAGCCTTAGTAGTGGCACACTTGGCAGTGACTGGAGCCCATGCAGTGCTGTGATCACCCCAGGGCTCTTAAATGCAAAGCATGAATTGCAGCTCTTTGACTCATCTCCCTGATCCATGCGAATAGTCTTTCTTTCATTTTTGCTTACTTCTAAGAAAGTTAAATGTTAGAGTATCTCACTTTTTCTTTCTAAGTATATTAAGTCCTTACTTAACACTGTTGACAGGATCACAGAAAATTGTTACAATACAGTGCATTTTATAAGCAATTCCTTAAACTTGTTATAATGTTGATGAGAAAAATTAAATTCTGGTCCATAAGCAAAATGATGTTCTCTGAAAACTTGCTATTTGCCAGATAAAAGAAGCCCAGAAATTCACCTTGGCGGGAGACATCACATATAAGGTTCCAAGCTTTTATGATATCTGGATCTTTACTCTGGAGCATAACTACACACTGATATGCTCGCTTCTTAAACTCTTCTTCAGTATCAAACCTCTTCTTGGATTCCTGGTTTACAAAGAAAAAGGTAAAACTTCTCATGTAGCCCTTCATAACTGTTAATATCTTGAATATAACCAGACCCCTAGGTTTCCTCCCCCAAACATCACCACCATAAAGCAACAAGGGCTAGAATGATAGCACATTGGTAGGGTGTTTGCCTTGCATGTGGCCAACCTGGGACTGACATGAACATGGATTCAATCCCTGGTATCCCATATGGTCCCCCAAGCCTGCCAGGAGTGATTTCTGAGTGCAGAACATGGCGTAATCCCTGAGCAATGACGGGTGTGGCCATAAACAAAAAAACGGAAAACAAATAAAAAAATGACTTTAAATGGGCCATCTCCCTGGCCACCAATGAATTCAATTTAAAAATGGGAAATGGGTAGGACATTTTTTTTTTTTTTGCAAGACCAGGGTTTGATCCTTTGATCCCTGCATCCCAAATGGTTGGTTCTCCAGGAGTAATTTTTTTCTTCTGGTTTTGGGGTCACACCTGGCAGCACTCAGGGGTTACTCCAGGCTCTGATCTCAGAAAACTGGCAGGTTGGGGAGACCATATGAGATGCCAGGAATTGAACCTGGATTGACCACGTGCAAGGCAAATGCCCTACCAGCTGTGCTATCACTCTGGCCCCAGGAGTAATTTCTGAGTGCAGAGCCAGGAGTAATCCCTGAGCGCTGCTGGGTGCATTCCCAAGACAAACAAAATCAAAACTCCACTAAAAAACAGGGAAAACTGGCGAGAGGAGAGAGCTGAAAGGGATAGGGCACATACCTTTGCATGTGGGGGTCCTGGGTTTAATTCCTGGCACAGCATGGTGCCAGGAGTAGCCCCTGAGCACCACTGGGTGTTGTCCAAAACCCAAAGAGGAAAATTAGGAGAAAAATCCTACATGTATCAAGTGGTTTATTCAGGGCAAAGAGTCAAAATTTTCTCTCATAAAATGCAAAAATGATCAGTACTTGATACTTTTAATCCAATAGAACCTTGTATAATTGAGCTTATAATCAAATGTCCAATGTTATTAAAAGCTCTCAGGGCTGTAGCAATAGTACAGCAGGTAAATTGATTGCACTGCATGCACCAGACCTGGGTTCAATCCATTGTATTCCATATAGTCTCTTCTGAGCCCGCCAGAGTAATTCCTGAGCACAGAAACAAGAATAACTCCTGATCATCACCAGGTGTGACCCCCAAACAATAAACCAAAACCAAGTTATTAAAACTCTGTTAAAATATTTTTTTTAGAAATTATAGTAAAATCAGGCGGCGCTCAGGGGTTACTCCTGGCTCTGTGCACAGAAATCGCTCCTGGCAGGACCAGGGGAATCACATGGGATGCCAGGATTCGAATCACCATCCATCCTGGATCGGCTGCATGCAAGACAAATGCCCTACCTCTGTCTATCTCTCTAGCCCCTATGTCTTTTTAAGTTTTATAATTGTAGTTAACTTTAAAAATTGCTGTTTAATTTAACAACACTTTAAGTGCTGTTTATCCTAGTTATTGAGCAATTCATTTAATTAAAATTAAAGCAATTAAAAAAAGAAATTATAGTAAATTTTGCCTGTTAAGAAATGTTTCTACAGAAAATTATTTTCAAAATACAAAAATTGAGAATAACATCAAAAGCATTTTAAAATACAAAAATGATTTTGAGGGCCCAGAGAGATAGCACAGCGGCGTTTGCCTTGCAAGCAGCCAATCCAGGACCAAAGGTGGCTGGTTCGAATCCCAGTGTCCCATATGGTCCCCCCTTGCCTGCCAGGAGCTATTTCTGAGCAGACAGCCAGGAGTAACCCCTGAGCACTGCCGGGTGTGGCCCAAAAACCAAAAAAAAAAAAAAAAAAGATTTTGAGGAACTTCTATGTTCACTTGTAAGTGCCAGAGAGAGCACTCAATGGGCTGGAGCATATGTTTTGCATGTATCAGGCACCATTGGGAATGACCTGAGTACCACATAGGAGGAAGCCGAGTCTCACAAGATGTGGCTCCCAAACAAAAGACAAATCAAAAATCTTAGTTAAGGGCCGGGCGGTGGCGCTGGAGGTAAGGTGCCTGCCTTGCCTGCGCTAGCCTAGGACGGACTGCGGTTCGATCCCCCGGTGTCCCATATGGTCCCCCAAGAAGCCAGGAGCAACTTCTGAGCGCATAGCCAGGAGTAACCCCTGAGCGGCACAGGGTGTGGCCCAAAAACCAAAAAAAAAAAAAAAAAAAAAAAAAAAAAAAAAAAAAAAAAAAAAAATCTTAGTTAACAAAAAGTAACATGGTGGAATTAAAACTTAACAAAAAACAACAAGAGCAAAGATGATAAGCACATGAAACCTTCTATCAAGTTCTACTTAACCCCACAAGATAAAATACCAGAAGTTAGCAATAAATAATACCAAACCTTATAAAAGGCCTGAAGATCCCCAATAGGAGGCGACACTGTTAGGTAATCAGGAAATTTATCTTGCAGGTGAGCAATAAGCATTCCAAACTGGGTGCCCCAATCTCCTACATGGTTCAACCTAGTACCAGAAAACAGAAAATTCATTTAAAAAATGATAGATGATGGGGCTGGACAGACAGTACAGGGGTTAGTGACATGCCTTACATCTTCAGCACAACATAGGATTCCCTGGCCACCACCAAGAGTAATCCCTGAGAAAGGCCAGGAATAGCTCTGAGCACAGCCAGATGTGGCCAAAGGGGGGGAGGGGAAATTAACCAACCAACCAAAAATGATGATGATAAACATTTAAATTTCAGAAACTAAATTCCACTGGGAAAGATGAACATTTAAATGTCAGGGCATTATGTTCAGCTCTCCTCTTGATGACCTGTTTCCTCAACTGTGTTGGAAACCAATGCGTTGATTTTTGCTGTGTCCCAGGGTGGGCTGCAAACAGCTAGTGTTCAGGAGTGGAGGAAGTTGTTCCTATTGGTGGACTAAGATCTTTCATTCTGTAGTTATTGGACTTGCACTTTATACCTAAGAACCAGTGGTGGAAAACTACCAACTTGGATGATGTTCATTAGCACAATTTCATAATATTTTAACAAAACAACAATCCGTTCTTTCCTTTTTTGGTATTTGGGCCATACCTGGCCACACTCAGGTATCACTCTTGGCTGTGCTCTGGGAATCATCTGGGATGCCAGGAATCAAACCTGGGTCAGCCACTTGCAAGGTAAGCTTCCTACCCACTTTGCTATCTCTCTGGCCCTAATTGATTATCTTAATATAATTATCCAATGTCAATGGACTAAAAAAATGGGGTGGGTGAGAGCAGTTTGGGTCATATTCAGCAGTGTTTAGCGGTTATTCCTGGTGCTTCGTGCTCAGATTATTCCTGGATCTTCAGTGCTGGGGATTCTAACCAGGGATTGTCAGAATGTACTGCAGCACCTCCCCCCATACTATCTCATCACTGGCCTGGATAAAATTTTGATTCTAATCACTTCTCATTGCTTTCTACTTTTATCTAACTTCCAACTTGTGGCTCATCTCTAAACTGGATTGTTTTCCAGCATATTATGATTATTTTCCTTTCTGTATAGAGGCTTTTTTTTTTTTTTAACTTTTTGGCCACAATCAGCAGTTCTCAGAGTTTTCTTCTTCCTGGCTCTGCAGTCAGAGCTCACTCCTAGCAGGCTTTGAAGAACTATATGTGGTTGCTGGGGAGTGAATCAAGGTTAGTTGCTTGTCAGACCAAGTACTAAATTCTTTTTTTCTCTTTTTGGATTTTGGGCCACACTTGGCGGTGCTCAGGGGTTACTCCTGGCTCTGTGCTCAGAACTCGCTCCTGGCAGTGGACCATATGGGATGCTGGGATTCGAATCAACGCCAGTCCTGGGTCGGCCGCTTGCAAGGCAAACACCCTACTGCTATGCCCCAAGTACTAGATTCTTAAACAGAGCATATTGCTGTATTAATTATGACCCTCTAAGGGTCTTCCATCACACCTAGACTAAATTGCAATTTCCTACTCTGGCCTAAAAATCCTAAAAATCTCTTTACAGAACCAACTTCCAGTTTACAGAAAGCACTCAAGGAATCTCCAGAGATAAGAACACATACCTCAGCACATCATAACCAGCAAACTCAAAGAGGCGGCACACACTCTCTCCAATGATGGTGGATCTGAGATGGCCGACATGCATCTCTTTTGCGATGTTGGGAGAAGAAAAGTCAACTATAACCTGAGACAGACAATAAAAACTGACACTTGAAAAAGTGGTTTATGTTGCTACCACATCCATTAGCAACAAAATCAGTTTTAATTTTAGACTAGGTTAGAATTTAAATGTATTAGGTTTTCCAAAGAGCTACTTATTAAATAAAAAAAATTTTTTTTCACTTACACAAACGATCCAGTCTCTACCTCAAATTAACTGGCTATCACAAATGCCTTATGGAATGAGAAAACAAATCACAGAATAACTAAGAACCAGGATGAAGCAAGCTTATTCCATTATTCCATTCTTACTGGTTCTCTAATCCCAAATGCCAGTGGTTAAAGAAAAAAGAGAAGCTTTTCACTGCCTAAGGTACTAGTTAACAATTGAGGACTGTAGATATACCTTTTTATTTTTTCCAAGAGCAGAGATATGAACGCCATTCACCAGAAGATTGGTCAACTGCTCTGAGACAAAGTTCTTTTTCAAGTGAATATTAATAAAACCTAATGAACAGTAGAGAGAGAACAATCAATCACCCATCTTTACTCAAACCGAAACTGAACTTGCATTCATTTATGTTGGCCCCAGAATGCTGATCTGTCTCTTTACCAAACTCTTACAAATTTCAACAAATCTCAATACCACTTGGGATGATTACGAGGGTCCTCTAATGAGCTCTAGCCTCAGAAAATCATATCAAGTCTTCAAGTCTTCTGAAAAATTTCCCTTAACTCAAGGCACATGATCTGTCTGGCAAAAGAGAAAATGGCTATTTCCCCATAAATTTATCCACTCATCATCAAGCCCCATTTTGACCACAAAAACGGAATTACACAGTGAGGGTAGATAGGCACAGAGTAACTCAAGCAGGGTCAGGCAGCTGAATTGGGAATAAAGTTTTCAGCATGTTGTTCAATATTCAAAACTGGAGAGGACTGGAGAGATAGTACAATGGATAAGTCACAATTTACATATGGTGGACCCAGGTTCAATCCCCAGCATCCCCTGATGCTGAGCACTGCCATGAGTAATCCCTGAGTGCACAGCCAGGAGTAGCTCCTGACCATTATTAGGCATGGCCCCAAAACCAAACCAATTTAAACCAAAAATAACTAAATCCTAGGTTTAAGAATGCTTTTCTGGGCCCGGAGAGATAGCACAGCGGTTTTTGCCTTGCAAGCAGTCAATCCAGGACCAAAGGTGGTTGGTTTGAATCCCGGTGTTCCATATGGTCCCCCGTGCCTGCCAGGAGCTATTTCTGAGCAGACAACCAGGAGTAACCCCTGAGCATCGCCGGGTGTGACCCAAAAACCAAAAGAAAAAATAAAAAGAATGCTTTTCTTTAAAAAGAACTGGGGGGGGGGGGCATGCAGTGTCACTAGAGATAAGGTGTCTGCCTTGCCAGCGCTAGCATAGGACGGACCTCGGTTCGATCCCCTGGTGTCCCATATGGTCCCCCAAGCCAGGAGCGACTTCTGAGTGCATAGCCAGGAGTAACCCCTGAGCGTTACCGGGTGTGGTCCAAAAACAAAAACAAAAACAAAAAACAAAAAAAAGAAAAAAATAGAACTTAGGGGCCTGGGGATCCATAAAATGGAGTACACTCCCTTATACATGATGTCCCATGTCTTATTTTCCTAAGCTGATAGCCCTCAAGTAACACTTACCAGGGAAGGCCTTTTCCCTCAAAAAGAAAAAAAAGAAATACAATGATTAAGAAGGACAAAAGTATGTCATACCAGGACCAGCAATTTCAACTTTTTCAATGCAGTCATTGCCTGGGAGGTGTTTGGTGATGTTTTCAGCAATTTCTCTTGGGTTAACTTTTTGTTCCTTGGCTTTGAACATCTGTAACACAACAGAAAATGATTTAATACACAACAAGATTCAGCAAACTGCTTAGAGATACACAACTGAAAAGGCATGTGATGTATCTGATACAAGAAGGCAGACATTAAGAGAAGTTCAAAGGTTTAAGAATTGTGAGATTAGGGGCTGGGAAGGTGGTGCTAGAGGTAAGGTGTCTGCCTTGCAAGCGCTAGCGTAGGACCGACCGGACCGTGGTTCAATCCCCCGGCGTCCCATATGGTCCCCCCAAGCCAGGGGCGATTTCTGAGCGCATAGCCAGGAGTAACCCCTGAGCGTCAAACGGGTGTGGCCCAAAAACCAAAACCAACCAAACAAACAAACAAAAAAAAGAATTGTGAGATTAGGGGCCAGAGAGTACAGCAGTGGAGTGTTTGCCTTGCACGTGGCCGACCTGGGACACACCTGGGTTCAATCCCTAGCATCCGATATTGTCCCGTGAGCCTGCCAGGAGTGATTTCTGAGCGCAGAGCTAAGAGTAACCCCAAAGCGCTGCCGAGTGTGGCCCCCCCAAAAAAGAATTGTAAAAGAATTGTGAGATTAAAGCAAAATGCATTAGCAATACAGCAAGAAGAAATAGAAAAGTGCCAAGCTATACAATCATCACTTTTTAATAGCTGTCATTAAAATACTAAAATAAATAATAAATAATAGAATAAATGTACTAAAAATGTACTAATGTACTAATATACTAAAAAATGTACTAAGTGTACTAAAGACATAAAAATAACCTAAAAGGGGGCTAAAGCGGGAGGGGCATTTGCCTTGCTTGCAGCCAACCAAGGTTTGATCCCTGGTACTTCATATGGTCTCCCTAACCTGACCAGGAAGGATTTCTGAGTGCAGAGCCAGGAATAAGCCCTGGGTACCACTGGGTGTGGTATCCTCCACAAATTTTATCTAATTTTATCTATGCATTCCTTTACAGTGTGATTGTGTAATTGTGTGTTGATGCAGTACCCAGACATCACCAAACAGCAGCTTCAACAGAGGGAATGAAGACAAACCTGGAGACACATGACTGTGAATAACAAAGGTGCCAGATCTGCATCAAAAAATCTGATGAGAATGCTGGCTGATAAGTAGGTATCAAAGTGGTTTAATTAAAAAAACAATACCAGCAATTTTGCACACATTAATTCCCTACAGTTGTATCAAAGCAATAACAATCACAGCCCTGACATTCTGAAAACAAAAACAAAAACATCAACATCAGGCTTTACATATGCTTGCTTGAGCTCTACCATTTCACCACATCTCTGGCCCTTAAGTGGACCATATTGGGCATTATAGTTCGAACTAGGGTGGTACATGTGCAAAGCAAGGGCTTTCCCCACTGTAAAAGCTCTCTAGCCCCCCACTGAGTTTTATATGTATGTGTGTATGTTTTGGGGCCACACTAATGGTGCTCAGAGCTTACTCCTCGCTCTGTGCTCAGAGACCACCCTAGTGAAACTTGAGGGATCATGTGGGATACTGGGGATCAAACCTAGGTTGGTCACGTGAAAGGCAGTGCCCTATTCACTATACTATCTCTATCCCCTTAAGGCAGGGGTCTCAAACTCAATTTACCTGGGGGCCACAGGAGGCAAAGTCGGGGTGATCCTTGAGTGCAAAGTCAGTAGTAAGCCTTGAACATTGGGGTGTATGACCCAAACAACTAAAAACAAAAAAAGATTCCTCTAGGGCAGGGCCACAAAATGTTGTACGGAGGGCTGGAAACGGCGGGCCACGAGTTTGAGATCCTTGCCTTAAAGGATATTTAAAAAATTGAAAGTACACATTCCCTTTTCTCAAGCTTTCAGAAGTTATCTTTAAAGTTTAAAGATATTAATAACCTGCTGTTAACTTATTGGTAACAATCATAATGAACAAGAAAAGAAAGCAAATCTCCACAAGTGCTTGCTAATAATATAATCACCTGAGAAATACTCATAGCACTGTTACATTGATAGTCCCCAAACTTGGGCTGCTGACTTGGTGTCACGAGCAGGGGTGGGTTTTCCAAATCTGGATATGCAGACTTAATGGCACAGCCAAAGATCTCTTGTAGGCGTCTGTTGATGTTGATCATGTTTTTGGTTGGTCTGTTCCTTTCTGCTTGGAGACTCTGTAGAAAAAGTAGAATCGTGTCAACAAAACACTCAATGATGGGCCAGAGCAGTAGTGCTAGCGGTAAGGCATTTGCTTTGCCCACGCTTACCTAGGACGGACTGTAGTACGATCCCCCAGTGTCCCATATGGTCCCCCATGCCAGGAGCAATTTCTGAGTGCATAGTCAGGAGTAACCCCTGAGCATCACCGGGTGTGGCTCCCCCCACAAAATTAAAATAAAATAAAAAACACTCAATGGTCCTGTGTGAGGTACCAACAAAGGACCAAAGGATAACATACATTCACACTGTAACATCCTCAAAACTAGGCTACGCTGAAAAATGCAACAGTATAAAAATGGTTCTAAGTAATTTCACATCACATTTTATATATTTTTATTGTATTTGGTTTGGTTTGTGGTTAGTTTTTTTTGGGCCACTCCTGGCAGTGCTTAGCAGTTACTCCTGGCTTCTGCACTCAGGAATCATTCCTGGTGGTGCTGGGGGAACCATATGGAAATGAACCCGGGTCAGCAGCATGCAAAGCAAATGCCTTCTCACTGTACTTAATATCACTCTGTCCCTCCTCACACTTTAGATATGAAAACTCCACAGACTTACAACTGCGATCTGTGTTTGTTTTGGAATCACCAAATCCTATCTATAATCATGTGGAGACAGAAAGTGAACCCGAACCTGTGCTCCAATATGCAAAACATGTGATTCGGCCCAATTAGCTATGTCTCGATGGCAAGGATATTTCTCTTATTTAAAATGTTGACTTCTGGGGCCGGAGAGATAGCATGGAGGTAAAGCGTTTGCCTTTCATGCAGGAGGTCATCGGTTCGAATCCCGGCGTCCCATATGGTCCCCCGTGCCTGCCAGGAGCAATTTCTGAGCCTGGAGCCAGGAATAACCCCTGAGCACTGCCTGGTGTGACCCAAAAACTAAAATGTTGACTTCTGGAGTCAGAGAGATAGCATGGAGGTAAGGCAGTTTGCCTTGCATGCAGAAGGTCAGTGTTTTGAATCCCGGCATCCCATATGATCCCCGGAGCCTGCCAGGAGTGATTTCTGAGCATAGAACCAGGAGTAATAACCCTGTAACCAAAAAACAAAAAACACTTTTTCAAAATGTTGACTTTCATAAGACATAAAAGGACAGCAAAATCGATTATATCAAAATGTCATAAAATTACTTTGTCTCACTATCAAACAATTCTTTTTTGTTTATTTGTTTGTTTTTTTGTTTTTTTGGGTCACATCCGGCAGCTCTCAGGGGTTACTCCTGGTTCTATGCTCAGAAATCGACCCTGTCAGGCACAGGGGACCATAAGTGATGCCGGGATTCGAACCACTGTCCTTCTGCATTAAAGGCAAACACCTTACCTCCATGCTATTTCTCCGGCCCCATCAAACAATTCTAAGTTGGACCAATATCTCCGATTTCTCAAATATGGACTATGTACTTTTAAAATTACATCTATTACTGTACTTTCTCAAAATTTTCTCTATAAGACATCTAAATGCTGGGAAAGGACTTAAAAATAGTTTGGGGGGGGGGGTCTAGCACATGGCTGATCCAGGACAGACCTGGGTTTTATCCCCAGCGTCCCATATGGTCCCCCAAACCAAAAGCAATTTCTGAGCGCATAGCCAGGAGTAACCCCTGAATATCACCAGGTGTGCCAGCAAGTAGGGTACTTGCCTGGCATGTCTCCTAGCTGGGGTCAACCCCCAGGAGTGATTCCTGAACTCAAGAGTGAGAAGTAAGCATCTCTCCAGCCCCAGTAAATCTATCTTAAGAAAAGATAAAGGCAGCTTATCTATAGAAGGGTGTATAAGGAAGAATAAGTGGTCAAGGTAAGCCAGGTGCAGAAGAGAAAGTGAAAGGAGATTCTATAAAGCACTTTCGTTTTCTGTAAAGTACTCAGGTACTTTGATCACTGTTACTCAGAGGGCAAAATATCTGTAAAGAAGTCAACTGTGCTCTCTTCATATAACACTGACAACATTCTTTACACACCAGTGTTCATGTACTAGTCAGAATACACAGCATTTTCTTTTGCATTACTCCATTACATCCTCTAGTGTACATTAGCTATTCAATAATATTTTGGGAGAGCACCTGATGTTGATCCTCATAGTTACTCCTGGTGGTGCTTGGGGGAAACATATGCTTCTGGGGATCAAACCAGGACATGCCAGCCCCTCAGTATTTTGATTTTAAATCAAAGAAACAAAGGAATGCCAATGCAATGTATACAGCAGTCAGGTCAGATATTTTAAATAGGATTTCATAGGAAATAATTCAGCTAAGTAAAATAGATGGTCCAGCGCGCGCGCGCACACACACACACACACACACACACACACACACACACACACACACACACACACACGAGCAATTAGATGAGTGAGGTCATCTGGAGAGGAAGTAGCAATCAAAACGAGCTGATAAAGTTGATAAGGCACTGCCAGAGTATGAAGTCATTAAATCGCACACACAGCACAGCTTCATGAATGATGATTTCCAACAGGGCAGGAAGATAATTCAGAGGTGAGGCACTTGCCTTGCACAAAACTGAATCCAACTTGGTCCTGACACCAAATCTGATCCCATGACCCCTGCCAGGAATGATCTCTGAGTACAGAGCAGAGAACAAGTGCTGAGCACCAATAAGTTTAACACCCTCCCCACTTTCTCAAGTATAAAACATAAAATCACAAAACAAATACCCCCCCACTAAATTTGATACTATAAAATGTAAAAATGAAACTGAAAACAGACCTTTAGGGTAGAGAAAGACTAATTTTTTTTTTGGTTTTGATGTTTCGGGATGACACTTGTGCTGAGGACAATGTGGGGGATTGGCTACACCCATGCTGAGTATCGTAAGGGGTTATTAGCTATACCTATGCTGAGGACTATGTGCACAGGGACCCCATGCATGCAAAGCACGAACTCTAGTTCACTGAGTTAATGCTCCAGTTCAGAGAGTACATTTTTAAGCATTTCCTTTCAATAGAGGCAATTATTTGAAATAAAAAAAAAAGTCAGATGGGGCCCGGAGAGATAGCACAGCGGCATTTGCCTTGCAAGCATCTGATCCAGGACCAAAGGTGGTTGGTTCGAATCCCGGTGTCCCATATGGTCCCCCGTGCCTGCCAGGAGCTATTTCTGAGCAGACAGCCAGGAGTAACCCCTGAGCACCGCCGGGTGTGCCCCCCCCCCCTCCAAAAAAAAAGTCAGATGAATTAAAAATCTTGAGGAGAGAAATGGAAGGGAAATTAGGAAGTTGGTGGTGAATTTTTTTTTTTTTTTTTTTGGTTTTTGGGTCCCACCCGGCAGCGCTCAGGGGTTCCTCCTGGCTCAATGCTCAGAAATCCCCCCTGGCAGGCACAGGGGACCATATGGGCATCGTCCTTCTACATGAAAGGCAAACACCTTACCTCCCTGCTATTTCTCTGGCCTCTGGTGGTGAAAATTTAACACTGGTAAAGGGGTGGGTGATAGAACATTGTATGACTAAAAATCAACCATCAACAACTTTTTAACTTTGTATCTCAAGATGATTCACTAAAACAATTTTTTAAATGTCACAAAATCTCCACTGTCTAAGGAAAAATGGGGAAATAAAGTAATTAATCAGGAAAAAGTAACTAATATTCACAGCCACAAACTATTGAAAAAAATGTCTAACTCTCCTTTGATCAATGGGGACATTCCAGAGGACTCCAGGATGTAGCAGAAAAAAAAAATGTCTTGAAATATATTAAACAGACAAAACCAGTTTAGCTATCCAAATAAAACTAAATTCCCCTATTGTTCGTGAGACAATCCAAGAAGAAATCATAAGAGAAACTTAAAACTATTTCCCATCAAGTAACCACCAAAAAATATCCCTATCTTTAAGAGAATATAATACCATATAATCAGTTGCTGGAAAAAGAAACAGGCATTATTTTCACTTTATAAGTTGTTTTCTAACATGTATCTCCAAATCTTAGAGTCTTTCATTTATTTTCTTGATATAATCTTCTAGATGTGCATACAAGTAACTTTTACTTATTACTACTTTGGGGATATACTGGTTTTATTTCAGAATATTTGACAAAGGACAGATCATCATTACCATCCCATTAATTGTGCAACAACAACTTGATACAGGACATGAGAGATGTTTCAAGGTTGAGCACAAACTTTGCATGTAGGAGACCTAGGTTCAGTCCCCAGCACTTGGTGTCACTTCCATCAAGAGATATAATTCATTCAAACTGTGGAATGAAGCCAGAACTCAGAGAACTTACCTTCCGAAGGATGTTCAGCCGGTACTTTAATTTTAAATTCTCTTCTCGCAACTGTTCCAAATTTGAAGAAACTTCTAAACAGCCTCCGTTTTTCAACGCTTCGATTTCAGCAGTCAGAGACTTGATGTCCTTTTCCTGTGTAAGACATGGCACTGTTCAGTCCAGCACAGCTGATGGCTTCCAAGATAAAATAAACTGCACCCTACCCAGACTTCCTGTTAGCCTTCTCCACCCAGTGCAAGGTTCAAGGCCCCCAGGGAAGGAGGAGGGCCTTCTATGGGGGTAAGCAGGGATCATTTCCCTAGATGCTCTGAATAGCACTAGTATACAATTGTTTGCAAGAAAAAAATTAATATATGAATATGCTGGAGGAACCTCACACATTTAAGTTGAGAGAGAGAGAGAGAGAGAGAGAGAGAGAGAGAGAGAGAGAGAGAGAGAGAGAGGGAGAGAGAGAGAGAGTGTGTGTGTGTGTGTGTTTTAGAACCACACCCACACCCAGTTAATGCTCTGGGCTTACTCCTAGCTCTGCACTCAGGATGTGTGTGTGTGTGTGTGTGTGTGTGTGTGTGTGTGTGTTGGAACCACACCCCACACCCAGTTAATGCTCTGGGCTTACTCCTGACTCTGCACTCAGGAATTAATCCTGACTAATAAAAGATCGTATGGGATGCCAAACACTGAATCTGGATGGGGGCCATGTAAGGAAAATGCTCTCCCTGCTGTACTATTGCTCTGGCTCCTAAGTGCCTTCATCTTTAATAAATAAAAGATTCTGATGTCATGAGAGTACCAGCTAAGGATTAGACTGTTTCTAATTCATGTTATGCCCGAACTTTACAAAGTAGAACTCTCTAATCCAATTCCTTGTGCTGGAGAGATAAGACAGAGGATTAAGGTACTTGCTATCTTCCCCTTTCAGATCCTGGGCACAAGTATGGTCCCCTAAGCCCCGCCAGGAGTGATCCTTGAGCACTGACTGAGTGAGGAATAAGCTGAGTAGCGCCAAGTGAAACAAAAGAGGAAAGAAAGGAAAAGAATAAGAGAAAAGAAGCAGAACCCGAAGACCCCTGAGTGCCCCCCCAAAACCAAACAAACCAATAAAAGAAAAAGTAAAGAGAAATAGGGAAAAGTTGATAGGGCAGAGGGCGGTTCCGGGGGGACCCTCTACACCCCAAGCGAAACCATCCCGGGAATCCCGGAAAGTTGGCGAGTCTTCCTCCTCTTCCCCCACTCCCGCTCCAACTTTGGAGCGGGCTCGAGGTCGACTGACCTGCTGCAAGAGTCGCGCGGAGCACTGAGCCGCCAGCCCGTCCATCCTCCTGTCAAAGCACATAGACCAACGTGCCGGAAGCGGATGCAGAAACTTGACCCGGAAGCGGAAGTGGTGTTTGACCCGGAAGCGGAGGCGCTTCCCGCTGGCGGCCGCCCATGGGTGGACCTAGTAGAGAGCCGGCTCTGCTGCCCCCTAGCGGAATGTAGGCGACACGGCAGGAAGGGAACCGGAAGGGCTCTGGGTTTTTTTGGCCTGACTGGGCTGGAGCAACTAGTGTGCCCTGGGAAAAATTCGGTATTTACTTTGCATTTGGTCAACCTGGATTCAATCTCTGGCACCCCAAACAATCCCAAGCACTATCAGGAGTGAATTCTGAACACAGAAACAGAAGTAAACGCTGAATACTGCCAAATGTGGCCCCCAAACCAAAATAAATGAACATAAATGTGTTTAAAAACAGGGACCCTATCTGTCTTGTTTATTCTTCCTTAGGGCCCCAGAAGTGCAGCAATACTCTCTTAACTTTACATGTGTATTCAGTATGCTTTTACAATCCATGCCCAAAGCATGGAGTTTTCCATATGGATCTCAGGAACAACGATGGTCACATCAGGCCAGCTACTATTTCTTGTCTGCTGCTGTTGCTGCTGCTTCTCCACATCCACTGAAATGGGACTGGAGCATCCAACTTCAGGTGAGGTTAGGGTAAAACTAGAGAAGAGGCCAAGCAGAAAGAGACTGGGAACATCATTTCCTTGGACCTTCTAGGCCTGAGCTTGAGGGAAAGAGGAATGAGGAGTGCTTTGGGGCACAAAGCAATTGGAGACTCCTTACTGCCATCACTTTTTGGAGGGTTTGGGTACTGACATAACCAGACTGCATTGGTTTCTTTCTGGTCAGTAGGAGGCCAGTGGTCAAGATTAGAAGTTACTGATTTACTTTTTTTTTTGGGGGGGGGGCACCAGGCTTTGCTCTGGGCTTACTCCTGACTCTGTGTTCATGGATTAGTCCTGGTGGGCTCAGGGGACCATATGGGATGATTGGGATTGAATCTTTGCTGTATGCAAGGCAAAAATCCTATGCACTGTACTATCTTTATACCCCCCCAATTTTTAAAAATATATTCATTTAGGGGGGACAGCTTGGGCATTACCTGGGCTCAGGAGTGATCCCTGGTGGTGCTTTAGTAACCATATGTGGTGCAGGTGATTGGATTCAGGTATGTGGCAGATAAAGAACTGAAACTGAAGCGGGTGGTAGTTGTATGTTGGAGCCTATTGCTACCAGCCTACTGCTACCCTGGTCACCACTGAACATTTTCCCCAAATCAAAAATAAAACAAAGACAAGTATATGTAACAAACACTTTCAGCATTGAAGACCAAATGAGTGTTTGGCAGAGGAAAGAGGAAGGTGTGTGCATATGTGTGGGGATTGATCAAGTCAAAGGAGTGAATCTCCCAGCAGAGTTGGGTTCAAATCCAGGTCCCCTGCTGGTTACATGTTTGCTAGATTGCTCAGCTGTGTCCTGGCCCCACAGCTATCTATTCTCTGAGCACTCCCTGAGCTGGTCCACATGACTGCCTATTGATGCTGCTGGAGAAGACACAGCACAGCTCCACCCAAAAGTTTCCCTATGTCCAGTTTCTTGCTAAGCACACAGTTGGGTATGTGAGTACCTAGCTGGTGATGTGGCGAGAATCCAGCTGCAGTTCACAGGTGGTCTGATAGCCTCCCACAAGCTCCACATGCTGAGTGACAAGGAGATGCATGGTTCCAGCAGGAGGAAGACATACATGTTGCTTTTTCTGAGAGGAGTCTCCCACCCCATCTTGTTGGTGCCACTTTGAAGATGCGAGTGGCTGGTCCTTCTTAGAAGCTGCGCATGCCTGCAGATAACACCAGTTGAGCCAATCCCAGTGCTCATCTATGTTCATTTTATTTTTTCTGTGTGTGTGTGTGTGTGTGTGTGTGTGTGTGTGTGTGTGTGTGTGTGTGTGTGTGTGTAAGCGCGTGCTATACCCAGCAATGCTCAGGATTCAGTTCAGGCTTTATGTTCAGGGATTATTCCTGATGGGGCAGGGGTCCTTTAGGGGTATCTGGATAGGCAGTTTAATAAGCTGGTTCAGGGGCCAGAGAAATAGCATGGAGGTAGGGTGTTTGCCTTGCATGCAGAAAGATGGTGGTTCGAACCCCGATATCCCATAGGGTCCCCAGCGCCTGCCATGAGCAATTTCTGAGCGTAGAGCCAGGAGTAACCCTTGAGCACTGCTGAGTGCGACCCAAAAACCAAAACCAAAACCAAAAAAACAAAAACAAAGAAGCTGGTTCAAATAATTATGTATTGGGACTGAAGTGATAGTTCAGCAGGTAGAATACTTGGTTTTTACACATGGCTGATGGGTTCAATCCTGGCATTCTATATGGTCCTCTGAGTCCACCAGGAGTGATCCCTGAGTAACACTGAGTGTGATCAAAAACAGAACCAGGGCCCGGAGAGATAGCACAGTGGCGTTTGCCTTGCAAGCAGCCAATCCAGGACCTAAGGTGGTTGGTTCAAATCCCGGTGTCCCATATGGTCCCCCGTGCCTGCCAGGAGCTATTTCTGAGCGGACAGCCAGGAGTGACCCCTGAGCACCGCTGGGTGTGGCCCAAAAACCAAAAACCAAAAAAAAAAAAAAAAAAACAGAACCAAAGGGGCTGGAGAGATAGCATGGAGGTAAAATGTTTGCCTTGCATGCAGAAGGACAGTGTTTCGAATCCCGGCATCCCATATGGTCCCCTGAGCCTGCCAGGAGCGATTTCTGAGCATAGAGCCAGGAGTAACCCCTGAGTGCCCCCCCCCCAAAAAAAAAAAAACCCAGAACCAAAGAAAAATGAAAGGTTATGCATTGTTTGTTGTTTTATTTTGCCTCTTGTGTGTATATGTGGTACTGAGATCAAGCCCGGAGATCTGCCACCCCCCTTTTACCCTCCCTTTCTTGCTAGGGGTTGAAACCAGAGCCTCACACTTGCCAAATGACCAGTCTCTAAGTTTACATTTTGGTTTTGGGTCCCACCCAGAGTGAGGCTCTTTAGAGGCTACTCCCAGCAATGCTTGGGGGTGACTTCCAGTGTGGTGCTTTTGGGGGGGGGTCACTTTGGATCATGTGAATGGACTATCATACAGTGCTAGGAATTGAACCTGGGGATGCTTTAAGCCAAGCTTGTGCTCCAGTTCTTGGGGTTCTCTCCTCTTCCTTTTCAACTGATTCTGAGGGTATGCTAGAATTAGCCTAGGAAGAAGGTGAGGAGCACCTGCATGTCAGGGATGTGGGGTTGAGCTCCAACACCTATAGCAGCAAAGGGCACTAAGGGCAAGTGAGGAACAAGGTCACCTGGACTGGGGGGGAAAGGATTGGATGGGGGAGTTTCCCAGACACCAGGGGAACCCAGGGGCCATGGTGGAAAAAGTGAGAGAAGATGCATTCAGAAAGGGCACTTTATTGATGGACACACTGGAGGGGTCCTCCACAGCCCTCCCCCCCATGTTGGCTTCATTGGGCATCTGAGACCTCCCCACCCCCAAGGACAGCCTGTGTGTGCCTGGCTCAGGTGGCCACATCAAAACACATCACAGCTCATAAATACTCCTCCAGATACACCCTGGAACGTGCCCGTGGTGTGTGTCAAAGCCATGAGCTGGGACCCCCCGCATGACACTCTTTGGGGGGCTAATTGCCTCACCCCCCTATAGGATTTCTTATTGCAAGTGAAACCTCTAGAAGGTAGAGCTGTACAAAAAAAAATCTAAAGAATTTTATTTTCAGAGCAGCCACTGAATACTGCTTTAGTTCATTAAAATTTTCTTTCTCAAAAATACATTCCTAAATATACAAACTATACAATCTTGTCATTGTAATGCTGGTTTTGTTTCGTGTGTGTGTTTGCTTTGTTTTTAATAATAAGAGAATCCAAACTAAAAAAAAAATCCATTCATCTTCAAACCAATGGGCGTGCTAGGGAGAGGATGTGAAACTGGGTACCTTCATATAATACCACATAAATAAATGTTTTAACCACAGTCTCTGCTCGCAGCCTGGGCCAGGAATGGAAGATGCTATTCTGTGGGTCAGACATCATCTGCAGACAGGGTGGGGATGTTCAGTCGAGGCCGGGTGAAAAATGCCATCTTCTCCCTAGAAAATAGAATGAAATTTTCAGGGTGTCACAGCATGGGATACCTGTATGTATACTGAAGGATACTGGGGGCCCTCTATGGCCTCCACTCTCTTCTTTCTAGCAACAGCTTCTTCCATCTGCCCTTTCTAATCGTGATAACACTCAGATTAAGCTCTAGGCATTGCTAAATGGTCCCTATGCAGAAGAGACCCAGAAGCTTTGCAGATAGAGGATTACTTCCTTTATTAGTTATTATTAAATAACATTTTTATTATAACACTGTGACTTACCAAGTTGCTCATAGTAGTCATTTCAGGTAGTAAATCTTCCAACAGCAATCCCACTGGTAACCAGTGGGACCTTTCCTACCTTTCCTTTCACCATTGTTCTGTTTCCCAACCATCACCATAAACAAATTTATTTCATATTGTTTGTTAGAACACAAAAGCAAATAGAATGATCAAAACTCAGATCAACAAGGGTCAATTTGAAATAATTGTTCTATCACTCTCTGGCATTACTAAAGTTAATGTCTAAGGATTTACTGGTCTATGGTTGGTGCTACTTGAGCCTTCTGAGTTACTGTTTAGGCTTACTGAGCTTGGTAGATTATATTTTGTAACTTTCTCATTAAATTTCCTGTGACATTACTGTGCTACTATAAAATTTTGAGGTTTCGGGCCCGGAGAGATAGCACAGCGGTGTTTGCCTTGCAAGCAGCAGATCCAGGACCTAAGGTTGGTTCAAATCCCAGTGTCCCATATGGTCCCGTTCCCCCCCCCCCCCCCCCCCCGTGCCTGCCAGGAGCTATTTCTGAGCAGACAGCCAGGAGTAACCCCTGAGCACTGCTGGGTGTGGCCCAAAAACCAAAAAAAATTTTTTTTGAGGTTTCCTGAATCCTATTCATTTATTATTATTATTATTATTATTATTATTATTATTATTTTGGTTTGGGGACCAAATCTGGCAGTGATGCTAAAAGGTTACCCCTAACTCTGTGCTAGGAGGGGTTATTCTCAGCAGTGCTCTGGAGACTATTTGATGCTGGGGAATCAGACCTGGACTTGGGGCTGGAGAGAAAGGGGTTTGCATGTGTCACACCCTGCTTCAAATCCTACTTCGAATCCCTGCACCACATAGGATTCCCTGAGTAAACACACCAAGTTAACACCTGACCGCAGAGCCAAGAGTAAACTCTGAGCAAATTGAGTGTGGCCTACCTCGCCACCTAAAATATCCAGATCTTTTACATGCCTGTGCTTATGGCCAGAGCAAGAGTTTGGAGGGGACACCATCACCCAGCAAGTATCTGACCCATTTCTACACCTGGTATTTCATATAGACCCTGAATCTGCCAAGAGTCATTCCTGAGCACAGAGCCAGGAGCAACCCCCGAGTATTGCCAAGTATGAGCCAAACACCAAACAAACAAACCCCAAGCAAAAACTAAAATTTTCATTCATGAGACAATAGGTGTTCACAGATCAACTGGAGACAAAAAGCACCCACAGACTTGCAGTAGGGAAATGTTAAGGGCACAGGCTGGATCCCACCAGCTTACCGGAAAGACTGCACCTCCGGTGGCTCCTTGCAGCTCTGACCCCGAAGCCTGTGAACATCCTTGGCGGCTGCCCTCATCATCTTCTCAGTCTGTAGCTCCCCCTTGTTCTCTGCTCGGTCCACCTGTTGGATAAAGCGGTAGCAAAGAGAGGTCTTAGGGCACTCCGGGTGAATCTGGGAGAATATTCTAGAAATGAGTGAATCTGGAGAATCAATCTGGACTTGGGGAATATATTCTAGAAAGTAGTGAAACTGGGAGAACATTCTAGAACTGAGTGAACCTGGAAGAACATAGAGCACCAAGGAGAAGCCTCAGAACCAGCAACTCCATTTACTTAGAGCAATGAGGTCTAGAGCAAAGCCATCTACTATCAGCATTAGCAGCTAATTTGGGGAGACCCAAGGGATTGCTTCTCTGGTGAAAGTAAGAATGAACACTGCCAGCTGACATGCATGTGGCCCCCTGCTCATCTACAGGGCCATCTGGGAAGGCATGTCTGAGAGAAACTACTATAGTACAAAGAAATAGGTTCAGGTATATGGAGACATTTCTTTAATATCAGAATAAATGACAAAATAGAGACAGAGCTCAAAGGGCTGGTGCATATGCCAGGCAAAGCCCTGAGTTTGGTCCATGGCATCAAGTGACCCCAGGAGCACTGAGAGGTGTAGCTCTACTAGCCACCAGCTCCACTGTGCCTGCACAGAGCAGCATCACATGGTCCAAGCACCAAGGGATCCAGCAGAGTATACATACAGCAGAGTACCACTAGGAATCACCCTTCTACTCCTACACACAAAAAAAACTCAAACAATGTAATCTAGTGGTATAAACCCACATTTTTTGTGTGTATTTTTGTTCTTATTTCTTGCTTTTGTGTCACACACAGTGGTACTCAGGGTTTATGCCTTGTTCCGTGTTTAGGGATTACTGGTAGGCTAGGAACCATTTGGGTTGCTGGGTTTGGGCTGGCCTTGTGCAAGGCAAGCACTTAACCCACTGTACCATCTCTCCAGCCCCTCATCTTTTCCTTAAAATCTCCAATTTCTTGGGGAGGAGGACGGGCAGATATCTGGCTTCCAGTTCCCTCTTTGATTCTGGAGGCCAGCTCTTGCCAGGTATGGGTTTGGGGAGGCCCCAGGTCGTAGGCCTTCTCCCTAGCTTGGGGGGTCCTGGGAGGCTTGGCAGGCCTCTAGCCATCCCTCTCTTTCTACCCTGGACTCCAGGCCTTCCCTGGGTGCTGGCCCAGGTGGCCAGAAGTGGGTGCCAGGTGGACTCTATAGGGGTCCTCGGCTCCCCCCTCCCATTTGAGTGGGGAGGGGCAAAAAAAATCTCTGATTTCTTATGTTCTCTGGACTTTTGTTCTACATACACAAGTCATCAATTAGAAAGAAGCATGTGAGCTGCCAGAGTGAATCTGAAGCTTTGACCCAGGTCAGAATCTGAGATGCTAAAGCTTTCCAGCCCCTTCCAATAGTGAGGCAGCAACCCCAGCAGCAGAAAAGCTGGAACTGCAGCTTAAGGCTCCTCCTCTCTTCCTGACCACCCAGGTAGGCACCCTTGCTTGGGCAGGTGGTGTGCATGGTGCAACCAAGGGCAGAGAACTTGCTTACCAGGGTCTCTGGGAGTGGCAGGTATCACCAAAACCAATGGCATGTTTATTGGCCCTGATGGCAATTAAAAGGCTCTGTAATATCTTTTGTTTGTTTATATTTGGGCACACCCGGTGGCAATCAGGGATAACTCCTGGCTCTGAGCTCAGAAAATCACTCCTGGCAGGCTCGAAGGACCATATAGGATGCCATTGATGGAATTGCCCTACCTGCTGTGCTATCGCCATTGATGCCATTGATGGAACTGCCCTACCAGCAAATGCCCTACCCGCTGTGCATTGCTCTGGCCCCTACTCTCAGATCCCAGCAGAGCCCTGGCTCCTAGCAGCTTTGGCCTCGCCCATCAGCATTACCCCACCCATTTGCTGTGGCTCCAGCTCAGCAGCCTTAACTGAGAATTAAGTCATGAAATTTTCCTATACATGGATGTACATGAAATCTATAATGCTGAGTAAAATAAGTCAGAGGGAGAGAGAGACACACAGAATAGTCTCACTCATCTATGGGTTTTAAGAAAAATAAAAGACATTTGTGCAATAATTCTCAGAGACAAAAGAAATGAAGGCTGGAAGGTCAAGCTCATGCTATGAAGCTCACCACAAAGAGTGGTGAGTGCAGTTAGAGAAATAACTACAGTGACAACTATCATAACAATGTGAATGGATGAGGGAAGTAGAAAGCCTGTCTCAAACACAGGCGGGGTGGGGAGGAGGGAGATTTGGGACATTGGGAATGGGAATGCTGCATGAGTGAAGGTGGGTGTTTTTTATATGACTGAAACCCAACCACAATCATATTTGTAATCAAGGTGTTTAAATAAAGATATTAAAAAATAAAACAACCTTGGCCCCACCCATCTAGAGCTGCCCTGCCCAAAAGCCTCGGCCACACCAATCCCCAGCCAGCAGAGTTTCCAGGAGTTGGGGCTCACCTTCTTCTCCAACAACCTCAGCAGCAGGCGGAAGCGCTCATCCTCCCGCAGGCACTGAGGCAGCTCCTTCTCCCCGTGGCTCTTGGCTTGTTCGAGCTGTTCCTTGAGCTCTTTGAGCACCGAGATCTCCTGAGTCAGCTGGCTGTGCCAAGTCCTGGTGGCCTGCAGGTCCAGCTCAAGGTCCAGCGAGGTGCGGATCAGGCGCTCTGTGTGCAGGGCCTTGACCGATGAAGGCTGCAGGAGTCGGGGAGGGGAGACAGTTCTTACCTGGGACTTAGGGCGGGGTGTGCAATGAATCCACAAAACCCTTCCTCTGAACCTCAGTTGGTTACCTCTGTTCATCACCCCCTAAGAACTTGTTTGGGTTCCCTGCATGTACCTGGGGTCTCCTATGTAACTTCCTATCTGCAACAAACCTCTGTGGTCCCTACTGGGTTCATATGCAATACTCCTCCCAGTTAGCAATGGACCTGTCACTCCTCACCAGGATCCCGAACATGAACAAGCACAGAAAATGGAGTCTTGTCTCTGACCTGCTCTCTGCTACCTGGGGAATGTGGTACTTCCTGGACTTTGCAGAGCTGGGGACTACTAACGAACACCCCAGCTGTTCTTGGGGGGACATACACAGTGCCAGTTATTGAACTTGGGGTGCTGGGCTAGCAAAGCATATGCCCTATACACTGAGGTATCTCTCTGGTCCCTGAACTCTGTCCTCTAAATCCAGGTTCTCATCTGCCCTTGGGAACCTGCTCCCTCCCTTTCCCTCACCTCTTGTACATCACAGGAGATGGTTCTTCTGGGGTTTTAGGGGCAGGAAGAGGCCTGATCCTAGCCAGAGATCCTTCCTCATTGCTTCTAGGTATGTTAAACAAGTGCCATTTATTTCAGCACTGGTGTGGTTCTAGCTAGAAGAAAGTCAGCACCGATACCTAGGCAGACCCTGCTTGTTGGGCAAAGTAGGTGATGGTCCTGAAGCAGCCTAGAAGAGTAGGGGTGAGGCCTCTACTGTCTCTACCCACTGCCACACCCTGAGGTACCCTGTGGCCCTGCCCACAGCTGGCATACTCTCTTTTCTGGGGTACCTTCTCCTTGCTCACTCTAGTTCTTTCGGGAGATGGGGGGTGGCAGATGCAGATGATGAGAAGAGGGGGTCCTGACTTTTAGGGCAGGGTACAGGCATTTCTGGGTGTCCATGTCCCAGGCATTCTCATCCACTGTCCTCTGGCTCCTCAACCCAGCACAACTGTGGCCATGATGACATGGACAGGCCCCGTAGAGGCCGCTTTGTGTCTCCTGCATTCCTGACAGTCCTCCTTAGCCCAGTGACAGCTCACCTATCCCCTCTGCCAGAGCTGCTCAGCAAAGGAGCCATTGCCTGCACAGATCCCTGCTTTCCTGAGTTTTTGTGGCCAGCTGAGGAAGCCAGCAACTTCCTGCCTCAGCTCAGAGCCTAATCTCTGACTGCTCAAAACACACAGAAGGCAATGTGTGGTGTGAGGCTGGCTCTAGTGGTGACCATGGCAGCTGGCCACTCTGATTTCCACCCAGGAATGCTAAGGACAGGAATGCACAATCCTGACCTCACCTGCCCATCTCCACTAGGCACAACCTGGTCTCATGCCACCCCAACCAGGCTCACACCCCCTGTTCTAACCTGTCAGAGTCCACAAACATAGTGGTACTTTGGTATCTTCCCCTGAGGCCTTCAGTCTGCAATCCCTGCTGGCCAGTGCAAGAGTGACTTTCCCTAATGGGGTGCCCAGGACACAGGAGGGGTCAGCAGGTCTGTAGCAGTTCAGAGATACTTTTGACAGGGAGAGGCACACCTGGAGGTGCTTAGGGCTTACTCCTGGCAGGGTTTAGGGACCTATGTGCCCTCATACTGTTGCTCCAGACCCTCAGCAATACTCTCACCCGCTTCATGCGGACACTGCGCCGCTCCAGGGAGTTCCGGACAAAGGGCGGCTTCCTAGACAGAGTGGAGCTGTCACTGTCACTCCGATTCAGCTGCCAGAGACAAAAACAAGTGCAACTATAAGTGTAGTGCCTTTAGCAAATGCCCTACAGAAAGGTGGTGAAGGAGCCACATTCAATAAACAACCGAATTTCCTGTTCTTGGGAAGTGTAAACAGTTGGGGCATGGGAACAAAATGCTGGGACAAGCCTGACATGATGCTTCTGCCTGGGCAGTGTCACCACTGAGTGGCACCAGTGAGAATCCAGGCTGTGGCATTCAGATAGATACATCTGAAGCTGGCCAGCATGAGACTTGGGCCAGTGTTGTTTGTCTCTCCTTGAGCTCCTCAGACCAGGCAGCTGCATGGTTCTTCACTGTGGCCACAGGGCTGGGGTCCCCCTTCTAGGGACCCTTTTGGCCACTTGACCTTTGACCCTCCTCCAGAGGCCTGATAGTCCTTACCCCTGGTCTGAAGTCAATGGGATGCTTTAAGTCTGGGGGTGGGTTCCCTCTGTCCCAGGGAGTATAGTAGTCTCTCTCTCTCTCTCTCTCTCTCTCTCTCTCTCTCTCTCTCTCTCTCTCTCTCTCTCTCTCTCTCTCTCGCTCTCTGTCTCTCTCTCTTTTCTCTCTCTGTCTCTCTGTCTCTCTCTCTGTCTCTCTGTCTCTCTCTCTCTCTCCTGCCCCTCAGAGCTTACTCCTGGCTTTGCACTCATGATTCATTCCTGGCAGTACTTGGGGAACCATATCGGGTGTCAGGGATTCAAACCAGGTTAGGTACAAGACAAGCACCCTCCCCACTGTAGTAATTTTCTGCTCCCACTTATCTGCTGAGTCCTTTTAGTGTGTGTGTGTGTGTGTGTTGTGTGTGTGTGTGTGTGTGTGTGTGTGTGTGTGTGTAAAGCAGACAGTTTTTATTGAAATTTACTTAGAAAGACATGAAAGGGAGAAATATGTGCTCAAGAGAGAACACAGGCTTCTGCAGAATGGAGACAGGCAAGCAAAAAGGCAGTAATACGTGTACAAGAAAGAACATCACAGACTTTTAGAGCAAGTCCTTCTTGCAGGAGATTCACAAACAGTAGGAGCGGCCTGCCCCTTTGAGCATCATATATGGGAACACCAGCACCTGAACTCTTGACCCTGAGCTTGACAGTCAAGACCTCTAGCCACTGAGCCCTCTCTGAGGCCCCAACTCCAATCCTTAAAATAACCCCATGCAGCTTCCCATTACTACATGATAGGGTGGAAACCAAAGATCTGAGCCTAGACTAGCTCTGTTATGAGAAGAACTAGAATTTATGCCAGGAAGAGGCAGATGCTTACCCTGCACACATGCTGGCTCTGGGGCCCTGGGGAGAAAGTCTTGGAGCGGATGATGGTGCTCCCTCGCAGAAATGGCCCTGGGGATGGGGTGCCCACTCGCCCATCCTTGGGCCGCACCACAGGGGGAGAGGGTGCTGGTGTCTCTGTGTTGGTCTCTTTGTCAACCTGGGGAAAAAGTCAGAGCTTAGATGCGGCCAATATCTAGACCCTGCTGAAGTCTGTCATGAGGCTGACTGCAAAACTGCACCCCACTGCTATCAGCTTAATCTCTGGCCCCATGCACCTCTGGGGGCTTCCACAACTCCAGCCTGGACCCCAGGGGCTTAGTGTTGTACCCATCCCATCATGGCATCCTTCAGTAGTATCTGCAGCCCCCCAAAATCAATATACAGAAGCAGGGAAAGACTTCAGTACTGAAGGTCTGGCTTTCAACTCTCTCCAAGCCGTGTTCCTTTTTTTGTTTTGTTTTAGACCATGCCTAGCGATGCTCAGGGGTTACTCCTGGCTCTGTGATCACGAATCATGCCTGGAGGTCTCAGGGTGACTAGATGGGGTCCCAGATTGACCCCATGCAAAGCTAATACTCTATATGCTATGCAATCCTCTGGTCCCATTCACTTGCTAGGTTGACAATGCTGTCCTATATCCCCAGCCCCCCACAGCAGATGCTATCAGAACCTCATGAGCTATCAGCTCCTTTTGGGGCTGGGAAGATGGTTTGCAGGGCAAGAGTGTGTGCTTGGTATGTGGGAGCCTCAGATTCAATCTCCGGTGCCAAAGATTCCGCTAAGAACTCCTGGGAGACACCTCTATACACTGAGCTTATATTGTCCTCACTGAGTGTCACTGGTGTGGCCCCAGACAGGAAAACTCCCTAAACACCACCTTCCTTTTTTTTTGGTTTTTGGGTCACACCTGGCAGTGCTCAGGAGTTACTCCTGGCTCTATACTCAGGAATTATTCCTGGCAAGCTTGGGACCATATGGGGTGCCAGGGATCTAATTTGGATTGGCCCCGTGCAAGGTACACGCCCTGCCTGCTGTGTAGGTATTGCTCTGGCCCACAATGCCTTCATTTTAGTAGAAAAAATTATTCAAAGATTATCTCTGAGTGTGTAGTCACAGAGAAGGCAGTACAAGGTTTCCTGCAACATTCCGCTCCTGGCAAGTGTGACCCTCATAGGCACTCCAAGGCCTCCCTCTGTTGCCCAGAGCCCTGCAGAGAAAGAAGCCCAAACTCTGGTGGGGATATGGATTCTGACATCATGCAGCCTGAAGCCAGAGTCCTGCAGAGCTTAGCTGCTCTTTGTCCCCAGGTACTCTGAACTGGCTGAGTGAATGCACACATGCCTTCCTCATAAAAACTCAGGGTCCAGGGTATGTAGCTCATGCCTTGCCTGTGCAGCAAGTGGATGCTGCAGGCCCCAAATCTAGACTCCCAGCCTGTAAAGCCTGAGATGTCTCCATTTCAGGAAGCAGGAGAGATGAAGGGGTAGTAGTCTGCCCTGCTAGGCTGCCTCCAAAGGAGCAGAAATGGAGGAGGGGTGAGAAAGTCATCCTTCCAACCTGTTTTGTTTTGTTTTGTTTTGTTGTAGTTTTGGTTTTTGGATCACACCCACACCACAGGAATAACTCCTGCTGTGTACACAGGGGATCACTCCTAGTTCTTCGATCAGAGATCACTCTTGGCTCGGTGCTCAGGGATCACTTTTGGTTCTGTGCTCAGGGCTGACTTATTGCTCTATGCTCTATGCTCAGGGATCACTCCTAGTGGACTCAGGGGACCACCTGAGGTCCTGGGGGTTAATTCCAGGTGGCTGTGTGCATGGCAAGTACCCGATTTAGCCCCAAGGTCACCCCCTTCTGAGAGTCTGCTGAAATTAGAGAATAAAACTATCCTGAGCCTTTTCTTTTCTTTCTTTATCTCTCGTCACACGTGGTGGTTCTGGGGTTACTCCTTGTGCTGCTTAGGTTGAACCTGGAGTTCCTGCATTAAAGCCCCAGCTCTCCAAAAGCTTCTCCGGACTATACCAGGATACCTCTTCGCAGTTGCCCACATCTCTACCTTTAAGGCTGGGTGCTCCTCTGCATTGGGGGAGGCTTTCTCAGCAAAAACGTCCTCCTCCACCTCCTCAGTTGTCGCCTCATTCTCGCTGCTCTCCTCAAACCTCCTGTGATGACAAAGTGCTTGGTTATCCCTCAGATCTACTCACCTGCCTTGTTTTGTTTCGTTTTGGCTACACTCAGCGATGCTCAGGGGTTACTCCTCACTCTACACTCAGAAACTGCTCCTGGCTCAAGGGACCATATAGGATGCCCAGGATCGAAGCTGTGTCCATCCTGGGTCAGCGGTGTGCAAAGCAAACACCATACCACTGTGCTACCACTCCGGCCCCATTTATTTTTAATTTTTTTTTTTTTGGGTTTTTGGGCCACACCCGGCGATGCTCAGGGGTTACTCCTGGCTGTCTGCTCAGAAATAGCTCCTGGCAGGCACGGGGGACCATATGGGACACCGGGATTCGAACCAACCACCTTTGGTTCTGGATCGGCTGCTTGCAAGGCAAACACCGCTGTGCTATCTCTCCGGGCCCCTATTTTTAATTTTAATATGGAATGCTTCACGAATTTGCATGTCTTTCTTGCTCAGGGGCCATACTAATCTCTGTATCATTCCATTCCAATTTTAGTATACGTGCTGCCAAAGCGAGCACTACCTTTTTTTTTTTTTAGCTTCACAACCAGCTAAGCTCAGGAGTTACTCCTGACTAAGCTTTCAAAAATTACTCTTAAAGGTACTTGGGGGACCATATAGGATGACCAGGATTAAATCCAGGTCAGCTGTGTGCAAGACAAGTGCCTAACCCACTCCCACCCACAAATAATCAATGTTAAGAGGGATCCTTTATAGATAACACCAAACATAGACAGCATGCAGGGGAATGAGTTTGGCGCCTCTGCTCCAAAAGGACTTTGTTCATGCATGTGAGAGGTGGATTTGCATGTGTGGATTCAATCCCTAGCACCACCCCCTCCCAAACACACACACACCTCAGCCCAAGATCCCCTTTTGGGGATCTTGCTTTCATAACCTCTCCCTAATCACCTCTGCCATTATTGATTAGATCTGATTTTTCTAGCATTTTCTAGAAGAATACATATGGACTCTGGGGCCGGAGTGATAGCACAGAAGTAGGGCATTTGCCTTGCACGCGGCCAACCCAGGATGGATGGTTGTTCAAATACTGACATCCCATCTGGTCCCCCAAGCCTGCCAGGGGTGATTTCTGAATGTAGAGCTAGGAGTAACCCCTGAGTGCCACCAGGTGTGATCCAAAAACCAAAAAAAACAAAAAACAAAAAACAAAATGTATATGGGCTTTACACAGTAAGTATTGTCTGTAGCAGTAATTATTGTACTTTTTGCATTCTCAGTAATTACCATATTTCATCACAGTGTCATTGCCGGTTTCCTTTTTCTTGTTTTGTTTTTGTGGATCATACTCAGCAGGGCTCAAAGCTTATCCCTGGCCCTGCACTCCCGGATTACTGCTGACAGTGCTCAGGGGACCAAATGGGATGGGGGACCAAGGTTGGCCATATGCAAGACAAGCATCGTCCCTATTGCAATATTTATCTGGTCTTTTTTAGTTTGTTTTTTTTTTTGGGGGGGTGCCCACCCTATGATGCTTAGGGGTTACTCCTGGCTATGTGTTCAGAAATCACTCCTGGCTAGGGGAATCATATGGGATACCGGGGATTGAACCAGGTCTGTCCTGGATCTGCAGCATACAAGGCAAATGCCCTACTGCTGTGCTATCGCTACGGCCCCTTATCTGGTCTTTTTAAAGACTTTTTGTACCCTCCAAACGTGGTGTATTCCATTACAAGAAGTTAGAAAATTCCTGAAAAAAAAAAAATGGGAGGAGAGATGTGGTACTGGAAGGAGCTAATGACAAGATCCTATTGCAGAACAATTCCACAGTTACTGTTATTTTGTTTGTTTGTTTGTTTTGGGGCCACACCCTGTGACGCTCAGGGGTTACTCCTGACTCTGCACTTAGGAATTGCTCCTGGTGATGCTGGGTGGACCATATGAGATGCTTGGGATCAAATTTGCATGCATTGGCCACATGAAAAACAAGCACTGTTATCACTGTACTATCTATCTAACTCCTGCTAACATGTTAAACACACATGCCATGGAACCTAGCAAAATCACCTCTCTGCCTTAGACACATATTCCCAAAAATTACCAGGGGAGACAGCTACAAGAATTTTCATTCTGGCATTACTGATGAAGAAGGCCCACACTCTGCCCAGGCCCTGTATTTGGGGCCACACCTGTTCATACCTAGGGGAGACCAAGAGATGCTGGGGTTCAAACCCAGAGCACTAACATGAAGTATATGAGCTCCGCCATTTGTTATTTTTTCAGGGCAGTGATCACACCTGGCTGTGTTCAGAACTTACTTTTGGCTCTATACTCAGGCATTACTCCTGGCAGTTCTAGGAAGACCATATGGGATGCCAAGGATCAAACCTAGGTCAGTCACATTCAGGGCAAGCATTCTACCTACTGGTCTTTGGCTCTGGCCCAAACTCCACCCTTTGAACCTTCTCCCTGGCCCTAGTCTTTATTTTTTAATACCCTTTGGTGCCCAGTGCCCCCCACCCCCTTTGGGTCACACCCGGCGGCACTCAGGGGTTACTCTTGGCTCTACACTCAGAAATTACTCATGGCAGGCATGGGAACCATTTGGGATGCTGGGATTCGAACCACCTTCTGTCCTGGGTTGGCTGCATGTAAGGTAAGTGCCCTACTGCTGTGCTATCTCTCTGGCCCCTATTTTCTAATACTCTTTGATTTTGTTTTGCCTGTATATGGATTTTGGGGGTAGGGAAGAACACTCAGGGTTTATTTATTCCAGCCTCTGTGCTCAGGGATCATTCCTGGCAATGTACTGGAGATGTTATAGGATACTAGGGATTGAATCGGAGTGGGCTGCATGCCAAAAAATCACCCCAAACCTACATTCTCTCTCTAGCCCTTGTAGATGGATATGAAGGAGGAATAAAAAAAACTAGTTCTTTTTTTTTGTTTTTTTTTTTTTTTTTTTTTTGGTTTTTGGGCCACACCCGGCAGCGCTCAGGGGTTACTCCTGGCTCTATGCTCAGAAATCGCTCCTGAGGCTCAGTGGATCAAATGGGATGCTGGGATTCGAACCACCAACCTTCTAATTGCAAGGCAAATGCCTTACCTCCATGCTATCTCTCTGGCCCCAAAAGAACTAGTTTTGTGATGGTTCTTTACACTCAGGAAACCTAAGTAAAATGAGGAGCAGGAATCACAAGTGAACTTGGGTACTAAGGGAGAAAACCTGACTAAGAGGAGGGGTAAGAATCACACAGTGGCCTTAGGTGTTGATGGAGGAAACTTGAATAAGAGGAACATTAAAAATCACACGATGGGGGCCAGAGCAAGAGCACAGTGGTAGGGCATTTGTCTTGCATGTGGCTGACTCGAGACGAACCTGGGTTTGATCCCTAGCATCCCATTTGTTCCCTCGAGCCTGCCAGGAGTGATTTTGAGTGCAGAGCCAGGAGGAACCCCTAAGCACTACTGAGTGTGCCACTCCCCAAAACAGACAAACAAAAAATAATCACACAATGGGCCTGGGGTACTGAGAGAAGAGGTGCAAATCCCAATAGCAGGCTAGTGTTTTAGAGACCCCCAATCCCTACCCCAAGTAGGCCTGCAAGCCTCGTTAGCATTCTAGAGCCAAAGGAAGCCTCTGTGCTGGGAAAAGCACTGCAGATGGATTTACCCACAAACAGCAGCCTGGGATTCCCAGCCCTCTTTGTCAGTCAGTGTCTGGGCAAGTCTGAATGGCTGAGGGTGGGGGAGAGGGGGCCACAAGGGGAGAGAGAACAGAGGCGGTTGCTAGGAGCTGGCGTGAAAAGTCTTCACATGGGTTTGGAATTTGTCAGAAACCATTGATCCCGTGCCAGAGTTTTGGAAGACAGGTCCTGGGCCTATTTCCGGCATCAGACCTTCGCCTGCGAATCACAGTCATGATCATCTTAGTAGAGGGAAAGAGAGGGAGAGCGAAGAAGAGGGGCAGAGAGAAAAAGTAAGTGAGGAGAGAGAAAAAAGTGAGAGACAATGTGAAAGAGAGAGTGAGAGAGGGTATGAAAGAGTATGAAAGAGAGAGTGACTTTCAGTTCAGGATGTGTTACACGGGCTTTCTTAAAATGTAAACCCATTGGCCTAATGAATCTTTCATATTTAGGTGGCCACATTTTGCCTGCCAATACTTGGTGTAAAGAAGAATCCCTCATCTCCACTGTATACTACTTTGGGTGTTATCACCAAAGGAACTGTCATTGAGGTCAACGTCAGCGAGTTGGGCCTTGTCACACAGGGAGGCAAGGTTATTTGGGGGAAAAACGCCCAGGTTACCAATAATCTGGAAAATGATGGATGCATCAATGCAGTCTTACTGGTTTAACGGCAGTTTCATAAAAATAACTCCTCGTAATTACAGAAGACCAGACACCAGTCAGGAAAGCCACTATTAAGCTACAGTCATCAAGAAAAATGCATATTGCACAAAACATTAAAGTGGTCCAGGCTTAAAAAAAAGAGAGTGAGAAGCACCTTTTTTTTTTTTTTTTTTTTTTTTTTTTTGGGATTTTGGGTCACACCCGGTAGCACTCGGATTACTCCTGGCTCTATACTAAGAAATTGCTCCCAGCAGGCACAGGGGACCATATGGGAGGCCTGGATTCGAACCACCATCCTTCTGCATGCAAGGCAAATGCCCTATCTCCATGCTATCTCTCCGACTCAAGGGGCACTTTTTTTTTGTTTGTTTTTGTTTTGTTTTTGGACCATACTCCAGGCTCTGTACTCAGGAATTACTCCTGGAGGTGCTTGAGGGTCCATATGGGATGCAAGGGATTGAACCAAGGTGGCCATGAACAAAGCAAATGTCCTACCCACTATTCTATTCCTCTAGCCTCCCAAAGTGAGACACTTTAGAGAGAACTCCAATACAGACACACAGGCAGAAACGTCAGGTACTGACCATCCTCCAGAGCAGAGAGGGATGGAGACAGAGGAAACAGTGAAAGAGGCTTCAATCCAGGCACTGAAGCCAGTCCAATGATGTTTTCTGGACTGTGAATCAAGGAGTAGTTTCCATCTTTGTATAAGGCTGGGGGTGGGGGGGGGGGGAAGCACATGCAGAGGAGAAATGTTTTGTAGAACACAGAACTGATTCTGTGCAATTCTTTAGTTTGGGGATTACACTGAAGGTGCTGGGGGGGGGGTGTTGTTTAAGGCAGAGCTAAGGAAGCATTTGGACCAGGGGTTCCTAGCAGATACTCTAGCCCTTGGAGCCATCTCTGGGCCAGTAAAATTAAATATCAATGGCAACAAAGTAGAGTTGGAGAGTGTGTGGTTTTTCACAGCTTCTATATCCTGACAGCAGAGCTAAGTAGATGCACCAGGCAAAGAAAGACCCAAGAAGCAGCCGTATTTTCTATCTGGTTCTTTCCAGAAAGCACTGCTGGACCCTGCACCCCAGGATACCAAGGCAAGAGTCTAACAACTGCATAGCATGGAAGGTTGCCCAAGGATCATGGTGGTCTGTGCTCATGGACCATGGTGGTCTGTGCTCAATGCGTAGCATGAATGCATTTACAGAGTGTACAAATGCCTCCAGAAAACAATAGGTGCTTCTTAAAAACCTGTATTTCACAGATGAGCAAACAGAAGTTCAGAGCAGTGGCACTTGGCAGGCTGAGACTTCATAAGTTAGACCATTTAGAAACTCACAGCCACCCCCGGAGCCAGGGTCCTCCAGGAAGTCAGCAGAGTAAAAGCCCTATTGAATTCCTATCTTTTCAATTCAGAACACCTGTACTGAAACCCCAGACTACTTTCTCCAAAAGGCCAGGCTCAAGTGCTACAAAACTTGTCAAAAAGATATCTGGGGGCCAGAGAGATAGCATGGAGGTAGGGTGTTTGCCTTGCATGTAGAAGGGGGGCTGGAGAGATAGGATGGAGGTAGGGTGTTTGCTTTGCATGCAGAAGGACGGTGTTTCGAGTCCCAACATCCCATATAGTCCCCCAAGCCTGCCAGGAGTGATTTCTGAGCCTAGAGCCAGGAGGAACCCCTGAGCGCTGCTGGGTGTGACCCAAAAACCAAAAACCAAAAAAAAAATGTATCTGAGCCACAACCAGTGGAATTCCTGGGGGATGGGGGATGAGGGATGAGGTCAAGGGGACCATGAGGTGCTGGGAATCAAACTTGTGCTCTTGCATGATAAATATGTGGTCCGGCTCTGCACACCTGCTCTCTGCCCAGCTGGTACTCAGCAATATTCCTAATCTTTGCCTTAGTAATTCTGCCTTCTATGGAAAAGTGTGCTCTGAGCAGTTTCTTCTGTCCGTTCTGCTGGTCCAAGCCGTGGCTGTTTTCCCTTCTAGGATCACACAAGCAGAGAATGCCTTGCCTTGCAGTGGTGGCCTCAGAGGGGAGGGAAAGGACAGTGGCTAGAAGGACACAGGCTTTGGGCTTCTGGAATGTAGGTAATGTTCACTTCCTGAGCTGGGTGCTGCCTGCGTGGGCAATTTAATTTCCTGAAAGTTCATTAATCTGGACACTTAGGTGAACTTTTCGGTCCATATATTCTAACAGAGATAAAAAGTTTTAAAATGGCTTTGGGGGGAGGGGGAAGCTATATACAGAGAGAATACAGCAAGGGGGGTGCTTGCTTGTACACAGCCAACCTGGGTTCCATCTCAGCACTACATATGGTCCTCTGAGCCTGCCAGCAATGATCCCTGAGCATAGAGCAAGGAATAACTCCTGAGTACTGCTGGGTGTGGCCCAAATACTTTGCCCCAACACACATACTCTCTCTCTCTCTCTCTCTCTCTCTCTCTCTCTCTCTCTCTCTCTCTCTCTCTCTCTCTCTGTCTCTGTCTCTCTCTCTCTCTCACTCTCTCTTCCCCCTCCCCCCCTTATACAAAAGAGCTGAACCTAGTTCTGTAATTGCACTCTTAGGAAAGAGTGCCTCAGTTTCCTCAAAGTGGTTTCCCTGGTTGTTGTGGGGGAGGGGGTGCCCCTCGCTTACCAGCTTTCCTCAGTTGGCTGTACTCTATTTCTTCCTTCCTGTCTCTTCTCCAATTCCATTGCTGTCTGTTCCAGCAGAGCCGACACTGCGTCCTGCAGAAGTGACAAGGGCCAATGATTGGTCTCTAAGGGTTACTTTGATGTAGCTCCACTGGGTAACTCAGAGAAACTTCCCCAAAGTCCAAAACTGGGTGAGGACCTATGTCCCTAAGGTCCCATGCACAAAGGCATCAGATCATTGTTTTTGTTTTTAGAGCCACATCTGGAGGTGCTTGGGGCTTACTTCTGGCTCTGTGCCCAGGGGTCACTCCTAGAGATGCTTGGGAGACCCGGTGGGATGCTGGGATTGAACCTGAGTAGGTCGACTGCAAGGCAAATGCCCTACCTGCTATGCTATCACTATAGTTCCTGTCACATTCTTTTTCGCCTGTTTTTCAGTCACATCTGGCGAAGCTCAGTGGCTACTCCTGGCTCTGTGCACCAATTGGTGCTGGGGAGACTATCTGGGACACTATCAATCCAACACTGGTTGTCACCTACAAGGCAAATGCCCTACCCACTTTGCTATCACTCTGGCCCCTGTCACTCTTACTGAGAGTTCTCTCTAAATACACCTCTGAAGCTTCACAACAATCTTCACAGACATAGGTCAGACATGAGAATGTGGAGGCTCAGGACATATCACCCCACTAAGAAACAGCCCAGGTGCTACCTTTCCCTAATACCTTGCTGCTGTTTTATGAGGTCAAGGCCAGGTCAAGGTGTGAAACAGCATCACCACTTAACCTTACACCTCCTTTTTTGTATTATGTCATCAAAACCCCACAAATTTCCACTTGCCATGTTAGTTAAGGTGACCCAAGGAATTGAACAGGAAAGAAAGGCCCCAGGTGAGAGGTCCAGCTGCAGATGGGGAGCTCCCTGCCTTGAAGGCTTCTCTCTTCATGCAGTTCTCTCCTGTCACTCCCTTTGGCTCTGAGGGGTACAGAGGCTCACCGTGCTTTCAGGCCCTGGGCTGGGGGGCAGGACTCCCACTGGCCTTGGCTCCCTGATCTGTTGCTTCAAGTATTTGTAACTCAGGAGGTTGTACCAGCGTGTCGACCTCTCCCCAGAGCGGCTGACTTCAGCAAGGCTGATCTGCGCACCTCCCTGTGAGGATGGGAAAGAGAAGACTGTGAACAAGGGGACCAGGGTTTTTGGGGAACCCCTGCTGGGAAGAGTGGTTTCTAGGGGAGAGGAGTTGCTTCCTAGGGAGATTTTTAGGGGGAACCATGTCTAGTAACCATTTTCTTCTCACTCTTCACTACCATACTCCCTCATGCCTTTGCTCATTTGTGACACCTTTTGCTTTGTTGGAGGGGTGGGAGGGGTCCCCCAAGTCAAGCTTAAGAGATCTGGAGGCGTGTGTCCTCCTAGGGATTCTCAGCCAATAGGCTAGAGGTTCAATGCTTTCACCACACCAGGGATGTGATTCTGACTCCAAAACGGAAGATGTGAATCCATACTCATACTTCTGGGGAGATAGACAAATACATTGAGATTAAGATACAGCAAATGCTGGGTGATGTTTAAGAAGTGGGGGCTGTGGAACTGGGGGGTTGGGGTGCAGAGATGACCCCAGAAGTCATTATCTGCCACCTTATCATTCTGGTAAGCACAGCTCAGCTGGGTACACTGGATGCATATTGCATGCAGTCTGTGAATGAATTTACATGTTTGTTCATTTGTTCAACACATACATCCCTGTGGGCTTGGCTTTGTGAGGAGCTACAGGATTCAAATAAATTCGGATAAAATTCCTGCCCTCAGCAACAGTACAGTGGAAAGGGCACTTACCTTACACACACAGTTGACCAGGTGACCCTGGTTCAATCCCCAGAATCCCATATGGTCCCTTGAGGACAGCCAGGAATGGTTTCTGAGCACTGCAGTTGCAACACCCGAACAAAAACACACACACAAAAAATTCCTGCCTCTTGAGCACATATTGGAGTCTGAGATGGAATGGGGTGGAATGGAGAGGCAGACCCACAAATAGGTAAAGTCTATAGACTCTGTTCCACTGAATCTAAGATAACATCAACTATAAGGGGTATTATTCATTCTTTATTTTTGGTAACTCCTCTCCTGGAAGTGCTTTGGCCTTCCTCCTGGCTCTTTTTTTTTTTCTTTTTGGACCACACCCAGTGATGCTCATGGGATACTCCTGGCTCTGCACTCAGAAATCACTTCTGGCTCGAGGGACCATATGGGATGGCGGGGATCAAACCAAGGTCCGTCCTGGATCAGCTGCCTGCAACCCGCCCTACCACTGCTCCATCACTCCAGCCCTCTCCTGGTTCTTTTGTTAGAGCTCACTACTGGTGTGTTCAGGGAATCTGCCCCTAGTCCCTAACATATTTATTTATTTATTTATTTATTTATTTATTTATTTATTTATTTATTTATTTATTTATTTATTTATTAACATATACCTTTAATTCCTATAGCACTAAGAAGGAATAATAATCACTTGATTTACACAAACTAAACAAAATACTTATGTTAGAGTTAACATAGTAAGACACTTAGGTATACTTTCTCCCCTCAGATAACGTAACATATGTGGTAATTTTCTGGTCTGATCTGACATTAACTCATCAATAATGTCTGCCTTTAACAATAACAAATATAAACATTTTGAGGTGGGAGGAAAGAAAATGAAGATACTCATTGGATTCTGAGAGATAGCATAAGTGGGTAGGGGACTTGCATGCAGCTGACCCTGGTTCAGTCTCCAGCAATCATAAGGTGTTTTGATACCTGAGTGAAGAACCAGGAGTAAGCCCAGCATACTGCTGGATATGATCCAGAAACAAATAAATTAAAAAAAAAGCCTGATTTTTTTGTTTACCATATTCAGTGACGCTCAGAGATTACTACTGGCTCTATTCACAGGAATCTACTGGCAGTACTCAGGGGACCATATGGGGTGCTAAAGTGAGAGGCACTTATTCAGTCAGGCCACACTGTTCTATCTGGGGTCCACAACAG
The DNA here is from genome assembly GCF_024139225.1 of Suncus etruscus. Classification (NCBI taxonomy): domain Eukaryota; kingdom Metazoa; phylum Chordata; class Mammalia; order Eulipotyphla; family Soricidae; genus Suncus; species Suncus etruscus. Next base: position 122,941,083 of record NC_064853.1, read on the forward strand.
ACCAGGAAGCCAGGCCCCTGGTCCAGCACTTCCCTTCAGAGAGAGCAGACAGGGTGATCTGACATTCCTGTCCTCATCAGGTGTGGGAACACTGGTCTCTCATTGGACAAGAGAGTCTGGCTGCTGTCACAGCAACCAGCAGAGGCCAGACCTCAATTAGGAGGAGGAAAAAAACCATCCAATTAGGAGCAGGAACTAGAAAGGGGGGCCCTGGGACTGCCTGGAGCAGGGGCAGAAATACTTCACCAGAGGAGCCTGGGCTTTCTGCCGTGTTATTCTACCTGCAAAAATCTTCCAGCTTACAAGTGTTCAGATCCCCTGAAGAAAACACGAAAGGACTGAGAGACCCCAGTCTGTAGACTTTGGGGAATTCTGCCTCTCAGTGCTTCATTTTCTTTCTTGTATTTTTAAAATTGGTTTTGGGGCCATACCCATCAAAGCTCAAGGGTTATTCCTGGCTCTGTGCTTAAGAATTACTTTCGGTTGGTTCAGAAATCATCTGAGATGCCAGATCAAACCCTGATTGACAATGTGCAAGGCAAACTAATGTCTTCCTGGTTATACTATCTCATCAACCCGGGATGCCTTATTTTCTTCACTGCATAATGGTACCTACTTTAGGTATAGGGAGCTAGTACAGTAAATGCTTGCCTTGCACATCCTGATTTAATCCCCAGCACCTCTTAAGGTCCTGCCAGGGGTGAGCCCAGAATGCAGAATCAGGAGCAAACCCTGTTTGCCATATAATACAAAACAAAAAACCCAATGGTGCCTTGTTTTTAAAATGGGTGAGGATTGAGAGCTTTAGCTTTGTCTGCCTTGGACTATAGCAGTACTACACTATGGTCAATAGTGATCACAGTATCAATATCCATGGCACAGTGAGAGGGTTGAGCTCCAGTAAGGGCCAACCGAGATGTGTCGCTTTACCCCATGCACCCCAATGTGTGCTCCAGGGTCTGGTGGTCTTGCAGGGACCTTGTACAAAATGCAGACTCAGTCAGGTCTCAGTCTCACAGATCTGCACAAATCATATGGTCCCCCAAGCCAGGAGCGACTTCTGAGCGCATAGCCAGGAGTAACCCCTGAGCGTCACCGGGTGTGGCCCAAAAACAAAAAAAAAAAAAACAACAAAAAAAAAAACAAAAAAAAAAAAAACAGAGCCTGATCTCTCACCAGCATCCTGGGCAATCCTGCACCTTACAAGAGGGCTACAGTTTCAGAGTGCCCCTCTTGGGCTCTTCAGAGAAGTGATTGTGAAGGCCAAAGTGGCAGCAGACAAGGGGACCCATAGAGAATTGAAGTCTTGGTCAGAGCAGCCCCACCTGCCATGGAAGAGAAAGGCCTATTGGCACAAACAAGAATGGAGAGCAAAACTGCCATGTAGGGATGGAAGGATGGTCCAGAATGGAGGGCACTTGCCATGCACAGGGCTGACCTGGGTTCAGAGCCAGGTTCACTCCTGGGCACAGCGGGGGTGGCTCAAGCAAACACACAGAAAAAATGGTGACATGCTCAAAGCAGGATTGGCATGTATGCCAAAAAACAAAAACAAAAACAAAAAACAAAAAACAAAAACCAGCTCTCCTCCACCTCTCTGCCTCCCTAGGCTGCCTTTAGACTCTGCATGCTCCAGATTCCTGGAAGTGGGAGAGGGCAGAGATGCTTTTTGGGGCATCTCTGTTGCAGCTGTAGTTGCTATTTGGCTTAGTGGTGGGGGGCACACCAAGTAGAGCTCAGGGATTACTACTGACAGTGCATGAGGGACCTTATGGGATAGCAGGGATTGAACCTGCATCAGCCACTGCAAGGCAAGCATCCTACCAATGAACTATTGTGTTGGACTTCTGTAGCACTGCTGACACTGCAGGTATGACCATACAGGTGGCCAGTGGTCAGCATTCTCCGGGGCTCAGCCACTTAAGCAGTACTTTGGGTAGGTGTTGCTTTCTCCCTCACCACTCTGGCCATTCTGAGAATATGGTCCAGAGGCTAGCCCAAGGTAAGTGCCCCACTGGCATGGTGGCGCTAGAGATAAGGTGCCTGCCTTGCCTTCGTTAGCCTAGGATGGACCGCAGTTCGATCCCCCGGTGTCCCATATGGTCCCCCAAGCCAGGAGTGATTTCTGAGTGCATAGACAGGAGTAACCTCTGAGCGTTACCAGGTGTGGCCCAAAAACCAAAAAAAAAAAAAAAAAAGTTAAGTGCCCTAGATCTTCCAACCTGTATGTGCCCCCACTCTTGTGAAATGGTCAGCTCAGGACAGTTGGCTGGCTGGCCAAGCTCTTACCAGACACTCCTCCATGTGGTTGTGGTCCGTGGTGCAGACATCCACTCGTAAGGTCTTCTGGTGCAGAGCTGGGTAGGATGCACACACCCAGAAGGCTTCGTTGAACTGGAGGCTGTCAGCATAGTCCAGGGGTCGTGTTCGAAATAGGCAGATTGTGCTCTCAGAGCAAGGCAGAATGGCGACTCGGATGTTACTGGAAGGGATGGAAGTGCAGAGGGCTAGTTCAGCCCAGGGCTGGAGTTCACAACCACGGCAAACCCCGATGTTATTACAGCAGATGAGAGCTTGTGTTTTTTCAAGTCCATTCTGTTGTTTTGGGGCAATACCCAGCAATGCTAGGGCTTACTCCTGGCTCAGTACTCAGGGATCACTCCTGGGTACTCAGGAGACCCTGGGTTGGCATGTGCAAGTGCCCTCCCCACTATATTATAGCTCTGGCTTCTTATTTATGTATTTATTTAATTCTGGGCCACACCCAGCCATGCTCAGGGGTTACTTCTGGCTCTCTGCTCAGAAATCACTCCTGGCAGGCACGGGGGACCATATGGGATGCCGGGATTTAAACCAACGCAGGTCCTAGGTCGGCCACTTGCAAGGTAAACGCCCTACCACTGTGCTATCTCTCCAGCCCCCCTTATTTATTCTTAGGTTATTGTGGGAACTGCATTCAGTGATACTCAGGGAGCTAAGAACTTTCCTTGGCAGTGCTCAGGTGTGGTGGTACTGGGGAGATGGGTTAGACAGGATGAGGAATCAGGCCCAGGGCCTTGCATATGCTAGCTATGTGCTGTGCCATATGTTGCTATACCCAACCCCAGAGAGCTTCCCTCTGGAGATCATGACTGCCACAGATCTGCACTTTGCCTCAAGGCCACATGCACTGAGGAGAACTGTAGGGTTTGGGAAGATGGTGCCAAGTGGCATGTGAGAACCCCAAATCAACTCTTGGCTCTGTATAGTGCCCTGAACATGGTCAGGTGTGGTTTAAATCCAAAAAAGAAAGACCACTATGGTGTCTGGGGTCCAGGAGAAGAGGTCACTGAGGACACATCCATGCCATCAGCCCACACTCACACTTTCTGATCTTGCTGCACCAACAGAGCAGAAAGGTTGCTCAACTGGATAATCAATATTGCAAACTGCTTATTCTTCTCATCATACCTGCAATGAAAAGGGGCATGTGAAATGAAGCTTGTGAGCAACTTTTTTCTTTTTCTCTCTTTATAATCTCTTATCAGCTGTTCTAAGCAGGGTGGGGTACTGAGAACAGGCAGAGAACATTGCTACATGCAGAGACTGAGAGGCTGCCTGCATTTTTCTTTCTTTTCTTTCTCTGTCCTTCCTCCCACCCTCCCTCTCTCCTACCTTCCTCCCCCCCTTTCCTTTCACTTTTTTTTTAAGCTTCTGGGCCACAGTCGGCAGTATTCAGGGGGTTATGCCTGGTTTTTGGCTCAGAAATCACTCTGGCAGGCTCAGGGGACCATATGGAATGCTGGGATTTGAACCATCGTCAGTCTTGGTTCATCTGCTTGCAAGGCAAATGCCCTACCGCTGTGCTATCTCTCCAGCCCCTCTCTCTTCTTTCTTGGCCGCACCTTGTACTCAATACTTATTTCTGACTCTCCACTCAGGAATCAGTCCTGGAAGTACTCATGGATACTAGAAATCAAACCCGGCCACGTGCAAGGCAAATGCCCTACCAACTGTCCTATATAGCACTCGCACCTATGTGTTTCTCTTTTGCAAGATCAGAAGCCAGGTAGGAGGAAAGAGGGCACCCAGAACACAACTTTCAGCAGGTTAAGCTCTTCCTTGCCTAGGCAACCCTGAAAACAAGGACTTCTCTCCCTCACCCTGCCTCCATCCCAACCCCCATTCACTTACTTCAGGGCCACCTGGACTCGGGTGGCTCCCAGGGCCTCTGACTCGTCACTGTCAAATGTTGTGGCATCAAAAGCACCCAGTCTGGAAGGTGGCAGAGAGATGATCAGGCCCTGCTCAGCCTGGCAAGGTTGTGACCCAGGCAGTTCCCCATAGCTGGCACACTTCCTCCCCAACATGGCCCAGACACCAGTTTGTGGCCATCCCTTATCCCTTCAGTTTTCTTTCTCATGCTCCCCATGTAGCCAAGTGCTCCAACTCTTTCTCTCTCCTCCCCCCTTCTTTCCCTCCCATGATGTAGCCACCTACCGTTGCACTGAAGCCTCATACACGCCACTGTCCCCTGCCACAGATTCATCAGACACGGCAGCTGAGACACAGGCAACTTTCAGGCCACAGCCCTGGGCAGGATTCATAGCTAGAGGGAGAAGAGAGGTTCTGTTTAGAAACTTCGACCTGAGTGTCTTCCCTCTATTGATACCAATTTCAGCCTCTCTGATGTCCAAAGCAAAGCCTGTCTTTCTGGTTTCACAGTGTGAAGTAGTGAGGCTGTTTGGCATCTCAAATGAGGACCCAGACTTTTTAGGATCAAATCTGGGTTCTGTGGGAGCCAAGGGGAAACACTGAAAGGGCTACCTCTGAACAGTGCCTCCACCCAATGCCCCAAATCCCTTTAACCCTAATAGAATGTAGGTTTTGTTTTGGGGCCACACCAGGCACTCTCAGGGGTTACTCCTGGATCTGCACTCAGGACTCAGCATAGGAGGTGCTCAGGGGACCATTTGGGATGCTAGGAATTAAACCTGGGTTGACTGTGTGCAAGGCAAACACCCTCCTCATTGTACTATCACTGTGGCCCTCATAAAAGAATGTGGGAAGGGGATATGACTCAGTAGTCAAGCTCAAGCCATGCATATTTGAGACCTGGGTTCGATTTCCGGCACCCCCAAACCAAACCTGACCAACCAATTTAAGCTTTACTAGTTTAATGCCTTTAAGGGTTGGATTCCTCATGTGTAAAAAGGGGACCGACCACAGCCTTGCCACACTGTATGTGATTTTTGTCTCTGGGTAGACAGCTGAGGGCTATGTAAGGATGGGCTGGCTTCACTGTCCACTGCACACTCATCTCAGTCTCCCTGTTCAAAATTTTGGAGTTGGGGGAGAAGAGGCACATTTGGTAGTGCTTAGTGTTGAGGGATCACTCCTGGGGATTCTCAGGGGACCTATGGGATGCTAGGGATAGCTCTTGGATCATCTGTGGGCAAGGCAAATGTCCTACCTGCTGTACTATTGTTCTGGTCTCAAACAACTATTTTTTATCTGACTCAAATAGGAAAGAGAAAAGACACAGCATTAGGAATGAATGTGAGAAAGAGATTCGGGCCCTGAGTTCAGTTTCCAGTTCTGCATGACCCCCTCAAAAAAATACAGATGGTGCTCCTAACCATTCCTAAGGTGTGACTCCTGTGTGTGTGTGTGTGTGTGTGTGTGTGTGTGTGTGTTTAAAGGGGGTAAGATCTTTCCCTTTTTTCCTTTTCTTTCAAGTTTTGGACACTTGGCAATGCTCAGGGCTTACTCCAGGTCTATGCTCAGGGATCACTCCTGGCAGTATTCAGGAGACCAGATGGGATCCCAAGGAACAAACCCAGGTTGGCTGCATGTAAAGCAAGCACTGTACTATTGCTTCAATCCCTCAGCCTCCAGATCCTTAATGGAAACTACCATGTCTCTGACAGGCTGGAGGGGTGGATTATAGCTCCTGCACTCCAAGCACAGTGGAATGAGTTTAATCTTGTGCCCAGCATGGTCCCAGCAGCTTAGATATCACTAATGCTTGGAGTCAAGTACTGCAATCTCATGTGTGAGCATGGAAGGGCATGTGTGCACCAGGTAACTAGAGAGCATATGGCTGGCTGGTGTCTGAGTGACCCCAGCCACCCAGGAACAATGATCACAGACTGAGGAAAAAGGAGACTGGGATGTCTGATGGAACCCAGACAGGCACTTGTGTGTACCTCTTCTCATTCCTTCCTCTTTGGAGCCAGGTGAAGGGGTGGAGAGATAAATGGGTAAGTGGATGGCTGAGAGGGTTGTGTGGGTGGGTAGATGGATGATGAATTGGTGCATGGGTAAATGGATGAGAGGTAAATGGATGGATAGTGGATGATAGATGGATAAACAGATGGGTGGGTGGATGGATGGATGGGTACCAGTGGATGTTGATGGATTGGTACATGGATGATGAATGGATGGATAGGAAGTAAACGGTGGATAAATTGATGGATGGATTAGAGGACAGAAGGATAGGTGGAAAGGTTAATGGATAAATACGTGGGAGAGTAGATGGATGGATGAGTGGGTAGATAGACATACAAATAGATGAGAGAATGGATGAATGTGCAGATAGATGGGTGGGTGGATGGACAGATATGTAGATGGTGGTTAGATTTCTATGTGAATCCCTGACACAAAGAGAGCGGTCTATAAATGCTGGCCCTAATAAATATGATTATTACTTAGGTCAATAGCTAGACCAAGTTAGTCACCCAATCCTCCACCCTAGACAGCCATCCCTACCTTGGCCCAAAGGTTGACCCTCCGCTCCCGGGTCCTCCAGTCGGAACCTCTCCTGGGCGCTGCTGCCAAGTCCCATTTCGCATAGAGCAGCACTCAGTTCTGGCTCCTCAAATTCCAGTGGGCTCAGGAAGGCATCGGCAGCCAGGAGGGGGTCAGTGATGAGAGGGGAGCAAGGCGGGGACGGAGAGGAGAGGGAAGAGCGGGGGGACAGGGAAGTCATGGATTTGGGGGTGCCAGACAAGGAGCGGAGGGCCTGCAGGCGGCTGCCCCCCTCAGCACGGTGGGTCTTGGCCACCTCATCCTCATGGATGGTGGTGATGCAGCCGGAGGGCCGGAAGCCAGTGGCCCCCTCTAGGAGAAGGAATTCCACCTTGCTCTGCAGCTCTGAGTCCAGCGGCTCCAAGGGCTCATAGTAGAGGTCAGTGAAGCTGGCTGAGGTGGAGGAGTCGAGGCTGGAGGCGGCGAGGGAGCCCCGGCTGGATGTGAGGGAACTTCCAGAGGAAAGCGATTGCATGCTGCCAGAGAGACTGGGACAGGGAGGGGAGGGCAGGTGAAGTGCCATGTTTTTCTTTCTTTCCTTTTCTTTTTGATTTCTTTTGGGCCACACCCGAAATGCTCAGGGTGTGAGCATTACTCCTTTCTGTACCCAGGTATCTCTTAACAGTGCTTGGGGAAATCATATGGAATGCTGGGGACCGAACCTAGCCATTGTTGTGTTGACCATGTGCAAGGCAAACACCCTCCCCACACCAGCCCCAGTGGCATGTTTTTACTTTCTTCTCCCTTATTTTTGAGGGGGCCCACACCTGGCAGTACTCAGGGTTTACTCCTTGTTCTACATTTGGATCACCCCTGGTAAGCTCAATGGATCACATAGGATGCTGATTGGCAGGTTGGCTGCGTGCAATGCAAGTGCCTTGTCTGCTGTACTTTTTGCTTAAGCCCCTCTGAACGTAACTTTTTCATGGGACCCTCTTTTTTGGTTTGCTTTCATTGATTCCATTATTGTTTTCCTGTTTTCAATGTCATAGTTTTCTTTTAAATAAATTATTTAATTGAATCACCATGAGATATAGTTACAAAGTTGTTCATGATTGAGTTTCAGTCATACAATGTCCAATACCCATGCCCTCACCAGTGGACATTTTCTACCACTGATGTCCCCACCTTCTTTCCTGCCCAACACCCTGTCCTGCCTCTCACCTCTATGGCAGATATTTTTCCTTTTCCTTTTCCTTTTCCTTTTCCTTTTCCTTTCCTTTCCTTTCCTTTCCTTTCCTTTCCTTTCCTTTCCTTTCCTTTCCTTTCCTTTCCTTTCCTTTCCTTTCCTTCTTTCTTTCTTTCTTTCTTTCTTTCTTTCTTTCTTTCTTTCTTTCTTTCTTTCTTTCTTTCTTTCTTTCTTTCTTTCTTTCTTTCTTTCTTTCTTTCTTCTTTCCTTCCTTCCTTCCTTCTTTTTTTCCTTCCTTTCCTTCCTTCCTTCCTTCCTTCCTTCCTTCCTTCCTTCCTTCCTTCCTTCCTTCCTTCCTTCCTTCCTTCCTTCCTTCCTTCCTTCCTTCCATCCTCCTTCCTTCCTTCCTCCCTCCCTCCTTCCTTCCTTCCTCCCTCCCTCCTTCCTTCCTTTTTCCCCTCCCTCCCTCTGTCCCTCCCTCCCTCTGTCCCTCCCTCCCTCTCTCTCTTCTTTTCTTTCTTTCTTTCTTTCTTTCTTTCTTTCTTTCTTTCTTTCTTTCTTTCTTTCTTTCTTTCTTTCTTTCTTTCTTTCTTTCTTTCTTTCTTTCTTTCTTTTTCTCTCTCTCTCTCTTTCCTTTCTTTCTTTCCTTTCCTTCCTTCCTTCCTTCCTTCCTTCCTTCCTTCCTTCCTTCCTTCCTTCCTTCCTTCCTTCCTTCCTTCCTTCCTTCCTTCCTTCCTTCCTTCCTTTCTCTCCCCCTCCCTCTCTCCCTCTTCCTCTTAGAAATTGTGATTTGCAACACGGTTACTGATGGGGTATCTATCACGCATATCACTTTACCTACTTTTAGCACCCAGTTCTTGTCCAGAATGATCATTTCCAATTACAGTGATCGCAGAACTCTCTCACGAGCTTCAGGGAGGATTGTGTACCCACCCTTTCATAGCAGTGGCTGCTGAAAATCACAACCAAGCCCATTTTCCTGAGGCCTGAGAATCAGCAAGACTGTGCAAGCAGTAGGTCATGATTCATTTCTGAGCACCCCCTCAAGTGACTCCTGAAGAGGAAGCTAGGAGGAGCCCCCAAGCTCCACCAGGTGTTATCCAAAACCTCAAACCTTCAAAACGTGACATCTTTTTTCCTCAACACGCATTTTCAAAATTCCATTGGCCCCTTCCATTTTCATATTTGTGAGACTTGAATTGAATCCCAAATGTTACTGATTTTCTTCTAGAGAATTCATTCTTGGCATTTTAGTTTCTTTGTCTAAAATAAAACTCAGTATCCTGGGTGTAATTAAAATGGCAGCATCAACATACTGGATGCAAATGAAATGTATGGGGACTGCAGTGATAGTACAGTGGGAAGGTAACTTGCTTTGCATGTGTCCGACATAGTTTCAATTCCCAGCATCATATATGGTTCCCTGAGCATGGCCAGGAATGATTCTTAAATGCAGATCCAGCAGTAACCTCTGAGCACTGTTGGGTGTAGCCTGAACCCCACCAAATGTATTGGAGCCACAGAGATAGTACAGCAGGTAAAGTGCTTGCTTTGTATGTGCAAGACCTGGGTTCAATTCCCAATATCCCATATGATTCCCTAAGCATCACCAGGAGTGGTTCCTGAATGTAGCACCAGAACTAAGTCCTAAGCACTGCTGGGTGTGGCCACAAAACTAAAACTAAAATCAAAAAAGGAAGAAGAAAATATTTAAGTTCCAGCCACACATTGTTGTCCATCGTGACCTAAGACCACTTTTGGCTCCTAAGGAGAGAGCAGGTAGACAGCAATTTAAAGGCCAAAAAGTACCAGAGTTAAGGATTTGATTCCAAAGAAGTTTCTAGCACTGTGTGGTCCCCTTGCCTCCCTCTGAAACCCTTCAGAGTTGAAGAACCCTACCCTGGGCCATGCCCTTCCAATCACTGTGCTTCATACGTTAGCATGTGAGTAAATGTTCACATTTGAGGAGTGGGGAAACTGCAGAAGGCAGAGCCTGGGCTGGGCCCACCTGAGGTGTGGGTACGCTGTACCTGGAAGCCTCCCTGGCCCTACCCCCAGGTACCCCTCTTACCTCTTCAGCTGGGCATGCAGAGCGGCCACCTGCCTTGTGGCTTCCTCCAGTTCTCTCACTAGCTGGTTCCGCTTACTGTTTAACTTCAGCCTGGAGGGAAGGAAGGTGGGTGTGGGGAAGAAGAATCACAGCATGAATTCGCTGATTTGAACAAATGGCCTGCAAGAGAACTTTGTGCAGCATTGTCTGCAGGGTTTTGTGGTAGGACACTTCAGCAATGAGGGAGATTCATTTCTGTCGGCCAGGCACTGTGCTAGGAAGCTTGGGATGTTGCCTAATTCACACACATTAAGAATTCAGCAGGCTAAGATCAGTTTTGCCTCTTATATAGGCAATTAGACATACACATATTAAGTTAAAGGTATAGAATTAACGGGAAAATTAGGATTGTACTCAAACCTCCCCCCGTTTTTCTTTGTGGGTAAAGTAACACATATCCATATATGCTCAGGGCTTACTCCTGGCTCTGCACTCAGGAATCAAACCTGAAGACTTGAGGGACCATATGGGGTACCAGGGATCAGATCCAGATCAGCCATGTGCAAGCCCTCCCTCCCCTACTGCTCTACCTCTCAGGCCCCAAAGGAGTACACAGGTCTGAATGTTCTGTTTTGTCTTGTTCTAGGACCATATCTGTTATGCTCAGAGGTCACCCCTGGTATGCTTAGGAACCCTATTTGTTGCCAGGGATTAAACCCAGGTCAGCCACATGCAAGGAAAGCACTTAGGCCCGGAGAGATAGCACAGCGGCGTTTGCCTTGCAAGCAGCCAATCCAGGACCAAAGGTGGTTGGTTCGAATCCCGGTGTCCCATATAGTCCCCCGTGCCTGCCAGGAGCTATTTCTGAGCAAACAGCCAGGAGTAACCCCTGAGCACTGCCGGGTGGGGCCCAAAAACAAAACAACAAAAAACAAAAAAACAAAACAAAAAAGAACCAAAAAGCAAGGAAAGCACTCTACCCACTGCACTTTCACTTCAGCCCCATTCCTACATTTTCTGGTCACTGGAACCCCAGCAAGGTGACCACAAACTCTTTTCTTGTGAGTGTAGGATCCTAGCCTGGGCCTTCCTAGGACACTAGCTCGCCCCCACACCCAATTCCATAGCAGCAGGCCACGGTGTCATACAACCCTTGTTTTCTTTTTTCTTTTTTTTGGGGGGGGGCACACCCAGTGATGTTCAGGGGTTACTCCTGGCAATGGGCTCTGAAATCGTTCCTGGCTTGGGGGACCATATGGGATGCCAGGAATTGAACCCAGGTCGGTTGGTCCTGGGTCAGCTGCATGCAAGGCAAATACCCCACCGCTGGGCTATCGCTCCTGCGATAACCCAAGATATCCAAGATAACCCCTTGTTTTCTTAAGAAGGAAGGATGTTTGAGGTTATAGCCAGGGAGGCTTATGGGTTAGTTCAGTTCACTCTGGCAGTGTGAGAGAAATCAAGGATTGAACCCTGGATAGTCTGCTGCACTCAAGGCAAGCGACTTAATCTCATTCATGCTTTCTCTCTCTGCACAATTCCATCCTGCTTCAAATGATATCTTACCCCATATATTATCATTCTCTTCCTCCCACCCGCCAGCATCCCCACCATTTAGAACATTGTAAAGTCAGTCAGCTGAGGCTTTGGGGGCTCCCACCTCTCTGTCAATGCCTTGCTCTGTGTGTCCCGGGCGGCCTGCAGGTCTTTCTCCAGCCGTCTTCGTGCATTCTCCAGCTGCTCCACCTCACCCTGTGTCCACCGGCAGGGACTGACGAAGCGCATCTCCTTCAGCAGCTCCTCCTTCTCGCTGATGAGGATCAGCCTGTCCCGCTCCGAGTCCAGCACCCCAGGCCAGGCCTCACTATCCAGCTTCGCCAGCTGGATCTTCAGATTGGCGATCCTAAGGGCCGAGAAAGGGGGTACCTGAGCCTGAGCACAAGTTGGGGTTGGGTGGTTTCCCAGAGGACAGACTGCCTTTGTGAAAGTGAAGTAGACTAAGGTTAAAACTGAGGAAAGAACAGGGTAAAGGGGCCCAGAGTGAAAGGACAGCAGGAAGCTCTGGCATCCCATATGGTCCCGACCACTGCCAGGTATGATCCAAAAACAAAAACAAAATTAAAATGTTTTAAAAAGTGAAGTTCAGGGCACAGCGGTGTTTGCCCTGCAAGCAGCCGATCCAGGACCAAAGGTGGTTGGTTCGAATCCCGGTGTCCCATATGGTCCCCAGTGCCTGCCAGGAGCTATTTCTGAGCAGACAGCCAGGAGTAACCCCTGAGCACCGCCGGTGTGACCCAAAAACCAAAAACCAAAAAAAAAAAAAAAAAAAAGTGAAGTTCAAGGGAGAGAACCAGAGAGATGGGATGGGGGGAAGGTGCGGTGGTTTTTCAATAACCTTAGTGTAAACCTGGGCACTGCAGAGGGTCCCCTAAGCACCACCAAGAATGACCCTGAGACACTGTGACAAAAACAGTTGGGAATGATCACTGTGGACAAGAACTGGGTGCTGAAAGGAGGTAAAATCATATGCACAATACTCTTTCAATAACAATATTTCAAACATTGACATATAAAAGGAAACAAAATATTGCAACCAGAAAAGAAGAAAAGAGAAAGAGAGAGGTGAAAGAAAAATGTTACCTCAGGAGCAGAAGGGGCTGGGGATCAGGAGAGAGAAACAGGGAGACATTAGTGGCGGGAAATGTGTACTTGTACAGGGAAGGGTGTTGAACATGGTCTGATTGAGACTCAATCATGAACGACTTTGTAACTGTGTATCTCATGGTGACTAAATTTAAAAAATTATGAAAAAAATTACCCTTGAGCACAGAGCCAGGAGTAAGCCCTGAGCACCACTAGGTGTGACCCCCAAACAAAATAGGGGCCTGAGAGATAGCACAGCGGTAGGGCATTTGCCTTGCATGCAGCTGATCCGGAAAGGATGGTGGTTCGAATTCTGGCATCTCTTATGGTCCCCTGTACCTGCCAGGAGTGATTTCTGAGCGCAGAGCCAGGAGTAACCCCTGAGCATTGCTGGGTGTGAACCAAAAATTAAAAAAGCAAACAATACCAAGACCAAACAGTTATAAGATCACTAAGTAGTAAGCTAGACACAGAGGGGACCACTCATTCTAACAGCACCGGGGGTGAGGGTGGAGGATATGGGAGGCAGGATGGGAACGGAGGTGGAGGGACGACAATTCGGTGATGGGAATTCCCCTGATTCAATGTTAATATGTACCTAAAATATTACTATGAACGATATGTAAGCCATTATGATTAAAATAAAAATTATATTAAAAAGAGAATGACAAATTTTAAGTAATTAAAAAAAAGCAAACAAACCAAAAAAACCAACCAGCCAACCAAACAAACAAAAAACAAAATGGGGAGTAGCTTGGCCTAGACTTGGGGGGGAGGTGTCTCACAAGAAGGTATCAGGTGCTTTGGGATACTCTGAGCAAGAGCTAAAGAAATGGTGGGACATATGCCCTGGGTACAGCTGCTGTGTCTCTCCGCTTAAATCCATGTCGGGGCAGGAAAGACATTGGGGGGAAGTCCTGATGGGTCAGGGAGGTCATGAGGGGCTCCAGATTCAACTCTAGAGGGATGACTTCAAGGCTACAGTTCTTCAGGATGAGTGAGGAGTGAGGGGTGGGGGCAAATGCAAGGAGGTGGCTTCAGAGCAGTGCCCTGAGTTCTGAAGGGACATGGGGAAACTGAAGAGATGCAAGGAGGCTGGAGAAGGCTCAGTGGTGTCCATTGCCTGTCTTAATCACTGGGTTCCCACCAAGATAACCACAAGCTCCTTCCCTTTGATGCAGGACCCTGGTCTGGCCTTCTGAGGAGGACACTAACCCCATGCTCCATCCCACAGCAGCAAGGGATTAGTGTCACAGCAGTGGGGGCAGAGGGTCACACTACCCTAAACTGGTTGCTCTTTTGGGAGGGGTTCTTGGGAACACAACTTGTGATGCTAAGGATTCAGAGTTCAATTTGACAGTGCTCAGGGACCAAGGGTTGAACCCAGTGTTCCGTAATCCTGTGCTCTCTCTAGCCCTTCACAATTCCATCCTGCTTCAAGCTGCGGGCAAAGGGGGCAGAGAAATAGTATCGCAGATAGGGCACTTGCCTTGCATGTGGCTGATGCAGGTTTGATCCCTGGTACCCTGAGCACCATCAGGAGTGATCCCTGAATGCAGAGCCAGAGGTAACCCCTGAGCATCACTGGGTATGGGCTCCTCCCCACAAAATCATTGCTGTTAAGGTTGGGATGTGACCCAGCAGTAAAACCCATGTTCCTTGGATTCAGTTCCCCAAACTGCAGGAAAAAATTCAAGTTTAAATGTTTATTTCATTTAGGCGTAGTTACCAACACTCTGAGATCCTTGGGGAGGATGGTTTAGAGGTACAGCATGCAGCATGCTCCCCAAAGAGCAGGAGATGCCTGAGGTCCTACAGTCTTTGATTTTTTTGGACCATACCTGTCTGTACTCAGGAATCACATCTGGAGATGCTCAAAGAACCATATGGGATGTCTAGAATTGAACCTGAGTCAGTCACATGCCAGTTAAGAGTCTTTCTCACTGTACTATTTCTCTTATCTAGCCCAAAGGTTTTTGTTTTGTCTCTTTTTTTTGGGGGGGGGGGAGCGCAATACCCAGCAGTCCTCAGGTCTGACTCCTGCCTCTGCACTCAGGTATCTCTCCTGGTGGAGTTCAGGGGTTCCTACGGGATGCTAGAGGTCGAATCCAGGTTGGACTAGTGTGAGGCAAGTGCCCTACCCACTGTACTATGGTTCCAGCTTCCCCCTGACTTTTTAACATGCTTCAAATAAATACACCAGGGCCCGGAGAGATAGCACAGCGGTGTTTGCCTTGCAAGCGGCCGATCCAGGACCGAAGGTGGTTGGTTCGAATCCCGGTGTCCCATATGGTCCCCCGTGCCTGCCAGGAGCTATTTCTGAGCAGACAGCCAGGAGTAACCCCTGAGCACCGCCGGGTGTGGCCCAAAAACCAAAAAAAAAAAAAAAAAAAAAAAAAAAATAAATACACCAGTTGTGATCCTTTGACTGACGCATTGCTGGGGAGCAGGACAGACAGGGAGCCTGGAAGCAGGAAGGATATTGAACAGACTTGGGCTTAGATTTTTTAATTTTTTTTGAATTTTGTTGTTTTTTTGTGCTGCACCCGGCAGCACTCAGGTTACTCCTGGCTTTGCGCTCAGAAATCGCTCCTGGCATGCTCGGGGGACACATGGGATGCCAGGGATCGAACCCAGGTCTGTCCCAAGTCATCTTTTTGCAAAGCAAATGCCCTACGGCTGTGCTATCGTTCCGGCCCACAGGCCTGGACTTAAAGCCCAGCTCCACACTTCCTCTGAGGGTCCTGCCAACCCTCCTTCCCTCTCTCTATTGGCCTCAGAAAGGACAAAGACAAGACAAGGTGTGCAGAAGGTCAGCCCCAGGGTGAATACTTGAGACATAGAGGGTGATTCATGTGGGACCCTCCCACCTAGCCCTCAGCCCTGTCCCCCACTACCTTCGCTTCGCCTCTTCATAACGCAGACGCAGCCGAACCTTCTCTGCCAACTGGTTGTTGCTGGTGGTACCAAACTGTGGGAAAGAATAAAGTTGGGAATCACTTGGCTGTGATGGCAGGGGCTGGGCTTGGTTTGTGGGAGCAGGAGCTGAAAACAGACCCTCCCCGACCACCCCACCCCCATATAGCTGCTGCAGGCTGAGAAGTGAGGGAGTGGAGAACATGTCAACCCAGCCCAGGGAAGGGCCTCTGACTCAATTTGTCCTATCTAGAAGAGAAACAGAGGGCCTAAATTACTATCTTGCAACTATCTTGTATCTAACCCCATACAACCTTGCACTCACATCCGGAATCCCCTTCAAGCCACAGAACCAACAAGGATGTAGGGGTGTGGGTAAAACAAAGAAGCCATTCTCAGGGTGCTAGGAGAGGGCACCAAGGGAGCACTGGGAGAAGTTGCAGAGAGGAGTAAGGGAAAAGGTTCTAGCATGTGAGAAGGAGGTGCCGAGTTCCCCTCACAGATGTGGGGGTGCTATAGGGGAATGAAGGAGTGGGGGGGTGAGTCATATGTGCTGGGCCAGTCCGGGAAAGTGGCAAGAAGCTAAAGGCTCACCCAGCTGCAGGCAGACAAAGCTCTTATCTTCAGAAGTGGGAATAGAGTTACAGAGGCTAGGGAGGAAAGGTGGAGTTAGAGGGATTGGGAGGTGGTTCTTTCAGTGTTCTGCGGACACAGAAGCAATGGGAATGGAGGGGACCACCATGTGCCCGTGTTTGTGGAGCTCAGACCAGCTCAATGTTTGCAGAGCTCCACAGAGTTCTCTGCATTGCTCATTTCCTGACACCACAATAAGCATTAGGTTTGGGGTGGTCTGGCCTTTGCCGGAGAGGCCTGGTTTCGTTGGGTTTGTTGTTTGGTTGTTTTTGGATCACACCCAGCAGTGTTCAGGAAGCCAGGGCTTACTCCTGGCTCTGTGCTTAGTGATCACTCCTGGGGGTACTACATGGGATGTCAGGGCTCACACACGGGTCACCTGCATGCAAAGCAAGTGCCTTCCTTCTTCAGTCCTTTCCTGCTTTGGGATAAATAGAAAGAAATTATCCCCTGCTGTAAAAGAAAAGCAGCATAAGGCTGCAGAACTATAGGAAGGAGATAAAGAAAGATCCATTTGATTAAAAACAGGAGCTAGAGACCCTGGCTGTCACCTCCCCTTATCCTGGATGCCTGCAAGAAGATGTAGTTCCAGACAGGTCTCACCAGCTTGGGTGGGGGGGGGGGTGTCCCAGCAATATCACATGGTGTTCCAGCTGCCTTCCCTTCTAGCCAACTTACATTTCCTGAGATGTCCGTCTGGGAGCTCACATCCAGGTATTGCTTAGGCAGCAGGATGCCAGAACTCTCCAGAGAGCTGCTACTGGACCACAGGTCTGAGTGGGACCCTCTGTCGGTGTAGAAGCCATCCTTGAGCATAGCAAGGCTCTGCAGAAAGGGAGGTGGTTGGGTGAATGTTGGAACCTGGGCCTTCTACATGCAGCCCTTTGAGTCCCATTTCTCTTGGTCCTTTGCCCTTCAATGTTCTGTGGGAGTCCTGCTTATAGCACGCTAGCAGGGGCCAGGCCAGGAGATAGTGGAGGGGATACTGGTTCTGGCACCACATTGCCTGCACTGGCAACCCTGCACTGCTCCTTCCTTGTGCTGCAAATTAAAGGACTTGATTATCTTCTCTGGGCCTCTGCTCATTCTCCAGCAAAAATGGAGTAAGCCTGGGTCCAAACTTGCAGCTGTATCCTACTGTGTAATATGACCAATATGTAACCACATTTCTCATGAACATTAGTAAGCTCCACAAATTCATTTTTTAAAAGGTTAGAATTAGATAGTGGAGAGACAGTACAGTAGGAAGGGCATTTGTCTTGCATATGTCCAACCCTGGTTCTATCTCTGGCATCCTCTATATCCCCCAAACACAGGAGTAATCCTTGAGTGCAGAGCCAGGAGTAAGCCCTGAGCAATGGTGGATGTGGCTTCCCAAAAAGTAAAAACAGAACACCAAAAATGGTTTGAATTAAAATGTTTTTTCTTTGATTTCAAATTCATTTGTACTTAGTTCTGTTTTATTTTGGGGGAGTGGGGGGCATGGTTTGGACCACAACTGACAGTGCTCAGAGGTTACTTCTGGCTCTGCACTCAGGATTCACTCCTAGCAGGTTTGGGGAATAAAATGGGATGGGCAGGATTGAACCCACAGTGGCTGCATGCAAGGCAATAGACCTATCTACTGTACATCACTCGAGCCCTTCTCCCTTTTTAAAAAGAACTTAATTTGGGGCCAGAGAAATAGCACAGTGGTGTTTGCCTTGCAAGCAGCCGATCCAGGACCTAAGGTGGTTGGTTCGAATCCTGGTGTCCCATATGGTCCCCCGTGCCTGCCAGGAGCTATTTCTGAGCAGATAGCCAGGCGTAACCCCTGAGCACTGCTGGGTGTGGCTCCCCCCCCCAGAAAAAAAACAACTTAATTTGTAGTTTGTCATTTGGGGCACCCCAAAGACTGCTCAGGAGATCTAGGGTCCCATGTCAATTTTTTGCAAACCAGGCTGGAGGTTCAGTGCAAGGGCCTAAGGATGTAAAATTCTTGGAGCCCTACAATGCTGGGGAGACCAGGATCAGCCTTATAATACTGGGGGCCTCTGGGGCTACACTTGGTGTTGCTCAGGGGACCACACTGCACAGGAATAGAACCAGGCTGTAACTACTGTACTATCTCTCTGCTCCCCCCCCCCCCACATTTTTTTCTTTAATCTCATTTTGTCATTGTTGTTTTATTTGTGAACTACACCTGCCTGTGCTCAGGCTTACTCTTGGCTCTGCACTCAGGATCACTTCTGGCAATGTCAGAGGATCAAAATTGGTTGGACACATGAAAGCCAAGTGCCCTCCCCACTATACACTCCATCCCCTTCTTTTTGGTTTAGTTTTGTTTTGTTTTTGGGGAGGTCACACCCAGCAGCACTCAGGGGTTACTCCTGGCTCTGCTCAGAAATCGCTCCTGTCAGGCTTGGAGGACAATATGAGATGCCAGGATTCGAACCACCGTCCTTCTGCATGCAAGGCAAACACCCTACCTCAGTGCTATCTCTCCGGCCCCCCTCCACCCCTTCTTTAAAGTTTCGAATAAAATAGGGTTGGGGTAGGAGGAGAGAATGGCAACTAGTAAAACACTGGCAAATACTGACTAAACAGCTTGCCCATGATCTCACTAAACTCTGACCTGCTCTGTGAGAAATATCTAGAGGGAGTTAGGTTTGATCTCACTGTCTAAGACTCAGAGCTGAGAGATGCTGCTCAGGATATGCCTCTGGATCACATGCTCTTCCTCCCAGGCCACTGTGCTGAGCATGAGCTTCTGCATTCCTGTTCCACTACTCCTAAATACCCTGCAGTCTCTGATCCTGCCTCCCTGGGCTGCCTCTATGAATTGCCAGCAGGATCTCAGAGTTCCAGGTGTTTCCCTTAAGGCAGCTGGGACAGGCATCTGGGTTTGAATCCAGAACCTATGACACAGATCCAACAGCCTCCATCTGTGTTATGGGGATAAGTGAGGGGTATTGGGTGGAATGAGGGGGTCTGATGTGTGCCATGGGCTGGACTCCACTGCCTGGCACCTGGAAGGAAACCTCTTGTGGTTAGTACCCTGCAGAGCCAACCAAAGCTATGAAATGCCTATAAAAATACATACAATGGAATTCTACAGTGCTCCAAGGAATGATGCAAATATGCAGTTTGCTACAACATAGATGGAACTGGAAGATATCATGTTAAATGAAGTAAGCCACATGAAGGATAAATACAGGATGGTATTTAGAAAACTGCATGAGGGAATGCAAGGGCTTAAATGGAGAGTTGCCTAGAACACTTGGGCCCAGAGCATAGTGAGAAGGAGGAGAGAAATAGGGTGGGAGGGGAGAAAAATAGATGTGAAAAAACAGGGGCAAGGAGATTCAGACACATTGGTAGTATTAGGGAAGGACAGAATGAAATATCCCAACCACAGTTAACCACACTGAAATCATTAGACACAAACTTTAACAAGAAAACTTATAGGGGCTGGAGTGATAGCACAGCAGTAGGGTGTTTGCCTTGCTGATCTAGAACGGACCTTGGTTCGATCCCCTGGTGTCCCATATGATTCCCCAAGTCAGGAGTGATTTCTGAGTGCAGAGTCAGGAGTAACCCCTGAGCGTCACCGATTGTGGCCCAAAAACCAAAAAACCAAAAATAAAAAAAAAAAAAGAAAAGAAAAAAGGAAACTTATAAAGGTTCTTGTGAATGTGGCAGGCTGCAATGGACTCTGGAAATATTGGTGGAGGAGGTTGAAACTGGTGGTGGGACTAGTGCTGAAACATTGCATGTTTAAAACTTAATTATGAATGACTTTGCAAATCACAGTGTTTTAAAAACAAAATCCAAAAAAACGTGAGGCCATCGTGATGTCGACCTGAGCACTGCTGGCTGATGTTAGCATTCCTTTCCTCAGCTCGGTCCTTGGAAAAGGCAGGAACAGCTGACAGGCCCTTGAGGGTGCACCAGAGGGTGAGACACACCAGAGGGCGCTGTTCCCACTCTGCCCAATTGTACCGGTTGTACCCGCGCGGGCAAGTTCATAGTTGTGAAGGCGTTTGCCTTGCATGTGGCTGACCAGGGTTCAACCCCTTGCACAGAGTCCCTTGAGCACCGCCACGAGTGATCCCCGAGTGCAGAGTTAGATCAGCCTTGAGTACTGCTAGGTGTGGCCCCCAAACAAACAAAAACAAAACAAAGCTGCAAAGTGCACAGGCTTTGTGGCCTCAAGTCTCTGAAGCCCTGGCATTGCCCTGGAGACTGGAAGGCCAAGAAAGAGTCCTGAAAGCTCAGTGAGCCATGCAGTAGCTGGCACAGGAAAAATAAGATGGGGTCCCCACCCATACCCCGACTCCTACCTTAATGAGGTCTTGCTTTTCCCGTTCTCCACACGTGATGGCCTTTTTGATGGCTTTTGTCTCTCTCAAGACAGCCTGTGCTTCATCCAGTTTGTAGCTGCCCCGAGCATCAGACATCTTCTTATCAATTCTAGGAGACAGGGGACAGGGCTGGGGTGGCACCAGGGGACAGCAGAGAGCACGGTCCCTCTCTGTCCTATGGGACAATGCACAAAATGTTCCTTGCTGAATAAATTATGGAAGCATCCACACTCTGAACTCCTGATTCCTCAGTGCCACCTCTTATAGGAAGTCTTCCTTGGCTACCTTCTTGGTTCCCTCAGGCAGGGCTAGTGTCCTCATAACCCACGTGCACAGCAGCAACCTGAGTTTCCTTGCTTGACTGTGACTTGAGGACCCGGGCAAGTGGACTGTTTAAGCAGACCGAGCTCTAATTTGAAGCAGGCTTTGCTCTATTTTGTCCACGGTGGCATGTCCGCGGTTCACCCTGGCCTTTGCTCATGAAATGTTTGTAGCATCCTGACCCCAGGTTGTACCTTTGAAGGGCAGAAGAGCCAGCACCCTGGTGAGATGTGGTGTCCTGGTTACCCAGAACAAGCTTGACCTGATTCCATTAACACATGTAGCAAATGCTAGGAATCACTCACAAGCTCTTAACTCTCTATACTATGTTTCCAGTCACAATAAAATTTTTTTATTTATTTTGTTTTTTGGGTCACACCCGGCGGCACTCAGGGGTTACTCCTGGCAGGCACGGGGATCATTTGGGATGCCGGGATTTGAACCATCGTCTGTCCTTGCTTGGGAGCATGCAAGGCAAACGCCCTTACCAATGTGCTATCTCTCCGGCCCATGGGTCACAAAATATTAAACAAATATATCCTGAGCTGGAAATACAGGGATCAAAGCAGTTGCCTTTCCCATTCCCTGACACCACATATAGTGCCCTGAATATCACCAGGCGATGTCATGAAGCATGAGGAAGCCTTAGCACTACCAGGTGTGGCCCAATGCCACACTCACCCCATGTAATAAAAGAAAAAAAGGGTAATTTCTGTTTTGGGGCCATATCTGATAGCGTTCAGGGGACCATGTGGTACCAGGGATAGAATTGCATGCAAAGCCAATGGAGACACTTCCCCAATCCCTGTTTAAGATCCAGCTTGAAGTAATTCTGGATTTATTTAGGCCTTGCATACAGCTTCATTCTAATGGGTTTGGTAGGAAGGGAGAGGTAAAGGTCCAGAGCGATTTTGTTCTCGAAGGTGGGTGCAAAGAGAACTGGCTGAAATCGCTAGCCTGGGCAAGCAGAATGGACCCTGGCTGGCAGTGAATGTGTGTAAAGAAACTCAACCCATTTCACACTTGCTCAAGGCCAGGTCTGAGGGTTTCATCTCAGAGGAAGAAAAGAAAGCTGTGCAGTTGGAGGGAACATGGCAAACCCATTCTTTCAGGCTGAACAGCCACTTGCGCACACACACCAAAACACAGACAGATACACACACATAGCAGACTCCATTTCTGGTCTCTTTTGTTTTTGGATTATACCCAGCATTGCTCCAGGCTTACTCCTGGCTCTGTGCTCAGAGATCACTCCTAAGAAGGCTCGGAGAACCACATGGGATGCTGGGGATTGAACGTGGGCCGGATATATGCAAAGCTAATGCCTTACTCTCTGTTCCAGTTCCTCCTTTCTGGTTTCTTGCCATGGACTACGTTGCCCTGGATTGAAAATAAATCCAAGTGGGGGAACCGGAGGAGGATGCACAGATAGATGGTCAGACAGACAGATGCATAGATAGTAGGTTTCCATTGCATCTCACATCTCCCGAGCAAACGCAGGGAGCAGTGAGGGAAGTTGGTGCAGCATTTCAGCATAGCTCTCTTTCCCTGACTCTGAGCATGAAACTGGAAGCTGCCTTTATGCTTCCCCAGCTAAAACAGCCTGTCTGGCCCTCCTGAGGCCTGAGCTTGCCTGTCAGGTCAATGAAGACTAAGACTAGAAAAATTGATCTCAAGGCTGGAGTGATATAGTACAGTGGGAAGGGCACTTGCCCTGTAAGCAGCTACCTTGGGGTCAATTCCTGGTATCCTATATGGTCCCCAAGCACTGCTCAGAGTGATCTTTGTGAGCAGAAACAGGAGTAAACCTCGAGCATACTGGGCATGGCCCCAAAAGAAAAAAATAAAATTGGTCTTAGGGGCCTTTGCCCTGCAGAGGCTGCTAGGGATGCTCTGGGGGAAGGAAATTTTCTCCACCACACCCTGCTCTGGCCCCTCTCCCCCAATTTGGGACAGGTTGCCCTTGCTGCCAATGCCAGCAAGCAGGCAGGGGTGGCTGGGAACCATCAAAAGGAGGAGACAGAAGCGTCTTGTCTGCGGGGCCCTCACAGCCTATACCTGATTCTCTCAGGGGCCTTAGCAACCCAGCTCTGGAATTTGGCTGTACAAGAGCAGCTCGGGACAGGGAGCACTCTTGGGACTGGGGGTGGGGTGGGGAACAGAGGGTCACCATTATGCCCTCAGTGAATGAATCTTTTTTTCCCCCTTTCTCCCTAAGGGAAAGAAAAGTGGTGCTGGCCAGGAAAGATGGGGGAAGGGGGCTGGCGGGGGCTGGTGTGCTTTAGAATTTCCACAGGATGTAGCTGTCCTTTTGCTTGCACTTTAGAGGTTCATGTGAGCACCCTGGAGGAGCAAAGCCTGCATCTCTCTACCTCCAGGCACAGAAGCTTTGGGGACCTTTAAGGAGAACCTGCCCTGTACCTTTTCCTCCCAGCAAGGCTCAAGGCTGCATATCAGAGAAGCTAAGCTTTTTCTTCTAGAACATTCCTTGCCCCTATGAGACCTCCTCTGATCTTTCGGCTTTTGTTAACCAGGGCAGCTTCCAGAGCAGAACAGATAGCCAGGGCTTACCCTCTGGAGAGAAACTTATACGAACCCCACTCCGGAGGTGGGAAAAGATTATGGAAAAGAAGGTTGGTTTTAAGGTATGCTGGGTGGATCTGGTACCAGAAATGAGGGAGAGGACCCGAGTTGATCTCAGCTCTGACACTTACTAGCTGTAGGCTCCCTGAATGCCTCTCCATGCTGGCCGGGACCCCCCTCAGAAAAGCAGATCACAATAGTCCAAATCTGGAAACAACCAAGGTGTCCAAGAACAGACAATGAATAGAGAAACAGCAGGAGTGGGAGAGTAGAAAGAAAGTACAGCAGGAAGAACGCTTGCCTTGCATACAGCTGACCAGGGTTCAATTCCCGGCATCCCAAAAAGTCCCTTGAGTACTGCCAGGAGTGATCCCTAAGCACAGAGTCAGGAGAAACCCCCGAGAATTGTAGGATGTGACCCCAAACAAACAAAAATGGTGGGACAGTTATATGTGCAATACTACTTGGCTGTAGGAAAGGACCAAGTTATGTGATTTGTTGCATATGGAGGGATGTGAAGAGGATTGTGCTGAGTGGAGTGTCAGCAGGAAAGGGTCAGTCCAGTGACAGTACAGAGATAGTACAGTATGCCTTACACACAGCTGACCTGGGTTCGATTTCCAGTATCCCAGCTGGTGCCCCAAGATCCTCCAAAAGTAACCCCTGAACTCTACTGGTGTGGCCCAAAATCCACCCCCCAAAAGATAAAAGGAGTGGAACAGATGCAAAATAATTTCTCTCAGATGCAGGCTATAAAGAAGCAGAGTAGGGGCCGTAGAGATAGCATGGAGGCAGGGTGTTTGCCTTGCATGCAGAAGGATGGTGGTTTGAATTCCGGCATCACATATGGTCTCCCGAGCCTGCCAGAAGCGATTTCTGAGCATAGAGCTAGGAGTAACCCCTGAGCACTGCCAGGTATGACCCAAAAACCAAAAATCAAAAAAAAAAAAAAAAAAAAAAAAAAGAAGCAGAGTAAAGATTTGCTCTTTGATCTTTCTTTGAACACATATCTCACTTTCTTGTCTCTACATTTCCTTGCTTGCCTATTTCCATTCTGGAGAAGACCATTCCCTGTCTTGAATGCATTTCCCTTCTCTCATTTCACATTTATGAAGCAAGTTTCGTTAATAAAATTTACCTTGCTTTGCATCAAAGCAGGTAAGGCACTTGCCAGGCATGCAGCAGGCCCAGGTTCAGTACCACATAGTCAGCTCCTAATCCCTACCAATCCCGGAGTACAAAGCCAGGAGTAAACCATGAGGATCACTGGCTGTGGCCTCAATACAAAAACAATATCCTTCTCCCGCAATAAATAAATAAATAAAAAGAGAGAAAGAAAGAAAAAGATTGCATTACTGAAGAAAAAGGGGACAATGTAGGGGAATAATAAGTGTCTAAAGGGAACAGAACCTGAGAGTTGTTCAGTAGAAAGGTCCCCAGGGAAAGACAGGTGCAAGAAAGGAGGAAATGGTGAAAAGAAGTGGGCATTGGTGGTGGTGGTGGGGCGCGACGAGGGACTGTGTTATGCTTGAAACTCCATCACAAACAACATTGTAAAACATGGTGCCTAAAATAATTTTCTTTCTAAAAAACAGGATAAATTTACAACTCCTCTCTGGGGGTAAGTTCAGAGACTAAGTGAGTGACCAGCACAGCCACTTTTGGGGGGAGAAAGGCAAATTCTTCCCGAGCCCTGGCTTTATGCAGGTCTGATAGCTCCTGGCCAGCACCGCCCCGTCCATCTGCTCCATTCAGAAACGAATTTCAGATAAAGAAACTAATGCTCTGGCAGCTCTGGCAGTTGGGGTGTAGGGGAGATGTTCAAGTCATGTCAGGTTCCCAGGGAGTGAGGACGGAACACCCAGATACCTGCCACTGTGCTGCACCCTGAAAATGCAAGGCCAGGTGTGCCTGGGAGAGGTGTGGCTTCCAGATGGTGGAGCCAGGGAGCAGGCTGCAGGCAGGCTAGCCAGCCCAGCACCACTGGAGGAGGAGGAAGGTGGGAAGCAGGGACGGTGCTGGGAGTCAGTGTATCTGGGTGTGATATCAAACATGGGGGCGGAGGGAGGGAAAAGAAAGGAGGCTTGTCTTTGGGGTTTCAGATCGGCTTACCGAAGCACAAGCACTTTCAATGCTCTACAGGGGGACAAAGTAGTAAAACAGGTTTGTGGTGGCTGGGAGAATAATGGCAAGTGTTGGAGGAAAAGCTCGGAGGGGGAAGAGAGGCAGAGAATGACTGGGAATACCTGGCTTGGAGTCTTTTCCACTCCCGAGAAAGGCCACTAACTTTATGCAACCACCAATCAGGCATTTCGGGGAGGGCATTGGTCTTGCACTCAGTCAACCTGGGTTTGATCACTGGCATTCCATATGGACCCCCTGAGCATACCAGGAGTGATTCCTAAGAGCAGAGCCAAGGCTAAGTCCTGAGCACCATGGGGGATAGCTCGAAAATAACAACAAAAAAGCAGGCAATCCCCAGCCTCTCATGAATGCGCTAGCCTTGGGCTGACAGCAACATGCAGCCGGGTGCTCTGCCCACAACCCAAAGAACTACTGCACACACTTGGCATATAGGAGACCCAGATCTGATTCCTGAACACTGCTGGGGGCAACTCTGACTGGGAGTAGTCCCGAGTACTACAGGGGGTGGTCCCCAAGCCAACTATACATATATATATATATATATATATATACATATATATATACATATATAACTATATGTAACATATTTGTATACAAATGTGTATATTTATACACATACATATGTGTGTATTTTATGTATTTTATGTATTTTATGAGTACCTATATAAAATATATTTCTTTATATTTTTTCTGTATGTAATGGGTGGGGCACACCCAACAGTACTCAGGGCTTGCTCCTGCTCCAGGCTCAGGGAGCACTCCTGGAAATGATCAAGAGACTGTATAGGATGTTGAGAACACCAGGGTCAGCCACACGCAAAGCAAGTACCCTCCCTCTATCCATTTTCTCCAGTGCTGTGAAAGACCTTGTTCCTTCAGGGAACCACCAGATGAAGTGGGTGCTGACTTCCAGGGGACTGTGGGGGAAAAGCAGAAATACTGAGAGCATATGAGGTTCCAAAGCCTTTCCTCAAGGCCAGAGCCAGGAGTAACCCCTGAGTGCTGCTGGGTGTGACCCCCCAAAAAAAAAAGAATTCAGGGGACTGGTGTTAGAGCTCAGTCGTAGGGTGTTTGCTTTGCATGTGGCCGACCCAGGACAGGCCCGGGTTTGATCTCCAGCATCCCATATGAGAACCAAGAGTAACCCCTGAGCGCCACCGAGTGTGGCCCCAAAATGAAAACAAACAGAAATGGAATTCAGCAGACAATGAGAATTACCAGGGTTCAAAGTGGTCCACTTATTCTCTTTCTTAAGAGCTCTACCTTGGGTGCTCAGAAGAGTTGGGAGATTCATATTTCAAGGAAG
Organism: Suncus etruscus; assembly: GCF_024139225.1. Taxonomy (NCBI): domain Eukaryota; kingdom Metazoa; phylum Chordata; class Mammalia; order Eulipotyphla; family Soricidae; genus Suncus; species Suncus etruscus. The sequence goes on from NC_064853.1 coordinate 122,967,941, forward strand.
GAGAGAGGGACCAGGAGGACACCTGGGAAGATGAAGGAGTGGGACAGAGGACGTGGCAAGAGGCAGGGCAGGGTGTGGGTCAAGGCAGGCAATGGAATAAAGCAGGAGAACAGCACAGGGTGAGGGAGATGTAAGAGGGGTGCAGGGAAAACAGGACCAGGAATACAGCAGGTATGAAGATGGGCAAGGTATGGTGAGGGGAAGGGCAGGGCAGGCAGGATTTACTCACTTCTTTAGGGTCTGGAAACCATGCTCCTTGAATTGGAGCTCTTGCTGCAGGTGAACCATCTCTCTCTTCAGCTTGTTGACCTGTGGTGGGGGACAACACAGAGATTCCTGAAGGGGGACCTAGAGACCTACACCCCCCTACTGCTCCTGCATAACAACTCAGTCCCATTCCTGCACCCATGTTGGCTACAACATGGTCCCCTCATTGGGTCAGCACCACATGATAGATTCTTTGCAAGTGATTCCCAGCCTCCCTCTTTGGGGTTGGGTCATTGCTTTCAAACCAGCTCCCCGAAATTCCCTTTTCTGCCCTGGAGGTTATGTGTCACTGGAGAGCCTTGTCTGTGTGGTGGCATTCCTGAGTCTCTAAAAGTGGTTGCTAAGAACTTGATAATGAGGATCCATCCAATAAACCTGGTTATTCACTAAAAACAGGAAAATTGCCAACTTTCTAGAAGGGCCACTCTCTTAAGATGCCATGTGGTAGAGCAGCAATCCAACAGCAGCCCCTCAGTGAGGCCCTCATCTCTGCAGGCACCACAGTCCCCTACTGCCTCATCCCTAGCCTGCTCCTTCCACCTCTTTTTATGAGGACATCTGAGTACCTCACTGAAGTTTAACTAAGTCTGTACTTCTGTGCCTCCATTTTTAGACAGTAAAATGGGAATAAAATCAATCCTCTTAGTTCATCATGATAACGTGGAGAGAGCAACAGCTAGGAAGAGAGCACACACTTCCTTCGAGCTTGGACTCACCTGTCACCTTAGCTAACCCTGTTAGATCATTTCTATTTCTTTTTTTTCTTGTTGGTTTGGGGCCCACACCCAGCAATGCTCAGGTCCTGGCATGAGCATGCATGCTAGCCCTTTAGCATCATCTCTCTATCCTTTACTAATTTTTTTATTTTTTAAATAACAGTGCTGAGGTTCAAACCATCAGCCTCATATATGCAAATGGTCTAACACTGAGCTGTCTCCAGCTCTTTGCTCATCTTTAAAATACAGATATTGGGGCCAGAGTAATAAATATCACAGTGGTAGGGCATTTGCCTTGCACATGGCCAACCTGGGACTGATGTGGGTTTGATCCCCAGCATCCCATATGGTCCTCCAAGCCTGCCAGGTGTGATTTCTGGCAGAAGTAAACCCTGCGCGCAGATGGGTGTGGTCCAAAAACCAATAAATAAATAAATAGATAAAAATTAAATACAGATGTTGAAGTAGAGTAATAGCACAGTGAATAGGGTGCTTGCCTTGCAAGTAGCCAGTCCATGTTCTATCCCTGGCATCCAATATGGATCCGTGGGCACTGCCAGAGTAACCCCTGAGCAATACTGGGTGTAGTCAAAAAAACAAAAACTAAATAAAATAGATGCTGGACTGGAGCAAGAGTATTTATTGCATGTAGGATGCTTGCTTTATAAATGGCAGGCCTGGGTTCAATCCCTGCACCTCTTATGGTTCCCCTGGGGGTCACCAGGAGTAATCTGTTTCTGTTTGTTTGTTTTTGGGCCACAACTGGCTGGTTCAGGGGTTACTCCTGGCTCTGTGCTCAGAAATCACTCCTGGCAGGCTCAGGGGACCATACGGGATGCCGGGGATCAAACCTGTGTCCGTCCTGGGTCAGCAGCATGCAAGACAAATAAATGCCCTACTGCTGTGCTATCATTCACGCGCCACCAGGAATAATCTCTGACCACAGAGCCAAGAGTAAATCCTGAGCACTGCCAGGTGTGGCAAAGAAGGCTAAAGGAAGAAAAGGAATGAGGAAGACCTGCTTTGTATCTTGCAGCGCCACCTTCCATCTACAGCACTGCAAGATCCCCCAAGTACTGCAGGAAATAAGTGTGGCCCCCAAATCAACAACACAAGAGCTGAAATTCAGATGCTGCCAGTAGCTCGTTCGTAGGATTTTTATGAACCTAACACTCTCGGTAGTTAGCATTCAGCACGGCAGACAGCTGAAACAGCTTTGTAGATGCTATTGTTCTCACCTGTTTCTCCTGTTACTATCTCGGGGCTCACCAGCTATCATTGTCACTGATGTCACTGCCAAGAAAACTAGTGTCTGAGACTGTCTGGTGACTACCCCCTCTCCCAGCAAATTCAGGCCTAGACATCCTACCCGGGATTTAGCTGTGGCGATTTCCGCTTTCAGGATCTCAGGATCATACTTTGAGCTGGACGATGAGCCAGAGACCACTGCAATGAGAAAAGTGCTGGAGAAGAATCCCCACTTTGCAATTCTTTCACACACACACACACACACACACACACACACACACACACACACACACACACACACCGCCCCCCAGATGAGCCCAGACAGGGATGGATAATGGCCAATGGGCTAAATGTTCAACAACATGGGCTAAAGGTTCAACAAGGTGGGCGGGCTGTGAAATGAAGCTGGTACCTGTATAAAAAAGGGTCTGGGTGGGGAAAGCAATCTCAAATTAAGGTGCAATCATATTCCTTGCAATATTCAGTACAATAATTAACATTTGGAATCAAGCTAGTTGTCCAATGACAGAGGAGTTGGAAGTTGGTATATACATATATGTGTGCTGTGTGTATATATGCATATATGTGTGCATACATATGTATACATGTGTGTATATAAACACAATGGAATACTAATAGCTGTAAGAAATGATGCAGTCATAGAATTCACTAAAACATGGATGGAATTGGAAGATATTATGTTAAATGAAATAGACCAGAAGGATAAATGCAAGATACCATTTATATGTGGTATTTAGAGAAACTGCATGAGAGAAGGAGGCTTAAAGGAACCACTCTTGGCCCCAGAGTGTACGGAGTAGAAAAAATGAAATGGGGCTACAGATGAGAAGTCACTGGGGAACAGGGGACAAAGGCAATTCAGGCATACCGGTGGTATTCAGGAAGGATAGAGCTAAATATCGAAACCACAAAGTCAGCAACAATAAAATCATGAGATCCAAACTTTAACCAAACTTAAAGATGCTTGTCCAGTTCCAAAACATAGAACATGGAGCCAGGTACAAGTCCCGAGCACTACCATGTGGGGTCCAATCTCCCACCTAAAGAAATACATGCTGGAACAGGAGCTATAATACAGCAGGTAGGGTGTTTGCCTTGCACAGGATCTACGTGGGCTCGATCCCTGGCATTCTATATGGTCTCCTGAGCCCACCAGGAGTGACTCCAGTGTGTAGAGCCAGAACTAGCTCCTGAGCATTGTTGGGTGTGGCCCCCAAACAAAAGACATATACTGCTAACATAATGCCAGTATCTAGAATTTGAATCATTCATAATATTTTCATCCCATGGGCCGAAAATATAGCACAGTGGTAGGGGGTTTGCCTTTCCTGCATGATGGACAGTAGTTCGATTTCTGGCATCCCATAGGTCCCCCAAGCCTGCCAGGAGTGATTTCTAAGCACTGATTCAGTAGTAATCCCTGAGCACTGCTAGGTGTGATCCAAAAACAAACAAAAAATAATATTTTCATCTTATTTGTGATTGTGAAGAGGCTCCCTATACATTAATTTACTTTTTGATACATTTCTCTTCGCCCCTGCTCCCCTTTCTGATGCTATTTTGGATTCTAGGACACACTTAGAGGCACTCAAGAGGCAACTCTTGGCTTCTGATCAAGGGATTGCTCCCTGGCAGTTCTCAGAGATCATCATGCAGAGCTGGCAATCGAACCTGGGGTTGCAACAGGCAAACCAAGTACTCCAGCCTTTGGAGCACTTCTCAAGCCCCTTTTCTTCGTTTCCCCAATAAACAAATATTGCTGATAGAAAGATTATTAAAGGGGATATGTTTGCCTTGCATGTGGCTGACCCAGGTTTGATTTCTCGTATCCCATATGGTACCCTGAGCCCCGTGATGAATAAATCCTCAGCACATAGTCAGGAGTAACCCCTCATCATCACCAGGTGTGGTTCCCCACCCAACAATTAAGGTTATTGTTGGAAATTTCAATAGTAATGTACATTCAAGAGAAAAATAAACACTTTTATCCCCAAGACAAATTTTCCCATCTTTGCCTTCCAGTGTCTCTAAAGGTTTTAACATGAAGCTAAATTTGTTTTGGTCGTTTTGGTGCAACACCCAGCAGTGCTCAGAGAACCATATACGATGCAGGATAGAACCAGGCCATGTGCAAGGCAAAGGCCTTAACCCCTGTCCTATCTTTCTGGCCTAGAACTGTGATCTTAATGTATTTTTGTTTGTTTGTGGGAAACAGCTGGCGTGCTCAGGGTTTATTCCTGGCTCACCACTAAGGAATCAATCCTGGTAGTGCTCAGAAAACCTTATGGGATGCCGGGGGTTGAACTTGGGTCAGCATTGTGCAAGGCAAGCACTCTACACATAGTACTATCTCTTCAGCCTCCTTAATGCATTTTTTAAAAATCATTATATTTTTATTATCTTGCAGTTTTAAGACTTTATAATGCAGTTTTTTTATGGTCCCCCCCTATAATGCAGTTTTAAGACAACTTAATTAGCTCTAAAGACGGACTTTAAGGTATACAACAATATCCACCAGAGAGAAATTCACTTCAAGAAAGAAGCAAGATGAAACCCAAGGAAGAGAATGAGGAAACCAGGTGGTGCAAGGTGGGGTGCACTGACCTCCCTCAGCCCCACAACCCACAGAGCACCTGGATAGGTGACTCTGGGCATGAGGACTGAGCACCTCTTATTCGCCCAGCCCCGAAGTGCCACCACCTGCATGCAGGCTCCCAGCCCCTTCCAGGGAAAGCACAGAAGTCAGCTTGAGGCCAGCCTGGTGTTTGCACTGCTGTGTCTGTCAACACCGCAAGAGGCATGTGGCCAGTCTGCTTTTCCTTTCAAGCACATTTTTATGGTGTTTTTCCTAGAGTTAATTGCCTTTTTTTCTTTATATATATAAACTTTATTTTATTTTATTTTTTTTGGAGTTTGCTTACTTAGTCTGCATGTATTTGGTGGTGCTTTGCCCCCATCCTAGCTAAAGCTGCTCTCCCTGGTGCAGGTTGGCTCAGGCTGTCTTAGGCAGGTATGTGCACACGTCACTCTGTGCTGGGGAAACCTGCCAGTTCCCCGCTGGGCTCTCTCCTTGCTCCCAAATGCCACGTAGCCTCCCTAGGCTCACCCATTCAGAATGATCAAACTCCATTTCCACTGGTGCATTGGGCACGGGCCCATGAAGGAACTACAATCTTGGGGGAGAGGGGGAGAGGGGGAGAGGGAGAGGGGGAGAGAGGGAGAGAGTGTGTGTGTGTATAAAGTCATGCAGGTCTAAAACTATTAGATTTATTCTACCTTACACAGTCATGCCTCGCACATTCTGGTGGATGGAGATAGAACAGTTTGGTGAACACTTGCCTTGCACAAGGCTGACCAAGGTTCAACCCTCAGCATCTCACAGGGTCATCTGAGCCCTGCCAGGAGTGATCTTTGAGTGAAGAGCCAGTAGTAAGCTCAGAGCACCACCAGGTGTGGCCCCCCTAACAAACAAACAACACCCCCCCCCCAACCAAGTTAGGTCCGTTTGGCTCTTCTGGCGAGCAGAGCTGCTTCACTCTCTGCCCCATGTCCTGACGGACCGAACAGGAGCAACTGCATTCTACAGGCCCGGGTGTGTGCAGGGGTGGGAGGTGGCCATGCCCAGCACAGAGGGCAGCGCCCTGCCTGCAGCTCCAAGGGCTGGGCTGGGAGCACACAAGCACCGCCCATGCAGCTCCTCCTCCCCAGATTGCATCAGAGCAAAGACAACAAAGACAATATCCCCAGGGAAGGTCCCCGCCTGAGGCCCAGTAGCAGCACACAGGCCAGGTGGCACAGGCCCTGGCAGGCGGACAGGTGAGTTGTGGGCGAGGCATGCGACCCCACCTGTCTGTCCTCAGGCTTGTAAACCCTGCTGAGTCAGGAGGCAGGCACGCCTCTCTCCCTGGGAAGTTCAGCACTGTAGAGCCGCTGACCTGAGCTGACCCCAGGTCCTGCCTACAGAAGCTCGGGTACATTCTGACTGGTGCTGCCTTTGAAGTTGCTGCCTTTGCTGTTGGAAGTGCTAAGACAGGCTGGCTTCCCATCATCACCCGGTCATGTACTGATTCTGATATCCGGGATCGCTCAGAACACCTGTCATTTCCATTCCAATGCAACCATTGGGTCAGAGGCTCTGGGAAGCCACCGAGGGCTGTCATTGTGGTCAGTGACATAACTTGAACTGGACCTTGGATTTTTATTGATTTCTTTTTTTGGACTATATTTTTATTTGGGTCTGGATCTTTCACAACACCTTGAGATGCTCAATTGAGCTCCAACCAGCTTGGAGATCAGAGGTGTACCCTGAGGAAGAGAAGCCTGTGGTGCCAGGAATAGAACTTGAGCATCTGGCCTGCAAGGCATGAGCTTAAGTCTGGTAAACCTAACATCTCCGTATAGTGGGGAGGGCACTGGTCTTGCATGAGGATGAATTGGATTTGATCTCTAGAGCCTCATAGGGTTGCCCAAGTCCTGCCTGGAGTGATGCCGAACAGAGCCCAGAGTAAGCTTTAATAAGCTCTGCCAGGTGAGGCGCAAAAGCAAAAAAAAAAAGTGTTTTGTTTTGATTTTTTGGGCCATACCAGGTGGTGCTCAGGGGATCATATGGGATGCCAGAGATTAAACCTGGGCCCAATCCAGGATCAGCCATGTGCAAGGTAAACGCCCTACTGCTGTACTATCGCTCTGGCTCCCAACAGTTTTTTTTTTTTTTTTAAAGGAAGAAACCATGAATCATCTCTTCAGTTTCCCTTTCACCATTCTTATGTCTAGTTCTTATGTCTCTAGAGGCATCAAATTGTGTGTGTGTGTGTGTGTGTGTGTGTGTGTGTGTGTGTGTGTGTACATATGCTATCACCATGTATCTCTGCAACACTTTTATCTTTTTTGCTGTTGTTTTGGGCTGGCAATGGTCAGTAATCCCTAGCTCTGCACTCAGGAATTACTTCTGCTGGTGCTTAGAAAGCCATATGGGATACCAAGAATCCAAACCTGGGTTGGATGAGTGCAAGGTAAACACCCTCCCCGCTGTACTGTTGCTCTGGCCCTTTTATCCTTCTAAGCTGAAAGTCCATCTCTAATGAGTAAGAATTCCTTACCCTCTCCACACCCAACCCAACAGTGTAGGCTTAGAACCCAACTGGCATTCTGAGATAATGACAAATGACTGAAAAGAGGTGGAGGGCCCAGGGAAAGTTAAAGTGGCTAAAAAGCAGCTGTTTTCCTGTTGGAAATGTAAACATTCAGGAAATAAGTATGCTTAGCTAGAAAAATGATAGTCTGAAGAGAAAGGCTAAAAAGCTGATATAGAAACTTTAATTACTGGAATGACAGCATATCTTATTGGTGAGTGTCCTGTATTCATTCTTTTATCCCACCTCTTCCAGAAGACTTTTACATTAGCTATTCCAGGCCCCTCTGATATGTAAAGGCTTGGCCAGGTTAGATTAGAATAGATAGGCAACTCTGTTGATGTTCCTTCCCCGTCCCGTGTTCACTGGTTCTAGTCAGTAAATACCATATTTGTGAAGGGCAGTCAGCATTCTAGTCCATGAGGCTGTGAGTCTCCTGACCCTATGCTTCTCTTTCTTATGTCTGTCTTATTTCTTAATCCTTGCAGCCCCCTGCTTCAGGTCCATTCACCTGGGACTGATTTCCAGCACTTTCTAAGCATGAGGCCAAAAGTTGTTCTCCGCTGCCCACATGAATAGTAGACTCTCCAGTGCTGCTACTGTCTCTGGGGCCTCTGGCACCACCACAGGCTGTGTGATCTCTACTGCAGCACAACTGAAGTGTATGATAGCTGTGAGTGCCTGGGTCCAGGGCACAAATTCTGTAACCATTGTGCCTACACCACCATCATATCAGTGGTGGTAACCAGGAGAAGGGGCTCATATTTGGAACTGCATGATTTTCTGCACAAGCACCAGGAATCGGACTTCTACTGGGGAAGGCCCTAATGCTGCCCTGGCACCAAATTGCTCCATAGTGGGTTCATATGGCATTCTGATGATTTGGAAACAGCAATAACTTGCTTTCAGGGCAGAGTTCTCTGCATTGTCACCTAAAGGTGAGATGAAACCAGAAGATGCTCCATGACACCTCGACTTTGACAGAGGATCTGTGCAAAAAAACAGAATCTTAACTATAGAAACCTGACTGTGACAACTGTGAGTGAGAAGAACTTTTACTGAGACCACAAAGAAAGTCTTTGGGTTCCAGGGATCTCAAACTCAATATACCTGGGGGCCACAGGAGGCAAAGTTGGGGTGGTCCTTTAGTGCAAAGTAAGTATTAAGCCTTGAATATTGGAGGGTGTCACCCAAACAACTAAAACAAAACAAAACAAAACAAAAAAAGATTCCTCTAGGGCAGGGCCACAAAATGTTGTACGGAGGACCGTTCGCAGCCCGCGGGCCGTGAGTTTGAGACCCCTGGCTTAGACAACTTAGTATGCCTGAAGCTTGCACTTGGTCTTTTCACAGTGGGTAAAGTCTCCCTGTTTTTAGGCCAAAGGTTATTTTCTTTCTATTTTGTCTATCTTTTGCTATGCCTATGCAAAAAACAAACAAAAACCCTGCCACACACACTTTTTTTTTTTCTCATTTTTTAAATAGGGGCACTCACCTTTTTCATAGAATCTTGGTACACAGATTACTTTGTTTTTACCACATATTTCTGTCTTTTTCTATAAAACTAAGAAGAAAGGAAAAAAAAAAGTCTGGGGACCAAGAGCCAAGTGGTCTCACTTTTCATTGTATATCTGAAATTCAACTATGAAGGACTTTGTAGAACACAATGGTTTCAATAAAATAAAATTAAAAAATAAATGAAGTAAGCCAGAGAAGGATAAATACAAAATATTACTTATATGTGGTATTTAGAATAACTGCATGAAGAAATGCAATGGTCTAAATGGGAGTTGTCTTGAATACCTTTGGTATTTCAAAGTATAGTGAGGAGAGGGAAAGAAACTAAGTGGAGGAGGAAAAACACAAATATGAAAAGATGGGAGCCAGGGGCCAAGTGATCTTAGGTGCATTAGTGGAGATAAAGTGACAGAATTCAATATCCAAGCGAAAGGCAACAACAATGAACTCAAGAGACCCAAACTTTAACAATCTAAACTTTAAATGAACCTGTTATATTGGCAGGCTGGGGGCAAATGGTGGTAGTATGGGATACACTCTGGGAATATGGTGGAGGGAGATTGATACTGGTGATGGGATTGGCTCTGATTCACTGTATGTCTGACACCCAACCATGAAGGGATTTGTAAATCACAATAGTTTCAATATAATAAAAAAAAAGGAGGAGAAGGGGAGGGAAAAATAAAGGAATGGTAAGATATAGCAATCAGAGTCACTATCAGGCAGAAGAATAAAGAAATGACATCAGAATTGCTGCCAGGCAGGAGGAGGAGTAGAAAGAGCAGAAGGGTGGAGGGAGGCTTACCCAGAAAGTGGAGGTGGGGGAAAGGACCATTTTCTGATGCAGAGATAGGAAATACAGACAGGAACTGCCATGGCTGCACTAAGTACAGTGGCAGAGGAGGGACAGTGATGTGGTAGGGGAGATGGTGTGGGCAGGGGAGACAATGGTGGTAGTGGTGGTGATACGGGTGGTGGTGGTGATGGTGGTGATGACAGTGTTAATGGTGGTGATGTATTGATGGTTGTGGTGAAGATGGTGACATTGGTGGTGATGGTAGTGTTGGTGACAGTGGTGATAATATTGTAGAGTTGGTGATGGTGGTGGAGATGATGAGGCTGGTGATGGTCATCATGGTGATGGTGATGACAGTAGTGGTACTGGGGGAGTCATAGTGTTAGTGGTGGTGATTGTATGTGTGGTTGAGGTGATGATGATCTTAGTAGTGTTGGTGGCGACGCTGGTGGTGGTATTGGTGACAGCTGTGATAGTGTTGGTAGTGGTGGTGATGGGGTTGGGGATAATATGGTGGTGCTACTGATAGTGTGGGGGTGACAGTGGTGATGGTGCCTGTAGTGGTGGTGGAAGTGCTGGTTATGATGGTAGTGTTATGATGGTGGTGGTGCTGGGAGGTAGTGGTGGTAGGGTGGGGAGGGGGATACTCACAGCTGACCTGGGAGCCCAGCTTGTGCTCCCACACAGAGTGTAGCTGCTGGTACTCCTGCTGCGCAAGCTCCAGGCGCTGCTGCTTCACCTGGTAGATCTCCTTCTGTGCACTCAGCGCCTCCTGAGCAACCACCAGGTAATCTTTCAGCATGTGCTCCTGTTCCCGTCGCCATTGCACCCGGGGGTCTTCAATCTGTGTGGTCTCTGCAACAGACGCCAACCCCCGATCAGGACCTCACTTACTAGCTGGTGTGCAAACTGGGACATCCGCCACAGGGAGCCAGAGAGCAGTGACACAAAAGCGCGATAATGGTGAATAGGTTAAAGCTATCAGAGGGACCAGAGCGATAGTACAGTGGGTAGGTGCTTGCCTTGCATGCAGTAGGCCTGGGTTCAATGCCAGGCATCCACTAGGGTCCTGCAGTACTACCAGGAATAATTCCTGAGGACAGAGCCAGAAGTAAGCCCTGATCATTGTGACCTCAAAACCAAAAAAGTAAATAAAGTTACCACAGCATGCATAGGTGCTATGTTTGAACACACACACACACACACACACACACACACACACACACACACACACACACCACCACCACCACCACCACCACCACCAAATACAGAGTCCAGTTGTCTGAGAACAGCCAGTAGCAGGGCCAAGTTCAAGTTCTAAATCAAGACGTAGAAGTTTGAGGGCATCTGTTCTGGAGAAAAATAAAATATGTAGAAGAAAGTCACCTCACTTTGGGAAATGCAATCTAGAATCAACTCACTGAAGGCTGCTTATCAGGAGATGTAAAGAAAGAGACTTAGAATCTCAGGCCTGGAGAGATAGCACAGCGGTGTTTGCCTTGCAAGCAGCCGATCCAGGACCTAAGGTGGTTGGTTCGAATCCCAGTGTCCCATATGGTCCCTCGTGCCCGCCAGGAACTATTTCTGAGCAGACAGCCAGGAGTAACCCCTGAGCACCGCCGGGTGTGACCCAAAAACCAAAAACCAAAAAAAAAAAAAAAAAAAAAAAAAAAAAAAAGAATCTAAATACCCCGGGTCCGGAGAGATGAAGGTAAGACGTTGGTTTGCCTTGAAGGTAAGGCGTTGGTTTGCCTTGCATGCAGAAGGACGGTGGTTCAAATCCCTGCAACCCATATGGTCCTCCAAGCCGGCCAGGAACAATTTCTGAGCATAGAGCCAGGAATAACCCCTGAGTGCTGCTGGGTGTGACCCAAACCCCACTCCCCCTCCAAAAGAAAAGAATCGTAATACCCTTCACCAGGCATTTTCCTCTATAGTAAAAATTCAGGAAAAATAAGAACAATACTGAAAAAGAAAAAGGAGTCCATATTTACCTGATTGCAAGCATTGTTCTAAGTTATTTCTACCTATAGGCGCCTATGCTCTTTATACCCATAGAGGAGATTGTTAACCCTGTTATACAAAAGAAAAATCCGAAATGCCCAGAGATATAGAGATAAGGGCCAGAAGGACCAGCTCACAATATGAAGCTCACCACAAAGAATGCAAGTGTTGTTAGGGAAATAACTACACTTTCAACTAGATGACAATCTAGATAAGTGAGAGAAGTAGAATGCCTATCTTGAATACGGGAAGGAGTTGAGAAGGAGGGAGGGGGGCATTGGTGGTGAAAATGTTGCACTGGTGAAGGGGGTGTTATGACTGAAGCCCAACTATAATCATGCTTGTAATCATGGTGCTTAAATAAAGATCTTATTTAAAGACGGGGACGGGGCTGGAGAGATAGCACAGAGGTAGGGTGTTTGCCTTGCATGCAGAAGGATGGTGGTTCAAATCCCGGCATCTCAAATGGTCGCCAGGAGCGATTTTTGAGCATGGAGTCAGGAGTAACCCCTGAGCACTGCCAGGTGTGACCCACAAACCAAAAAAAAAAAAGAAAGAAAGAAAAATCCGAGACACAGAGAGGTTAAGAACGTTGTTCAAATCACACAGGAAATAACTGAGAATCAAATATATTTATTCAATATGCTAATGCCTTTGAAGAAATAATAAAATGAAAAGATGTACAGGAATAAAAATGAGTGAAAATGCAAGGTGCAGATCTACAAAAATAATTTTGTTTTTAAAAGCGAAAACAGGTAGAAACATAGCAAATGAACAAGAATCGATAGTTCTCAGTAGTTTTTTTCTTACATTCTTTTTGATTTGAATACCCAATAAATATCCCACATGGTGGCAATTATGGAGGAAAGGATATAAAATGAACAAGAGAACCAGAGAAATAGTACAGAGGTTAAGGCACTTGCTTGCATACAAGGCTGGTTTAATTCTCAGCATCTTAGTGGGTCTCCCAAGCACCTTTAAGAGTGACCTTGAACAGAAAGCCATGTGTAAGGCCTGAGCACCACTGGTGTGACCTAAAAGCTTAAAAACCATATACCAGAGCAAGTAAACAAGAAGAATTCAGGTGTCATGAAAAGGGACAGCCAGGGTTGGAGTGAGAGGACAAAAGGAAAAATGTTTACCTGGCATGCATTTGACCCAGGTTTAATCCAGGGCAACTTTTATGGTCCCCTAAGCATCACCAAGAGTGATCTCTGTGTCAGTCAGGAGTAAGCCCTGAGCATCACTGGATGTGGCAAAGAACATGCCATAAATAGGGCCAACTGGCTCCTGAGTTAATGTGGAAAAGGCCCAAACATGTTGGCAAAGTTCAGACTCTGTCCTCTTGCTGATTTCTGGGGTTGGTGGTGGGTCAAGTTACTGACACATCCATACCCATGTATTTTGTTTAGCCCAAAGGATTTTTATTAATCTTGAACTGGTCTCTGGGATGGAATAATGAGGAGATGAAAACCTGAGGGCCCTCATCCCTGTGCCATCTTGACCACGAGGCTTTGCAGCTTTGCAGCCTTCAGCATCTGGTTGGCCCTTTCACTTTTGGTTGCCAGAAGGTTCAGTTGGTGCCTGATCTTGTAATGCTAGTATTGCTCATTCTTCCTGCTCAGGGGACATTGAGTTCCTAGGAAAAGGAATTGGGGAGCATGATCTTAGAGGCTGCAGGACCAGACTCCTCTCTGCTTGAGTTAAGAGCTGAAACAGTATGTGGGATGCTTCTGCTCTCTGGAAACCCTTCCTCATGCATTATTTTTTAATTAAAATTTTTAATTGAATCACCATGAGATATATGTTAGAAAGTTGTTCATGACTGAGTTTCAGTCATACAATGTTCCAACACCCATCCCTTCACCAGTGCACATTTCCTACTATCAATGTCCCCAGTTTCTCTCTTGTCTTCTTCTTCTCTCACCTCCACTCCCCTGCCTACCTCTATGGCAGACTTAATGGAATACTATACAGCTGTTAGAAAAATGAAGTCATAAAATTTGCTTATACATGAATGGATATGGAGATTATTATGCTGAAATGAGTCAGAAGAAGAGGGATAGACATAGAATGATCACACTCACTTGTGGGATATAAAAATAAAAGATAACCAAAGACAATAATACCCAAAAAATAATACTCAAAGACAATACAGACAAGGGCCAGGAGGACTGGTCCATAATAGGAAGCTTGCCACAAAGAATAGTGGAGTGCAGATAAGGCAGAAGCAGGACCATTATGACACTGATAGTTGAAATGATCGCTATACAAGAACTGGGTGCTGAAAGGAGGTAAAGTGATATGCCTTGTACCCCTTCAGCAACAATACTGCAAATAACAGTCATGTCAGGTGTGTGTGTGTGTGTGTGTGTGTGTGTGTGTGAGAGAGAGAGAGAGAGAGAGAGAGAGAGAGAGAGAGAGAGAGAGAGAGAGAGAGAGAAGAAAAAATAAATGTCCTAATTCATCATTTTCGCCCCCTGGGGCCATACCCAACAGCACTTAGGGATTACTCATGGCTCTGCACTCAGAAATTACTCCTGGCAGACTCGGGGTACCATATGAGATGCTGGGGATAGAACCTGGGTCTGTCCGGGTCGGCCATGTGCAAGTAAAGCACCCTACCACTGTGCAATGCTATCACCCCGGCCCCCTAATTTATTATTAAAGAGAATAACAAGCCCAGTCTTTAAGAATGTGGAAAATGCTCCAGGTCAGAGCAAGCCAAGAGGAAGGAGAAAACAGACTGAAAATCTTCTAGGCATGGTTCGGTGTGGCCTGTGAAAGGCAATTTTCTTTCCTCTCTCCCCTCTCCCCTCTCCCCTCTCCCCTCCCCCCCTCTCTCTCCCTCTCCCTCCCCCCCCCCCCCACACACAAACTCATTCATAAAGAAAAGCAAGGCTGGGTGGCTGCTGGCTGAGGGACCACAAAATGTTTTCTATAAGGAAGGAAGCTCGGCAACCCTTCAACCAAGCAAGATAGAGGAAAACAGTTGCCAAGAATGGGGGGTGAGGGGAAGGGAGATGCTAGGAAACAATTTACATGGCTGGGCTGAAGATCAGTCAATCAGTCACTGTGAGTCTTTCTTTCCTTCTTTTTTCCTTGATTCAATCAGAGCATTTTTATGAGGAACAATGGCAAATGCTGATGGCATATGTTGATGAAACTTGCCTGAATACTGATAGGATTTTTTTTTAATCTGGTTAAAGGCTTGTAACCACCCCTTCCTTGTCTCTGACACCAGTCACCCAGCTGGTTCTAATGTGAGGACAACGCATCAAATGCATTTTCCTAGGAAAAGCTCTGCGGGAGAACAAGCTTGCATTCCTTACAGCAGGAGGCACTGGCATTCTGTTTCCCAGTTTAGTGACATTCCCAAGGTCCCATCCAGCGGTTTCTACTTACCAGTAGATGGGGGACTACCACTCCTCTTAAGGCTCCCACATCTCCAGTTTATAAGCTCTTTATATGTCTCAGGTCCCACCTCCTACATACCCTCTCTCTCCTTCCTCTTCCCCCTGCTCCCTCTTTCCCCTCCTCTCCTTCCTCCTCATGAAGCTAGGACAACAACAACAACAACAACAACTACTACTACTACTTCTACGACCACCACCACCACCACCACAACTACTATTACTACCACCACTACCACTACTATTATTATTACTCACCCCTTCTACCTCTAACTTCTACATTTACCAAGGACTTTAACAATTGTCTTAAAACCACCCAACATTTGGAAAAGATCCAGCAATGTTACTATGCAAAAGAATGCAAATAAAAGAATGCAAACAAAGTACCTTAAAAAAAAAATCCCCCCCACTTCCCGTCACATCTGATGATCCTCAGGGAACCGTATGAGATGCTGGGGATCGAACCATGGTCAGCTCATGCAAGGCAAGCACCCTACCTGCTGTACTATTGCTGCATCTCCCCAAGTGCCATTTTATTTTAAATCTACCTGAATTTTCCAGACTTCCTCCTCATGAAGCTAGGAGAACAGCATCCATATTTCTTGTGACAATACATATGCATCATCCTTGGTAGCATTAAAAGTCAAATGTACAACAATTCTCAAACACTCATGGTCTGTATAAAGTATGTATCACATGGTAAAGAGCAAAACTGAGCCTATTCTGGGTTCCCTGATTAAATTCTCTGACGGGACATTAGGACAATGGGAAAGATGGATTTGGTTAACATTTGTTAATTTCTATTTGCTGCATCTAATTCCTTTGGGGGAGAGAAGAGACCTTCTGGGGATTGGCCAATGGCTCAAGGCAGGGTTTTGGGGAAAAGTTGGGGATTATCTGGGCCACCCCAGTAGTGTTTAGGGACCTCTGGTGCTAAACCTAGTAATGATGCTGGGATTGAACTGGAGTCAGCTGCATTCAAGGCCTGCTTGTTCCTTAACTATCTCCCTAGTCCCAATCTTTTTTTCCTTCAGTTTTTATTATAACACCGTGATTTACCAAGTTCTTCAAAAATAGTCATTTCAGGTATTAAATGTTTAGACACCAATCCCACCACCAGTGGGACCTTCCCTTCATCTGTGTCCTTATTCTCCTACCCCACAGCCCTAGCCTGTCCCTTGTAGGCACAAACAAACTTATTTCATATTGCTTGCTACAACACAAAAGCAAATGGAATTATCAAGACTTATCAACACGGGCCAATTTGAAATGATTGTTATATCTCTTTGTGTGTTACTAAAGTCACTGCCTAGCCCCAATGACTTGCAATTCATTCTCTCTGCTTGGTTTCATTGTCACTGGAGTTTGGCTCCTGTCTGGAATGAGTCCTTGCCCAGAGCAGCCCTTCAAAAATGCAGGTCAGCAAGGGTGGCAGCCAGAAATGGGAAAGGTATGATTGAAAGATTGAGAGTGCCATCCCTCTGTGTTTAACCCACATCTTGTGTGGCCTTTGAGTGTATCAAACTTCCCCACACATGTGACACTAAAAGGCACTGACATATCTTCCTGTTACATTACACATGTGCAACACCTCTCCAATATTCACAACCTGTATGAAGGATGTACCACATGGCATGAGATGATACATTCTTATGATATAGCAGGATGTGATCATTCCATCCATGCTACTAAACTACTCTGCTTGGGGCCAGAGAGATAGCACAGTGGTAGGGCCTTTGCCTTGCATGCAGCTGACCCAGGATGGACAGTGGTTTGAATCCCGTCTCCCATATGGTTCCCTGAGCCTGCCAGGAGCAATTTCTGAGCACAGAGCCAGGAGTAACCCCTGAGTACCACTGAGTGTGACCCCAAAACCAAAAATAAATAAATAAAAATGAATAAAATACTTTGTTCCCCCCAGCACTGCAATGAATGCCTTCAATTCTCTTTAGGGTAAGTGTTTCCATGTGGGGGTGCCAGCCTCAGGAAGTTCTTTCATCCTGTTAGCCAGGTACTCAGGTACTTGTGTTCTTTTTTATTCAGTGGGGCCAGAGCAATAGCACAGTGGTAAGGCGTTTGCTTTGCATGTGGCCAACACAGGATGAACCCCGGTTCGAATCACAGCATCCCATATAGTCCTCCAAGCCTGCCAGGAGCAGCCCAAAAACCAAAATAAAAAAGTCTTTTCTATTCAGTAAAGGTTGTGCGCTCACCTACCAGGTACTTCACTATGGTGAAAATCAAGAGGAAGGACTGGCCATGGCAGGGGAAGGCTGCATGGCAGAGTGATGGTTAAGACTGCAGGGCAGCCAGGCATGGGAGCAAGTGGCTGAACAAGAATTGCTATTTCCCCATGCCTACTCATATCCCATATCCCAGTTTCAGCTAGGAATCTTTTTTAGTTTTGGCCTTTGGGCCAAATGCAATGCTCAGGGCTTACTCTTGGTTCTGTGTTCAGGGATCACTCCCGGTGGTATTTGATGATGCTGGGGATAGAACCCAGGTAGGCCATTTGCAAAACTGTTTGCAAGGCAAGCAACCAGAGTGTACTATCACTCCAGCCCCTTTAGCTCTGAGTCTGAAAAGATCATTAACTCTAAATTCCATCTACAAAATAGGGACAAAATATCCTAGTGCCCCCAAGAAATGGGGTTTGATGAAATGAAAACCCACATAGCACAGGTTATAGATACCTGCTTTGCCAACAAGGGTGAGTGGAATTTGGGGTTACTATTCTCAGCTTTCAAGCTCTCCCATGCACATTCCTTGCTCTGTCTTGCCTGACAGAACCACGAGGTTCTTGAGAGAATTGAGAGTGTGACAGGAAAACTCTCTTTCCTCAAGAAACCACAGGGGAGGAAATTTCAGAGGGGCAGGATTAGTGTTGGCCAAGAAGGGGGACAAGGAATGGGATCCCCTGGACACATCCATTCCTGGAAGATTCCAAGCTGGGTTCAGTGTCTTGCTGATATACCTCTCCATTCCTCAACCTCTTTGGCCAGACCCAAAGACAAAGATAGTAGGAACCTGCTTTTTTTTTTAACTATGGAACGCTTCATGAATTCGCATTTCATTCTTGCACAGGGGCCATCTAATCTTCTCTTGCTTTTTTTTTTTAAACCTGTATTTTGGGGTCAGGACTCTGATCACAGGACACAAAGTAAGAGTGGGACAATGGGGTGGACATACACACACCTGTCAGTGGAGAATGGACAAAGTGATTCAAAGTACGGGGGGCTATCCAGGATTCTGGCTGTCTATACAGTGAGTGCATTAGCTCTGTCAGTGAAATACTGCTTTTAATGGGTGAGGGAGGGAAATCTATGTACAAACGTTGACATATGCAAAGGGGTAAAAAAAAAAAAATAAAAGAATATCTGCGGGGCCGGCGAGGTGGCGTTAGAGGTAAGGTGTCTGCCTTGCAAGCACTAGCCAAGGAAGGACCGGAGGACCGCGATTTGATCCCCCAGCGTCCCATATGGTCCCCCCAAGCCAGGGGTGATTTCTGAGCGCTTAGTCAGGAGTAACCCCTGAGTATCAAATGGGTGTACCCCCCCCAAAAAAAAAGAATATCTGCACACACATAGGATCCAGGTCTCTGGAACAATAAACCAAGGTATGTTCAATGAAACTGAGTTGCAAAAAACAGTTTTCAATTCTTTAGAAAATGTTGCTTTTATATGAGCATTTAAAAAGGTATGAGTCAGGGGCCGGGAAGGTGGCGCTAGAGATAAGGTGTCTGCCTTGTAAGCGCTACCAAGGAACGGACCGCGGTTCGATCCCCCGGCGTCCCATATGGTCCCCCCAAGCCAGGGGCGATTTCTGAGCACATAGCCAGGAGTAACCCCTGAGCATCAAACGGGTGTGGCCCAAAAACCAAAAAAAAAAAAAAAAAAAAAGGTATGAGTCTGTGGCTGGAGAGATAGCACAGCGGTAAGGCGTTTGTTTGCCTTAGACGCAGAAGGATGGTGGTTTGAATCTCGGCATCCCATATGGTCCCCCGAGCCTGCCAGGAGCAATTTCTGAGCATGGAGCCAGGAGTAACCCCTGAGCGCTGCCGGTTGTGACCCAAAAACCAAAAAAAAAAAAAAAAAAAAAGGTCTGAGTCTCTGTTGACACCATTATTGCTAACTTGATATTGAACAAAACAATCTCATTTCAAGAACCTCTGACAGTAACAGCTCTTCTGGACATGGGTACATCTGGGAGCAGAGGAGACTGCAGAGGAAGGCAGGCAGGCAAGGAAGAGAAAGGAAAGCCCAGAGGAAAGGAGGTGGGGTAGGGTTCCAAGCCCAGCGTGGGGTTTGGAGGAACTTACTGGTATTGTGGTCGATGAAGTAATCTCCAACTTGGGGGTCGTAGGCCTCTTCCCATCCCAGTGGTAGCTCATCACTAATGCAGTCAGCAAAGGTCAGCGGCTTGGTATACCTGACATGGGACAGGAGACATAGAAGAAGCCATCAGCCACAATCAGGCCCTTGTTGCCTCTCTCCTGACTTCTGGGCCAGCCAGAGGCTTTGCAATATTCTGGGGTTTGGATGAAAAGGACCAGCTCCAATAACAGCATCAGCCCATCCACGGGTCTGGAGAGATAGTGCAGGAGGGAGGGTGCTTGCCTTGCATCCCGCTGACCCAATGTACCATCCCAAGCATCCCATACTGTCCCCTGAGAGCCAACACAAGTAATTCCTGAGTGCAAAGCCAGGAGTAACCCAGGCATTGCTGGGTATAACCCAAAAACTAAAAAAGTAATGTATCAGTTCATCCATCAGGACTCAGCATGGGATTCTGATTTTTTGTTTGTTTGTTAACTTTTCACCTTCTGGGATTTTGGGTTACATCTGGTGATATTCAGGGGTTATTTCTGGCTCTGTTCTCAGGAATTATTCCTGCTGGTGCTTGGGGTATCATATGGGATGTCAGGATGGAACCCAGTTCAGGCCCCATGCAAGGTAAGTGTCCTCCCTGATGCAGGGTCTCTCCTGCCCAAGATCTCCTCCTAAGCAGAACAAAGAGCCAAACTAAGAGTCACATTATACCCCACTTTACCTTCTCCAACTCCACTGTTTCTTTCTCTTAGAACTTCAGCTAGAAAAATCCACAGAAGCCAAGGTGGGGGGGGGGGGTATGAGGTCACAGAATCCATATTACCATTTCCAACCCAAAACACAAAGATGCATTCCTTCTCGACAATGCACCTGAGTCCAAGTTACCTATCATAACATTTCAAAATTTCCTGTTAAGAGGTGAGGTGTGACTCAGTGATAGAGTACATGTCTTGCCTGTGTGGGGTCCTGGGTTCGATCCCTAGCACCTTGGAATTGGGGAGAAGAGATAATAAAACAAACAAAAATCAAAAAGCCAAACCAAATTCTTCCCTTGAGCACTAGTTAAATGAGTCATAACAGGCACAGATAAGGAATGAAATCCAGTCTCCTACAACTAGTGCTCAGTAAATACTTGGTAATGGATAAATATATTAATAAATATGCAGACCAAAAAATAATGAGATTGTGTGCTAAGTACTACAAACTAGCCTTGAAGAACGTATTTCACATAGGATATGAGAAATAACATTATGATAGCATAACATGCTGCTGAAAATGTATGTGTGTACTTGTAAAAGAAAAACTGGGAATTTTTAACACGGTTTTATTAGATATTTAATATTAATATATTTAACATATATTTAATATAATTTGGGTTATAATACAGCATTAGGACTGGAGCCATAGCACAGTGGGTAGGGCATTCACCTTGCATGTGGCTGATCTGGGTTTCATCCCCAGCTCCCATATGGTTCCCCAAGCACTGCCAGGAATAATTTCTGAGTGTAGAGCCAGGAGTAGCTTCTGAGCATCACCGGATGTGGCTCAAAAATCAAACAAAAAAAAAAACAGCCCTATACATATAGAATACTAGATTTTTAACACATTAAAATAGTATGGGGGAGGGGAATATCTAGAGCACATGCCCTTGATGTGTGAAGCTCTGAGTTATATCCCTCATACCACCTGGGTCTACTCTACTGACCCTTAGCACTACTGGACACAACAGTCTCACGTTTGGCCTGGTCATCTGAGTTTTGTTGGTGGTTGCCTTGGATCCCCAGAACACTACTTGGGTGGCTGCCTCTCCAATAAATAAAATGATATTTGGGCACAAAGTTTTTTCTGTTTGTTTTTTGGATTCAACTTGACAGTACTCAGGGGTTACTTACTCCTTGCTCTGTGCTCAGGAATCCTGGCAGGGCTTGGGGATCATATGGGATGCCAGAAACCGAACCTGGATCAGCTGAGTGCAAGTGCCCTACCCACTGTACTATCTCTTTGACCCCTCATTTTACTCTTCCCTAATTTCTCTGAAATGTTCAATATTACTTATAATTAAAATATTTCATAATGAAAAGCATTGCATAAATATGAACATATAATACACATATTGCCTTTTTTATTACATAGCAGGTGATTCCATTCTATAAATGAGAAAATGGACCAAGGTAAAAAGCACAGTAGGTAAGGCACTTGCCATGCATGAGGCTAACTAGAGTTCAATTTCTGGCATCCCATAGAACCCTTGAGCGTTGCCAGTAGGGCTCACTGAGTACATAGCCAGGAATAAGCCCTGAGCACTGGCAGGTAAATCCCCAAAACTAAACAAACCACCCCCCCAAAAGAAAAAATATGTCCAACACAGTTGGACAACCAGAATCTACAACTAAGAGCAGGTTATGCTGAGACTCAGAGGATGAAGCAGGGTCACAGAGAAATCTATACAGGCACACAACATTGAGACTTTGTCCTCTGCATTTCCCCCAAAGTCCCCCTGATGTCACCTGTTTTACGGCACCTTGTACAATAGCCACTGAATGCTGCACACAACCCCGTTTCCTCTGCTCAGAAGCAACTGCCTATTTGCTGCCACAAGCCATCTACCAAGCTTCTTGTGTGTGAGGATGGGGATGGGAAGAAACACTGCAAATGGATCAGGGGGTCTGAGCCAGTTCAGAGAAATGAGGGGACTCCCAGGCACCTCTCATGGGACCCATACAAGTGAGGACCGAATAGGACAAAGAAAGGCTCAGGGAGATCAGAGTCAGACAAAGATGGAGAGAAGGTGGAGGAAGGCTCGTTGGTATCTGGGTTCCCTTCATACCATGATAGAGGAGCACTCCAAAAATCCATCTCCTGGCTCTCAGTGCCTTTTCATGGGAAAGAGAAAAGCTTCTCTTGGGTGATCGCGCAACTTGCACGGAATGTGGACAAGCGAGACTCTCTTGGGGACGGATGCCAAGTGGGGGTGGATGATTTGGGTGCAGAGATGTGCCATTCAGAGCCTAGTTGGTTCTAGTTGCACGAGGATATTATTTTTGTTTGAGACTTTGGGGGCCACACCCGGTGGTGCTCAGGGTGTGCTCAGCACTATGTCATACCTGCTGTATATATTCTCTTTCCAGCCCCTGTGGAGTGATTTTAAACTAACCCTCTGTCTCTGTTTTCTCTCTCTCTCTCTCTCTCTCTCTCTCTCTCTCTCTCTCTCTCTCTCTCTCTCTCTCTCTCTTTCTTCCTGACACAGAGAAGACTGTCTCACCCATTGACCCCTGGAAAACTGTGGGGTTCTCTCTGAGCTTGGAAAAGGGCCAAAAATGTGAGCAGGGAAGAACTGTCTACTTTCCAATGAGGCAAGGACTTGGGGTACTGTCTGTGCCCCCTGCAACCTCATGTATGCATTCATGCAGGTGTCAGGGCTGCTTCAAACCCCAATCGTGAAATCAAATGACCCAAATGCCGAGGTGCCAGGAGGGGGAGCAGGGTGCTGAGCAAGAACCAGTTCTGTGTCTCATCCTAGACAAAGCCTGTGGAACACACGCAGCATTCCTGCAGCTTTCACAACCATCAGGTCCTCCTGGAAGGAATCCCAGATGTGTCACCTTGGAGATGGAGAGGTGGTGCCCCAGCAGGCCCTCTGGGAGCACATGGGGTCCCCATGCTAGGAAGCTGACTGCACACTCCTGCCAGCTACACTCTGCAGGCTTGGGGGCTATCCAGGGTGTCATGCTGCCAGCATGGTGCACAGGGGTCCCCAACAAAGTGCCTTTTCTCCAGGGCAGGTCAAAGAGGATCTGAGACTCTGCTGCTAATCTAGTACAGGGGTGGGGGTGCAAGTCTTTGGGGGCTGTAGAACACTAAGAGCTTCCCCTGTTCTGATTGAAGAAGCCTTGGCCATAACCAGTTTTCACACAGAAACCTCTGCTGGGCCCCCACAGGCAACCTTCGTGGCCAGCAGGGTGGTCTTATTTTCTACAGGGTCCCCCAGAAGACCTGCCAAGAACTGTCCAAACTTTCAGCCTCACCTTCCTTCCCTTCCCTTCTATTCTCCTCCCCTCTTAGATTTTCCTCTCTCCTCTCCCTTCCCTTCCCTCTTTCATCATTTCCTCTCCTCCCCTCTTCTTTCCTCTCCTCCTTCCTTCCTCTCCTCTCTTATCTTCTCTTCCTTTACCTTCCTCTCCTCCTCTCCTGCCCTCAAAGCAGGTAGCACAATGCACAGAGGGAGGTCCAGGCCCAGGCTCTTTCACACACATACCTGTCATAGCAGCACCAGAGTCCACACCTTCACACCTCCCCGAGCACTCTGCACCACCCTCTGCTACCAAGTTGAAGGGAGACTCAATACCACCTCCCTCCTCTGTAGTCAGTGTAAATGCTTGGACTGAAGTAGCATAATGAAGATGGGCAGCTGCAACTGATGCAGGACGAGCTGGGTGGCTGGAATGACCATGACAGAAGTGACAGTGGCTGGAGCCATAGGAGAGTGAGGGAGAGTACTTGCCTTGCACAGGCCAAACCAGATTCAACCCCTGTCAACCCATAGGGTTCTCTGAGCCTAGTGATTCTTGAGTTTTGGGTCTCAAAACAAAACAAACAAAACAAAACAAAAACAATAACAGAGAGGAGTGACAGAAGTTGTGACCCCAAGAAACTTTCAACTCAGGTTGCCAGACCCAAGGAGGAATCAAATCTGGAGGATGGTGGGGCAAAACTGGCCACAGAGAAGGGCAGAGCAAGGGGGTAGCTAATAATGGCCACGGCCTGAGTTTGGAGGGAGGACAGCCTCTGTATGATGTGGCCAGGTGTGCAGAATAGAGAACAAGAAGCAGAAATCTTGGGCTTGGCAGTAAGAGGACACCAAGCAGTCACCGCTCTCCAGCCTGTCTCACCATCCACTCCCCTCCCAGATCTTTCCCTGAATATCCACTCCCCTGGAGAAAACTTTATTTTTTGCCTTTTAAGCAGAGGCTGGATGTGACTACTGATGGTCTGGGTCTGCAGGCCCCTGAATGGGGGCTGAGAGAATTAGGGGAGCCAGATGGATGCAAAGAGAATTTGGGAGAAAGGAGGGAAGTGGGAGAGAGACACAAAGACAGTGCTAGAGAGTGCTAGAGAGTGAAGGTCGGCGGGTTACTTGTACACAGCAGACCCCAGTTTGATTCCTAGCACAGTGCTGGATATGGCTCCAAAAACAGAGTGAGAGAGGAGAGGAGAATGAGAGAAGAGAGAGAAGTGGGGGTGAGAGGAGAGAGAAGCCTGTGAGGAAGGCAGGGCTGGAGGGAAACTTCTAGGAGAGAGAGGAGCAGGCAGGAAGTGCAGGACAGATACTGCTCTGATGTCGGAGCGCTGAGCTCCTTGCCTTTTCAGTCCAGGGCCAGTGTCACATGTAACCTGTTGGGAGGAGCTTCTTCATGCGAAACCTAGGAGCATCCCCATTTCGCAAGGCTGCTGCAGGGACTGATCAATAGAATATGCAGAGAGGAACTGAAACTCTCCCTGGGAGCCAAGGGCTCCATAAGCCTGGGATCAGTGTTCAGTCCCCATCATTCATCATCAGCACGCTCCTATGGGATTCCTATTTAGGCAATGTGGATACCTCAGGCTCTGGCCCATAACATCCCCTTCCCCATCTGAAATCGCTTCACCTGTAAAGGGGTAAGTAACATTTGGAGCGACCCGATTAAAATGAGCTGCACTCTGGGACAGAGAAATAGTACGACAGGGTACTTGTTTTGTACATGGATAACCTGGGTTCAATCCCTGGCACCCCATTTGCTCCCTTAAGTCCCACTGGAGTGATTTCTGAGCGAAGAGCCAGGAGTAAGTTCTGAGCAACACAGGTTGTGGCTCCCAAACCAAAGCAATAGAATAAAATTAATTGTACTGAGCACACAGTATATAGGGTCCGGCCAACATTTCCCTTCCTGTCCTTTTATTGAACAGCATGGGGTCAACATGGGAGTGGAGAGAGAAGGTGCACCCCTTCTTTTCCAGATACAGAAGGTCCCCACTGCTTTCTGGCAGAGAAGAGTGGGCAAGAGCCAGGGTTCTGGAGCCTGCTTCTTGCAGGGTTTGAAACCAGGATCTGCCACAGAAATGGTATGATCTAGGGCTGAACACCCCAACTCTCTGTGTGGCTCAGTTTGCATTCCTATTCAAGAGGGGTGTGTGTATTTGCTGAAAAATTCATATTTTTTTGAGCACTTCTGGTAGGGCCAGGAACTGTTCCAAACACTTTACATCAACCTCCTCTCTTGGTTCTAGCCATGTCCCTCCCAGGCATTACCGTGTAGCCCTACCCCACAGTGCTCTATGAAGATTAAATGAGACCATGCATGAAACAGCACTCTGCACGCACAGTGGATACTCAATAAATCAGAAGTAATTCATTGATACAATTCTCACTGCCATCCAAATGAGTGTGCTAAGATAAAGGCATTAAGGAAGATAAATTCTGTAAGAGATCTTGGACAAATGAAATCAGACAACTCCATCCTCTTGTTTCTCTGGCTGGAATATGAAAAGAGATTTGCTTGAGGCCAAACAAGGCTGGGGTTCCCCCTGCAACCAGGAGAGTGAGCTAAAAAGAAATCCCTACATTCACATCACTATTTTTTTTCACATCTTTATTTTTGCCCTTTTTTTGTTTGCTTTTTCCTCTCTTAATTTTTTAATTAATAAATTCTTTTTTTTTTTTTTTGGTATTTGGGCCACACCCGGCAGTGCTCAGGGGTTACTCCTGGCTGTCTGCTCAGAAATAGCTCCTGGCAGGCACGGGGGATCATATGGGACACCGGGATTCGAACCAACCACCTTTGGTCCTGGATCGGCTGCTTGCAAGGCAAACGCCGCTGTGCTATCTCTCCGGGCCCAATTAATAAATTCTTTGACCGAATCACTATGAGAGTTGTAAAGTGGCTTTCAGTCATACAAAGTGAAGTCATAGCCAGCTGTACCCAAGGCTTATTCTTGATGGGCTCTGGTGCTTTGGGATCCTGGGGATTGAACCCAGGTCAGCTGCATGCAATACAACCTACCCTCTATTTTATCTTTCCAGACCCAAGCTGATTCTTTGGAAAAAAAAATAGAAAAAAGAAAACAAGATTGACAAACCATTAGCAAGATTCACAGAGAGAGAGAGAGAGAGAGAGAGAGAGAGAGAGAGAGAGAGAGAGAGAGAGAGAGAGAGAGAGAGAGAGAGAGAGAGAGCTCTAATAAATTATATCAGGAATGAAAGGGGGAAGTCACAACAGACACTACAGAAATTCAAAGGATAATCGAGATTACTTTGAGAATCTTTATGCCATAAAATGAGAAAGCTTAGAAGAAATGGATAAATTCTTGGATTTCTATAACTTCCACATCACACTCTGGATACGGAAAGATGATCCAGCCCAGCTGCTGGATTCTATTCCGTTAGGGGTCTCAAACTCTCGGCCCGAGGGCCGCAAACGGCCCTCTGTACAACATTTTGTGGCCCTGCCCTAGAGGAATCTTTTTCTGTTTTGTTTTGTTTTAGTTGTTTGGGTCACACCCCCCAATGTTCAAGGTTTACTACTGACTTTACACTCAAGGATCACCCCGACTTTGCCTCCTGCGGCCCCCAGGTAAATTGAGTTTGAGACCCCTGGATGTGGTTAAGTGTTTGAACAGACTCATGCCAAGAAATCATCCTTGCAGGTAGTTTCTTGGGCTAATGAACTTTCTTCCACCAGAAACAAAATAATCTCTAAAAGATGAAACATGACTCCCTCTTCATGGAGAGCTGTTTGGAAGATCCATCCTTTGCCTTGTTTCTTCCTGGGAATAATAAAAACATCTGGACAGGTAGCTAGAATGGAACCAGACATCTGTCTGACCTAGTCCTAGCCCCATCATCATCTTCATCCTTTCTGAATTTGCAGTAAAACTATAAAAGTCCCAGGCCTTTCAAACAGGACAAAGAGGTCCAAGAGACCCTCTCAGACCCCATATTTTGTTTGTCTTTCATTTTGGGGCCATAACCAGGGCATATTTTTGGCCTACACTAGAGGATCATTCCTGGCTGTACTCAGGGAACCATACAGAATGCTGGGGATTGAATATAGGTTGGCTGTGTGCAAGGCAAGTGTCTTCTGCATTTTATCACTCCATCTTTCTTGGCTGTGAGATTGTACCTCCTTCCTTTTTCCAGTTTACCCCCAGGGATTGGCTGGGTTGGGCTCTTGCAGGGATTAGATATGGGGTGACTCAATGCTGGGCAGGCATGCACAATTCCTCCTTTCTGCATGTGGGACTGTGGCTTGTATCGGGCACTCAGTTTGATTCCTTCCAATCACGAGGTGAGTTTCCAAGTAGTCCCTCAGGTGTTAAGCTGACCAGGAATGCCTCAGTTCAAAGAGGAGGATAATGCAGTGATAGTACAGTAAATAGGGCACTTGCTAAGCACACAACAGACCCAGATTTGATCCCTAGCAGTCCATATTATCCTCTGAGCACTTCTAGGAGTGATCCCTGAGTGCAGAACCAGGAATAAGCCCTAAGCAACATCAGGTATGTCCCCAAAACTTAAATTAAAAAAAAAAGTGGAGGCAGAAGTCCCTGGGATTCAGACACTGTTCTCCAGGCTCAAGTCCTGGTCTACTTTGAAACAGGAGTGATAGTGATGGTGCCTCTGGAGTCACTGTGTCTATAAAGGATTCCTTCTGTAGAAAGCTGAGCTGAAAGGGGCACAAGGAGATGCTTCAAGTTTACAACTGATTGTTTTGTTGTTATTTAGTGCCTACACCCAGTTTTAATTGGCTCCTGGCTCTTCACTCAAGGATCACTCCTGGTGGAGGGAAGTGAGAAAAATGACACTTTGGTTCAAACTCTGGTCAGCCACATGCACGGCAAATGCCCTACCCACTAGATTATCTTTCAGGTCACCAAGTTGCTAGATTAGTAATGCCCATGAGCAATGGCTTGCTGACCCTCTCTGGACTTCTCATCTGCAAATAAATGAATAAATAAAAACCAAGGGAGCCAGACTATGGGCATGGACATCTATGAGAACCGAGTCCCCTGAGTACTGCCTACCTCTCCTAAGACAATGCCACAATTCTGACAACTTTCCTAAGACAAGGCAACAATCCTGAGCATATCTGCTGAGAAACAACCAAGGACTAACAAGTGTACCAAAGCTATGCTTGAATAGGCTGGTTCCTTTATCTTCACAGCATTCCAAGGGGCCAGAAGGCATAGTGCAGGAGATGGCTGGACTTGCATAGGGCAGATCCCCCTGAGCACTACAGAGTATGGCCTAATCACCCCTCCAAAATAAACCCAAACAAATGACTAAACAGTTCTATGTCCTTTCTACCAGCAACAACACAGAGACTTCATAGTTAGAGCAAGAAGAAAAGCTCAATTGCATGAAGGATTTGCATCATGCCGGGCACTGGGTGTCCCTCACCTGGGTCCTTTCCAGAATGCAAAGCTGTAGTGTTGGAAACCAGGAGTGCCTGTCTGGAGTAGTACCTGCAGTCCATTTAGCATCACACCTGGTCTGTGACCTTCATCAAAGTTGTCCAGAGCTTGGGACAAAATCCCAGATACAGTAGGGGAGCCCTCTTAACCCCAGGACCCGGCTGACTGCCAGCCAGGGCCAGGGTGGAGGTGGTGGCCAGACATGCTGAGCAACATTCCCAAGCAGAAGTATAATAATCACCTGCACCAAAAGTTCCTGCCATAGGGGTTCCTGGTCATATGGGTCCCTGCCACCTGCCGTATGGATGGCACAAAGTGTAATGTTACAAGCAAAGATCCCCCTGAACTCTGAGTTCAAAGTCACTCTGAAGATGTGAATTCAGGATGGAAAGGACTAGACATTTTGCTTTTCTGTACATATAGAAACAGTCACATGTCCAAGAAAATGGAAGCTGGGGAGATTTCTGCAAGTCTAAAATAACATAACTTAATAACAGTGGGTAATAATTTAATGGCTGGCATTTCTGGCTTCTTGGTGGCATATTAAAATCAAGGTACTATTTTCCTCCTCTCACCCCTTTGTTGTTTTGTTTTTTTTGCTTGTTTGTTTGTTTGTTTTGGGCCACAACTGACATTGCTCAGGGGCTATTCCTGGCCTTGCAATCAGGAATCACTACTGATGACCCTATGGGATTCCGGGGATCAGACCTGGGTCAGCTGCACATGCAAGGCCAACACCCTCCCCACTGTGCTATTGCTCTGCCTCACTGTGCACTTTTGGGATTGTCTCTGGATAATGGGGTTCACAATGAGCTGGTTGGGATGCACTGCAGATGGCATTCGAATCCCACATGGCAAAACCACTGGGAACGCAATGTGAGCATGTAGGGTGGTGGCAGGGATCAAACTCCCCCACAATCAGCATGACCTTCTGGTGTCCTGCGTCTTCAGATGGACACATGTCATCTCAGCAGTCACTTGCCTTCCATTCTCCCAGACTTAGAGAACTCTCTTGTCTTTCTCAAGATCACTGGATCTTGGCTTTTCCAAAAGGGCTGGTCCTTCTACACAAGAAGCTCCTGCCAGGGCCCCCAGACAGACAAGACACTGGCAGGATGGGTCCCCAGGCTGCCCGTCTAGATAGGTAGACCCTTCCTGGCACACTCTTAGATGCTGCATATTTAGGGGTTTGCACATGTGTTGGGCAGTGCTAAGGCTGGACAAGCTTCAGCGACCCCCTCACCCCCAGATTTGGACTGCTGCACGGAAGGGACCGAGCGGGTGAGCTGGCCCTGACCATCCACCTAACTGTTCCAGCTTTATTCTCTGGCACCACAAAGACCCACAGTTCCCAACCACAAAGGCCCTCTCTGCCCAGGAGCTGAGAAAACGGTCCTCCCTTCCGCAAAACGGAGACATTCCTCTAAGCCTTTTTTTTCCTCCCATCATTTTTCTGTAAAGCAGAAAATAAACAGCTGCTGGCTGGAAACTCCCCCCACATGTCCCCTTACAAGTCTGTCTTAATACCACAGCCTTGAGAGCTGAACTCGAGTCAGCAGAGAAACAAATAAGCAATTAAAACGGCTATTTTGGGAAGCCCTGGAAAGCAGCAAAGACAATATGAATTATTCATTCATATTGCTGGATGACTTCTGGGCATTGTCCTCGATGCCTCTGTCTCTTGCCGGTTTGTTCAGTCAGCCATTCAAGCACAGAGAAGGGACACAATGCTCTGGGCGAGACACAGGTGCCCAAGTGTGCATGTATGCGTGTGCAAGCGAATACACACACATGTACACACACACACAATGAACCCAGGTGGCCACTCCAGATGGTGAGCCACATGGAAAAGAAACCTACAGGTTGGCAGATGCTGGCAGGGGAGGGAGGAGAATGCATAAATTTCTCATTGGCTCAAGGGGAGATGAGGAGGGAGAGAAAGGCATTACATGAGATTCCCTGCTCTGTGGAGGGAGAACATACAGGATTCTCATACTCCATAAGCATTCCAGCTGCTCTGATAGAGGCTGGTCCAGGGGCTCAGCCCCTGTTTTTGGGAACTGTTTTTGGGTCTGTTTTAGGGTCACACTCTTCAGTGCTCAAGAACTACTCCTAAAGCCTGAGAGATAGAACGGAGATAGAGCTTTGCCTTGCATGCAGAAGGATGGTGGTTCGAATCCTGGCATCCCATATAGTCCCCCAAGCCTGCCAGGAGTGATTTCTGAATGTAGAGCCAGGAGTGACCCCGGAGCGCAGCCAGGTGTGACCCCCCCCCAAAAAAAACAAACAAACGAACAAAAAAACTACTTCTAGTGGTGCTGTATTGCTGGAGATTGAAACCAAGTTGGCAGCATGCAAGGCAAGGGCCCTACCACTGTGCTATCACTTTGGGTCCTGGCAATGGAATCTAAAGTCTGTGCTCCTTCATCTCTGCATGGAGAACTGAGCTCTCCAGGACAGGCTATTCTGCATCTTCTGCTGCTCCCCACAAACCCAGTCCCTTTTCTCCTCCTGCCCACAGAAGCTGCTCTCGAATGGGTCTTACACCCAACCAGATGACTCAGAAGTAGTCTGTCTCCTCTGTGGGCCTCAGTTTTCCCAACCAGGAAACAAAGAGTATTGACTCCATCTCAGCTCAACCTTTCTCCTTTTCCTCAATCTACCTCTACCATCACCATGACAATCAAAAGCCCCTCTGTGAGGATCCAGAGTGGGAATAGAGAATGACAATGTTGTGTCCTCCACTGTCACTGACCTCACCCCCCTGCTAAATCATCACAAGCTACTTACTGTCACATGGGATTCAAAGTCAGTGGTGCTCCAGAAGATAGCAGTCCCCAAAGAGATTGTATGTTTTAAGGGGTTGATAAATGATCTATTTCTTTTTAATTTTAATTGAATTTATTTTAGGCACCGTGATTTACAGCATTTATGATAGGACTTCATGCATACAACCTTCCAATATCATGCCTTCCACCACCGTCTTAGGTACTGTATCCTATTCCCCAGTACTATGATAAAGTTCAGTTCTATAGAGCAGTTCTCAGATTTTAAATTTAGGTCTAAACTCACCTCCCAGACTTAGGTGTAGCTAAGTGACCAACAGAGCAACTTAAAAATTACTGTGGAATTTAAAGCTATTCCCTGTGAGGCACAGACAGTATAGGTATTTGCATTGCATGCTGCTGATCCTATTCAGAATCCCTGATAGTAACTATGACCCTCCAATCACCATCAGGGGGCACTCCTGAGTAGAGAGCAAGGGAGAGCCCCTGAGTACATCTGGGTATGCCCAAAACCCTCTATACTTACAAACAAAAACAAAACTACCTTTTATAGTTTCCACCATAAAATCTGGTATACCAGAAGGGGACACTGGCATGTCTACAAAATGGAAACTAGGGTTATTTCTAGGGATACTGGGGTTGCAACTTCGTACGGAGGGGTGGGGGTGGCCATGTAAGACTAAGAAACAAAAATTTGGGGCCAGAGGGGTAGTACGGCAGGTAGGAAATTTGCCTTGCATGCAGCCAATCTATGTTCCATCCCCAGCATCCCAAATGGTCCCAGACAGACAGGAATAACTTTTGAATGCAGAGCCAGGAGAAAGTCCTGAGTATTTAATTAAATTTAATTAAATAACGAGGGGGGCTGGAGCGATTGCACTGCAGTAGGGCATTTGCCTTGCACACGGATGACCCAAGATGAACCATGGTTTGATCCCCAGTGTACCATATGGTCCCCCCAAGCCAGAAGCTATTTCTGAGCACATAGCCAGGAGTAACCCCTGAGCAGAGTGTCACAGGGTGTGGCCCCCCCCCAAATTAAATAAAGAAGGAAAAAATCCTGTGCTTAATTGTTGGGAAAAGATACTGACTATCAGACCCCAATTCAGGAGAAGGAGTCCTAGGATAACAAAAGACTTTACCAACACACGGGTTCTGAGAAGAGGTGATAGTCCAAGAATGATTCTCTCCTGAGGAGAAAGGCAGCCATTAGCAAGCACCCCAGGGCAAAGCTGAGTCTCACAGGGCAAAGGTCAGCCATGTGCATGTACAGCTCATTTTATCCTAGCAGAGACAGGACTCGGGGTCCTGGGGATGGGGCAAGTGGCAATGCTGGTGCCTGATGTGTGTGAGTTCCTGAGTTCATTTCTGACATGCAAGTTCCCAGCAAACTGTCAGGTCCATATTCTCAGACCTCAGTAATTCTGGGAGTGGCTCCAATAGAAAGCACATACAGGGGTGGAGTAATAATACAGAGGGGAGGGCTCTTGCCTTGCTCACAGCTGACTTGGGCTCAATCCCAGCACCCATAGGGTCCCCTGAGCGATCCCTGAACATAGAGCCAGGAGTATGTTCTGAGCATGGCTGAATGGGCCCCACACAAAACAATAAAGAAAGCAGATCAGATCAACAGGGAATAAAGCTTGGCTGACCACTGAGCTCACATTTGATGCAACTGTTTGAAATGGCAGCTGGTGCAGCCACTCAAATGACAGTGGGGAGAAAGGCACAGGTACAGAATAGAAATAGAAACTTAAAAAATGGGCCCGGAGAAATAGCACAGTGGCGTTTGCCTTGCAAGCAGCCGATCCTGGACCAAAGGTGGTTGATTCGAATCCCGGTGTCCCATATGGTCCCCCGTGCCTGCCAGGAGCTATTTCTGAGCAGACAGCCAGGAGTGAACCCTGAGAACCCTGAGCACCGCCGGGTGTGACCCAAAAACCAAAAAAAAAAAAAAAAAAAAAAAAAGAAATAAAGTGCAAGCTAGGGGACCGGAGAGATAGCACAGCCATAGGGCATTTGCCTTACATGCAGCTGACTTGGGCGGGACCTGGTTCAATTCTCAGCACCCATACGGTCCCCCAGCCTGCCAGCAGTGAATTTTGAGTGCAGATCCAGGAATAATCCCTGAACACCAGTGGGTGTGGCCCAACAACCAATCAATTAATCAATCAATAAATACAGTTTAAAAAAATAAAATATGGGGTCGGAGAGGTGGCACTAGAGGTAAGGTGTCTGCCTTGCAAGTGCTAGCGTAGGACAGACTGCGGTTCAATACCCCGGCATTCCATATCCAAGCCAGGAGCAATTTCTGAGCGCATAGCCAGGAGTAACCCCTGAGCGTCAAACGGGTGTGGCCCCCAAACAAAAAATAAATAAAATATGATTGCCAAAAAAAAAAAATCTTGAAAGGGCCCGGAGAGATAGCACAGCGGCGTTTGCCTTGTAAGCAGCCGATCCAGGACCAAAGGTGGTTGGTTTGAATCCCGGTGTCCCATATGGTTGGTCCCCTGTGCCTGCCAGGAGCTATTTCTGAGCAGACAGCCAGGAGTAACACCCGAGCACCATCAGGTGTGGCCCAAAAACCAAATATATATATATATATATCCTAAAAAATGTGGGGTGCAAAAACATGTGTGCAGCATAATCTTACTTCACTATAAAAGAAAGACGCTGTAAGGAAAAGCTGGGCAATGTTGACACTTATTTGCCTTTCAGAGTTGTGTGTGTGTGTGTGTGTGTGTGTGTGAGAGAGAGAGAGAGAGAGAGAGAGAGAGAGAGAGAGAGAGAGAGAGAGAGAGAGAGAGAGAGAGAGAGAGAGAGAGAGAGAGAGAGAGAGAGAATCTTTCCTTTTTTTGGGGATTTTTTGATTGCTGCTTGGGGCCACACCCTGTGCTGCTTTCGGAACCAGGGGGCGCTGGGATCAAACCTGGGCCTCCAACATGCAAAGCCTATACCCCGCCTGTAAGCCAACTCCCTGAGCCTGCAGGAAAAAGTCTAACCCGATTTCATTCCTATTCAGAACAGCTTTCTCCTTCCTCAGAAAGATGTAGGCCTGCCAGGAACTCTGATGGGCTTCGGACACAAAACAGGGCTGGGGCCCATTGATTCTCTCAGGATGGCATGGTCCCTGGTCCAGCTGCCCACCCTCTATCTTTCCACCCCATCCCCAAAATCCTACCTCCTAGGGACCAGTCTGGGAGCTGTGGAAGAACTTTTTTTGGTTTGTTTTAGTTTGTCTAGGGCCATATCTGGCTGTGCTGAATAATCACTCCTGGTAGTCCCTGAAGGGCCATATGGGATGCTGGGGATTGAATGGTCAGCTCCATCAAGACAATTGCCCTACCCACTATGCTAGCACACTGGCCCTGAGAGCGGGAAATGATTTCCAGATCCTCTGGGCTTCTAGATATAGAAAAAAAAAAAAAACCAAACCACTGCTTATTCCCCTAGGTACCCCCTAATTAGACTTCACTAAAGGAAATGCTGGCTGAGGGCCCTAGATGGAGAGAGCCTGGAAGATTCTGGGTATGAATCTGAAAGCTAGGAGACCTCAGTGGCCGAGGACTCGCAGCAGGAACCGTTCAACAAGGCTCCCCGGAAACCCCGGGAATGTTTCAGAAACACAGCAGCTATTCTGCAGTCTCTGGGAAGGATGAGGCAAGCCCAATCCCACACACGCGCCCCGCTTCCTCACACCTCCTTGCTCTGCTTTTGTTATTCCTTCTGCCCAGAACACTTGTCCCCACTGGTAAGGCGACAACTGGGGGCCATTTCTTTTTCTGGCTTTCATTCTGTTTTGTTTTGGGGCCATACCTGGCAGTGCTCAGGGTTTTCTCCTGACTCTATACTCAGGCATCACTCCTGGCAGGGCTCAGAGAACTCTATGGGATGCTAGAGATCGAATCTGGGTCTGCCACATGCAATGCAAGGCAAGGCAAGGCAAGGCAAGGCAAGGCAAGGCAAGGCAAGGCAAGGCAAGGCAAGGCAAGAGCTTTCCCTTTGTACTGTCTCTCCAATCCCTGGAGAGCTATTTCTTTACAAGGTGCACATTTCCCTTATTTGTTGCTATGTCTGGCTCTTCCATGAACGACAGTCTGTCCATGGATGCAACCTCATGTAAGCAGCTGGGGAGTGAACCTGATTGCAGGAATAGAAAGGAGAGGGAGCAAGAGAGAAAAGAGAGCAAACCCTTGGAACCCACAGACATGTTTCAGGTCCCCCAAGTACTGGCTGAGCATCTATCCTTAAAGCAGTGGTAGAAATAATCATATAGAAGCGACTATATGCTATTTCACGGATGTGCAAAGCTATGCTTTCCCTTTCCCAGGATTGCCTGGGGCCCCCAAACTTCTGCCAGAATTGGATGTGGGTCACCAGAGCCCTGGCACATGGCTCTATCCCCGCCCCCAGGAATGGCCCCTGTGGTCTCCCCACTCTCATTCCCAGTTGGTAACTGGAGCCATGAGCAGCAGCCAATTCTCCTTCCTGGGGGCCAGGCCAGCCCAAGGGGGTGGCCAGTCTGTGACTCCTGCTCAGGTTTCATCCTTTTAGTCTCATGGGGCTCCTGCAAGAAGCTCCACTTCTCAGGGAAAGAGAACCTCTCGAGGTTCCAACTGAACCAGGATCACGACCTACAGAACAGAATATAAACCTAGAACAGACCCTGCCTGGCTGAGAGGGTCTCCAGTTCATTTATATGGAAAAAAAAAGTGGAGCCCAGAGGGTGTGAGCGAAGGCTTGGGGACCCAGAGAGTGGGACAGACCTGGGAGTAAGAACTGAGAAACAGGAGGTTCAGGATTGGGAGAAAGCTCACAGGGCAGAGCACATGCCCAACAAGTTCGAGGACTGGTACAATCCCCGGGTGCCACCAGGACTACAGGGCATTGGACTTTCTGTCTGGCCTGTTAGTTGTAAATATCACACTGATTACAGCTCTGGGAGTCTATCTCCTTCGAAAATAAAAATT
This sequence comes from Suncus etruscus, assembly GCF_024139225.1. Taxonomy (NCBI): domain Eukaryota; kingdom Metazoa; phylum Chordata; class Mammalia; order Eulipotyphla; family Soricidae; genus Suncus; species Suncus etruscus. Next base: position 123,004,587 of record NC_064853.1, read on the forward strand.
AATGCAACACTCTTCAGCCTCTAAGAAGTGGACCTTGGAGAAGAGATTTGGTCCAGCTCTGGAATCTAACCCCAGGAAGGGGAAACTGATCAGGAAGCTTCCCCTTTTGCTATCTGTGCCCTACATCTGAATCTGCCTACTTCTCAAAGGTTCAGGGTGGGGGTTCCCCATCAGCTCTCTTCATGGGGATCTAGGAGTGCTAATGCAAAGCTGCCTCAGGCTTGGCTCCATTGTCCACACCCTAAGCAGGGGTCTCAAATTCAATTTACCTGGGGCCGCAGGAGGCAAAGTCGGGGTGATCCTTTAGTGCAAAGTCAATAGTAAGCCTTGAACAATGGGGGGTGAGACCCAAACAACTAAAACAAAACAAAACAAAAAAAGATGGGGCTGGGTGGTGGCGCTGGAGGTAAGGTGCTTGCCTTGCCTGCGCTAGCCTAGGACGGACCGCGGTTCGATCCCCCGGCGTCCCATATGGTCCCCCAAGAAAGCCAGGAGCAACTTCTGAGCGCATAGCCAGGAGTAACCCCTGAGCATCACAGGGTGTGGCCCAAAAACAAAAACAAAAACAAAAAAAAAACAAAAAAAAGATTCCTCTAGGGCAGAGCCACAAAATGTTGTATAGAGGGCCGTTTGTGGCCCGAGGGCCTCGAGTTTGAGACCCCTGAAGGCTAAGGTCCCTACCCCACTCTGCTTCTCCAAATTAGGGATGGCAGATCTCCGCTCCATTCACCCTCTTCCCATTAAAAAACTCCAACCTGGAGGTCAGAACGATAGTACAGTGGTAGGGTGTTTGCCTTGCACAACTAACAACAAACAAACCACAGTTTGATTCCTAGCATCCCATATGATCCCCCGAGCCCGCCAGGAGCGATTTCTAAGCACTGAGCCAGGAGTAGCCCCGAGCGATAGCATGGAGGTAAGTGTTTGCCTTGCATGCAGAAGGTCGATGGCTCAAATCCTAGCATCCCATATGGTCCCTGGAGCATGCCAGGAGGGACCCAAAAAACAAAAACAAACAAACAAACAAAACAACAAAAAACCCAAAACCCAAAAACAAAACAAAACAAAAAAATAATAAAGACACCTCCAAATGGAGGGTCTGAGTGATAACACAGCAAATAGGGCATTTGCCTTGCACATTGCTGACCTGGGTTCAATCTCCCGCATCCCAAATGGTTCCCCAAGCCCATTAGCAGTAATCCCTGACTTCCACTAGGTATGGCCCCAACACAAAACAAGAAAACCTTCAACTTTGGGGCCTAAAAGATTGTACAAACAAAAACGTCTCCAACTGATACATTCTTCAGAGTTTGGCCAACAAACCAGATTCTTTGCCTTGCATTTTTTATTTTGTATTTTGCCCACACCTGGCAGCGCTCACGGGTTACTCCTGGTTCTGCACTCAGGCAGTTCTTAGGGAACCATATGGGATTCTGGGGATGGAACTTGGTTTGCTGAATGCAAAGCAAAGCCCTACCCACTCTACTACACATCCAGTTCCCCAAAACCTCTCCTTGTCCTGACACCCTCTCTTTGGCATGTATCTTTGGCCAACCACTCACCTCTCTTTGGCATGTCTCCTTGGTTTGTTGTCATTGTCTTTTTTGGGGGGTAGGGGCACACACCCAGCAGCATTCATCAGTTACTCCTGGCTCTCCCCTCAGAAATCACTCCTGGCCAGGTCAGGGGACCATATGGAATGTCAGGGATCAAACCCAGGTCAATCCAGGGTCAGCAAATGTCCCACTGCTGTGCTATCACTCCAGCCCTGTCTCCTTGCCTCAGCTCCCAGTTCCCACTTACCAGCTTGGACTCCTTACTCAGTACCTGTTCAGGCCACCATCGCCCACACATCTAACATTGCTGAGTCTGTCTGCTCTGCCTATTCCTTAGCTCCCAGCAACTGCCATGATGCACAGATCTGCCAGGCAGCCCACCTACTGGGCTCTGCTTATTTGGTCCCGTTATCTATTTGATGACCTGCTATCTAATTGTCCTGTCTGTCCCACAGACATACAGCCCCTATTGGTTGAGTGGTGAAACTCCCATCTCCAACGAAGTCAGGATTATTTTTTTTGACCACACCCCATGAAGCTCAGTGCTTCATGGCTTTATGCTCAGGAATCACTCCTATCAGTGTTCAAGGAACCTTATAGAGGGGAATGCCAGGGATCAAACTTGAGTGGATCACATGCAAGGCAAGCACCCTATCCACTGTACTATCTCTCCAGCCCCAGGAAAAACGTGTTGGTTTTTTTTTGTATGTGTGTGGTTTGGGGGGAGGGGTTACTCCTGACTATGCCCTCAGAAATCACTCCTGGCTTGGGGGACCATATGGGATGCCGGGAGATCCAACCGCAGTACTAGGCTAGTGAGTACAAGGCAGATGGTGCCCTACTGCCTGCGCCACCGCTCTGGCCCAGAAAAAAGTGTTGAGGACTGCAATCTGTTTTCAATCTTTATTTCCCCTCTCGTCTCTCCCTCAAGGCAGAAGCCCCAAGCCCCACATTAACTGAGCCAGTACAAACCTTCAACAGAATAGCTAGGAACAATTCCTAACTGATCACAGAGCTAGGAGTAGCCTGTACAGTAAGGAACTGGCACAAAATACCCTCCTGGGGCTGGAGAGATAGCACGGAGGTAGGGCATTTGCCTTGAATGCAGAGGTCGGTGGTTCAATTCCTGGCATCCCATATGGTCCCCCGAGCCTGCTAGGAGTGATTTCTGAGCATAGAGCTAGGAGTAACCCCTGACCGCTGGCGGGTGTAACCCAAAAACAAAACAAAAATACCCTCCTACATGGCAGGTGGGTGTGCTAGGTTTGAAAGATTTGGGAACATCTGCACAGAAACAGATAGACATGGGTGAGTGGGGTGGGGGGAGGCAGGAGTACAAAACAGAGGAACATGTGAGGATCCCCTTCCCTGACCTTTAAGTTTGTGTTCTACAAGCATACAGAATCCTGGGCACAGAGAAGGTTTTTAGAAGTCACTCAACAAGGAGATGGGGAGCAGCTTGATCATGGATTGCTGGTGACACAGCTGGGAGGAAAAACCAGCTTGTGGCTCTGTTACCCTGCTTGACTTTCTCGGTGTCCCTCAAGGTCACAGGGACCACCTCCATTTCCTATCTCTGGCAAGAGATGTTGAGGGTACAGATCCTGCAGCAGACTATGCTGGCCATTCCAGATCGTTCAGGCACATCTCCACCATGAGAAAACCCCTCTGCTCAAAGCACCCAGGGCCTGGCTAGTGCTCACCCCACTTGAGTAAAATTCTGTCCAGGCCACATGGAGGAGGAGCTCCCATAAGCCCTTCCCTGCCTGATTGTTTCTTTCCATCTTTGAGCTTCTTGAATGCAGCCAGACCCCACTGCGACTCATCAGAGGGCCCAGCACGGCCCTTGGAGGCCCTCACGGTCCATGTTGGAGAGATTCTTGTTTGTAATGGCCACCACTCCCAGTGGCCATGCCAGCAACAGGGGATAAAGGCAGGCCTGTGCTCAGGGCCAAGCTGTCACCCCACCCCGGAACTTGTTGCGAGGTGTGCTTCATGGAAGGGACAATGATGTGGGTCTTTTCCACACGGGCGCCTGCCAGAAGTTCTTGCCATCCGGTGGTGAGCAGAAGTTGCTGGGTAAATGCCCAGGCGGAATAAAGCAGGCAAATGTCCAGGTCCACCCTCTGGCAGGAGAGCAACAGAGAGGTGCAAAAGAGGCCTCAGTTTCCCCAACTTGCACTGTACCTCTATGTACTCACACATATGCACGCAGAGAGGAGCATCCCCCGAGTTCAGGTGCCAGTCCTGCACACAACATCTCCATTTCCCCTCTCTGTGTATGGCTGTCCACCTCAGGGGACCCCAGGGACAGTAGGAGGGGTGAGGTCCTGGATGTGTCCACAACTGTCCCCAGGCAATGCTGTAAAACCCCCTTTCACATGGTCCCATTACCAGCTTCTCCCTCTGCAGTTTCTTGTCAGTGAGTGGTGATGAAGATCTGGAAAAGGAAATGCTACAGGATTTTTCTGCCTGAGATTCCTTCCTCCTGCTTCTGTACAGTAAGAATATGTGAGAACATGAATAACATGCAAACATACTTGCCAACTGTCTGTTCTTGGTTAAGTGGTTACAGGGGAGTCAGCACAAGAAATAAAGCACTTGCCTTGCACCAGCCTGACCCTGCCTTGATCCCTGAAGGAAGAGTCGAGAATAAACCCTGATACTGCTGGGTGTGGACTAAAAACAAAAAAGTAAATGAAAAAACTTCAATGGGGGCTGGGAAGTAGTGCTCCTGAATACTATGGCTCCAGCAGGATCAACATTTTCAATTTTTCTCTTGCAGTGCCTGGAACTGAACTCACTTGCAAATGTTCAATCCTTCCCATCTAAGGGCTGGAACAATAGTACAGTGCATAGGACACTTGCCTTGCTCGTGGCAGACCCACGTTTAATACCTAGTATCCCATATAGTCCCTCCAGTCTACCAGGAGTGATTCCTGGGCACAGAGCAGGAGGAAGCCCTGAACACTGCTGAGTATGGCCCCAAAGCAAAATAATTTTTTTTTTTTTTTTGCCGGAGAGATAGCACAGCGGTAGGGTGTTGGCCTTGCACGCAGCTGGCCCAGGACTGTTGGTGTTTCGAATCCTGGCATCCCAAATGGTCCCCCGAGCCTGCCAGGAGAGATTTCTGTGCACAGAACCAGGAGTAACCCCTGAGTGCTGCTGGGTCTGACCCAAAAACAAAACAAAAAGCAAATAAAAGAAAAATATTTTTAATTCTTCCTGTCTCCTCCACTTCCTTTCCAATATATGCTTCTTTGTAGATCTCTCACATGTAGCTGTGAGGCTCAGACATCTGTAGAGGAGGAACTCACAGGGAATGGCTTCTGGTGCAGCCAGTAGAACTGACAGGCTCAAGAACTGAGCCAATCAGGGCTGTGATCAGAGGATGTGGCAACTCTGAGGGTGTAACTCCCAAGTCCATGTTTACCAGGCAGATTCTCTAAGCCTCTGAGCTACCCCAGATCCATTACTCAGTATTGTTTCTTTTAGAAAACAACTGAAGTGAAACCAAGTAGTGTTCAGGGCATTGGGGGTTGATATTAGCAATTTTTTTTATTTTGGGGGGACAAAACGCCCTACCTCCATGCTATCTCTCTGGCCCCGATCCTAGAAATTTTCAAATAAAAGGCTGCATCTCGATGCTAGAACCTGAAGATGTAGTTCCGGGGTCACAGGGTCAACCCAGGTGGTTCTTGCACCACACCAAAGCTGTGTAGGGCACGCCATGCACCTGTACCATCTCCCCGGCCCTGTACAAAAACTCTATGCTGTCATAGGCATGTTGGAACATTCAGTCACCACCACTAATGCTCAGATCCTGCAGACTGCCGAACCCCAGATCCATTTATAGCCCTTCATCACCTTTTTCCATAGACAGAGAACCCTCTCATCCCCCTGGGGTCCAGTGAGGATGCACAGGATGCTGTAGCACTTAGGGTGACTAGAATCATGTCAGATATTGGAACCAGAGTGAAAGTACAGCAGGGGAATGTTTGCCTTGCACATAGCTGACATGGGTTCATCCTTACCCTTCCATATCACCTCCTGAGCACCTTCAGGAGTAACTCCTGAGTGCAGAGTTAGCACCAGGGTGCCCTTTCTGAGAGCGAGAGAGAACGAGAGAGAGCAAGAGAGAGAGAGAGAGAGAGAGAGAGAGAGAGAGAGAAGAGCGAGAGAGCGAGAGAGCGAGAGAGAGAGAAAGAGAGAGTTTTAAACCAGCATTTAGGGTACTTTCATGTGAATAACCCCAGTTCAATCCACAGCACTGCCTTTGGTCCCCTAAGCATCTGTAGGGTGATCCCTGAGTACAGAGCTTGTTCAGGGTGAGGCCCCCCAACAGAGAGAAGAATCACATTTACATAAAGGAAAAAGCAGAGAGGCACAAGCCGTCCCTTACTGCTTCTGTTCACTGCATGAAGGCAATTAAATGAACAAAGCAAATCTGTGTGCTGGCAAATTGGGACACAGTTCCAACTACCACTCACATTTGATTCAAGGCAACATTAAATCCATTTGTAAAAATGGATTTGCTTCTCCAATGAGAGTTGTAACCATGTTTCCTTCCAGTATTCCAGAGTTAGGTTTGCTCTCTATTTTATGGAGCATCTCTTCTACAGGAATCCCGGTCTTAGAACACAGACTCATTTTCTACCCCATGTGCAGTTTTCTGCTGTCTGCGTCAAGGACATACTGCTTCTGCTTGAACAGAACCACAACCCAGAGATGCACAGAGCCCTGGCACCAAAATGTATGCACACGCAACTGAAGACTTGTGCCACTTTTTGCGGTTCTCCATAGAGTGCCCCACAAACAAGCATGTAAGAACCCCGGTGACTGCAACGTAAAAAGAGGGCAATGGAAGGGGAAACAAATTAAAACAAAAGCCCCCAAATAAAATAACTAAAGAAGGAATTCGCCAAGGACTGGTGGTGTGGGTTCCACGTAAGAAAGTGGTGTTTCTTCTGAGGATGATGAAGAAGTTCAAAAGGATGATGTTCTAACATGATGGCTGTATCACTTTGCCAACACACTGAAGTGATAGAACTGGATATGGTATATGGTGTGATTTGCCTGGTGTGTGAATTGCAGATCAGTCAGGTGATTTTTAAGAATCAGAGTCCTGGGGCTGGGAAGGTGGCGCTAGAGGTAAGGTGTCTGCCTTGCAAGCGCGTAGGACGGACCACCATTCGATCCCCTGGAGTCCCATATGGTCCCCCCAAGCCAGGAGCGATTTCTGAGCACATAGCCAGGAGTAACCCCTGAGTGCCAAATGGGTGTGGCCCAAAAAAACAAAACAAAAAAAAATACAAAAAAAAAAAAAAACCCAACCCCAAAGAATCAGAGCCCTATCTCATAGTCTTTTGTTGAGGTTCATGTGGGACCAGAGCAATAGTACAGTGAGTAGAATAATTGCCTTGAATTGTCCAACCTAGGTTTGATCTCAGCGTCCCATGTGGTCCCTTGAGCACCACTAAGAGTGATACATGAGCACAGAGCCAGAAGTAAGCCCTGGGCACAGCCAGGTGTGGTCCTCCAACAAAACAACAACAAAACATAAGATAATCTCCTGTCAGGAGTTTAAAGTTATTTTAAATAAGCACTATCAGGAATTTAAATTAAAAAATAAAATTGGGTGGGAGGACCCACCCAATACAGCTAGTAGAGTATTGCCTTGTACACAGCTAATCCAGGCTGATCTCTGGCATCCCATGTGGCCCCCTGAGGATCACTAGGATTAAGCCCAGAGCCTTGCTAGATGTGGCCCCTGAAAAATGAAGGGAAGAAAACAAAGTCAAATTGGGTGGGGGCAATACGCAACAGTGCTCAAGATTTGCTCCTGGCTCCGTGTTCATTGCTGGTGAGGCTGCAGGGCCAGGAATCAAACTTGAGTTGGCCATATGCAAGGCGAGTTGCTTAACTCTTGTGCTATTTCTCTGGCCCCAAGAGCATTTCAGTTCTTTGAGCCAAATTCCTCCTCTGCTTCACAGGTTGCTCATAGGACTAAGTGCAGGGAGGCTGCCAGTGATTCAGCACATAGACACTGCCCTGTCCCGCCTCCAGCCCCTGTCAGATGCAGGGGATTGCCCTAAAGCAGCAGCTATGGGTCCCATGAATGCAGATGTGGGAATGGAAGTCTCTGAGACAGCAGCCTGAGCTCCAGTTGGGAGAAAGTGCTGCCTAATCTAACCTTTTATCTTGGGGGGAGCTCAGGGAGGGGCGAAGAACTTCAAGATTAAGTTCACTTCCTTGCAGGCTCCTTCTGGGCTGAATTGAAATGTCAAGAATGCAGCCTTGGGCCCAGTTTACATTTCCATTTTCATATCCAAGAGATGGATGCAGCCCTGCATTGGTCCTGCAGCCCAGGGTCCCTCCCAGGGCCAGATGCAAGCTCCAGATCAGGAGGGGGAGGATGCTCTCAGTCACTAGTCCACAAGCCTGGGCAAAGGGCACTTGGGGCACAGGATCCTGCAAAAAAGAAGTCCTGTCCTCTTACATATGTGTGTAGTATGCATAGATGCATGTGTGTGGTCCATGTGTGGTGTGAGGGGTGCCCATGTGTGTATGTGAATTATATAGGGCTGTGTACATTCCTGTGTGTGGTGACTATATGCATATGTATGGAAATGAACATGTTAATGGAGGAGTGCATGTTCCTATGTGGTAAAAGTGTATGGTAGCATGTCCCTCATGTGTATATGGTGTTTACATGCTTGTGTGTAGGGGTTTGTTTATGTGTGATGTGTAAGGCATGTGGGGTAGAGTGGATATGGTGTACACATGTTTGTGTGTAGCAGTGTGCATATGTTAGTGTGTATGTGTCTGTGCATGCTAAACAGAGCTGAGCAGGACTGGGACTGTACTCAGAGCACACGCAGGCCTGAGGGAGGGAGGTGTGACCCCGGCATTGCTTGTACCCAGAGTATCTCTGAAAGTTTCCCACAAACATCACCTGAAGTAGCCTCTAGGGGCCAGGTGTGGCCCAACAAAACCAAAACAACTCAGCCCCTCTCTCCAGAATGGCCCCGTGGCCACGTGTGTATGAAGCTGGCAGGTGCTGGGAGACAAGCAGAAAAGTGGCCTGTTTCTGTGGGTGCAGAGGGCGCAGTACACTTTGTTGGCTGACATTTCTGCTAAACTCATCCCAACCTTGAAGCAACATCATCCCTGTGAAGAGAGGACAAGACACCCCCTCTGCAAGCATAGCTCTGAGGGCAAATTCTTGGCTCCTGGTAACCATGAGTGAAGCACTGCAGGGGCAGACACTTTCCGGCCAATTCTGGTGCCATGGGAACACCTTCTAAAACTCCAGACATAGAGGAACATCTTTGATTTTGGGGCCATACCCAAGCTGTATACTCAGGGCTAGCTCCTGGCTCTGCACTCAGGGATCACTCCTGGCAGGACTCAGGGGACTATACTACGGGGCGCCAGGAATACAACACAGATGAATCACATGCAAGGCAAGTTCCATAACCCAGCCTGTCTCTTCGATCCCTAGAAGTACCTTCATGGACTTGTCTGTGGGCATGGACTTCCTGCAGCAAACAGGCACTCACACATGCACTCACAGACTGCATGTGTGCCTGTCACACACATGTACACGCATCCCATTTCAAACCTATTAAAGTCTCAACTGTAGAATAATGAAGCAATGAAAACACAGCCAGTGTCTCTTACACTTTCTTGACCTTAAAATATTTACTGGGTGGGTCGTGGAGAAGGTCGATCAGACTCACTGAGCGTGCAGCTCTCTTCTCTGGAAACGAAGATACAAGCATAAAAATCAAATTGAGCTGGGTTATCTCTGAGGAGTGGACCCTCTTTCCTTAGGGGTCTCTGCACCATCAGTTTCTCTCACTGTCGTAATCTATAGAGGTTCACGGGACAGAATGTGGACCTCAGACATGCAAGGCAAGTAAGTTCCTGGTTGCTGGATTCTTAGCCATAGGCTTGTTTGCTTTGGGGTTTCTTGGGAGCCATATTCAGTGCTTACTTCTGGATCTCAACTCAGGGATCCCTTTTGGTGGGGCTTGCAGGACAATATGGAATGCTGGGTTTGGAACCTGGGTGGGCCTCAAACAAAGCAAGTGCTCCCCACCCTCCTCCGCCACTTTTGGTTTTTTGTTTTTGTTTTGCCTTTTTTTGGGGGGGTGGGGTCTCACCCGGCAGTGCTCAGGGAAAATTCCTGGCTCCATGCTCAGAAATTGCTCCTGGCAGGCACAGGGGACCATATGGGAAGCCAGATTCGAACTGATGACCTTCTGCATGAAAGGCAAACGCCTTACCTCCATGCTATCTCTCCGGCCCCTCCTCTGCCACTTTTAATATGAATATTTATTTATACCCTTTCTTTTGTGTGCCACATTCAATGGTACCCAGCGGTTACCCCTGGCTCTGCATTCAGTAAACACTCCTGGGATGCTGGGAATTGAACCTACTTTGGCTGTATACAAGGCAAACTCGTGACCCACCGTACTATCTTTTCAACCCCTCTCAGGCCACTTTCACCTTGAACTTTCCACCTTGGGGGACAGGAGCTGAGGGGGGGGCACCAAGATGGAACCTGGCAGTGCCAGGGCTGGAACTATGGACATTGCAGGTGCTGGCACAGAGGGTAGCTGTCGAAACTCTCTCCAAATCTCCCCAGCCCCATTTCCATGGCTGCTTTGCCCAGTTCTTCCTCCCATCACCACCAGTACCTAACTGGGAAGGAGCTGGGGATGGTTTTCTCTCTCATGTCAGCAAGCATTGGGGGTAGGGGGAGGCTGTCAAATTCCAGCCTCATCAACACGGCTCATAATTATAAGTGCTCCCGCCCTACAACCCTCTCCCTCAAAACACTCAGCACAGCAGATTAAGCTTTAACTTTTGCTGGCAGGACACCTGCTTCTGAACCAGCCCCCTCTAACCCAAACACAGACACACACCACCACCTTCAGATTTACAACATAAAAGTAAACATTTACACTGGTTAAGATTTACCAAAAGGAAGTGTGGCCAGGAATGCTTACTTTGAAGTTACAGCTCAAAAAGGAGCCCCATACTATTTGGGACAGAAGAACCCTAAAATAAAGTCTCTGAGGCAGCAGACACTGCAGGGATAGTACCTGCCTAAACAGTGGACAAGGGCATATGCCTTGCCTGTGTCCTAACTAGGTATGCCTCCATTCCCAGCCATATAGGTATGGTACTCCATGCAGTGCCCGGTGTAATTCCTGAGTGCAGAGCCAAGAGTAAGACCAGAACACCATGGGATGTGAGCCTCATCCATTCCCCACAAAATGTCTCTGGAGCAGAAATTCCCCTGCCCACCTGGCTCCCTGCCCTAGGACACCATGATGCCCTCTGGCTGCTGGGTAGTAAAATGTGTGACATTACTTCTTCCCTCAGTCACAAAGCCCACAGAGGTTAATTCTCCCTCTCATACACTCAAGCACGAACATCTGTCTTCTGTCTTCTAGGATGGGCAGACAGACAGACAAACAGACAAGCAAATGCTGCCCAACTCAGCCTTCCTCCCAGGTTCTCACCAGTGTTGGGTCCAGCCAGCAGGAAGACTCTCAGAACCAGAACCACACAGAACAACACACCCCTCCCAGCCAACCCCTGGTGCTACATGTAAATCCAGGTCCATTTCTCTGTGGTTCTGAAACTCCAGGCTCTGGCTTCTATACACAGCACAGAGTGAGGGACCTTTTGATGGTCTGCAGAACTGGAAAGAGGCCAGAAAGGAAGATGCTTTTCCACATCATGGTTCCAGCATTGACTGAGGGCTGGGTGCTGAAACCTTATCTTCAAAGGAGCCCATGTGAGAGAAAGCATAACCAAAGTAAATGCAAAGATGCAGGACACAGAACAAGCACCTGCGTCAATGCAAGAACAGTGGGAATGTTGGGGTTGGAGTCATAGCACAGCATAGAGGGCACCTGTCTTGTGTGGGGCAGACCTGAATTCAATCATGCATCCTAGAGGGTCCCCTGAGTCCCATCAGGAGTGATCCCTGAGTACAGATCCTAGAGTAACCCTGAGCACCACTGCATGTAGCCCAGAAACAAAACAAAGAATGATGGAAAGAAAAGGAGGTATGGGATAGAACTTGAAAAGTTAGTATGAGGGGAGTTGGAAAGCCCTGGACGCTGAAAAGGGGATTTGGTGTTTCCTATAATCACTGCAGAAGCACAAGAAAGGAACCCCAAAAGTGCTTCCCTAGAGTGAGCTGGTGAGTGCTCTGAGTCTGGTATCCATTTGCTGCTGTTGCAGGAACTAGAGAAATAGCATTGGAGTTAAAGCATTTGCCCCATGCCCCCCCAAAGCATAATTCTCTCCAGTAAGGAAGCTCACAAGTGGGTCTTTAGCACCCCATCCATTCCCCTAAGACAGCAATAAGAAATAAGACAGAAATAAGAAATGACCTCGAACAATGAAGCTTGGGCAAACCCCTACCAACCAGGTTTAGGAGATGAAGCAAGTAGTAAGGGTGTGTCTCGCCCACCTGAGGTGCTCAACTGGATCCCCTTATGCAAAGAAACCAGAAGTGCTCAGCCATGGATGGACGAGGTAGCTCTGTCCCCTCACAACCTGCCAACCACCTCTCAGCACATCCAGAGCCACTCATGGCCACCCCCATGCTCTCCTCTGCACCTTGGACCAAAACAAAATGAATCCAAGAACAGCCACCTACACATGGCCATGACAGTGCCATTCAGCACCCCAGCAGGCAGCGGTAAAAATGCATTCACACAGGGGAAGGGAGTGATAGTATACAAGGCTAGGGCATTTGCCTTGCATGAAGCTGACTCACATTTGATCTCCAGGACCCCAACGAGACCCCAAGCCTGCCAGGAGTTATCCTTGAGCGTAGAGCCAGGAGTAAGCCCCGGACAATGCTGGATGTGGCCCTTAAACAAATAAAATTCATGCACACAGGCATGTGTGTACCCACAGCTAAGGCTCTAGATACCACAGAGCTCCTGATACAACCCTGAGGCTTGTCGTTCATGTCCATGGGCTGGGATACCCACGGCAAATGCTGCTGGAGGGAGGAGAATGGTCTAGGGACAAATCAGGGATGTTCGGAGGCATGTTAGAGCATCAGAGAGTGTGTTGATATTGAGGGAGCATTTGCATTAAGCAGAGAAGACTGAGCCCTGAAGACAGTAGACACTGCCATTGCATCACATCGGCACAAAGTGGATATGGTGATATGCAGTTTATAGACAATTCTGTATTATGTGAATTTGATTATGATACTTTATAAGAGGGTGGGGAGAGCCAGACACACAGAAAGACAGAAGTGAGGAGTGAGGGATGGAGAAAGGAGGGATTGAAGGAGAAAAAGAGGGAGGTAGGGAAAGAGGAAAAGATGAAGGGAAGAGCAACTGGAAATTAGAATTTCTTTGAAAATAAAATTGCAGGGGGCATAGTGATAGTACAGCAGGGAGGGTGCTTGTCTTGCACACGGCCAATCCAGGCTCAATCCCTAGCACCACATATGGTTCCCAAATTGGCCAGGAGTGATTCCTCAGGACGGACCCAGGAGAGATCCCTAAGCACAGCTGGATGTGGCCCAGAAAATAACAATGCAATACAAGCCAAAATAAACCTCACTTTTATCACTGTTTTCCAACCCCATCCAAAAAATTGGTGAGAAGAATGAGATGATTTACTGCTTTGCAAATCTCTATAGTATGGTGTGGTTTCATTATCTAGCAAAAAAGGCTTTAGGTGCTAGAGAGATAGCATGAAGTTAAGGTGTTTTGCCTTGCATGCAGAAGGGCAGTGGGTTGAATCCCTGCATCCCATATGGTCCCCTGAGCCTGCCAGGAGAGATTTCTGAGCATAGAGCCAGGAGTAACCCCTGAGTGCTGCTGGGCTTAAGAGTTGCTTTAATATATACTTGGTGCAAAAAATCGTAGGTCAGGTGAAAGAGAGAGAGAGGAGAGAGACAGAGGGAAGAGAGGGAAAAAGAGAGAGAGAGAGGGGCCGGAGAGATAGCATGGAGGTAAAGCGCTTGCCTTTCATGCAAAAGGTCATCAGTTCGAATCCCGGAGTCCCATATGGTCCCCAGTGCCTGCCAGGAGCAATTTCTGAGCATGGAGCCAGGAATAACCCCTGAGCACTGCTGGGTGTGACCCAAAACCACAAAAAAAAAAAAAAAAAAAAGAGAGAGAGAGAGAGAGAAAGAGAGAGAGATATCAAGAAACAGCATGGATGCAGAGGCTGCTTAGCTTAGAAGCCATGTAAGATATATGCACATGGCAGTTAGGGCCTTATTAATAAAATGTCATGTCTCCGGAAATCTGACTGCTGTGGATCATTTCCTCGCTGTTATCCTGAACCTACAGACCTGCCAGGCTAAAAGGGACTGCAGGCGCCGGGCTGAGAAAGGCCTCACCATCCATGCACCATCTATGACTCTATAATTAATATTTAATACAACAGGAATCACCATATGTGGTGCTGAGGCAGCTGAGACAGCTGCTTACAAAGCAAGCATCTTACTGTGTGTTGTAATATTGCTCTGGCCTCCAAGTAAAAGGCAATTTTAAAAAATATTCTAATAGGATTTGAACTTCAGGACTCCAAGACTCTCAGGAACCACATTTTGAAAATGGCTTGACCAAAACAAAAGTCCTAAGTATATACTAAATATAAATATAAATATGTTGACTTTATACTTCAACAGTCACTACTATTGAAGTATATACTATATAGCAGGGGTCCTCAAACTTTTTAAACAGGGGACCAGTTCACTGTCCTTCAGACTGTTGGAGGGCCAGATTATAGTAAAAACAAAAATTATGAACAAATTTCTATGCACACTTGCATATATCTTATTTAGAAGTGAAGAAACAGGGGCCGGGCGGTGGCGCTGGAGGTAAGGTGCCTGCCTTGCCTGCGCTAGCCTAGGACGGACCGCGGTTCGATCCCCCGGCGTCCCATATGGTCCCCCAAGAAGCCAGGAGCAACTTCTGAGCGCATAGCCAGGAGTAACCCCTGAGCGTCACAGGGTGTGGCCCAAAAACCAAAAAAAAAAAAAAAAAAAAAAGAAGTGAAGAAACAAAATGGGAATAAATACAATATGTGGCCCGCGGGCCATAGTTTGAGGACCATTGCTATATAGGGTACAAGAAACCATGGAAGGAAAATAACCACAGACCCCATCCAGAAAGGACAGGAGGTGAAAACTGCAGGTGGATGTGCTAAGTCTGTTCCTCCAGCCTCGCTGAGGAACTCAGCTTTCTCCACATGATTTATGCATGGGATTCATGCACTTTTGGTGTGAGAGACAAGTTGGAATGCAGTTCCTAGAAATTGAGGCCCAAGGACCTTCCAATACTCCCAGAATTCCCTGTAGGTCAGGGAAGCCCAAATCTCTCAAGATTCCTATCTCTCTAAGATCTCTTGGGAACAGGGGTGAAGTCTGAGGCTCAGAGAAGAACTATACAGGCCATGGACTGCCATGCATTCTAGTTCAGTTCCACTTCTTAGTTCACTGTGTTACTAGGCTGTTCTGTGGCCAGTCCTCACCAAGATTATCTCCACTAAGGGTTGAGCACATTCTGCAGGCCCAGCTCAGGCATTGCATGGTCCTCCAGAATCACAGGGGCTAGAAAAGGTGAGACCCTCAGCAAAGAGCTCATGATTACTGCTAAGTATAATCGCAAAGCAAGTTAAAATGAGACCAACAGTAGAGTCTTGAAACCTGGGGTTTGCTCTCTGGCACCACATTTCTGCCAACTCCGACCTTCAATAGTACATGGCACAAAATAATCTCATAACACATGAGAATAAAGGTGGAATATTTAGGTACACGTATTCACCCATTTGAAATTTTTGTTTATTTTGTTTTTGGGCCACACCCTATGCTCAGAAATTACTCATAGCTCTGCATTCAGGAATTGGGAATCACTCCTGATGGTGCTCGGGGACCATATGGGATGCCAGGGATCAAACTTGGATCAGACACTTGCAAGTCCAGTGCCATCCACACTGACTATTTATCTGGCCCTCAACTTAAACACTATTAAAGGGGTGAGAGAGAGAGAGACAGAGAGATAGAGAAAGACAGAGAGAGAGAGACAGAGAGAGAGAGAGAGAGAGAGAGAGAGAGTTCAAGGGTGAAAGCTAAGTATCCTGAACATCCCTGGGAAAAACTGTGAAGCATAGAGCCCAGGAGTACTGCCAAGTAAGTCTTAAATTTTTTTAAAGTTCAATAGAGGCTGCAGTGATAGCCCAGTGGTAGGGCATTTGCCTGGGAAGGTTCCAGATTCAATTCATGACAACCCATATGGTCTCCCGAGCCAGAACTGACTTCTGAGCGCAGAGCCAAGAGTAACTCTGAGCACTGCTGGGTGTGGCCCCCAAACAATAAAGTTCGATAATAATTATAAAATATATTTTTATTAAACAAACTCTGTGTCCTAAGCCTTAGAACATCTATTATTTTATTTAGTTTTTAGTTTTGGGGTCACATCCGGCAGCGCTCAGGGGTTACTTCTGGCTCTCTGCTCAGAAATCACTCTTGGCAGGCACAGGGGACCATAAGGGATGCCGGGATTCGAACCACCGTCTTTCGGCATGCAAGGCAAGGCATACGCTTCCCTCCATGCTATCACTCCGGCCCCAGAACATATATTATTTTAATGATGGTTATAATTAACATGTATGTTTCTAAAGGAGGCTGACTGAAGTCTTGCATTTCTACAACCCCAAGAATATTTGCCTTTTGGGGGACCCAATAAAATTTAAAGGGGTGATGAGGGGCCTGAGCAATAGCACAGTGGGAAGGATTCTTGCCTTGTAAATGATGAACCCAGGTTCAATCCCTGGCACCACATATGGTCTGGTCCCCAGACAACTGCCAGGAATAAATCCTGAACATAAAGCCAGGAGCAACCTCTGAGTACTGTGTGTGACCAAAATAAAATAAAATAAAATAAAATGAAATAAAATAAAATTAAGAGATGATCAGTGATTCCAGTTTGATTTTTGGTTTCGGGGCCACATCTTGCAACTCTCAGCGCTGACTCCTGGCAGGTATATGGGATGGTGGGGATAGAACCTGGGTCTGCTGCATACAAGGCAAGTGCCCTACTCACTGTACTATCACTCCTAATTCAAAGTCTAATTTCTGATCTAAAATGTGCTGTGTTGGAGGTACAAGTAGGAACACAGGTGCTGAAACCTATAGCAGATGGACACGTTGTGTGCTGGACCACCAGCCCCCCTGTTGAGTGTACCTCCATCCTGTCCAAACTCCCAAAACCCCCAGAGGGCAGGAGTCAGGGGCCATCAGAAAGGTGACGTTAGGGGCCGGAGAAATAACACAGCGGTAGGGTGTTTGTCTTGCATGCAGCTGACCTAGGACAGAGGACGATAGTTCCAATCCTGGCATTCCATATGGTCCCCCGTGCCTACCAAGAGTGATTTCTGAGCGCAAAGCCAGGAGTAACCCTAGAGTGCTGCCAGATGTGACCTCCCCTCAAAAAAAGGGGGACTGAAGAAATAGCATGGAGGTAGGGCATTTGCCTTGCATGCAGAAGGTCGGTGGTTCGAATCCCGGCATCCTATATGGTCCCCTGAGCCTACCAGGAGCGATTTCTGAGCATAGAGAAAGGAGTAACCCCTGAGCACTGTCGGGTGTGATCCAAAAACCGAAAAAAAGAAGAAAGAAAAGGAGATCTTGGCAGGGGGTGGACCCTAGAAACTGACAGAGTGGCCTGCACCACCCCCACCTGCTTTGCAATTCCTGTCCCAACCATGACATCTATGGTGTTCATCCTCTCCCCTGAAGAGGGTCTGTGGGATCTGGTGAGTTCCTTCTGCACTGCTGCCTGCCACCCTCCACCACCATCCCAAAAGGAAGGACTTAACTCATCCACAGAGCAGGACCCAGATCAAACACTGCCCTTGGTTACAGATGCCACAGGCATCAGGGAATCTCTGGGAGATGAGGTTATCAAGCTATGTAGTCAGGGGCCCAGAGTTAAAAATTCAGCCCACTTGGTACTAAGAGGATACAGGGATTATGGCTCTTGCCATATGGGTTCCCCTGAAGACTAACAGGATAGACCCGGGAGCAAAGAGACGAGGCGTAAGGGTACTTCTGAGCACTATGAGAGGAGGGGAAGGGAGAGGAGGGAGGGAGGGAGAAAGATATTCAATCTTCTTGCCAACTTGTTGTGTGACCTTTAGAAATTTCCAAACTTCTCTGAGCCTCAGTACTTGACCTCGCTTGGAGGAAGAGGGAGACATTCACAACCTTCCTCCTGAAAGAGGATCAGGCATCCAGGGTGCAGGTGTAGAGAAGAAGGAAAACAAATAGAAATAAGCAGGTGAGGGGGCCAGAGAGATAGCATGGAGGCAGAGCATTTGCCTTGCATGCAGAAGGACAGTGGTTTGAATCCCGGCATCCCGTATGGTCCCCCGAGCCTGCCAGGATCAATTACTGAGCGTAGAGCCAGGAGTGGCCCCTGAGTGCTGCCGGGTGTAACCCAAAAACCGAAAGCCAAGAAAAGAAAAAAAAAAAAAGCGAGGGGCTGGAAGAATAGCAGATGGGTATTTGCCTTATATGCAGCCAACCAGGATTCAATTCCCAGCATCCCATATGGTTCCCTAAGTCCTGCCAGAAGTGACTTCTAAGTGCAGAACTCAGAAGTAAGCCCTGAGCATTGTGGGTGTGGGCCCCCTCCCCCCAAAAGAGAAATAAGAGTTGAAGAGGCCTGGCCATAACCTTTGATCTTGCAGAGCTCAACTTCCCAACTGAAAGGAACCACAGTGAACGCCAAAGATCTCCTCAGGAGTCAAATGAAAGCTGGATGCTCCGAATTCCATACAAAGCACTTTCACTGCCTGAGCCCCCAACCTCCTAATTCCACAACCTTCCTTTTTAAAGAACTAAAGGGATTGTGGCTGGAGTGATAGTATAGCCAGGAGGGTGCTTGCCTTGCACACAGTCAACCTGGGTTCAACCCCTGGCATCCCCTATGGTCCTCTGAACACCGCCTGGCATCATTCCTGAGGACATAGCCAGGAGTAAGCTTGGAGCATCGCTGGGTGTGCCCCCTCACCCCCCAACCAAGGAACCAGAGAAGTGTCTGTGCTTCTCTGCATGGGCATATGGGCAACAAACAGTCCACTCCCAACCCTGAGCCTCATGCCTCAAACCTCAGGGGTGACACCATCTAGTCTGGGTGAACCCACAGGAGGCCTTTGCAAAGCCACCTGGACTGCCCCCCTCTGCAAAAGTCCCCCACCCCCCACTATCAACAGATAAGCGGGCAAGATCACAGGCCACCAGGACTGGCCCAGCAGGTCTGGTCAGGAATAAGGAAATGCGAGTTGTTCTTTTAGGGAGGAGGCGGTGCTGGGCACATTCCTCAACTGAGTGCCCTGCCAGGAGGCTGAGCTGTCTCCCTCCCTATGTGCCCGGCCGCTCTGCTCTCCTACAGTCTGGTTCTGAGAAATCCAAGGACTCTGGGAGTTTCATGGTTCCATTCTTTAAAAATAATTTGTCAAAACCCGAGGGATAGCATGGAGGTAGGACATTTGCCTTGCATGCAAAGGACGGTGGTTCGAATCCCAGTATCCCATATGGTCCCCTGAGCCTGCCAGGAGCGATTTCTGAGCGTAGAGCCAGGAGGAACCCCTGAGCACTGCCGGGTGTGACCCAAAAACCAAAAATAAAAGAAAATAAAAATAATAATAATTTGTCATTGGAATGATTTTTTTTATTTGAATCACCATGAGATAGTTTTAAAATTGTTGATGTTTGAGTTTCAGTCCTGTAATGTTCCAACCCTCATCCAGTGCATATTTCCAGCCACCAATGTTCCCAGTTTCCCTCCTGCTCACTTCCCTAACTTGCCTCTATGGCAGATATTTTTCTCCCCTTCCCTCTCCTTCTCTCCACTCTCCTCTCTTCTCTTTCTTTTTGGCACTGTGGTTTGCAATACTCTTACTGAAGGGGTATCTTGCATATCACTTTACCTCTTTTCAGCACCTAGTGATTATTATCCAGGGTTATTATTCCCGACTATCACTGTCATAGTGGTTCCTTTTCTGCCCTAACTCCCCCACTCTTTGTGGCAAGCTTCCTACCATGGACAAGTTCTCCTGGCTCTTGTCTCTATTGTCCTTGGGTATTATTACCATGATTCCATCCTTTAGCACCCCTCATGCCTGCCCAAGCATGGGAGGGTTGGATATTTTTTGTGGTTGTTTTAGGGCTGTTTAAGGAGAAAAGGGGCATCAGAGCCCTAAGGCACCACAAACAGCCTATGCAAAGAAGAGGAGGCATTTCAGGAGTTCAGAAGAGGAAGCATTTTTTTCCAATCTAATTAAGTTACAACCTTCTGGGGTGGGTGAATTAGAAACACAAATTCCCAGAAGCAACACGAGGTTCTGATTCTGCAGGTTGCAGGTGGAACAGAGGTAATGATGGAGGTCCAGGAATCTGTTCTACAGGCTCCTTGGGAACGTAAAAGCAGAAGCAGGTGTGTGGCCGTGCTTGACAAACCCTGCTTTGAAGGCAGGGAGGGAAAGGGGAAAAGGAAAGAGAAAAGGCCATTTGTGGTTTTGGCAAAATCTTGGTTTATATTCCTGGAATGTGCCAAAAATGCACAGCTGACTTACTGGTTGCGCATTTTGGAAGTACAAGCACCAAAGACGCTGCAGACAAATGCTGGTCCATATAGTGGACCCTGGTTCTACTCCCATGCACCACAAGGAGTGGCCCCTGAGCACTGCCAAGCGCCAGGTGAAATTCCTTAGCACCACAAGGCAAATTTATACCTCCCCAAAGCAGGTCCCCCAATTTGCCTCTAGAATTAACTTAAGAGTTTCTAAAAATTCTGTGCCCAGACCATACACTCTCAGAAACAATTATTTTTTGGGGGTGGGACACACCTGGCAGTGCTCAGGGGTTACTCCTGGCTCTGCACTCAGAAGTTATTGGTCAGCTTGCAAGGCAAACACCATACCCGCTGTGCTATTGTTCAGGCTCCCATGCTATTGCCACTCACCCCCACCAACAATTAAACCCAAATCTCTTTGGAGTAGGTCAAATGTGAGTATTTTTAGCATCCCCTCTGGCCAATGCAATGTGCCATGAATTTGATAACAAAGCAGCTTGGTCCTCCGGTTCAGGGGCTCCAGAGCTCTGGCACCAAAGACATCCTGCAAAGATGATCAAAGGTCATTCGCTGACCCCTTCCCTTTTCCCCTAGGGTAAGGGTCAAGGGCACCTAGACTTGGCTCACGGGTTCCTTTAATCTTAGGAGAGAGGCCAAGGGCTGGAGAGATTGCACAGGGGTAGGGTGCATGCACCAGACTGTGGATTGATCCCTGGCACCACATAGGGTTCCTTAAGCAGAGTCAGAAGTAAGCCCTGAGCAAAGAGCCAGAAAAGAGTCCTAAGCACAGAAACAAACCAAAAAACCAAAAACAAACCAAAAAAGCAAAAGGAGAGCCAAGCTCCCACACCTACCTCATTCACAGAACAGGGGGCAATTCTCCAGTATTGGTGAGGATGCAACCAATCTGCCTGTGTTTCTCAGAATATTAGGCATTTCCAGTGGGCAGCTGAAAATACAAACCCTCACCCACTCCTCTGCAGTTCGGCAGACTCACTACCATCACAATGTTTAAGAAAACTTCCTGGGGTTAGTGTGAGGGTAAAGCAAGAAAGATGCTCTTCCTGCATGAGGTGGCCAAGGTTTGTTCCCCAACATTTCATATGTTCTCCTGAGCTCCACTAGAGTAGCCCTAAGCAGCTGGTGTGAAACCAAAACAAAATAAAAAGGGGCTGGAGTGATAACATAGTAGCTCCTGGGGCCAGAGTGATAGGACAGCAGGTAACGCACTTGCCTTGCAAATGGCCAACCTAGGTTCAATCCTTGGCATCACATAATGGTTCCCCAAGCACCACCAGAAAATATCTTCAAGTAAAGAGCCAGGAGTAAGCCCTGAGTATTGTTCATTCTTCCTCAAGTTATAGAGAGGTTTAAGTAAACTTCCAGGGGCTGGAGCAATAGTACAGCAGGTAGAAAACTTACCTTGCACATGACCAACCTGGGTTCAATTCCCAGCAAGCCAATGAGTCCACCAAACTCTACCAGCAATGACCTCTGATCATAAAGCCAGGAGTAAGCCCTAAATACCACCGAGTGTGACCCCAAAACCCTAACAAAAAGGGAAACTCTCAGGGAGAAGGCTGTGGCTCAAGGCCTTCTGGAGCTTGTGCTTTGCATGAATTTAATTTAATTAATTTGCATTAATCCTCCTGTGCGGAGCTTTCTCCCAAGCAGTGCAGAAAGTTGGCTACTCTCAACCCCTGGAACAGAGCTGGGATTGGAACCTGAGCACTGCAGGGTGTGACAGGACCCTACAGATGCTCCATTCGTGCTGATAGGCACTCAAATATTCTTCCAAGTGCAATAAGAGGATGGGCTGCAGGATTCAGGCCAGCCGGCCTGTGACTTATCTCCCTAGCACACAGTCCAACTTTATGATTCATATCATCAGCTTCTTCCTAGGAGTTTGCTCAGCACCCAGCACACTTTAGGCTCTGGTTGGGGACGCATTCCCAAATGCACAAAGGTCCCCAATCCACAGGCCCACTGCAATCACAAAACTGCCCCCACGATGCTTGCAAGAATTCTCAAGATGGGGACAGAGTGATAGTACAGTGGCAGGGTGCTCACCTTGCACAAGGCTGACCTGGTTTAATTCCTGACATGTCATAAGGTTCCCTGAGCACTTTCAGGAGTAATTCCCCCTGAACATTCACCAGTGTGCCCCCCAATGAAACAAAAAAAAATCTAGGTATCCCCTAACCTTCCAAGGGAGGGAGTCTTAATACCATATTATGTGTCTTACTGTTTGCTCATTCCCATCACCCAGAGAACCTGGTGGTTATGGGGACTTTGCTCCCATCTTTGGCACGAGCCCGACGCTCGGTAAGCACCCAATAAATACCTGTGGAATGAGTGGCCAGGCCAGGGCTGGGCAGGAAGTAATAGATACCAAGGCACATGCCTCAGGGACCATGCCACTGGGCAGATCTGCTCTCCGAGCATTCCCATGGACCTGAGACCCCCTCAACTCTGGTATTGTGCACTTTCTCAGCCCTGCTACGATGCCTGGGTACTCATCACTTCTGCATCCCAAGGAACAGCCCTGGTGCCAGCTCTCAGTGGCAAGAGTGTCTGCCCTACTGGAATTCCAGAGAAGGGCTTGCCACCGATAAGACCAGAGGGAAAAGAATTTATTGATTTATTTGACCACAAATGCCGCTGAGGTGATTTGCAAAGCTGGCATGTCAAAATGGCTCTGTGGAACTTGGGCACAGAGGAAGAGTCTCCCCAAGAGAAAGGGGGCTTGGTTTGAGCTACCTGCCTAAGGAGACTTACTAGGACCAGCTGTCAGCTGACAGCCAGGACAACATCTGATGCATGACTGCTCAAAGTGTGAGGCGCTAAGTGTGCTCTGCCCTTCTAACAGAGGCCTGGATTTGAACTCTCAGTACCACAGGATCAGCTTGTGAGCAGAAGCATCCTCCAAATTCTGCTCGGTGGTGCCATATCAGCCATCAGCCTCACTTGCCATGACCTTTGGAGGTTTGGAGATGGGTGAAAGAATTTCTTTGAGGTCAAAGGTGACAAAGGAATGGCAGCCCTCAGAAGCTCTTTATGGGACCTTTTATCAGGTGCAAGGAAAACACGTGCATTCTGTCCTGCTGCGTTCCAACCCCCACTTCATGGGACACCTACAAATATTTATCTCCATGGGGAACAAGGCATATGTCTATACAGAGAGCTACGTTCCCTTTCTTTTTGGGGGAGTCACAGACATCTCCCGATTCAGTGTTGAGAAGAGCCAACTCCTGACAATACTGGCAGATGCCAACTCTACCCCAGTCTGCGTGAGAGCCCTAAATTCATCCTTTGAACGATTCTCAGTCCCAGTTTCCCCACTTGCCCAGGAACGAGGCAGAAGAATACAAGGTGCCCAGCATATACAGGCACAAATATGATGGAAGATGTTGGAAGCTAAGTGCCAGTGGTGAGTTGCTGGGCCTGACAGAGGCCTGGGACTGAGTATATGTCCCCGAGGCCCCCCCCCCCCCCCCGCACTGCTGGGACTTTCCCAAGCACAGAGCCTAGAGAGCCCCCTGAGCAATGCCAGGTGTACCCCCCAAAGGAAAACAACAACAAAATATCATCTTGAAGGCTACCAGGTACCAAGAATTGTTCTCATTGTTTGTGACACAAAGACTCCCCAGGGAGCAAGAAATTCCTGGATTCCACGGGGAGTATTTGGTATTTGGAGACCTGAAGATGCAGACAAGCCTCAGCAGGAGCTGATGGGGGAAGGTCCAGGGATCAGCTCACCCTAGCCACCCAGTCCATGCTTTTCTTTCCTTCTTTTTTTTTTTCTTTTTGGCCAACACCCTGTGACGATCAGGGGTTACTCCTGGCTATGCACTCAGAAATCACTCCTGGCTCAGGGGATCATATGGGACACCGGAGGGGGGGATTGAACCAAGGTCCATCCTGGATCGGCCATGTGCAAGGCAAACGCCCTACGCCCTACTGTTGTGGTTGAGCTATGACTCTGGCCCCAGCTTTTCTTCTTTCTGTTCTGGCTTCTCCTCTCTTCCCCTCTCCTCCCCCTCCCCTCTCTTCCTCTCTCCCTCCCCCCTCTGCAAAAAAAGAGGGGCTGGAAAGGTAGTACAGTGGGTAAGGCACTTTCATGCAGTTGACCTAGGTTATATCTCCAGCATCCCATATGGTCTCCGAGCACTACTAGGAGTGACAATTGAGCACAGAACCAGAGTAACTACGGAGCATCACAAACAAATAAACAAAGAATGAAACATAAGAGTTTGGGAAAATAAGCACTGAAGTCATAACACTCAACTTTTTTGCTTATCTTGTTTTATGTTTTTTGGTGGTTTTTTTTTTTTTTTTTTTTTGAGGGCCATGCCCAGCTGTTCTCAGAACTTGCTCATGTCTCTGTTCAGGGTTCCTTTTTGGTGGAGCTCAGAGGACTTTCTATAATGCCAGGGATCAAACTTGGATTGGCAGCTTGCCAGGCAACACCTCTGGTCCTGTGTTCGTGTCAGCACAGTTTAGTTCTGTTAGTCAATGGATCTGCAGAGCTGCCTTGGGAATAAATGCCACAAGTAGGAGAAGCCTGAGGAGAAGCTGCCTGGGCTTGGGAGGTGAGGAATGGTTCAGGCTGCCAGAGAGTAATGAATAGGGGAGACCAAAAGAGGGGGGCCAAGAAAACATGCCAACAAAGGTGTCCCTAATCTTGATGCAGATCCATTTTTTTTCCCTTCTGGTTGACCATAAAAACAGGAACTTAAGCCTCAGCCCTTTCTCTCTGGCAGACATTTGAAACGCAAAGATCCCGTTTCTGCTCGGCGGTGAGAAGTCGCGGGTAGATGCACTGAAGAGGTGGGGGGGCATGGATGCACCTCAGCCACATTTGTCCTTTTCTTTCCCTCCTCCCCACGCTCCCAACTCCACTCCTTTTTCTCTTTTTAGCATCCTGATAGAATGTTCTATGTTCTGTCCACCACCACCACCACCCCTCTTCACTCACACTCCATTCCACCTTAATCTCCTCTCATCAGTTTTGGCTAGAGGTTTAATGGGTGGCTGGAGGGTTAACAAAACGCCACTGTATCCAGTTTCTGCATTTTCTCTTCTTTTATCTCACTCAGAAACAGGGATTCCAAGGGGCCCACACCCCACCCTTGGGCTGTCTGTGCTGGGAGAGCAAGAGAGCAAATACAAGGGGAGGCAGCTCTGCAAGAGCTGAGGGCTGTTAGGCCCTCCCTAGCCCTGCAAAATTCGGCTAAGACCCATGCATCATGGTGTCTGCATAGCCCATGAGTGGTGGTGTCTGAATGCTGTGGCCTATGTGTCACCATATCTGCCTGCTGAGGCCTATGTGCCGCCTGTCTGCACACCCTAGCGGATGCATGGCCATGTCTGCATGTAAAGGCCACCCGTGGCAAATGCCTCTGAGGGTGGCCAAGGCTTCTCCATCCTGGCACTTGGCAGCCTCTCTCTCTCTCTCCCCTCTCCCTCCCCTCTCTCTCCCCTCTCCCTCCCCTATCTCTCCCCTCCCCCTCCCCCTCCCCCTCCCCCCCTCCCCCTCCCCCTCCCTCCCTCCCTCCCTCCCTCCCTCCCTCCCTCCCTCCCTCCCTCCCTCCCTCCCTCTCTCTCTCTCTCTCTCTCTCTCTCTCTCTCTCTCTCTCTCTCTCTCTCTCTCTCTCTCTCTCTCTCTCTCTCTCTCTCTCTCTCTCTCTCTCTCTCTCTCTCTCTCTCTCTCTCTCTCTCTCTCTCTCTCTCTCTCTCTCTCTCTCTCTCTCAGCTCTGGTGTTCCCACCTGCTCAGAGGCTGCAGCAACCTGATTCTCTTCAAAGGAGAGTAGGTTTCACACAGATCTGGGATCCTGGAGAGCAAAGGTAGTTTGGCTGGGCCAAAGCAGGGGACAGAGAGAGTAGTCTGCGACCTCAGGGTCTCAAGCCAGCCCCAGGCCCTGGAGAGTATTTACCTAAACTTGAGATTTGGACTTGAGATGTGCTCCCACCCCCATCCCTGCTTGGCAACTGGCTGCTCCCAAGAGGCCCAACAGCCTCTGAAGCTACCAGGAAGATTCTCTCCTGGGTGTTGGGAGCCAGAGAGGGGACCTGAGGTATGAGAAACTGAACTCAGCCCTAGAGCATTTCCAGCATGTGGGCCTCAACCCTGGGCTGCTTCTTTCCTACCTGGCACACTTGGTATAGTCCCGTGTATGTTACACTCCTATGAAACGTGCTCACTTTTATCATCTTAAAACTCATTGGGAGGGAGAGCAAGAAGGCTGTGGCTAGCTTGGACAGACCCATGGGCATTTGTCCATGGGGAAGAGGAAGTGGTTAGGGATAGAAGTATGGGGAAGTATGAGGCCAGTTCCTTGGCAGGCTGCTTTGAGCCCAAGAACTAGATCTGGGTGCATGCCCTTCATGTCTGACCCCCAGCATCTGAACATTTCTGGGTGTGACCCCAGGCACTGGAGCCAAGAGTAGACCCTAGCACTGAGGTTGTGTTCGTACTCCTCCCACCCCCAAATCAACTCCTGCTAAGCAGGTAGACACTGATAGAGAGTGACATCCACCTGAAAATAACCAAAAAGTCACATAATTGATTATAGAACAGTGACTCTCAGACGAATGCTGAGACTCAGTTTGTATCACAGGTCCCATTTAGCGTGGAAACACATGGCTGAGAACACAGCTCACCACTGTCCATGGATAAGCATCATGCATATCTGTGCAGCCACGAACATAAAATATCCTCCCTGTCTTACCATAGAGAATAGAATAGAGACCTGTCACCAATCCTAGGGTCCCAGATGCTACTTATTTGTAGTGAAGGTGGAAGCAAATTCAGTCTTTTCAGAGCCAGCTTCACCACAAACTGAGATTCAAGTTTTGTCCCAGCTGTTCCAGAGACCTGCAGAAAACCCATCAACGCCACATCACCTAAGGCTTTTCATACACTTTTGAGCAGCATAGCTGGAGAACTGGCATTACCCAGCATGCCAACTTTTCAAAAGTCACTAGTTAGCGCATCTGTTTGGTTTGGGAGTGGGGCTCACACCAGCAATGCAATCAGGGATGATGCTCCCAGCTGAATGCTCAGAGGTCTGTCTGCAGTACTGGGGGGGGAACCATACAACGCTAGGAGGGAAATAAGGGCTGCAGCCCTGGTGCAAGCTCCCTGGTCCTGACAAGCCACTTAATACTCAAACTCACACTCAATGGCTGACACATCTCCTCGTCCTGAAGAAAACAGCCAGGAAGAGACTTGATGAGCAGCCAATGTCACCCATGCCTGTCTCTGTTCCCTTTCCCAACACTGCACTCCACAGCCTCTGGAGCACAGGCTGAGATCCAATCATTTGTTGCCCAGCAGTTGAGCAGGACAATGGGCAAAAATGAGAGTTCTGGGTTCAACCTGATATATTTTTTTTTCAACCTGATATTTTTATCGTGACTTGCAGAATGGCTCCATTCAAACCCAGCTCTCTGGGTTGAAGAGATTTGGAGCAGGTAGGGCATGTGCCTTGCATGCAGTGACCCAGGTTTGATCCCTGAGACACCTGAACCCTGCAAGGAGGGATCACTGAGAGAACGAAGCACACTGCAAAGTGTGCTTAGGCCCCCAAACAAACAAACAAACAAAAAATCAATAGAACTAACTCAGTCCTCCCCAGAGCCAGATTGCCTCTGAAGATCATCACTGCCCAGGGTTGCTGGGGAATAAAAGAAAGTGGCCAGTCAACCATACAGCAGACCACCCCTCAGCCTACATGCAATTGTTTCTTCTTACCACGCTGGCCAAAGGAGCATGGGGAAATGCCCTTTTTATTTCTTTGTGTTTTGGAGGCCACCCCCGGGCCTCAAGAATCATTCCTAGTGGTGCTCAGAAGACCATAGGTGGTGGTGCCAGAGCATCAAAGTGGGGCCAATGACATGCAAAGCAAGCCCCCTGTCCTCTGTCCAGACTTTGGTGCCCACATTTGAAGGTTATGGCCCCAACTTTCAACCACTGACATTTTTGCCTGAGAAAGCTAGGGTGAGCAGAAATCTCAGGTGTCTTCTGTGAACCTCTGCCCTAAACACAGACCCAGAAAAATTATCAGACCCCAGGCTCAGGAGATCTCTGAACAAAGGTTTGAAACAGCTCCAGAAAAGAAAAAAAAAAAAAAAACCAACAAAAAACAGCAGGAACTGGGCTTCAAGACCCTTCGCTGGCACAGCACAGCGAGTGCAACCACCCATTCTTCTAGGGAGAACAATCTGGGCGTTTGTGTTTGCATACCAAAAGCTAAATACACACAGAAGCCTGGCCCTCGCCCTCACCCTCTGCTGGGAGCTTCAGCTGCACCAAGGTGTTCACTCCAATCAAGGGGTCCAGCTCCCAGAAGTTGTTCAGCCTGACAACCTGAGGAATTGGTGGCCCCAATTCCCTCAAGGAATTAATACCTCCCAGCACCGGTGAAAGGATGGAGCTGCCGAAGCCTTTAGCCCAGTCGGCAGTGCCCAAGCTGTCCACTGGCCCCTCTCCGGTTGTTGGGACAACTGTGCTCAGGAATGTGGGCCTCCCCATGCCTCCTGGGTGAGAAGGGGGCTGCACTGGCAAAGCTGCCCGCCTGGCAGGCCTGCCAGCCTCCTGGTCGCAGGGGAAGCTGCAAACTGGATTTCCTACCCCCAGCAGCCTGCATGCTGGACGGCACACAAAACAGCTTGGCCTAGAGGCAGTTGGGTGCCAGGACATTCTTCAGGCTTGGTAACCGAGACGCTATTTTGTTCCTGGTGGGTAAGAAATCACTTTGGGGACTAAAGGGCCATTGGGCTGACTCTGGCATTCAGGGGAATAGGTGGGTGTCTCCAGGATGCAGGTAAGCAAAAAACAGAAGCCAATGCCAAGGGGCTGTCATGGGGCCAGCAGACAAAGACTTCACATCCATACCACATACATGTGCTCTCTCACACACACTCTATTGTTTGAAATGCTATTTAAAAACTCTTTTTTTATTTCAAAACATTTTTGAATATTTTTCTTTTCTTTTTTCTTTTTGGCCACACCCATTTGATGCTCAGGAGTTACTCCTGGCTAAGCGCTCAGAAATTGCCCCTGGCTTGGGGGACCATATGGGACGCCGGGGGATCGAACCACGGTCCTTCCTTGGCTAGCGCTTGCAAGGCAGACACCTCACCTCTAGCACCACCATACCGGTCCCCATTTTTGAATATTTTTAATTGAATCATCTGAGATATGCAGTTACAAAGTTGTTCATGTTTGAGTTCAGTCATAAAAGTGTCCAACACCCATCCCTTCACCAGTGCATTTTCCACTACCAACATCCATAGTTTCCCTCTTCCCTCCCACTGTCCTCCACTCTGCCTGCTTTGATGGCAAACATTTTTCTCTTCTCTCTCTTCTTTTTCCTTTGAAACCAATCGTGTGTGTGTGTGTGTGTGTGTGTGTGTGTGTGTGTGTGTGTGTGTGTGTGTGTGTGTTTAATTTTACTGCAGTGACTAGTCTCAGATGTAACTGCTTTGGCAGAGTTTCTCTTTCGCCACCCACCCCTACAAAAGTCTGGCTCTCTTTTCAATCTGCTTCAATTTATTCATCCTCCTCCTCCTCCTCTCTCCCCAAGCTCCCTGTTCTCAGCTGCAGTGAAGTCAAGAGAGGCAAAGGAGCCCTAAATCATAGTTGAGAGCTGGCAGGGTCCCTGGAAATCATCTCACCACCCCTCCTCTCAGCCTGTGTCCCTATGAGGTGAAGGGATGTATGTGAAAACCATAGAGGTAGGTAAGTAGACAGAAATACCTAGTATACCAAGTAGGCAGAGGAGTGCAGAAAGGGACCTGCTAAGCACAGATGTGCATGTCCCGCCTCTGTTAGGACACCCCAGGGGTGTTCCCAGAACCCTGCAGCCATCCAGAGCTAGTGGGATAACCAGATGGTGTTGAAGACCCAGCATTAAAAGCTCAAAGCTTGGGCTGGTTGGTGGCAAGCAGAGAAGGTGCTTGCCTTACATGCAGCCTATCCAGTCCATAGAGTTCCCCAAGCACACTGCCAAAAGTTATCCCTGAATGCCAAGAGTAGGCCCTGAGCATCACTGGGTATGGCCTCAAAAATGAAACAAAACAAAAAGAGAAGAAATGAAATGCCAGGTGAAGGAAGTGAGCAGCTTGGGTTCTATGCCAGCATGATTTCAATTCCTCTCCACTGTTCACCAATGAACCTAATAACAAAGACCTGGGGTAAGCATCGTAATAAGGAAAAACAAAATAGTATTGGAAGTGGTGAAACCCCACCTATATACACACACACCTGAATTTTTTTAAGGCTCCGTTCCATTTATGGTGATAGATAGAACTGAGTAGTGAGTCCAAGATTCTCAGATTCACTTGATGGAACTCACTTTAGCAATTCAGGGAGGTTGAGTCACTGAATTGCGAAGGACAGGTACCCCAATGCTGAGATTTGGGAAATGATGGCTCAGCTGAGGTAGTTTTCCATGAAAGCTATTCTGCTTAACCTCTCCTACAGGAAAAGAAGACTGGAGCAAACACAAAGCAATCCAAACTCGCTGGTGGTTGCCAGATAGATGGGGTGGGCAGAATGGGTAAAAAGGGTGAGAAAGAACAAACTTCCAGTTGTAAAAACAAGCAACTCTTAGAAAGCTACAACCTGGAAACTATTGGTCAAAAATAATATTGTAGGGGCCAGCCAGAACGATGCAGAAAGGGCACTTTCCTGGCATACAACATACATACTGAACCTGGGTTCAATTCCTATCACCCCATATGATCCCAGGCGTGCCAGGAGAAACTCCTGAACACTACCGGGTATAACCCCCAAACAAAAAAAGCAAACAAAACAAAAAATGATGTTGTAAACTATATAAACACAGGCACAATTCACTCATGGGGCAGTGGGGATTTAAAACAGTGAACGTGTCATTCTTTAAAAGTTATTTACTTATTTGGGGGGGGGGCAATGCCCACTATGCTCAGAGCTTATTCCTTGCTCTGCACTTAGGAATTGCTCCTGGCAGTGGTCTGAGGACCATATGTTAGGGTTGGAACCCTAGCTGTATGCATGGCAAGTGCCCTCCCTGCTTTATTGCTCCAGCCTGAATTTTCCCCTGTGATGTCAGAGAACTAAAATTCAGGGCCTCACTAAATCAAGCTCAAATGACAAAGTTTAGTGCCACCATCAAAAATAGTTTAGTTGACAAACTGTACAAGTGGGGAACAGTTCCACTAGCATTACGGGGGCGGGGTGGTAAAGGAGGGAAATGTGGGAAGCATGCTGGAAACAGGGGTGGAGAGAGGACAACACTGGTGGTGGGAATGTCTCTCATTCATTGTCACTATGTGCCTTAAGTATTACTGTGAGAGATTTGTAATTCACTTTGACCACAATAAAAATTAAAGAAAAGTTAAATTGCCCAAATTATGTGTAGTTTCCTACAATTAAAAGAAATCAGGGGAGCCAAAGAGATAGCATGGAGGTAAGCGTTTTTCTTGCATGCAGAATGGTGGTTCAAATTCCGGCATTCCATATGGTCCCTTGAGCCTGCCAGGAGTGATTTCTGAGCATAGAGCCAGGAGTAATGCCTGAGCACTGCCGGATGTGACCCCCCGCCCCAAAAAAAAAAAAATCAGGGGCCGGAGAAATAGCACAGTGGTAGGGCTTGCAAGTGACCAACCCAGGGCTGACAGTGCTTCAATTCCTGGCATCCCATATGATCCCCTGAGCTGCCAGGAGTAACCCCTGGGTGCTGCTGCCAGGTGTGGCCCAAAAACAAAACAAAAAAAAATCAATATGGGGTCAGAGAAGAGGAAGCTAAACTGGCTGAGCATAGGCTCTGCATGCAGGAGCTATGAAGACCATACCCAACACTGCATGGTTCCCAGAATCACTGTCAATAGTGACTCCTGAAGTTCCCCCCCCCCCCCCAACAAAACAGTAATGTACAGCAGTGTGAGAGTCTCTAACTATATTCTTCTCCCAGACTCGTGCCGGGAGTAAGCTAGCTGTGCAGGCTATGGGAATTGCTCTAAGAGCCAACTGCACCCAAAACCTCAGACTTGGGGAGGCGCCAGGGGGTGAGGGGAGGATGGACACCATGGCCACTCTGCTCACCAACCCTGATCCCAGTGGCCTGGGAAAATATTGGGAGGGAGCAGGAGCCTGGAGACCAACATGCTGCTTAGAAGAGCAAGAGAAAGGCTGGAGAAATAGGGCAGTGGGGAGGGCATTTGCCTTGGCTATGGCTAGCCCAGGTTCCATTCCCAGCATTCCACAGGATCCCCAAGTCCACCAGGAGTAACCCCTGAGCACCACTGGGTGTGACCCAAACACAAAATCAAAAAAGAACAGGCGCAGGTGAAAAACTCCTGGCAAAGGGCACAGTGGGAATAGATCAGAACCTAAGGCAACCTTCTCCCAGAGACGCTGCCGTCTCTACATTCAGACATGGGGACTAAGTTTGGGTCATGTCATTTTCTGCTTGAAGAGCAACTACTGGATCTGAGGGGACAGCTCAAAGAACTAATGCTAAGCTTTGTATGCAGAACATCTAGCTCTGCCCTCCTGCATGGCTAGGGTCTCCTGAGAGCTGCCAAAAGTGACCACTAAGCACAGAACTGGAAGTTACCTCTGTGCACCCCAGTTGTGATCGCCCCAAATCTGATAAATGGTGTTTTGGGGTTAAAGCCACTTGTCCAAGAGACGATTGGCTGGCACATCCCTTTGGTGGGGCTGGAGAGATAAATTAGGAAGTTAGCTAAGGCTCTTGCTTTGCAATGTGGCCTACCTCAGTTCTATTCCTGGCATGGCAAAGGGTCCCCCAAGTACTGCCAAGTTTATAATCCCAGAGCACAGAGTCAGGAGTAATCCCTGAGCACTGCCAGGTGAGTCTCTTTCCCCAAAATAAAGACAAAAATATCTTTCGGATGGCACGAATGAACCCACGAGCGGAGCAGAGAACAGCACCACACCCTCCACACTGAATGAAGTGATCCCCGAAATAACTGGCAAACAGAACTTGTTTCCTTCGTGTGTTCAGAGTCTTCTCCCTCCTCCCCAGCCTGACTGTGTGGAAGGGGCCAGAAACTTCCCCTGGATTTGTTTTACAGGCACCTGAGGCCCAAGGTCACAGGGATCAGGTGAGATTCCACATTCCAGAAAAACAGATCCCCCTCCTGGGGAGACAAAGGACAACAAAGTTCCAGAGTTGGACCTTCCCTTCCTCCTAGAACATAATGGAGGCCAAGAAATGCCTTTCAAAACCCCCTTCCTCCCCAAAAAGTCTCCCCCTGAAACGGTCAGAGTTCTTCCTCCGCCAGCCACAGCTTTCCACCTGGCCAGATTTAAATAATAATAAGATAAATATAAATTATTTTTAAATGACTGAAATGAAATCGCGAGCTGCATACAGCCAGGGCAGTGGGCCGCCAAGGTCAGGACGCCAGGAACGCCTGAAAGGGGTGCGGGGCTGAGCACCCCAAGTCGAGAGGCGAAAGGGAGAAAGAAGGGATTGAGAATTCAGCAGGGACTCCCCTTCCCTCCTTCCTTCCCTCCTCTCCCAAGCTCACAGCTTTGCAGCGACTTGAGATTCCTGGAGAAGCAGAGTGTCTGTCTCCCAACGCACCCTCCCCATCTGCCGCAGGCACCCCCAAAGGGGCCACCTGTCACCATCCCACCCGAGACTGTCCCTCCCTGTCCCTAGACCCCAAGGCCTCTCCACCCCCCTACCCACCTACCCACCCACCCGGTGCGCCCTAGCTTGGAGCGCGCGCTCCCTTCCTCGGCCTGGGCACCAGCTAGCTACCTGGGCAGGTGAGACCTTGGGGGTCTGCGGCAACCACACCTCCAAGGGCGCAGGAGGTGGGGAGTGGAGGGGCGCAGAGGGGAGGCCCTCCCAGCCGGCTAGGGGCTTGGGGGGGCATGTGCCACCGTGCTTGGGGCGCGTGCAGGGGGTCCTACCGGTCCCGAGGGTCCACCCAGCTGGTGGTGCGGCTGGTGTGGTCGATGTAGTAGGCTTTGCCGTCGAAGTCGCGCGCCTCCTCCCAGCCGTCGGGCAGGGGCAGCTCGGGCCGGGGCATCTTCCCGAGCGCGGCGCGCGCTCCCCCATGCAAGCTCCGGGCCGGGCCTCCCCGCGCCCCCGCTTCAGCCGCGGCTCCTCCGTGCGGCGAGGCTGGGCCTCCGCGGTACCATGCTGCGGGGCCGGGGCCGGCGATGGGGAGCACCGGGCGGGCCGGCCGGCCGGCCGGGGTGCGCTGCGGGCTCACGCTTTAAAGGCCATGTGCGGCGCTCCTCTCCTCCTCTCCGCTCCTCTCCTCTCTCCTCTCTCCTCTCCGCTCGGCCCTGCTCCTGCTCCTGCTCCTGCGCCCGCCGCTCCCCGGCTCCCTTCCACGGCCCAGCGCGGACCCAGGTGCGGCCGTACCGGGCAGGTAACCGCGCTGCCCCGGAAACGGGAGGCGGAGCGCGGGCGCGGGTTCCCGGCTGCCTGCCCGCCCGCCCGCCCGCCCGCCCACCCGCGCCCAGCGCCCGGCCCGCGCACCCCAGATGGCACCCGCGCCGCCCTCCGGCCACCAGCGGCAAATAGGGGAGCAAGTTTGTGCCCATTCATTCCCACCCAGCCAGCCCTTCTTCCCCGCCCCCAATGTCATACCATCTGTCACCGTCTGCGAGTCTTCTTGCGTGGAGACAGCCACCACCGATCCATCCACCCCCCCCCCCCCAAGTTTGCACATGAACATCTGGGCCCCTAAACTTTAGGGTTGCCGGTGGAGCCTTGCTTGCCCCAGGGCAGGGAGTGGCCGGAGAAGATAGGTTAGAGAAGATTGGGGTTGGGGGGGGGGGGTAGAGGGAGTTAGTGGGAGTTGAGGG
Organism: Suncus etruscus; assembly: GCF_024139225.1. NCBI lineage: Eukaryota > Metazoa > Chordata > Mammalia > Eulipotyphla > Soricidae > Suncus > Suncus etruscus. Next base: position 123,039,628 of record NC_064853.1, read on the forward strand.
CTTTTTAGGGGGGTGGTTTGGAATTTTGTCTTGTTTTGGTTTGGGTTTTTTTTTTGGGGGGGGGGTGTCATACCCAGCAGCGCTCAGGAGTTACTCCTGGCTCTATGCTCAGAAGTCACTCCTGGCAGGCTCAGGGGACCATATGGGATGCCAGGGTTTGAACCACTGTCTTTCTGCATGCAAGGCAAATGCCCTACCCCCAAGCTACTTCTCTCTCTGGCCTCTGGTTTTTGTTTTTACAGATATAATAGTAATTTTATAGATACAATAGTAATATAATAGTATTTTTTTAAACGTTATTTATTGATTGATACGATTGGCCACACCCGGCAGCCTACAGGGGCTATTCCTGGCTTTCTGCACTCAGAAATCGCTACCCCCACCCATGCAGTCTGGGGGACCATATGGGATGCTGGAAATCGAACCGGGTCCCTCCTGGGTCGGTTACATGCAACGCTCTACTTTCCATGCAAGGCTGTGCTATCTCTCTTGCCCCAGTAATGCTGTTTTGGACAGCAAAAGGGAGGACTGGAGCTGTCCCAGGCCCGGGCTAAAGATTTCACAACAAGCCTTTTCTCCTGTGTAACTCTTGGGGGTAGCAAACGGTTGGATTTGGGAGAATGGGAAACACAAGGAAAAAGAGGGGTGGTAGGTGGGTAGGGAAAGGGCTTGCTTTTGCGTAGGGCTGGTCAGATTCAATTATGGTCCCCTGAGTCCAGAACCAGAAGTAAACCCAGAGTTGAAAAACCAAACAGGGGCCGGCGAGGTGGCACTAGAGGTAAGGTGTCTGCCTTGCAAGCGCTAGCCAAGGAAGGACCAAGGTTCGATCCCCCGGTGTCCCATATGGTTCCCCCCTCCCCGCGTCCCATATGGTCCCCCAAGCCAGGGGCAATTTCTGAGCGCTTAGCCAGGAGTAACCCCTGAGCATCAAATGGGTGTGGCTCAAAAAACAAACAAACAAATAAACAAAAACAAAAGAAAAAAAAAGAAAAAAAGAAAAAACAAACGAACAAAAACCAAGCAAGGAAAAAGAAACGAAAGCTCAGATTTCATTTTGAAAATAAAAAAGAATCATGGGGAAAAGATGAACACTCAGACATGATTTCATGAGAAGTTTCTATGATTTGAGAACTAGAAAGCTAATACAATGTAAGGTCAATTGGCCAATCCCGGTTCAATTCCATGCACTAGATGGTCTCCTGGTTACCACAGGAGGGATGTCCTGAACAGAGCCAAGAGTAAACCTGGAGCTCTGCTGGGGTGACCTGTTTCCTCTTTCCCACTCACCCTCAGTGATTTGTTTGTTTGTTTGTTTTGGGGCAGACCCGGTGGTGCTCAGGTGTTACTTCTGTTCTGCACTCTGAACCACTCCTGGTGGTGGTAGGAATTATTTGGGATGCCCAGCACCAAACCTGGGTCAGCCACATGCAAGGCAAATACTCTCCCTACTCCAGCCCATCTCCAAAGAAATATTAATGTTTATTCAATGAATTAAATGCCCATAAATTGCAATGAAATTCAGAGTCCACTGTCCCCATCTGGTCTGCTGGGCAGTGAGCTGGGTTGCCTTTTCTCTTTTTCATTCCAGAGATACTGTGGACCAAAGTCCAGGAATGCGGGACCACAGATCAGAAGGAAGCCCAGCTTCTCTTTTCCCGTGATCCTCTGGGTTCTCTTTGTTCCCTGTCTTGGTGCCGCATCTTTCCAGTGACAGCCCTGAGTGAGGCGATTTTGCTGCCTCTCCAGGGTATCTACCTCATATAGAACCTCATACCTCAAATTCAACCCTCTGGAGTGGGGATTGTGCTTGTCTTTGTTTGTTTGCTTGTTTGGGGGCAACACTCGGAGTCCTTAGGGCTTGAGTCCTTGAGGCTCTGTCCTCAGGAATCAATTCTGACAGGGCTGGGAGGGACCTCATGGGGTGGCAGGGATTGAACTAGGGTCAGCTGCATGCAAGCCACTAGCTCTCCAGTCTTGCTTTTGTTTTGTTTTGTTTTGTTTTGTTTTTTTGTCTCTGTATCACTATCACTGGGGGAAAAGCGCAATTAGGACATGCAGAGACACAGGACACTCCCCAAAATGGGATTGGGGGGGGCAGCTGAGTAAAAGAAGAGGTGCAAGTGGGTCTGAGGTCTGCACAATGCTTCTCAACCAGGTGCCTGGACACACACATCCACCTTTTTATTTTCTCTTCTGTTTTACTCCCTTGGACCTGCTATAGACCCCGCAGATGTGATCCAATCTCAGTTTGGATGCTGATGGCTGCTACCCTCTGTGGGGAATTGCTCTGCAAATGTTTTGCACAAAGAGGTGAAAACTCTGAAAACAGGGTTGTGGGGTGTCCAAAGCCAGCCCGTTTTTCCAGCCATGTCAGCTGGAGTAACATGCTGGATGCAAGTCTGTTTTAGGTTGGAATCAGACCCTTGACCCCTTGAACCCTGAGACAGGTGGAGGGGCTGAAGGAGACTCAATGGAAGGAGCTGGGTACCCTCTGTCAAAAGTCCCCAGATGCCCATGGTGGGTGAAATACCTGAGATCCCAGCGAAGCCTGCATCTCCTCCTAAGTGTTGCCACAGAACTACCCTCGGCCCCCACTCCCTGCTCCCTACCCCTTTTCATTCTGCCTTTCCATTCCATGTGCAACGAATTCCATTCCATTTGCAAAGTAGCCTCCTGCTGACAGAGAAGCTGGGAAGCCTTGGGCTCTGACTACCTGGAGTTTTCCCTTCTGCTCCGACCCGCTTCCCAGCACACCCCATGCATGTTCTGCCTTTGACCCTTGAAACCTGAGCTGAGCTAGGGCGTTGGGGAGGTTGTCATGCCCAGGCCTCAAGCCTTGGGTCTCTTTGCCCACTTCCCCCTCCACGGAGAATATCCCGGCAGGACTAAGTGAGGTCAAGAAGCAGAAGCCTCCCCCCCCCCCCAGCACCCTCCAGCAGTGAGTCAGCCCCGACTTTCCCCGGGGCTGAGACAGGAGATTAAAGGTGAAACCGGCTCTGCCACGTGATGGCCAGTGGGATGTTCCCCGCATAGGTGACTGCGCTGAGGAATGTGCCTGAAGGAGTCACGCCCAGCGTCTGTCCAGGTCGGGTGGTGCAAAGGGATGGAGGTGCAAAGGGGACCCAGGCCAAGCCTTTCTGCATTGGTTCTCAGGGGTCTCCAGGTTGTCCTGAGTTTTACTTGTTTGTTCTTATTTGGGGGCTACACCTGGCAGTGCTCAGGAATTACCCCTGGCGATGCTCAGGGGACTATATGGGTACTCCAGATCTAATCTGGGCGGGCCACATGTAAGGCAAGCACCCTACCCATTGTACTATCTCTCCAGTTACTGGAGTTACACAGTCTTTTTTTTTGTGTGTGTGTGTGTCGCACCCGGCAGTGCTCAGGGGTTATTCCTGACTCCAGGCTCAGAAATTGCTCCTGGCAGGCACGGGGGACCATATGGGGCGCCGGGATTCGAACCGATGACCTCCTGCATGAAAGGCAAATGCCTTACCTCCATGCTATCTCTCCGGCCCCGAGTTACACAGTCTTGTCATAACAGTCCATTGTCTTTCCCCATGGTGGCAGCACCTGGGCCAGGCACAGTAGGAGGAGAAGGAATGACACTGTCCCATGTATCTCCTATGCTTGGAAATCAGTGGAAATGAGGTACTGGTGAGGCAAGATAGGGGTGAAGGTGGTTCCAGTTCCAATCCCAACACCACATAGGATCCCTAAGGAGTGAACCTCCCGTCCCCAGCACAGAGCTGGTAATAGTCTTTGAGCACCATGAGGTGTGGCCCCTACCAAAAATAAAATAAACCTAAATAAAAATAAACACATACATGGAAATAAGTTTAGGATAGCTTTGTTCTATCACAAATTAACAGAAGGTTACTCAGAGAGCTGCTCCTATGAAACCCACTACACAGGTGTGGAAGCTGAGACTCAGAAATGTCACTAGCCATCCAGAAAAAAAAAAACAAAAACAGCATGATTTCGACTCTGTCAGAGGCAGGGATGAGGGGGGATGCATTTTGCTGCTTGTATCACTTTGATGTGGATTCTAGAATGCCCCAAAGGAGGAAGTGGGGTGTGTGCCTGGTGGATAACAGGCTGAGGAACAGGCTAGAGACAGAATGGGATTGTTTGCAGAGAGGAAAGGAGGGTATGTGCTGGTGGTCAGAGGTGAGTTTACAAGGCAGGGGATGGGAAGATAGTATAGTATCTGTAATAGAGATACCTTGCAGTCAAGCTAGATTCAACCTTCTATGGCACCTGAACTGCATCAGAGTGATCCTTGAGCACCAAGGCAGGAGAAAACCCTGAGCACCATTAGCTGTAGCTCCAAAACACTCCTACCAAAAAAGGGCAGAGTGGAAGTGGGAATTCAGAATTCTAAGCTGCAGCTTGGCTGGGCTGCTCTGGCGGGGGCCCCACAATGCTGTGTGTGTGTGTGTGTGTGTGTGTGTGTGTGTGTGTGTGTGTGTGTGTGTGTGTGTGAGAGAGAGAGAGAGAGAGAGAGAGAGAGAAAACAGAGACAGAGGGACAGACAGACAGACAAACAGAGAGACAGAAACAGAGACTCAGACAGAGAGACAGACAGAGAGAAAGAGAGAGAGACAGAGACAGACACAGACATACTGAAGATAGACAGGCGGGGAGCAGATGCAGCAGTGGCTAGAGAAAGCTTGAAGAAGACACTTCTCCCTCTGCCCTACAGTCCCTCTTCTCCCTTCTCTACCTGGCACCCCTTTATCCATGCGCTGAGTTTCTGGACATAAGACTCTGAGGCTTCCCTCTGTATCCTGAGATTTGGGGGTGCCCTGAGCATGGCTGTGCCTGTCATCAGGAAATGAATTGTGCACAGTCAAAGGGGTGGGGTGAGGTCTGTTTCCAGAATGGGGTACACCCTGGGAGGGAGTCCCCCCCTAGGCTGTGTCTTCTTCCGCTCTCACGTGGGAGGTAGAGGAATTTGGTGAGAAATGGGGGTGGGAAAACCAGCAGCCCCTGGAAGCAGCCTCTCTGAGGTATTTATAGAGTCGCCATGGTACCCAGTGCTTAAATTAAACTCCATCCCCACTGCCGTGGGAGTTGGCTGCAGTCTCCTTTGCTGATCAATGTGTCCAGCTCCAATGCTCAGGTTCTGCCTCCTCCTGTGGCACTACAGAAGCACTGTGGCCTTTTGCAGTGCCACTGACTGTAGGTGCAGGTTACAGTCCACCCCCCAGAATAGAGGCCAGCACAGACATGTATGGACAACAGAACAAATCTGCATGAAGCTGGATTCCTGACCTTGGCACCTGTATGGCTGGAGGCATAGGATGACACCTCCTTGAGCCTTCATTTCCCCATCAGTCAGTGAGAGCTGAATTACGTGCCTTACAGTCAACTGGAGTTATTCATTCATGTATTTAAGTTTTGAGGCTACACCTAGCTAAACTCAGAGTTTACTTCTGATTCTATGTTTATCAATCACCCTTGGCAGTGCTATGGGACCATGTGGGGTGCTGGGGATTGAATCTGGGTCAAACACCTGTGAGGCAAGTGTTGTCTCCATGGTCCAATCTCTCCAGCCCATTACTGGTCTTTTAACCAATTGTTTCAACACTTACCCCTCACCTTCAACAATAGAAAGCACTGAAGGGATGCAGAGATAATACAGATGCCAAGTGCTTGGTAGCTTATGTGCAGTGGGGAGGAGAAAGGGGGCAGCCTTGAGATTGGTCCCTGCCACTTCCCTTTCCTTCTCAGTTCCTAGGGGCAGTGACTAGGGACTTTCACACTGCTGAGAGTCAGCTCTGGATCCTGTATGTCTGAGATCTGCTGTCTCACCAGCCCATAAGGCCATTATCAAGCCACACCTGGGTTCCACTTGTTCTACTTCAAGTGGGAAAATGATTCTCTTCACCCAAATTCTTATAGAGCCATGGAACCCAGGCTGAAGTGAGAAATTGTTGGTAGCGACCTTTGGATTGGTTCTCATATTGCCTTCTAATTAAGTGTCTCTCAACTGGTTCCTTTGGTTTTCCTGTTAAAAAGATGTTTCCCCATTGCCTCCTTCCTTGGCATTTCCCCTCCTGGCGGCCTGGAGGGGTGGCTGTCATCTTGGCTCGTGGTTCCAAGTGATGGAGCGACTGGCTTGTGGGTGAACAGTATTAGTTTCTGGCCTGCTATACCTTCCAAACTTTGTGTGGATTATTTTCTGTGTTGGAATTGCTGCCGGATTAACATCTCTTGCTCTACCCAGACAGGGGGCATGGGTATTCCTTCCCCTCTCTGGGGATTTTGGAACACACAACCCACTATTCAACCAGGAATGGATCTTTGTAAATGCCCTACCCTCTGGGCTACCTCTCTGCCCTAAAATACCATTCCAGTGACAGACCTGGCTGTCTTCCTTCATTTTCCCCACTTCCTGAATCCCTCTGTAAGTTCATCTATGATTGCTCTTAGGATAATATCTCCAGAAATGTACTGTTTCCATCTCTCCAGCTCCATTCCTTAGAGCAGGCAAACTTCAGTCCCAGTTCTCACACAGCCTCCCATCCCGTGGGGCTGGCTCCCTCTGTTCATTTCTCCATGAGGGGCACTGAGAGAAGGACCTTCATGTGGCACCTCTCCCTGGCCTTGAAACAAAGCCCTGGGCTACCCTCCTTCCTTCAGGCTCTGCCATGAAGCTTGGGCTTTGAACACATATGCAATGTATATCTTTTGGTCCTTTAGGATCCTTAGAATCCTCCTGTCTTCCCATGGGACTCCATCTTCCAGTTCAGTGCCAAGTTTTGGGGTTTTGCTACTATTTTGTGCTCAGAGACCCAGCAAAATCATGGCTAATCCCCACTCTCACTTATATACAACTTGGGTCAGCCCCCTTAACTTTCTTGGCTTTCTAGATGGGATTTCTTAGTGCTTGATTGATAGTACAGTGGCTTTGCACACAGCTAGTCTGGGTTCAAACCCCAGCACCACATTTGGTCCCCTGAAGCTCACCAAGAAGGATCCTTGAAGGCAGGACAGAGTAATTCTTGAGCATCACCAAGTTGTGGCCCAAACAACAGCAGCAAGAACTTAGAGGAGGGATGGGGAAAAAAAAGAACTGAGATGTGACTTCTTTCTACTCTGTTGACAGCAAGGATCTTGGTCTCCCATCTACATCATTAACATTGTTACTGAGGGAAGTCATACTTGGTGGTACTCAGGGGCCAATCTTGCTGTGATGACCAGGAGTCCTTTCTGGTGGTTTGCAAGGGGTCTTGGATGTGGATGTTAGCATTGTGAGAGAGGCTGTACTGGTGAGCTCCATCTTTCTTTACAGACTTTGTGTTTTTTCCTTTGAAACACCAGCCATTTAGTGGGATTAGCCTTTTCATGGGATTAATTTCTGGACTAGTTTGTTGTTGTTGTTGTTGTTGTTTTGTGGTTTTTGGGTCACACCCGGCAGTGCTCAGGGGTTATTCCTGGCTCCACGCTCAGAAATTGCTCCTGGCAGGCACAGGGGACCATATGGGATGCCAGGATTTGAACCGATGACCTCCTGCATGAAAGGCAAATGCCTTACCTCCATGCTATCTCTCGGGCCCCTGATTTTTAAGGTATAAAAGCACATGGGTGGCCTTGTTTGGGGAATAGGGCTATGGAACTTTTCAGAGGGGTCAGGGTGTCAGAACTCACTGTCTCAGGAACGGAGTAGAACTATAGCTATGTGGGAGCGTATTGATGGGTGCCTTGCTTTACAACTAGCCTTCCAATGGCCTGTCACCAATTGGCCATTTCAGAGGGGTGGAGGGAAGACATTGATAGCAGAAGGAATGAAAGCAATGCAGTGAAAAGCACCATTATTGCTATTGTTGTTGTTGTTGTTATTTTGGGGCCAGGAATTACTCCTGGTTCTGAATTAAAAAATTATTCCTGAGAGGCTCCAGGGACTATTTGGGATGCTGGGGATTAAACCTAAGTCTGCCATATGCAAGACAATGCTTTACCCACAGTACTATTGTTCCATCTTCTCCTTTTTCAATTTTTTTTCTACTTTTTGTTTGTTTTTGGGCCATACCCAGTGGTGCTCAGGAGTTGTTTCTGGCTCTGAACTCAGAAATAGTTCCTGGCAGGCTCAGGGGACCATTTGAAATGCCAGGGATCAAACCTGGGTTGGCATGTGCAAGTCAAATGCCCTACTTGCTGTACCATTGCGCTGGCCCTGTTTTATTTTGGAGGCACGTTCAGATGTGCGCAGAGATTACTTCTGACTCTGAGCTCAAGAAGCACTCCTAGTGAGGCTTGGGAATTATGTGGGGTCCTGAATAGAAAACCCAGGTCAGCCATGTGCAAGGCAAGTACTCTTCCACCATACTATCTCTCCTGCATCATCTACTGATTATTTTGTTGTTGTTTTTGGTGTGGTTATTCGTGGCTCTGGGAGTAGACATCACTCCTAGTAGGCTCAGGAAATCATATGGGATGCTAAAGGTTGAACCCAGGTTGGCTGCATACAATGCCCTACCTGCTGTGCTATTGCTCCAGCCCTGATTTCTTAACTAGCAGTGGCTGAATTAGGTTCTGAGCAGTCCTGGCACATAGCTGCCTCACTGTTGATAAGTCTCAGGACCAAGTCAGGGAGTTGGTTCAGGGGGTGGAGCTCATGCAAGGTCCAGATGGTGATCCCCAATACTACGTGTTCCCCAACATCAGGATGACTCTAGAGGCCCCAAGCACCAAACCTTTGATCCTACACTGCCAGGCCATGTATCACAGGGAATGATGCTCAGGTAGGGAGATGATGGTGATGGAAATGGTGGCTTTATCCCATAGGATTGTGGCATCTGTCAAAACAATCCAGAATGAGAACTGGATGAGCACAGCAGTAGGGCATCTGCCTTGCATGCAGCCGATTCAGGATGGATGGTAGTTCGAATCCCATATGGTCCCCTGAGCATACCAGGAGCGATTTCTGCCAGGTGTGACCCAAAATACTAATCAAAAAAATTCAGAATGGAAGGAAAGATCTTGACAGGGAAAACCAAAATGAGGAACTTGTTCTTCGGTTCTCAAGATGGGAGTCAAAAGCCAGGTTTCGGTTCACCCCAAAGAGGGGAATGTCTATGTTGAGACACCCCACAATGTCCAGCCATAGGCTTCTCCTCATCATGGGGGTCAATCCTGGCTGGCGCTAGGCTGGTTGCAGACCTTCCCTACACTGATGTTTCTGTTTCTGGCATAAGCCCAGATCCTAGCAGAAACCCTAGAACTTTTTTTTTGGTGGGGGGACACTCAGTGGTGGTGCTCAGGAGTTACTCCTGGCTCTCTGTTCAGAAATCATTTCTGGCAGGCTCAGGAGACCATATGGGATGCTGGAGATTGAACCCGGGTTCGTCCCAGGTCAGCATGTGCAAGGCAAATGCCCTGCTTCTGTGCTATTGCTTTGGCCCCAACCCTAGAACTTTTAAACCTGAAGACCATGGGTCAGTAATGGCCCATGAGCCAGAAGATGGGACAGGTCTGGGCAGGGCACAGGCTGGCTTGGGATCACCTGGGGGGTGGGTCCTCCCTAGGAAAGGGACATCTTAAGAACATTCATGAGGTGGCACTAAATTTGGAGGGAGTTGGGCCACAGGGCTGAATTCTGGTTCTGTGCTCAGGTATCATTTCTTTTTTTAAATGCTTTTTTTTTGTGGTTTTTGGGTCACACTCGGCAGTGCTCGGGGGTTACTCCTGGCTTCATGCTCAGAAATTGCTCCTGGCAGGCACTGGGGACCGTATGGGACGCTGGGATTCGAACCGATGACCTTCTGCATGAAAGGCAAATGCCTTACCTCCATGCTATCACTCCAGCCCCCAGGTATCATTTCTGGCGGGGTTTTGGAGATCCTCTGGGATGGAACTTGGACTGACCATGTGCAAAGCCAGTGCCCTGCTCACTGTTTTATCTTTTTTTTTTTTTTTTTTTTTTTTTTTTTTAGTTTTTGGGTCACACCCGGCGGTGTTCAGGGGTTACTCCTGGCTGTCTGCTCAGAAATAGCTCCTGGCAGGCACGGGGGACCATATGGGACACCGGGATTTGAACCAACCACCTTTGGTCCTGGATCGGCTTCTTGCAAGGCAAACACCGCTGTGCTATCTCTCCGGGCCCTGTTTTATCTTTTTAAGGGCTAATTTTTGTTTGGTGTTTGGGTCATACCTAGTGGTATTTAGGGATTGCTCTTGGCAGTACTTGGGAGATTGAATATGGGCCAACCATGAACAAGGGGAATGCCTTCCCCCTGTCCTAGCTCTCTGATGCTGAGAATGGGCTGTCTTGTGGACTCACTGGATACCACACTGAGTGGACAGTCCCAGGGGCACAGGCTGCATGAAAGGACAAGGAGAGAGGATAATGCTAGATGTAGGCACTGCCCCAGTGACCCATGTCTGGGAATAAGGGAGAGAGCACCAACTCAAGGGTTCTTGCTTCTGAATGCTTTGAAAGTTCCAGATAAGGGGGCCGGAGAGATAGCATGGAGGTAAGTAAGGCATTTGTCTTTCATGCAAAAGGTCAGTGGTTGGAATCCCGACATCCCATATGGTCCCTCGAGCCTGCCAGGAGTGATTTCTGAAATTTCTGAGTGTAGAGCCAGGAGTAACTGAGTACTGCTGGGTGTGACCCCTCAAAAAAAAAAGTTCCAGATAAATCTCTTTTTAAGAGAAAGTTTTCTTTCTTCCTTTTTGTTTTGTTTTGTTTTGGGTCACATCCAGTGACACTCAAGAGTTACCCTTGGTTCTGTGCTCAGAAGTTGCTCCTGGCAGGCTCTGGGGATCTGGAGACCATATGGGATGCTGGGATTCGAACCAGAGTCTGTCCTGTGTTGGCCAACTGCCTTACCACTGTGCTATCTCTCTGCCCCCTGAAAGTTTTCTTTTTGGGAGGAAGCAGGAACATGGCTTGGGCCTCACCTGGCTGTGCTTGGAGATGCTTTGGCTTTGTGCTCTGAGTTATTCCCTGTAGTGCCAGGGAGGGAATTGGGGTCTTTGTATAACAGGCAGAACTCTGGCTTCCACTCTCGACCCCTCTCCCAGGTCTCAAGCTGAATATGGATCTCAGGGCTCAGGAAGCCATGCCCTCCCTCAAGATTTGCATTTTCCCAATAGAGTTTTATCACTATCTCCCCTTTTTCCCTCACCCCCATCCAACATCCTCAAAAGCTGCTCCCCTCCCAAGGTGCAGGCAACCACTCAAGATTCTTCCGAGCTAGTATGAGGGGTGTATGCAAGTATGTGTGTGTGTAAAGATGGGGTGAGGGCTCCTGGCAGGATTCACTGCAGCACACCCTGCACCCATCCTTCCTGGCAGGGAGACAGGCGTTGGTTGGTCCTGGATTCAAATGCTCAGGGAAATAGACTGTGGATATTTCTTAAAATGTCCCTGGAGGGACCTGGGACATGTGCAAGAAAGGGTGCTGAATGAGGCAGAGGGAGAGTTGGGGGGTACAGGGTCCTAGCCTCAAGGGGTACTGTTGGGGGCTTGAGATGGTCTGGTGTCACTGCACAGACGAAGTCTTTGTATTTGGTTTAGACCAACCACTCAATGGAGGAGTCCCCTAGAAGGGGAAACCTGGAAGGGGGAACCTTGCACTTCCTTTCTTTGATTTTTGTTGGTTTTGTTGGTTTGGGTGCCGAATAATGCTGGGGGCTAGGCCCAATCCAAGGCTCAGAGTTGTTCTCAAGAGACCCTCTGTGCTGGGATCTTGGCCTCTTGCATGCAGAGCATGTCCTCAGACCCCACCCTCTGCAATTCCCTGTTGTGCTCACTGGCAGTGTCCCTGCTAGGGTCTGACCTCTGGGCCTCATGGCCCCACAGGCTTTTGTGAACAGCTAACAGGCTACTCTGGAGTAGCAAATGGGGAGCAGGATTTCTTTGCTTAAAAAAAAAAAAAAGCATTTTGGGGCCGGAGAGATAGCATGGAGGTAAGGCGTTTGCCTTTCATGAAGAAGGTCAGTGGTTCGAATCCCGGCATCCCATATGGTCCCCTGTGCCTGCCAGGGGCGATTTCTGAGCATAGAGCCAGGAGTAATCCCTGAGCACTGCTGGGTGTGACCCAAAAACCAAAAAATAAATAAATAAAAATAAAAAGTTTTATAGTTCAAGTGATCAGGGGTTGGGTGATCAGTATAGCAGTGGGTTTTTTTGGGGGGTGTTAGAGTCATTGGAGTCAAGATGTACTCAGGGTCAATCCTGGTATTGCTTGTCACCTCTCCCCCCATGTCCTTGTACCTACCAATGTCCCTTCACCTGCAGCCCCAAGCCTTCACTGGGACCTCAAGTGTGTGACATGATACCCACACATACACGCACACATGTGAACTCACCCACAGACACATATTCACATATACTTCCACACAATCATGCACACATATACAGAGACACAGTCACATCACCATCAAATACACTCATACACTCAGGTGTGGGGCATATGTGTGGGGTGATAGAGTGTATTCATGATCATTGGATGTGTGTTCATGGAAGTGGGATGTACTCCTGGACATAGGTGTAGTCACAGATGCAAAGTATATGAAGCTGTTCATAGTGTATTCATGCCTGTGGATATAGAGTGTATTCACAGGGTGTGATATTAAAGTACATACACGGATGTGCAGTGTATTGATATATGTGGGGTGTTTTCAGGGTTGTGGGCAGCAGAGTTTTTTCATGCATCAGGTACGTAGAGGAGGTTGGCATCAAAGCTGGAACACTGTTCAGTTACTCTCACTGCAAACTCTGCCGTTCTGTCCTCACAGAATGGGGGTACAAGCTGAGCATGAGGTGATTCTGCTCATTTTCCAGGTACATGCAGAGGCTTCTGAGTATCGGACATTCACCAGGTTGCCAGGAAGGGGCACCCTGGAGATTTAATGTGCTTTTTCCTGAGGGAATGTGCCCTTCTCCCAGGCAATGCTCAGGAGATGTGGGGAGCCCTCGCAGACATTCTTGGCTACCTGGGTTGAAGCTCCAGGTCAAGGGCCCAGGGTCATGGTGCTGTTTGCACCCGGCAGTGCTGAGAGTCGTAGGGACCCTGTGCTTAGGGGACTCAAGAGCCACAGCAGGCAATGCTTGGCAGAGTGGGTGCCAGAGATTAAAACAGGTTCATCCATATGTGAGGTAAGTCCTTAACTCATGTACTGTGGAGGCTTGCTCTTGGTTTTGTTCTGTTTTTGGTTTTAGGGCCATTCCTGGAGGTGTTCTTTTGAAAGGCAAGCACCTAACCCTGCATGGTCTCTCCAGCCCTCTTTCTTTTTCCCTTCCCTTCCCTCCCCTTTTCTTCCCTCCCCTTCCCTCCCTTTCCTTTCCCTCCCCTTCCTTCCCCTTCCCTCCCCTTCCTTTTCTTTTCCTCCCCTCCCCTCCCCTCCCTTTCCTTCCCCTTCTCTTCCCTCCCCTTCCTTCCCCTTCCTTTCCCTTCTTTTCCCTCCTCTTCCTTCACCTCCCCTTCCTTTCCCTTTCCTTCCCTCTCCTTCCTTCCCCTTTCTTTCCTTACCTTTCCTTCTCCTCCCCTTCCCTCTTCTAACCTCCCTTCCTTTCCCATGAACCTTGTCAGCCATGTACTATCACTCTGTGCCATATTTAATTTTTTTTTTCAATTCAAAGACCACAAAGCCAAAAATCTCTCCATTTTCCTGTCCTAATAATGCCTTATCCATCACAAAGTGTGTGTGTCAACAAAGTGCCTGGCACTTGCCAGGCTCCTTGCAGATTTCTTTTCTTTTTTCTTTCTTTTTCTTTTTAGTTTTTGGGCCACACCCAGTGATGCTCAGGGGTTACTCCTGGCCATGCACTCAGAAATCGCTTCTGGCTTGGGGGACCATATGGGACACCAGGGGATTGAGCCGTGGTCAGTCCTAGGTTAGTGCGTTCAAGGCAAATGCCTTACCGCTTGCGTCACCACTCCAGCCCCTTCTTTCTTATTTATGGGAGGCCGCATCTAGTGATGCTCAGGGCTTACTCCTGGTTCTGAGCTCAGAGATTGGGGACTACCTAGGGTTCAGGGGATCAAATCTAGATTGACTGCATGGAAGGTGAGCAGCTCTCTCCCAGCTCTGTTTCTCTTGCCCATCCTTTGAGGATATTTGCCTTTCAAATCACTCCGCAGAGGTGTTTCTGTTCTATTTTCACAGAAGGAAGTAAAAGTCTGGTGTTCTCAGTCGGGCAACCGAGGGAGGCCCTGAACTCAGAATCCCACTTGCCTCATGGACCCAACTAGGACTGTTCTTCCCTCAGCTGTCCACAGCCAGGCTCCATGGGGAAGATTCATGGGGGAAGACTGCCACCCTGTGGCCACACAGTGCGTGGCGGCTCCAGAAGCCTCGACTTGAGGCTAGATTCTCCTTGCTTGGTGGCTGCTGCCTTGGTCCAAAGCGCAGCACTGGGTATGCAAGTCAGATTGCAGGCTTCTTCCCTTGTCTTGGGGTGAAAAGTGGGGCTCATATGTGTGTTTGTGTTGGGTCATAACCCTTGTGGCATGTTTCAGAGTATCCACTAAGGGTAAGCCTTAGCTGGGCTTCTTAAAAAAAAAAAAAGAATCTGGGCCAGAGAGATAGCATAAAGGTAAGGCATTTGCCTTGCATGCAGAAGGATGGTGGTTTGTATCCTGGCATCCCATATGGTCCTCCGAACCTACCAGGAGCAATTTCTGAGCGTAGAGCCAAGAGTAACCCCTGAGCACTGCCAGATGTGACCCCAAAACAAACAAACAAACAAACAAAAAGAATCTCTGTGATATATAGTTTCAAAGTTATTCATGATTGAGGCCCGAAGAGATAGCACAGCGGCGTTTGCCTTGCAAGCAGCCGATCCAGGACCTAAGGTGGGGTTGGTTTGAATCCCAGCGACCCATATGGTCCCCTGTGCCTGCAGGATCTATTTCTGAGCAGACAGTCAGGAGTAACCCCTGAGCACCGCTGGGTGTGGCCCAAAACCAAAACCAAAACCAAAACAAAAAAAGTTATTCATGATTATCAGTCCTGTAATGTTTCCAGTTAATGTCTCTAGTTTTCCTCCTTCCCCATCCTCAGCATGCTTCCAGAGCAGAAATCATTTCTTCTTCTTCTTCTTCTTCTTCTTCTTCTTCTTCTTCTTCTTCTTCTTCTTCTTCTTCTTCTTCTTCTTCTTCTTCTTCTTCTTCTTCTTCTTCTTCTTCTTCTTCTTCTTCTTCTTCTTCTTCTTCTTCTTCTCTTCTTCTTCTTCTTCTTCTTCTTCTTCTTCTTCTTCTTCTTCTCCTCCTCTTCCTCCTCCTCCTCCTTCTTCTTCTTCTACTCCTCCTCCTTCTCCTCCTTCTTCTTCTTCTTCTTCTTCTTCTTCTTCTTCTTCTCCTCCTCCTCCTCCTCCTCCTCCTTCTTCTTCTTCTTCTTCTTCTTTCTCCTTCTTTCTCCTCCTCCTCCTTCTTCTTCCTTCTTCCTCCTCCTTTTCTTCTTCCTCCTCCTCCTCCTTCTTCCTCCTCCTCCTCTTTCTTTTTCTTCTTCTTCCTCCTCCTCCTCTCTTTTTTCCTCTTCTCTTCTTTCTCCTCCCCCCCATTCCTTTTCTCTCTCTCACTTTTGGGCCACACCTGGCAGTGCTCAGGGCTTACTCCTGGCTCTGCACTCAGGGATCACTCCTAGCAGGTTTAGAGGACCCTATCCTCTCCAATGGTCCTCAAACTATGGTCCGCGGGCCACATATTGTATTTATTCCCATTTTGTTTCTTCACTTCTAAATAATATATAAGATATATGCAGTGTGCATAGAAATTTGTTCATAATTTTTGTTTTTACTATAATCTGGCCCTCCAACAGTCTGAAGGACACTGAACTGGCCCCCTGTTTAAAAAGTTTGAGGACCCCTGATAGCTCTAGCCCCTTTGTGCTCTCTTTCTTCTTTTAGACAGTGTGATTTGCAATAATGTTGGTGAAGGAGTATCATGCATGTCACTTTACTTCCTTCCAGCACCCAGAATGTCTGTCTCCAATCATCATTGTCATAGTGTTCCTTCTCTGCCCTAACTACACTCCCCCACTCTTTGTGGCAAGCTTCTTATCATGGACAAGTCCTCCTGGCCCTCATTTCTATGGACTCCGCAAATCTCAAGTGAGTCTTTTTATAAATTGCTTTGGGCCACATTTGGCTCTGTACTCATTGATCAGTACTGGCTTGTTCAGGGGCTGCTATGAGGTTCCAGGGGTTGGACCCAGGTTGGCTGTGTGCACAGTAAACAGCATCTCCATTGTACTCTGGTACCCATGAGAGAATCTTATGCTAATTCCTGGCCTCCCTGTGGTCAATCTAACAGGCCTCCATTTCCATCTGAAGAAAGTAGACCAAATAGAAACAATACAAATAGAAGCCTGGATGCAAATGTTTGCTCTATGAATGTGAGACCCCAAGCTCAAACCCAGGTGTCCCAAAGTTGAAGAAAACAAGACAAGAAAGAAAGAGCCCAGGGAGATAGTACAGAATAAGGTGTTTGTCTTGTCTACAGTGAACCCTGGTCTGTCACTGCACTGCATACAGCCAGGCTAAGTTTTGGTCACCACTGGGATGACCCCCAAAACAAAAGCAAAGAAAACATAAGCAAAAAGACAAAAACATATTGGGTGGTGGGAGAAGCTGAGTGTTTGGTTTAAGTGGTAGAACAGATGTTTTGTAAGTGTGAGGTCCTGGGTTTGATTCCCTGAACTGAATGTGCCCCCCATCTCACTGCCAGTAGTACCCCCAAATAATAATGAAGCTTAGCATTTACTCAATACTTAACCCTGTGACAGTGCTCACAGCAGCCTAAACTTTCTTTTTTGGCCCCATGCAAGGCCCTCTTTGTTAGAGTTTCACTCTGGCCCAACCTGGCACAATTTCCCACTGGCTTTTGTGGCAATGGGAGACAGGAGATCCTATGGAAGTGAAAAGAATGACAGTTTCCAACTTCTGTCATGCACATTAATAGTGAGATGGAGGCTGGAAAGAGTTGAGCACCACACGGTCCTCTAAACACCATTGAGAGTGGCCTATGACACAAAAGCAGGATCAGAGAAGAGTTGGGTTTGGGGTCTCACAGCTTCTCCCTCCCCATCAACTGCCTGGGGCTGCACGTGGGATCCTGATGAGTTGGCAGAAGATGGAAGGAGCCCAGGGACTATGCCATTCCCACTTTGGGCCTCCACATGACCAGAGACAATGAGGGAAAATCTTTCTTTGTTTCTCCAGTGCTCTCTCAAGCACTCATGTATGTTCTCTCCTGATTCACACTTGCTGCCCACTTGAATTTTTCTGTCTCTGGAGTTCAGGCAGGTCAGTTCCCCAACATGTCTGTGGTCCTCCCTGCACTGTTTTTCTAGAAGTTTCCCTCCAACTCCTGAAAGAGGCCAGACATTTCATTCTAGCCATAGTGTGTGCATGCAGGGAGGGTAGGATCTGGGGATCGAGGCTTGAGATGTCTAGTGACATCCTGCTGATGGGATGATTCTCTGCATATCACCTGATATATTTGCGATCTGGGGTTGTCCCCAAACCTCCAGGCTGGATGAAGCAGCTGAGCCCCCCTCTCTCGGCTTCTGTGCTTGAAGCCTGCTCTCTGTCACTCTGGCTGTGCTATCTACACAGTATGCTCAATCCTCTGGCAGCTTCCATGCACCAGGGTTTACTCTGCCCTCCAGACCTTCTGCATATGGTCTTCACACACCCCCAACCCCCACATTGGGCCCCTAAAGGAAACAGCATGGAAAAAGAGGGTGTATATGCCTGGGATTGCTAAAAAGCTATTTATTCTCTAGAATGTTCTACTCCCCCATTTGCTGAGAGATCGGGGTGCTCAGAAACCAAACCCCACCCCACGCCCCCCATCACTCCAGGCCTCCTAATGTGTATTTGAAACCATCACATCCTGTTATGTACCGGTGATGTTGCCAAGTTGGATTCAGTGACATCTCCTGCAAAGTCAAGTGTACCAGGAGCTCATCCATTTTCGTGTGTGTGTGTGTGTGTGTGTGTGTGTGTGTGTGTGTGTGTGTGTGTGTGTGTGTGTGTGTGTGTGTGTGTGTGAGAGAGAGAGAGAGAGAGAGACAGAGACAGAGACAGAGACAGAGACAGAGAAGAGAGAGACAGAGAGAAAGAAAGAGAGAGACAGAGACAAAGAGAAAGAGAGAGAGAAAGAATGGGGTAAAGGCTCTGACCTTGCAGACCTGATACCAAATGGGCCCCTGAGCATGGCACAGAAGAATCAGGAGTACGCCCTGTGCACCATCAAATGTGCTCTCCTCTCCCTATTCCTAACTGAAAGTTTGGTGATGGTGATGGCTTCTGAATGTGCAGTTACCCAAAGGTAACTAGAAAATCAACTGCATGATGCATTCCAGGTGCTTGTGTGAGATGGGATCATGAGAGGCACATGTTTCAGAAGCCCTGAGTGGGGATGGTGAGGAGCTAGGGTACGGACTTGCTATGCCCCTAGGGGGCTCAGACACTAGACAAGAACATAAAGGGATGTGCATGGCCTGGCTCTCCAGGGTGCCCTCTGGTTCTTCTCCACCCTGTACCCCAAGACCTTGAGGATGACATGAGCAAGAAGGAGTTCTCTGTTTATTTCCTGAATTCCCTTCTGGCCTGTGACTACAGGGCCTTTGAACAGAGTAGTAGGGCCTTAGATGCCTCTCTCTCTCTCTCTCTCTCTCTCTCTCTCTCTCTCTCTCTCTCTCTCTCTCTCCTGCTGTGTGGGTCAGACTGATCTCCCTCAGTGACCCTGATACCAGCCCTGCCAGCTCCCCTCTGCCATCTGGCCTTATACATCTCCCCTCCTGGTATCCCCCAACATACCAGGGTGAGTGTCTGTTCTGTGGGTCAGATGATCATTTCCTGCAGAAGCAGAGCAGGGTGTGGGGGTCCCCCAGCTCTCCAGGCCTACTCCACTTGCTCAGGGATGCTACTATTTGTCATGTCACTGCAGAGCAGATGTACAAAGAAATCCACCCAGATCCTCGACCTTCTCTCTCACTCTCCCCAAGAGTGCTGGTTTAGGGGTGTACCTGAGGTGAGAGGACTTGTTCTGAGTACCCCTGATTCCTCTCAGAATCAGAATATGGCCCAGGGGTTCCCTTTGAACAGGGGGTTGAGGGTTCTGTGTGCTCTCTAACCCCCCTCTGCATCTTGTGGAAACTGCAAATCTGGACAGAGGAAGCAGCACTGGAATACAGAGTCCCACTTTTTTTGGACCCGACACCCCCTTTCAGCATATTGTTCTTCATTTCTCCAGAAAGTGCCCTGGAGATGCCTTGGAGTGACTTACTGCTGGCCCCAGAGGTAGAGGTTCTGGTGTCCCCTTGGGTGGCCATATCACATTGTTGTGGAATCTTGAGTGCTCTGATACTAAGATACTTATAAAGTGACTTCCTCTGAGTGTTCCAGGGCCTAACTCTTGCTGTATGAGCAGAAAACTCCTGAGCACTACAGGGAGCACTCCTGAGCATTGGTCTGGAGCAGCCCCCCAATTCTACAAAGAATATGTTTTTTTGTGGGGATACACCCATTGGTGCTGACATCTTACTCCTGACACTGATCCACTAAAGCTCAAGTCAAGTCACTGTGACAAATGAAGAACAATAGGTGAAAGAATTTGCTTACTGAGCATAAATATATGCTCTGTATGCACTGCACAGCCCCATGAGCCCTATATGAAGTGACCCCAAGCATTCAACTAGACATCCGTACTCTTTGTTTTTGGGCCACACCAAGCAGTGCACAAGGCTCTGGCTCTGCACTCAGGGTTCATTCCTCATGGTGTGTGGGGAACTGTATAGAATGCTGGGGATCAAACTTGGTTTGTTTGAGTGCAAGGCAAGTGCCCTCCCGCTGTATCATCTCTCCAGTCCTGTTTTCAGTTTTCAATATTAGGATATCAGATCAGGAGAAAAGTTCATAGGCTGATGATCGCTGACCATAGAGCCAGGTGTGTCTCCCCATAAAACAAAAAAACCAAAATCAAGACCCTCCAACCCCAGCTTGGCCCAAATGCCTGCACTCCCCTTGAAGCATTTCCACAGAAGACCCGTGTCCACAGGAGTTTTAGACTTTATTTATGTATAAACAATTTAAACACTTTGCCATAAATTATCTTTGCCTGTCCCTAGTCTTTGCTTAGCAGCAAATTAAAATTAATATAAAAACTCGATGAACAATTCATACATGTATATTACAAAAAAGTTCCTGTACCAAAGTTCTTAATAGACATTTTGCGTGTGTTTTTTTTTTAATTTTTGTGATTGTTTTTCTTATTTTTTTTTAAATTCGTTTTTTGACATTTTAAAATTGTCTCCTCTCCTCATGGTGATCATCATGTGATTGTCTCAGTTTCTGGACCAAACAAACACACTAATAATTTTAAATCTGCAACAGTGATTGTGCCTCAAGGCTTATGTATGTACAGGGTGATCTGAAGTGGTGCCCGTTAGCAAAAAGAGGGTCACGATGCCACAGTTCTATTGTAACTGATACCCACGAACTACGGATTCTAGACGGACTATACCCTGTATGACTGTCCACAATGGAATCTTCAACGACAAAAGAATATGAACTGGATCTGGAGTGATTAGAGCCATTTTTTTGTCTTTTCTTTTCTTTTCTTTCTTTCTTTTTTTTTTTCTTTTTCTTTTTTTGGAATTCCAGGTTACGCTCTTGGGCTCCAAGCTCAAGCCAGGCGCAGGGGAGACCTGCGAATTAAGTGCTCAACGGTCATGGGGTGCTTCCAACCGATTTTTCTTTTTGCCCTAAAAGGGGCAACTTATCTTTTTTTTTCTTTTCTGGTGTTATTTTTTCTCTTGAAAAAGAATTTCCAGTGTGCACTGTCTCACTCTCATACCCTTTCCCCACGGTCAGCTACACACAAATCACCCCCCACCCCCAAGTCATGTTTTATGTTTATTTTTTTTTTAAATGCACCTGTATCGGTTGAAACGAAAAAATTGTCTCAGGTAGGAGTCCGGCCAGCCATTGTGGGGTTCTTGAGGCGCTATTGGGTTGGGGCCCCGGCGCCTGGTGGGGTGGGAGGGTGGGGGTGTCTCCGCAGCTCGTGTTGGGAGCAGGTGAGGTATTGAAGCAGGAGGCCTTTGTTCTGCGGTTGCCTTGTGGGCTTTGTTTGCTTTCCCCGGATTCTGGTGTGTTGTGCATGCATCTGCATGTGTGTATTCTTTTGGGTGGTTCTTCTTGCTCCATGTGAGACCCAGAGCAAGTGGTGTGTGTGTGTGTGTGTGTGTGTGTGTGTGTGTGTGTGTTGGGGGGAGAGGGGGGACCCGCAGTGAGGCGCATTCATTCTTTTGGGTTTTTCCTAGGGGGAATTTTCATCCGGGTTTTGTTGTTGGTTTATTTTTTGTTGTTGTTGCTGTTGTTTATTTTCTTTTCGAAGTCGGCTTCAGGAGGCGGAAACATCTTGCTAGGACGGTGGCATTGGAACTCAAAAAATGTGAGCTTTGTCTGCCCTTGGGTACCCCTGGCACAACCCCGCCTCGGCCAGGCTCCCTGCTATGCCCTCGTCTCCTTAGGAGAGGAGGGGACAGTTTACTGGCGCTCAGCCACCCAGGTACGGGGTGGCAGCAGGGCGATGCTGTTACCTCTTGCCCATTTCATTCTGTCTTAAGAACTGGATGTTGCTACTGCTGTCTGCCAGCTCCGGGTACTGCTCCACGGGCAGCACGTAATAGCCCTCGTAGCCTGGCACCCGGCCCGCACCCAGAAGCTGCTGCTTCTCGCCCTCTGTCCACAGGCGGCTGCCCTCTCGCCCGTCCCTGGCTCTCTGCTGCTCCTTGAGCCAGGCGGTGCCCAGCGCCCTTTGGCGGGCCTGGTCCAGGACACGCGCCTTCTCTTCGTCCACCGTGTCGGGGCTGAGGCCGTAGCGGACACTGAGCAGCAGCGTGGCATGCTGGAACTCGATGTGGGTGAACCTTCGAGTCCTGCCGTTGACCAGCAGCGTGGGCTGAGACACGGTCACATTCACCCCGCTCTCCAGCACCTTGCGGCCGATGGTGGTGCCCAGCGTGAGCAGGTCAGCGTCGGCCGAGCCGATCTTCACAAAGTAGTGGGTGTCCTTGCCTTCGATGCTGTAGTGCATCCGTTCTAGGTAGTAGGCATTGTTGAGCACCGAGGCCACCTTACGGCTGTCCTCGCTGGCCACGCTGGACATGCCCGTGGTCACCCGGCCTTCCTTGATGGCGAACATGATGCCCTTGCCGATGATGGGTGTGGTGGTGGCGAACCAGTGGCCAGCTTTCTCACGGACGCTGGCATGCAGCCTCTTGGTGATGATCTGGCCCTCCAGAGCGAGGAAGGCCTGGTTATGCCTCGCTGTGGTCTGCTGGACCCCTGTGATGAGCTGTGGGGGGGAAGAAGAGGCAGAGAGTTGAACCGAGGGGTTGACGACTTGGGGACACCACCACCAGGGCCCTCGTTGGATGTCCCTGGGATGTCTCTCAGATCAACAACTTGTGTGTGTGTGTGTGTGTGTGTGTGTGTGTGTGTGTGTGTGTGTGTATGTATTTGGTTAGACTGGCTGGGTTCTGGCATGGCACCACCTCTTCAAAAGGCAATGGCATCTGGTCACATCTGCCCACATGTGAGTCAGAGATGGTTGCAGGGGTGTAGTTTTTCTGCAGTCCTGAGACTCTCTGACTCCTCCCCCCAGGGTGCAGTTTTGACCATCTCCCCATTCCCCACAGTGATGAGAATATTCTTGAGACCAAGATCATCAACTGCCCTGGGCTTAGATCTTGCTACTAGAACAATTTTGTTTTGTTTTGTTTTGGCGATACTCAGTGGTGCTCAGGGCTTATTTCTGGCTGTGTGTTCAGGGATCACTCTTGGTGGTGCTTTGGGGACCATATGGAATGTCTGGGACTGAACCCATGTTGGACCATGCAAGGCCCCTGGGCCCTGACTCTGATGGCAAAGGGACCAGAGATGGCCATGCGGTACTGACAGTCGCTGCACTTACCTGCCCATCCTCACTTGCTTGGCTCTCGGAAAGCTCGTAGGGAGGTGGGACAAAGTACATCTTGGCTCTTGGGAAACCAGGAATAATGTTGCTCAGTTGGAACCCAAACATCACCAGCCAGCTTTTCACATCTGTGGGGGAAGTAAAAATAAAAATGGAAATTTTCTTTTGTTTATTTTTGGGTCACACCCAACAGTGCTGAGGGCATCCTCCTGGCTTTGTGCTCAGAGATCACTCCTGGCAGGGCTCAGGGGGTCAAGCCCCAGTCAGTCACATGTGAGGCAAGCGTTCTACTTCCTGAATCTCTCTCCTTTTTTTCTTTTCTTTTTTTTTTGGCGGGGGAGGGATGTGGTGAAATATTTTGGACGACACCTGGCGGTACTCAGGGCTAACTCCTGGCTCTCCACTCAGGGATTATTCCTAGCTGTGCTCAAGGGGTTGCTATGCAGTGTAGAGGTTTGAACAGGGCTGAGTGGCAGACAAGCACCCCACTTGCTGTTCTATCTCTCCAGCCTTAAGAACATAGTTCCAGAGGGATGAAGAGATGAACACCCCTGGCCCAGGGCTTTTTGGAGGGATATTCTATTGATTTGCCACCTTGACATAGACATCCAGAGCCCCCTCGGGAAGGCAGATTGGGATCCACAATGTCACTGCCTGCCAGGTGCCTTTCTGGATGCTACAGTCAGAGACCTATGTCTAGGACATGGTGGATATGTGAGAGGTCCTCCCCAGCAAGGGAGATATGCCCACTGCAGGTGACATTTGAAACTGCCAGTGCTGGGAAAGGAACTTGGGATGTTGTGCTTGCCAGCATGTGTGGTCCTGCACCTGGAGTCATTGTCTTGTCCTGGCACTGTGATTTGGGGGGAAGAACTTTATCTTTTATTTTTCTTTTTTGGGGGGTGGTGTATCTGGTGATGCTCAGAGCTTACTCCCGACTCTGTACTCAGGGAATCACTCCTGGGAATTCTTGGGGGACCTTGTGGGATGCCAGGATGAAACCGGGGCTAGCAGCTTGCAAGGCAAGTGTTTTACCCACCTGTACCATTTCTCTGCAGCCTAGTCCCCAACCAAATGTTAATTATTTCTTTCATTTAGCCTGGGAGCAGTAAGGACTCCTCTCCCTGATGGCAAATGGAGACTCAGTGGGGCTTGGAAATAGGCCACTTTGGGTGGGTGGGAAGGGGTTTCTTGCTAATTCACTGTTCAGGGGACATTTTAGTCTACCAGACAGCAAGATAGTCTCAGGTTGGCCTGAGTCTTGACTCCTCCTGCCCCTTCCATATACCTTCTCATTGTGCATGCTGCCCCAATCACCCTTTTTTGCACAGAGGTGCCTTTCAATAGCTTTAGGGTGCAATCTCATGAGTCTGAATTTGAAGTGGTTCTATTTCCATGAATCCAGTGTCCAGAAGCACCACAGGTGGAATGTGACCCCATGGCCAGTGAGGAAACCTCTTGTCCTTGCCTCTGTTTATGGATTTACTTATTTTTTCTGAACATCTTTTTCATAGGGGTTTTAAGAGGTATCATGCTATGTTGCTGGGAGCAATAGCAGGCAATGGTCAGAGTGGGGGTATGAACTCTCTGATCCTTGGGTGCAAACTAGACAGGATTTTGGACTTTTCGAGTCTACCCCCTGGCCCTTTAAGCCATCTCCCCATAAATCCCTGTTATTGTCTTTATTTTATTACTTTATAGGGGACACAGGAAAGCAGTGGCCCAAGCCCATGAGGTTGACCACATCCTGTGAATGGTTTGATTCAGGGCCTGGGTGCTCCATCCATCAGAGCAGTTTCTTGCTCCTTCCATCAGTCATTTCCTCCACCAGGTAACTCTGCTAGGGGTGGGTCACTGCAGGAATAAGAGGGTTGGTTGGGAGATTCTTCTCTTGGGCCTCAGTGTGTCCAACTGGTTGCCTGTGTAGTTTTCTGTACTTAAAAATTTGTCCTTCCTCTTCTGCTCCATCATGGCCTGTCCCATGTTATTACCTTCAGAGGTCTGTGTGGGCATTGTCAACCCACCTGCCCACCCCACATCACCGTCATCTTCACCGTTCCCCCATCCAAGGGTTGCTTTCCTGGTTGAGGCTCAAAAATTCTTCAATAATTTCAGGGGCCAGAGAGATAGTCCAGCAGTATAGCATTTAGCGTGTGTGTATACAGCCCTGGGTTCTATGCTTGTCACTATCAAAACAATACCCCAAATCATGCAGTCGGATGAACGGCAAATTATCAGCCTATCTGACGTGTGTGTGTGTGTGTGTGTGTGTGTGTGTGTGTGTTTGTATGTGTGTGTGTTTGATCCACACCTTTTGGTGCTCATGTTTTACTCTTGTCTCTGCACTGAGGGATCACTCCTAGTAGTCCTTAGGGTACCAGGGACTGAATTTGGGTTGGTCACATGTAAAGCAAGTGTCCTCCCTCCTATACTATTGTTTCAGCCCCTCATCATCCCATCTTTTTTTTTTTTTTTTTTTGGTTTTTCGGGCCACACCCGTTTGATGCTCAGGGGTTACTTCTGGCTAAGCACTCAGAAATTGCCCCTGGCTTGGGGGGACTATATGGGACGCCGGGGGATCCAACCGTGGTCCTTCCTTGGCTAGCGCTTGCAAAGCAGACACCTTACCTCTAGCGCCACCTCACTGGCCCCTCATCATCCCATCTTGAGGCAGATAAACAAGCACCTGCTCTGTCAGTGTGTACTGTGGGTGGGATTTGTCTGGAAGCACCCAATGGTCTGCCAGGGGCCACCATCACTACCCAATGGGGCATCAGGATACTTACCTGTCACATAGTTCTTCAGGTCCAGCTCATTGCTGAGCGGGTTGTTGCTTTTGAACATGTACAGGTTAAAAGGGGCAGGCTCTTTGCCCACGTTCTTCCACATGGTGTAGTCGGGAGAGGTCCAGCGACCGGCCAGCACATCATAGTCACGCTGCGTGAAGTGGACAAGCTTGGTCAGGGGGTCATAGAGCCCCCCATGGAAGCCGATGACCATCTGGAAGTCGGGGTTGGAGTCGTGGTAGATTTCCCCATAGGCCGTGTACTGTAATTGCTTGATCATAAGGCCATTGATGCTGAACACAGCCAGGGGTGTGCCTGTGTTGTCCGAGGCCACATAATACTCCTCGCCGCTGCTGCTCTCCATGGCAAAGAGGTGGCCCTGGAGGTCGTAGTAGAGTGAAGTGATCTCCGAGTTGGAGTGGTTGTACACATGGGTGATGCGCGTGGGGTTGTGTAGGTCCGAGTAGAAATACTGCAGGTGGTGGCCCAGGTTGGTCTTGTAGGAAGCACGCCGGCCCACGCCGTCATAGCGGTACTGCACACTCCAGCCACTGGCTTTATTGTATGCCCGTGTGAGCAGACCCTTGGAATTATACTCAAAGATGTCAGCACCCCGTTGGCATAGGAAGCCATCATCGTCCACCTTGTATTGCACGTCACCCAGCCGAGTGATGCGGTCCCTCAGGTCATAACGCAGCGGGGTGAGACGCACACTGTTGCCCGCATTGAGCAAGTGTAAGTTCCCATTGAGGTCATAGCTGTAGCGCCAGGTGGGCCGGTCATTGACAGCCACACTCTGCAGTTGCCCGTCACCATCATAGTCATAGGTATATTTGGTGGTGTTGGCATAGGGCCCTAGCTTCAGTTCCCTCTTGATCACTCGGCCCATACTGTCATACTGTACTGTCATCCAATACATGAGTGAGCGGAACATCTCATATTGCACCTCCTTGATGCGGCCGTGCGTGTCGAAGTGCTTGCTCAGTGTCATCACGGCCGTGGTGATGATCTGGTTGATGTCATAGTAGATGACACCGAACTTGCCGAAGTGTTCCACCTTACCCGAGATCTCATCATAGCGGTAGAGGTCGACCGGCAGTGGCGTCTCGCTGATGACTGGCTTGATGCTGGCGATGCGGAAGCTATTGCCATGGTAGGTGTAGTCGAACCTGGCATTGACCATGCCCTCCTCAGAGAAGCGGTAGATCTGCTTGTCCACCAGTGGGCCCACCTTCCTGTAGCGGATGGTGCAAGAAAAGCCACCGCTCTGCAGGTTGACCATCTTGAGCACGCCTGTGGTCTCATCATACCCAAAGGTGACCGCAGTGCTGTCGTAGACCATTTCTGCCAGCTTGGACAGCTTCCCATACTTGTAGAACACCTGGCGCCCAGTACCCAGAAACGATGTCTTCAGGATGCGCCCATCGTCACTGTAGTCAAAGATTACCGAAGCATTGCTCTCAGGCGGGGTGTAGATATTACGGATGTAGCCAATAGACGTGTGTGTGGACATGCTGTGCCGGGCCACGCTGGGCATGGTGACAGCGAGGAGGCGGTCGGATGCGTCGTACTCGAAGATGTATTGGCGTTGGCTCTGCAGAAGGAGGACCATGGACTGCAGGGAAAAACACAGAAAACGGGAAGAAGTGGGAAGGGTGCACATGAACTGATGCTCTGGGATCTGGATAAATGAATGGATGGATAAATGATGGGGTCCATATTCTTTCCTCTTCCCAAACCTGGAAAAAGGGAAGGGTGGCAGTGTAGACGGGAGAGGACAGATGAGGCTGATTCCCTCAGTCATGCCTTCAATAGAGTAGAGCTGCCCTGACATAAATAGTGCTCAGAGCACTGTGTGGAGGGGCAGAAGGTGGCAAAGCCTGAGAACTTGCTTCTGTACTCACTTATGTATTTGCTCTTACGGGAGACCTTACAGCCTTATATTGCCCTAAGAGGCACTTGCTGCCCTTTTATTGGTTTGTTTGTGGGCTGCATCCAGCAGCACTTAGGGGTTACACCTAGCTCTACACTCAGAGATCACTCTTCATGGTGTTCAGGGATCATATGGGATGCCAGGAATCAAATCCTGGTTAGCTGTGTGCAAGACAAGAACCTTCCCTGCTGTATTATTGCTCCACCACTGAGATACTTTCTCTTTGCCTCTAGTTCTGCTGACAGATAGTCCTGAGCTGGCTGTAAAGTCCTGCCAGTGCCCTGCATCAAGGCAAAACACACTGTGTTTTGGTCACAAGTGATGATTCAGTGCCTCCATCTGTAAGCACCTGGAAAAGGTTCTTAACTGAAAAAAAGTATGATAATCATTCCTTGTTTTTTGCTTTGGGGCCCTGCCTGGCTATGCTCAGGGCTTACTCCTGACTCTGCTCAGGAATCACGCCTAAAGGGGGTTAGAAAACCATGTGTGATCTCAAGGAGCAAACTCTGGGCCAGAGATGTGTAAGGCGAGCACCTTAACCTCTGTACTATTTCTCTTGCTTCTGAAAGTTTTAATGTGTTTTGGGGCCACCTTGATGGTGCTCAGGGATTACTCCTATCTCTGAGCGCAGGGATAACTCCTGGATTCTAAGAGGTGTCAGAGATTGAACAGCAAGTGCTGTCCCCACTGTACTATCACTCTAGCCCCAGTCCATTGTTTTTGCCATTACTGTCCAGCATTTTCTTTTTTGGGCGGGGGTTCTACCACACTCAGTAGTACTCAGAAATCACCCTTGATGAGCTTTGGGGAACCCTACAGGGTGCCAGGGATTGAACCTACTTCCTGTAAAGCACGTGTCTTACCTGCTGTACTATCTTTCTGCCCCCCATATATTTTTTATTTTAATTTTTGCTTTGGTGGATTTGAACAGTCCATCTTTTTTTGCTATTATTAAGTATCTAGTTATGTTTTTTTTGGTGACACTAGAAAGTTGGGCACAAAAGGGAAACCCTTGTAGAGACCAAGCAAGGCTATTAGACACATAGGGTCAGCTTATACTGGCAGGGGAGCAGGGTTGGCCGGCAGGGCAGGGGGCTCACACACTCACCTTGTCCAGGTAGGAGTAGCTCCAGACCTTGCCATCAGCGAACATGCGGGACACTATGCGACCCTGCTTGTCGATGTCTGTTCTCTCGCTCATGGCACCACGCTGCAGCCCTGCCAGGCGCCCGTTGAAGAAGTAGGAGACATTGACAGCAGCCAGCCCACTGCTAGGCAGCCAGAGAAAGGGCCGGCCCACCTGGTCATAAATGATCCTCAGGGTGAACTTGCGGTGATCATCATAGATCTTCTCTGTGCGAATGTTCCGGTCATAGTCAATGGATAAGAGATTTCTCCCGTGGACCTAAAACACACAGACACACACAAACATAAACACACATATACAAGGGAACTTGTTTGGTTTCACCTGCCATGTTTTGTGTGTGTGTGTGTGTGTGTGTGTGTGTGTGTGTGTGTTTTCGGGCCATACCTGCTTGATGCTCAGGGGTTACTCCTGACTAAGCGCTCAGAAATTGCCCCTGGCTTGGGGGGATCATATGGGACTCGGGGGGATCGAACTGCAGTCCTTCCTTGGCTAGCACTTGCAAGGTAGACACCTTACCTCTAGCACCACCTCGCTGGCCCCTTACCTGCCATGTTGAATCCCACCACACAGAGCCTGCTGTTAGCAGTTGGTCTGGTGTATGGAACTCAGGATAGTGCAGAGAATTATTGGTAAGTTATGGAGGTTTGTGTTCTCTAGACCCAATGGGACCAGAGTGATAGGACAGCAGGGAGGGAGGGTACTTGTTTTGCATGTGCTGACTCAGGGTTGATCCCCAGCAGCCCATAGGATCCCTCAAGTCCATCAGGTGTGATCCCTGAGAGCAGAGCCAAGTATAAGCTTTGAGTACCACCAGGTGTGACCCAAAACCCAAAATTAAAATATGACCCAAACCCAAAATTTGGGTTTGTGACCCAAAACCCAAAATTAAAATATGTCGCACCACACAGAAAATAGGGTTGTATTTTTTGGGGATCCTAAAATGCAGAGATGGGGGCCTTATGGTCAGAGATGACACAGCTACTATAAACAGGAACATAGGCCATGCAAACTCAAGGAAAAATGCTTTCACACAGCTGTGTGTTTGCTGTTCTGGGGGAGGAGCTGAGTTCAGCATCTTCCCCTCTCAACCCATTGAACTAGAACTCCCAGTTCCTTTTGGAGATGCCACCTGCCAATGATGAAATTTTTTTTTTGTTTACACCCGGCAGCGTTCAGGGGTTACTCCTGGCTCTATGCTCAGAAATCACTCTTGGAAGGCTTGGGGGACCATATGGGATGCCGGGATTCATACCACTGACCTACATGCAAGGCAAATACCTTATCTCCATGCTATCTCTCCAACCCCCAAGATGAGTTTTAATTAGATATGACACCATCACTGGAAACAGAGGCCATGGGTTCTAGCATATCATAGAATGGGTCAGAATGTTTTATTTCTGGTTCTTCCTTCTTAGAGGACAGGTGGGACTGCAGGGAGTGGTGCATATGAAGTGCATACTTGGCTCTTTGCAAAAACCTTTTTTCCTCCCCCAGTTTTGGCGTCTACAGGAGCATAAATGCAGCCACCCTGCTCTCTCACTCAATGAAATAATCCATCTGACCATATTGAAATGACCCTTGAGGCTTCTCAGAGACCATCAAAGTTATGTTGAATTATTTTCCTAGCCGTGATCAGCACCATTTCCTTCCCAGGCAGCACCGCAGGTAGGCAGTGAATGAGAAACAAGGTTTTATAGGAATACAATTTTGAGTTTGTGAGGAAGCCATTATTTTTAATTATTGGACGTTTTCCTCAGCTGGGCTTCCCCAGTTAATAAAGACAAAACTCCTTAGCTGGGTTTTTATTTCTGCAATGGGCAGAGTTTAGAGGAGCTAACCCCTAATGTTCTGATATCATCAGTGCTGGATTGTCACAAAAAGGTTCCAGAAAATGTCCAGACAAGGGACACCTGGGACTGGGAAAAAGCTCAGTGGGCTGAGCACAGGCTTTGCTCACTGCAGAGCTAGGATTGAAACCTGTCACCATCTGCAGCCTCAAGCTCAGAGATGGGGATGACCACAGAGCACCTTAGGTTTTGAACCCAAAGCAAAACAGGGACTGGGAATACGTGATAAATGCAGTGCCAGATCCCAAAAACCTTCCATTGCTAGTGAGAGAAGACTGCAGGAAGCAGCCTGGGCCAGGAAGTTAGCATCTGAGTTTGGGAATTATTTTCCAGCAGGAATTCAGACTTAGCTCTGTTACGTCTCTACCTGCCTTGACCCCCCTCTATGGGCCTCCCCTGTGTCAGCCTTCTGCTTTCTGATAAGGGTCAGTGCTATTGGCTCAAAGGCAGCTTCTGTGCTCCCAGCCTAGACCCTGTGCCACACTGGGATCAGTGCAGACAAAAAACAGCAAGGTGCATATTTAATATTTGCTTAAATAATGCATAATTAGGTTAAGTCTCTGCAAACATACTAAATAATGCATCTCTCAAGCAAACATTAGGTTTTTGAATGCTTTTTTTTTAAGGGGTATAAAGGGCCTGATATTGATGAGGAGGAAGATGATTATTTTTTGCTGTTTGGGATCATACCTGGCAGTGCTAAGGGTTTATTTCTGTCTCTCGGGAGTAATTTTCTGAGTGTTTGGGGGATCTTCTGGTGTGTCAGAGCACAAACTTAAGTCAGCTGAAATCAAGGCAAAGTACTCTACCTGTTGTCCTATTGCTTCAGCACTGAGCTGTGATTTTAAAGTGTTGCATGACTCCGTTTCCCTATGTGTCTGATGTGGGAGAGCTTGGGAGAGGGACTTTCCTTTTATTTACATCCTCAATAATTTGGGACATGCATGGCTCTCAAGTGAAATTTGTGAGTCATCCATTTGTATTAGAACCAGTGGAAGACTTAGGCTACTCTGATGATCTCAGCTAGAAAACCATGATGGAAAGTGAGTTCAATTTGCTGCTCATGGACTGCACACAGGTGGAGTTTGAGACCCAGCAATGACTGTTTTTGTAAGCACTAGTGTCAAGAGTCATTCCTGCATCAATCTCTCTCCCCCAAATATAAAGGGAACACTGAGATGAGAAAATGTGACCCGTTAAGACCTTACAGATCTCTGAATGTCAGAAAAGCTTCATTCACTTTAAAGAATGAATCACATCCTTTCTGGTAATTTTTGCACAGAGGTGGGACTCGGGCTGCCCTATAGTCCTATTAGTAAGCCCACGTGGTCAGCACTGATTTGAGAGTGAAGCATTCAGGGCACTTGGAAGCCACAGTCACAATCCTGAATGGGTACAGAAGGTTGGCTTCTGGGATCGCAGGAGGGCATTCACCTGGGACCTGACAAGGCTGGATTGTCAGCGGTCAGGAGCCTCTGTGGGGAGGGTACCAGGAAGGGTGGAGAGCAAATGCAAATGGGCAGAAAGCAGGGCAGCTCCTTGGGTGAGAACCCAGCTTTGATGCAGTGAGAGATTGTGTTCCAGTGGAGAGAGGTGGATAAGGAAAGGGAGGTGGCAGGAAGAGGGAGGATCGGGGCTGAGGGTCTAGACAACCTGGAGTGGATGTTCCTCCTTTCCCCCAAATATTTAGAAGTCAGGAATGGTGCAAGCTTATAGAGCAGACCCCTTGCAGTCTTCTCTTGCCTTTGTCAAGGGGCTCTCATCTTCATCAGCATCAAAAAGGCACCATACCTTGGAATTAAATCCCCAGCTAATACAGCTATCTGTCAGCTCAGGATATAAGTTCCAGTGCATCCAACCCTAGGACCTCTGCCCTAGCAGACTCTCTTGCCTAGAAAATTTTCTTTCTCTCCTATGCTCTAGAAATTCCTCTTCACGTAGATCTCAGCAGGAATGTGTTTATTATTATGACTACTATATTTTTTAGTGAAGTAGTTTTTGTTTTGTTTGTTTTTGGTTTTGGGACCACACCAGGCAGCACTCAGGAGTTACTCCTGACTCTGTGCTAGAAATCCCTGCTGACAGGCTCAGGGGACCAGATGAGATGCTGGGATTGAACTCAAGTCCGTCTGGGTCTGCCAAGTGCAAGGCAAATGCCCTACCACTGTGCTATTGCTCCAGTCCTAGAAGTGAAGTAGTTTTATTACACACAACTTAAGATTTGAGAGGAGAAAAAGAAGAGCAAAGAGATTTTCAAGAGTGCACACAGGTTTCTCCAGAGTGGAAAATAAGCAAGCAAAGAAATACAGAGACCAGCCAATGAGATACAGGCTCAAAGGGAAGCAAGAGATACTTGTTCTTCATGGGAAAACACAGTCTAAGAATGCTATTCCTAGAATGATCTCATGCTCAGATACACTCCTAGACCTAACCTATATCTTCCTTATTTCTTGTTTATTATTGGTGCCTTTGGTGGGTGAAGATCTATGTATCTGTACCCAAAGGGTATTTTTGTAGCACCACTCAAAGCCGTGAGTCATCACAACTGGTGTTTGCTATGTTTTCAGGGACATGCCCTTGTAGTCTAGCATGATTAAAACTGCTGTTAAATTGATCACCAGTTGCTTTGCCCACACAGGCCTTGCTCAGTGTCACCCAAAGTCTGTCACTTCCGTTCACCCAAATGCTCTTATGTGGCAGTCCCAAAGGAAAAAATGAAGTATCAGGGCTGGAAGAAGACCAGAGCATCTTGCAGACAGACTATTGAAGACTGGTGGACTCAGTGGGCTCGGTGGAGCAGAGCTGAATACTTTTGTGTCTTCACATGCAGGCCTGCCTCCCGTGTCGCTCTGGTGTCCTCTCACCTGCCACGAAAGTAACACCAGCCACGCATAATTGCTGTGTCAGATGCATTAGATGGAAACCAAAACAAATGACTAACTCCCACTCCTTCTCAGAGCAGGATTAACACTGATACCCATATCATGCTGCAAGATGATCTCAGAGATAATTTTTCTTTTGTTCTGCCACCTACAGATGTAACTGTTTTTTGCTTTTGCCATTGCTATGTAAATCATCAGCCAGGAGGGAATAGCCCTAAGGGTGGGTTTCTACTTTTTGATTAAGAACCTTGCACTTCAATGCATTTTAGTGGTTTTTTTGTTGTGGTGGTTTTTTTTTGCTTTAGTGCCACACCCAGCAGTGCTCAAGGCATACTCCTGGCTCTGTGCTCTGGGATCTACTCTGGTGAGGCTCAGGGGATTTATCTGGGGTGCAGGTGATTGAACTGGATCAGTTGCATGAAAACTTTACCTGCTGTACTCTTGGTCTGGCCCCTTCATGCATGTTTGGAAAGAAATTCCATCCTTTCCTGGCAGGAAACAGTGAATTCCATTATCCCTTTCAAAGTGTGTGCAGTGGGGAGCAAAGGGAAGCAGCCTCAGCCCTGGTCTCATCTCTGAATTTGCACCTCCCATTTTTCTCCCACTTCTCTGAAACCTGTCCCATGAATCTATGTATCTTATGATGGTCCCAGAGGAGATCTTAGATGTCTAATTGTGGCTTATAAATAAACCACAATTAGAAAGAAGTGACAGGCGGGAGAGGTAGTACAGAGGTTAAGGCACTTGCCTGTCTGTAGCCAATCCCAGTTCTATCTCCGGCACCATGGGTGGTTCCTCAAGCACTGGCCCATAGTGATTCCAGGTAACTAGCAGGTGTGGCCAAAACAAAACATTTTCAAATAGAAGAGAGGCAGAACCCCCTCCCCCTTTTTGTACCAGCTACAGCAACTGAATATCATGCTCTACATCCTCTGATAGAAATGGCCCAGCTCCACAAACTTAACCTTATCAGACTTCCAAGCCAACAAATTTGTTTCACATCAATAAATCTTGAATCTGGGGCCAGAGAGATAGAATGGAGGTGGTGTGTTTGTCTTGCATGCAGAATCCCGGCATCCCATATGGTCCCCCGAGCCTGCCAGGAGGGATTTCTGAGCGTAGAGCCAGTAGTGACCCCTGAGCACTGGCAGTGTGACCCCAAAACAGAACAAAACAAAACAAAAACAACAACAAAATCTTGAATCTCTTTTTTTGTTTTTGGGCCAGACCCAGTGACGCTCAGGGCTTACTCCTGGCTATGCACTCAGAAACCGCTCCTGGCTTGGGTTACTATATGGGATGCCAGGGATCGAACCTGTGTCTGTCCTGTGTCAGCTGCATGTAAGGCAAACTCCCTACCACTCTGCTACTGCTCCAGCCCTGAGAATAGAAGCTTTTATATGATATTTTTTTTCCTGCCATGAGGTATCAGCGAGAAAGGGTTTACAGGAGGAACTATTGTGAATAGTGACATAAGGCAGGTAAAGGAAGGTGAAGGATTGATTGAATGATGTGGGTTTGGAATGATAAGGACAGCGGGTAGCAGAGCATATGGTGTCAATGAGCACTAAAATGAGTGTTGAGGGACAGGCATGTACTTTGCATGCAGCTGCTATAGGTTCAGTCTCCAGTATTCCATAGGGTCCTTTTAGTGATACCCGACAGTGGTCTAAAACCAAATAAGAGTGTAGCTCATTGCAAATTAGTCAGCCACAAGAGAAGAGAAAGTCACGTAATTAACTGCTATGTGGATAGATGTGGAGAGTATGATGTTGAATAGTTAAATTAGAAGGCAAGAAACAGACACATTGATCTCTTTCATTTGTAGGATACAAAGAAACATAACAGGGGCCAGAGAGATAGTACAATGACTAGTGCATTTGCTTGGCATGTGGCTGAAATGAGTTCTATCCCTGGAATCCTCTAGGGTTCCCTGATTCCCGCAAGAAGTGATCCCTGAGTGTAGTGGCAGAAGAAAGTATTGAACACCACTGGGTGTGGCTTAAAATATAAGAACCTAGTGATAGGATAAGAAATGTCTAAAGGTAGTAGAAATAAAGAGCATGAGGACTCGTCTTCAGGATGTGTGCCCCTTGTGGGGGTTAGGGAGATAGGACAGGCAAGGGACTAACAGTGTTCCTCAAACTTTTTAAACAGGGGGCCAGTTCACTGTTCCTCAGACCATTGGAAGGTCCAGACTATAGTAAAACAAAAACTATGAATAAATTCCTATGCATGCTGCATATATCTTATTTTGAAGTGAAGAAACAAAATGGAACAAATACAATATGTGGCCCGTGAGCTGTAGTTTGAGGATGACGGTGGAGGGAATCAGCTGGGAGGTATCAATAGGCAAGTGAAAGGTAGTAAAATATTATGCATGAGGCCTTTTCAGTGGATTAGTAGGTGGGAGGCAAATGGGTCATTGATGTTGAAACCTGTCAGGAATAACTCTGTAACTCACAGCGATTAAAAATAAGTGTGAAGTGGCCAGAGAGATAACATGGAGGTAGGGCATTTGCCTTGCATGCAGGACAGTGATTTGAATCCTGGCATCCCATATGGTCCCCCATGCCTACAAGTGCCGATTTCTGAGCGTAGAGCCAGGAGTAACCCCTGAGCGCTGCCAGGTGTGACCCCAAAACCAAAAAAAATTAAATAAATAAGTGTGAAGCTTTGAAAAGCAAGGAGGATATGTTTCATAGGAAAGGGATGATGGTGTGTGAACAGTGGAGGGTCGTGGTGTGAAGGTGAGTATATGCAATGGTGTCAATTCTGGGCTTGTTTGGTATGTCTGTGGGCAAAAATCATGTATTTGGTATCTCTGCCACACTCACACACATTCTTACTGACCATAGCAGTCACAGTGCTAAAGAGTTTTTCCTCCCCACTCCCTGTTTGGGTCTCCTAGATGTCCCATCATTCATCAGTGGGCTTTTTACAGGTGCTCTGGAGTGTTGTCTATGAAACAGGTCCAAGGAACCATAGAAGGGAAGCATCTTGACATAGTTGGAAGTTATAAAATTATCCTCACCAAGGAGACCTGTGATTATTGATGAGGCCTGTATGAGCGCAGAAGAGGGAATCAGTGAAGAAAGAAAAGGTGGAGAAAAGTGCCTCAATGAGGAATTAACGAAGGACTTAAGTGGGAAGAGGGTGGAAAGTGGAAAAAGAGCACTTTTAATGAGCTCTCGAAGGGTCGAAGACCCAACCTGCACCAGGATAGGCAGGAAACGAATAACCCTGACGGTTAAGTAATGCTTGAGTTTGATTATGACTCAGGAAATGAAGCCAGTGCCATTCTTTTATAGTTCATTTGCATACATGCAAAAACTTAAATTATGTGCACACAAAATTTGCATACAGGGGCTATTCAAATGAATTCGCAAATGAGCATTGGGTATTTTTGTGGTAGGTTTTAGGGTAAATCTCCGAGCAGATCAACAGTGTGTGGGGAGAAAACAGGTGATTTCTTACTAATCATTTGCAAGGAAGCAGGTATTCGACTCTCATAGTATATATACAGTTGTGCCTATCACCTCTCAGGAGCCAGACAGAAAAATTCCACATACTGCCCAACTGGGTTCAATGCCCAGCATAGTATATTATATATATATATATATATACATATATATAATATTATATATATATAGGGTTCCCGAGATCACTTCCTCAGAACCCTCAAGGGTTTTATATATATAATATAATATAATATATATATATTATATATATATGGGGTTCCCGAGCCCCACAGGAATGATCCCTCTGCAAAAAAAGATCTACACAGAAAGGCTCACGAGCATCAAACTGGACAGTTTGAGCAGAAGATGTTTAAGAATGTCACATGGTCTCTGTGGAAGCTCATGACAATGTGGGTTCAAACCCCTGTGTTTGGGCATAGGGGGAGCCTCCCCTGTAGATCTCAGGTGAGGGCCAGGAAAATCAGTCCCTTGACCTAGCCTCCCTTCCTGCACAGGCACAGAGAATGTAGAAAGGAACCAGCCCAACAACGGAGCAAAGCTAACACAGAGGGAAAGATAAGAAACACTCATGAAATGAAAAGGCTGTTATCTACCTAACTATTACAGTGGGATTAAGTTAGTTAAGGGCCAGAACAATAGTACAGCAGCTAGAAAGTTGCCTTGCACAAAACTGACCCAGATTTTTTGGCACCTCAATATAGTCCCCAAAGACTACCAGGAGTGATCCTTGAGCACTGATGGATGTGCTCTCAAAAACTAACACAAACAAAACCAAATAATTTATTTAAAAGTTTGCAAGCGGGGCCGGAGAGATAGCATGGAGGTAAGGTGTTTGCCTTTTGTGCAGAAGGACGGTGGTTCGAATCCCAGCACCCATATGGTCCTCCGTGCCTGCCAGGGGCAATTTCTGAGCATAGAGCCAGGAGTAACCCCTGAGCGCTGCCGGGTGTGACCCCAAAACAAAACAAAACAAAACAAAACAAAACAAAAGTTTGCAAGCATCAACATCCCAGAATGTATGACTGCTTTATGGTGACCATGTAGCTCTGGCTAAATAGCAGGAGATATAAACCCTTACCCTGTGATGAGTCAAGAAGCTATTGTTCACTCGATGTATGCCAGTATTTGTGGCAAGATATTTTGTTTAAACTTTAGAGAGTGTTGATTCTGGCTTACCCAGCTGTCTGTCAACTTAGAATTTAGCTTTAGAATATAAATGTAACATCAGTTTTTAAATCATAACTGAATGGGTTGGGCTTTGTAATCCATCATGATCCCTGGAGTCACCTAGATAGAATAAACTTAAGTCCTACTGACCTTCTTGATCTCAGCTATCTCATTGAGTTATGACAAATTCAATCATCATATGACAGAGCAGAACTCATTCCCAGAGCTATATATAATAGGCGGAAGATGAACCAAACAGAACTCAAAAGACTCAATAACAAAGTATGTCATGACCAAGACCAAATGAAGAGAGGACCTCACCTCATCTGATTCGTGGCCAAACAAGAAAGAGGTTCACTCATGAATGATCAATGAAATACAAATAAAACTCACAATTAAGATAGCACAAAACACTCCTGGTCTCTCTCTTCTTTCTCATAATCAAGAATTAAATGTTTTCCTCCACTCTCAGTGTTGGCACTTAGCAAACTTTGATTTTTTTTTTTAATAAAAGATATTAGAAAATATGTTTACTAGGCAATCCCTCAACAGAGGATGCTTCAAGTTGAGAGCATAATAGATCTACACTTGAATAGGTAAATGATGATAGATATAAAATCAAATGTTCTCCTAAGATCTCAGCCTCATACACACAGTTTGAATACAAATCATTGCCAGGGCCCCATGTCAGAAATGTGACTTCCCCACTGATTATGGTCAGCCGAGAGTTATCCTGAGCTTTAGGTTACCGGTTTCTCTGCCAGGGCCCCACAAAACATCCCACAGTGAAAATCCTCCTCAGTTTTCTCTTTTTCCCTAGCACCCCACCCACCTTTCCTTCCGCTGCTTCCAGTCGCTGGTCTGCCACTTCCAGAGGTGGGTTTTTTATTTCATTCACTAAACAATTTCTGAATTGAATTAAAATAAATGAGATGCAAATAAATTCCAGGCTTTCTCCCTCATTTTCAAATTACATTTTCAGTCCACTCAACCTGCTATAATCTCATCGTGATTTTCATTTAAGAGAGCTAAATGGATATGTGATTATTGTTACAGGAACTAACACCACACAATTAAATGTTGAGGTGTTGATAGATAAAGCTGTGTTTGGATTTGCATAAACATGATGCCAGCAATTCTAACGCTGGCAGAAATTCACTTAAAAGACTTTCATGCCCAACTCTGACTAATTACCGCCAGGACCCTTCAGAAGACTTTTCATATTCAGACTTGGGATTATAGCCATTTAATTGGAGGGCCCCATTTATCTTCTATTTGGAAAACTAAACTCAGAATGCCTGATTTATCAGGGAAAAGGCAAAATTCCTACTTATTGTTGCCTTCTATAGGGCAGTGTACTCAAAATCAATTATCCGAAGCCAGAATCCAGTCATTAAGGAATTAGCTGCTAATCGCATTTCATTTTTTTTGTCTTTCAGAAGAGACTGCAGCTTGAAACTTTGCAGATACCAGTAGAGGAAGGAAGAAGACATGGGGACCATTGATAACCTGCCTTATGCAGAGAATTAAATTCCAAGTCAACGAAGAGAAACTTTGGAGCAAACCATAGGAAGCTCACCTGGCCAGGTTGGATCTCAGTTGAGAGATGTACTCGACTGGGTTCATTCTCATGCTGAACCTACAATGCTTGGGGACCCCAAAGTATGTGTCATACCCAGATGTGTCTCCCATGAGCTCTTTCTCTGCCTCTCTGCCTCTGTCCCCCACATGTTCAATGGAAGCTGCTGTAGCTGAAAGGAATTGGTGTTTGTCTTTTCTTGTCCCATCATGAGTGAATCCAGGGAACATATCTGTGCTGCTTTGGAAAAGCTAAAATTACATACTAGGGTCCATACTAGCAGAACCCCTGTGATTTGAATGACATGGGAGGCAGAAACAGAGCTGGGTGGTATGGCAGGCAGGATGAGCTCAATGAGTGAGCAAGGCTGTATGAGTCATGGGGTGAGGGGTGAGTTGCTGCTTGGTCTTCTATAGCCCTTACACCTTTAGAACCATCACAAGTTTTGTGGAGCCTCATCTGAATAGCAGAAGTGACAGAAACTCACACCTGAGAAGGCCACAGAGACCCAGGTTTTCACCACCAAGGTCTGCATCCTTCAACAACATTCTTTACTTTCTGTTGGTTTCTGGACTGCATGGGTGATTTCAGAAATTACCTATATCTCTGCACTCGGAAATCATTTCTGGCAGTGCTCAGTGACCATATGCGGTGCCGGGGATGGACTCTTAGTCAGCTGCATGCAAGGTAAACAATATACTATATCTCCAACACTTCCTTCTTTTCCTCCACACTTGGGTCACACACAGTGGTACCTGGGATCTCACCTAGGTCTCCTATCTGTACTGAAGTCCTTTGAGCCATCATCCAGGTCACCTCCAGTGACCTCCCCCTAACTAATTCATAACACATTCATGCTACATGTACCACCAGTAACTCACATTCACACATGGTTTAATGAACAGCCGTCATTCGTGTGTTAAGACAACAAGTGAGGCATGTGTGTGTGTGTGTGTGTGTGTGTGTGTGTGTGTGTGTGTGTGTGTGGGCCAGGGAGAATATAGAACTAACTCACTTCTGGATTTGCTAGCGAATCCCCACAGTAATCCTATCCTAGTAGAGATAGAAACAACTCTCCTCGGGGCCGGAGAGATAGCATGGAGGTAAGGCGTTTGCCTTTCATGCAGGAGGTCATCGGTTCGAATCCCGGCGCCCCATATGGTCCTCTGTGCCTGCCAGGAGCAATTTCTGAGCCTGGAGCCAGAAATAACCCCTGAGCACTGCCGGGTGTGACCCAAAAACCACAAAAAAAAAAAAAAAAAAAAAAAAAAAAAAAGAAACAACTCTCCTCGGCTTACTACCAAGTGACTTCACATCTTTACCTTCTATGACAGGCGAGTGGGTTGTACACCTGGCAGCCTCAGCCGACTGGGAGCTGCTGTAACCCCCACAGATGGAAATGGCACATGTAGAGGAAGAAGGTGGTGGGTATGAAAGTAAGAGCAAAGTTAGTCCTAGAGCTGGGGAAAATCTTAGTTCCCAGCCCATTTCTTTTGAGGACCAAATCTGGGGGGGGGGGGAAGAGAGAGAGAGAGCGAGAGAGCGAGAGAGAGAGAGAGAGAGCTGTTACCTTGCCACAGAAAGAAGTATGTATGATGTGGGGGTGCCAGGGAATGCATGTATGCGTATGTGTGCATATGTGGGGTTGTTAGTAGCTACTTACCCGAAGTTTCCGTCCAAAGATGGTCACTTTGCCTTTGATCTGTTCCTTCCGCAGACGCCACTCGATGGAGTTGAGGCCATTCTCCATGGGCAGTGAAATG
Organism: Suncus etruscus; assembly: GCF_024139225.1. NCBI lineage: Eukaryota > Metazoa > Chordata > Mammalia > Eulipotyphla > Soricidae > Suncus > Suncus etruscus. Next base: position 123,081,163 of record NC_064853.1, read on the forward strand.
TTGCAGCGGCCGATGGTGGGGGTGACTGTGCCAGCCAGAACGTGGGGCTCACTGTGGAAGCTCACAGCCATGCCGTTAGCATACAGCACCCGCAAAGTTCCATTACTGCACAGCTGGTAGCTGTTCCGCACTTGATCTGCAGCCGGACATGGGGATAGAAATCACCCAGCATGTGAGGCACAGAGAACAGAACATGCCCAGTCCTAAACCCCACCATCTCCTTTATTATTATTATTATTATTATTATTATCATCATTTTTATGGGACAGCATTTTTGATGATACTCAGGTTTTACTCCTGGCTTTTCCCTTAGGAATTATTCTAGGCGGGGGTCAAGAATTCCGGGGATGGAACTCAGGTGGATCACATGCAAGGCAAGTGCCCTCCCTGCTGTACGCTCTCTTCAGCCTCCCACCTCTTGGATTTTCCCCTCCACGTTTCCATGGCACCCGCTACTGTCAGTGTCTGGCTGCCTTCAATTAACACGAGTACAATGTGAAGGCAAGTAGCGGAGATGCTACTAATCCACGGAAAGAAACACATTATGAATACGTGACACTCGAGAAATAATTGTGCTGCGGGACTTTGCTTTTTACTCACCGTGGGCTATTAATAGCACGTTGAAAGACGGCTTTTGCCTACATGCAGGGTGTCGATCATATCCCCAGCCTTACTAATATATTTATGTTTCAGCTCACATGGGAACCGTGCAGAAACTAGCCACTCTTATTTTGGGGCCAGTTTTTGTTTTCCTTGGGCTTTCCATCTAATATAATGTTTCTCTGCTCCTTCCAATCTTGCTTTCAACCTGTGTTGCTAGCTGTCCTCTAATGTGGCATTGTGGCACCCTACTGACTTTTACCCCATACTATCCTGGGGGTCCCTATGGCCCTTCTGGCTGGCTGAGAAGTGCTGATATCATTGGAGACTGTGAAAGCAATCACAGGTGGGACCACCTGTACTGTGAGTCTGAGAATTTCCTTGGCAATTAAAGGAAAGAAAAGCAATGTTTGCTTCCTCATGACTGGACAGGAAATACCTCCATGAGACATTCCCCCTCCCCCCACATTCAGGGACCTGGGGTGAATATTAGGCAATAAATGATGGGCTATGGGGTGGGGGACAAGTACACCTGAGCACTGCCCAAAGTTCGGAAGGAAAAGTGACCCCAAAGGTCTTCTTTATTATTATTATTATTATTATTATTATTATTATTATTATTTTGGTTTTTGGGTCACACTCAGGAGCGCTCAGGGGTTACGCCTGGCTCTACGCTCAGAAATCGCTCCTGGCAGGCTTGGGGACCGTATGAAATGTCGGGATTCGAACCACCATCCTAAGGCATGCAAACAATGCCTTACCTCCATGCTATCTCTCTGGCCCTGTAAAGGTCTGATGGGCACATGGACAAAGAAGTTTTGGGGGCCATGGGTGAATCCTGGGGTATATTACTCCTGCCACACACCCGGATGGAGTCAACACCATCACAGGTATAGCTGGAGAATAATGTGTGGGCTGTCTGGGGGGGGGTCACAGTAATGGACCTAGGGGTGCCTCTCACCTTGTACCACAGTGTATGATGCTTCCACTGAAGACAGGTTGGTAATGACGGTGACATCATCATCACGGTTGGAGTTCTCAATGTCGATGGTGATGGCACGCTCCATCTCCCGGTGCAGGCTGGTCACCACGCCTGTGGGCCGTGTCACGTTGCTCAGGCGTCCCTCGGGGTCATAGCTACAGAAGAGATATGCTGTTCAGACATGGAATTTGAATGCTCTGGGGACCCAGCACTTAGAACCACTGTGGGGACACATCTGGGGAGTGAAGTGCTATCCCCCAGCCACTGCCAAGTGGGGCCAAACTGCCCACAAATCTAACCCAAACAATAAGACAAGTAGAATATTCTTGGGACAGAAGGGCTGTAAAGAGGGGCTTTAATCTATATGACAGAGTCAAGCCTGGCCCCACACCCTCTTGAGTTAGGAGGGAAAGAGGATGCCTTAGTTTCCCCTTGCTAGCAACTTCTAACAGCTTTATCCTTGTTGTCTCCACTCCCTTTTTGAAAAAATTCATTTTAGGGCTACACCTGGCAATGCTCAGGGGATAATCCTGGCTCTGTGCTCAGGAATAACTCCTGGTGGTGGTCAGGGGACCATATGGGGGTGCTGGGGATTGAACCTGGGTCAGCTGCATGCAAGGCAAATGCCATCCCTGCTGTGTTATTGCTCTGGCCCCTCCATCCCTTCATTTTAAACATCCTGCCGATTCCTGGTCTCTTTCTGAGAACAGGAAATCAATATCTCCTCATGATCATAAACTCTGCTCCAGACTTAGGCTCAGAGGAAAAGGAAAGATAGTGGGCAGCTGGTCAAATAGAAAACCTAAAAATTCCCACACGAGCTAGACCATTCTGAAAAATCCTCACATTCTCTGCAACATTCTTGTCACTGGATGATTAACACAGAGACCCACTTTTTCTATCAAGACCACAAAACAAGCCTCACTTAACTGAATCCTCTACTAAGTTGCTCCCTGCATGGGGAGTTTCTCTCTTCAACTTTCCTAAACTTTTTTGTGTTTTTTTTTGGGTCACACCCAGAGGTGCTCAGGGTTACTCCTGGCTCTATGCTCAGAAATAGCTCCTGGCAGGCTTGGGAAACCATATGGGATGCTGGGATTCGAACCAGTCATCATTCTACATGCAAGGCCAACACCCTGCCTCCATGTTATCTCTCGGGCTACTTTCCTAAACTTTTAAACTTTACATCTCAGTGTCTTTATTACTCAGCATTTTTATTCCTGAAAATACTGAAGAATCTGATGACCATGAGACTCACCACCATCCACATTCCCTCATCAGCAACAGCACACACATACATGAGAGCCGAGTTTGGTCCCCAAACAACACAGATGGAAAGAACAACAAGTAAGCAGGGTGGGAGGTCTTGAGTCATCTAGCAAGGGAGAACTACCCCATGATCAGGCCCCTGAAGCCTGGGTATCTCAGCCTCTGGCATCTCATATCCTCAGCACCTGTGTCTGCTTCCTTATCCACTGAGTCCCTCATTCTCAAGTTTTTGTTTTTGGGCCATATCCGGTGATACTCAGAGGTTTCTCCTGGCTATGTGCTTAGAAATGGCTCCTGGCTTGGGGGACCATATGGGACACTGAAGGATCAAACCTCAGTCTGTCCTAGGCTAGCGTGGGCAAGGCAGACACCTTACCACTTGCGCCACCACTCTGGACCCCTTGTTCTCAAGTTCTTCTCAAAAGCTCGGCCGCCACAGGAAGTGTTAATTGTGTGAAAAATTTTCAAAACTGGCTTGTGGCTCCCACATACATACCAAAGGACCAATAATTTTGTCATCACACTTAGAAAGTACAGTGATCCCACCTCTACACATATCTCACTACCAATCTCACTAACATATAACCAGAATCACCAAACTTAACACCATGTATACACGGTGTCATCATTTCATCACCATACTCACAAAGTACCTTCAATTTCACCACAGTGTACACACAGTCCCACCAATCTCACCAAGCATATGAAGTCCCCCCAATATTGCCACCATGCCTATCCAGTGCTGCCTCACTCATCACCACAATTATCATCAAACTCACAACCATGTGTTCACAGACCATGCACACTGTTCTGGCCCCACGTGTACAAAGTACCATCAATCTCACTACCTTGTATGCACAGTACCACTCATCGCCATGACAATATCCAAGAACCACACATCTCACCACCATGAACACATAGTAACATTGATCTTGCTAACACCTGAACAAAGTATCCCTAATCATGCCAACGCTTGAGAAGGGGACATTGGCCTGCATTCACTCCCCCGAAGAACGAAATAGTGACTCATCTAAGGAGCCAGAAACCAGGCAGTTTCTTGGAAGTCTATGACATTTCTTGTTTCCTTGTCACAAGATGAGACTGTGCTCTTGTCTTCACGAGCTTTCTTGGTAGATATCAAGCCAAAGGAGACATCTCAACTTAAAATCTTCCCTGTAGGGGCCGGAGAGATAGCGTGGAGGTAAGGCATTTGCCTTTCATGCAGAAGGTCATTGGTTCGAATCCCGGCATCCCATATGGCCCCCTGAGTCTGCCAGGAACAATTTCTGAGCACAGAGCTAGGAGTAACCCCCGAGCACTGCCGGGTGTGACCCAAAAACAAACAAAACAAAACAAAGAAAAAATTTTCCTCATAGTTTCCAAGTCACCCAAACTCTCACTGTCCTTATTGAGAAGAACTGAGATCCTTTGTCCTCTCTCAGGTGGGCATGAAATGTCAGGGCCTTCCCTCAGTTGAGGGCAAATGCCAGCTCTGGGGGTTCCGGGGCAAGCAGCAAGGAGTTAAATGACTGAAAGCATTTGCCTGTCACTACTGCTCTGTGAGCCGGTAGGCAGGACTGATGCTGGCCCTTGGGTGGCGGCAGAGGCAGGGAGAAAAACTAATTAGGGGGGCGAAGGAATAGCACAGCGGTAAGGTATTTGCCTTGCATGCAGCCAACACAGGAGGGACCCTGGTTCGAATCCCGGCATCCCATATGGTTCCCCAAGCCTGCCAGGAGAGACTTCTGAGAGAAGAGCCAGGAGTAACTCCTGAGTGCTGCCAGGTGTGACCACAAACAAACAAACAAACAAACAAAAGAAAAAGAAAAGAAAAACTAATGGGTTCCAGAACAGCTTCACAAATCTGACAAATTCCCCCTTTTTCCAAAAACGGAGCCCGCACTCTGAGAGCTATGATGCAGTGCACAGTTCTTCCAGCAGGTGACACCAGCTTCCTATTCCATCCTTGCCAGCCTGATGCTAAAGGGAGATGAAATTTCGACAATGTTTTTGTTCTCTCACACCCTTCTTTCTCTCTGGACAACTTGCTCCCGGACGTTACTAAATTCACAGCTAGCATCAACAGCTACACAGAAAACAAACAAGGGCTTCGAAGGCACTAGAGTTCCAGGAATCCTTCCTCCAACAAGCATCAACTGCACCCCCTTTAAGGAGCATAAGTGCGTCCTCTCCTGCAACCGGCAACCCACCAGTTAAAGCCCGTAGCACCAGGCAAGAGTTGCTCGCGGGAGGCAGGGAGACGTGTGTTTGGGCTAAAGGCACGGCAAGACTGATAAGTAGGAGATAATTGTTCGGGGAAATATGACCAGCTCACCCATCCTTTAATATACAGAGCACTTTATCTGGATCGATCTGCTTCTGCTTAAGGAGGAAATTCAGAGTTTATCTACCTGTCTGTGCAATCAAGTGTGCTGTTGGACCTATTGGCAAATTACAGGGGTCCCACAGGGACCTAGCCTTTGCGGCTCTAATTTCCGCATCCTCGGCAAACATGAATAATCAGCAGAGCTAATCAACACTTCTCTTCCAGGTGCTGTGCGGGTATGCAAGATGGAAAGGCAGAAGGAATTCCCAACCCTGAGATGCAGGATGGTCGGGGTTCAAGACCCATCCAGCAAACCAGATCTGGCTGAGATCTGGGATTGGGAAGGTGAATTTTTTTTGGGACCCGCACATAGATGTTGGGAAGCCATGGAAAAGCCTTGGGCCACGGCTAGGCCATGGATGGAGAAGACAGGGTCCACAGGGGGCAAGATAAGTCACCAGGTTATACTTACTCATAAAAAGTTGTCCATCCAGTTTCATCGCTCTTGGTGGCAAGGAGGCCAGAACTGCCATCGTAGGTCATGTGGCCCAGCTCCAAATTCTGTGTGGCCACGACCTTGAGGCCACCATTGGCCCCAATGGTGAGAGTGATAACCTGGTTGTCGGGCATGAGCAGATGGCGAGGCAGCCCATTGTTGTCCCGTCGGATCTTAAGTGAATTGCCATTGTTGTCGATCAACTCAGTGACATCGTTGTCTGCACTGTAGGTAAAGTTGTACAGATATTCACCCGTCACCAAGCTCATGGTGTATTGGTGGACACCATCAGCATTGAAGATGTACAGCTCCTGCTCGCCTGGTGAGGCAGCCTCGTACTGGTTAAAAGCATTCAGAACTGGCTTATTCTTGCTCACCGCCCGAATCCGGATGTTTCCCAGGTCTGCGATGTAGATGGTGCCATCAGGGGCCACAGCTAGCGATGATGGTGCATTTAGGATGGCGTCTGTGGCATAGGCCTCATCGCCCGAGTAGCAGTTGCAGTTGACATCGTTCTTGCAGTCACAGTCCGAGGGAGCCCCTGCCAAGAGGCAGATCTCGCCATTGGTGGTGACTTGGCGCAGCCGGTTGATCTTCTTCTCATCCGTCTCGGTGATGTAGAGGATGCCCGTGTGGGAGATGGCGATGGCACTGGCCGACTCCAGGGCTGAGTGGATGGCGAGTTTGCTGAGCGAGTAGTCAATGCCGGGCACCTGGCAGTGCATGGGGCGGCCTGCAATGATGCTCACCTGGTGGTTCTCGGTGATGCGCAGGACAACGTTGTTCTCCAGCACATACAGGGAGTTGTCCATGGGGTTGATGGCAAGGTCCGTGGGCCACTCCAGGCGCACCTGCAGATGGCATGGATCATGTTATAGAGCAGCCCTTCCAGCCCCGTGCTGAGTGAGGCACTTGGGTCAGTTATGTGTCGCCATGTATGTGTGTGTATGTGGGACACAAAGACTTATCTTTTCTTCTTTTATTTCCTTGGTGTGGAGGGTCTATACCCAGTTATGCTCAGGGTCTACTTCTACATATGTGCTCAGTAAGCACTCCATATGTTCAGACCATATACAGTGCTAGGAATTGAACCTGAGTCAGCTACATGCATGACAAGTGCCCTGCCTGCTGTAGTATCTCTCTACCTCATGACTGTGTGACTTGATTTTTGTTTGTTTTCAGTTCATAGCCAGAAGTGTTCAGGGTTTACTCCTATCTCTGTGCTCAGAAATCATTCCTGGTGAGCTTAGGGGACCAGATGGGGTATAGGGATCAAACCTGTGTCAACTACATGCAAAGCAAGGACCTCAATTGCTCCAGCCCTCATGTCTGTGTGGCTTGGAACCATACATTCATTCTTTATGCTTTACTTTGCTTGTTTTCTTATTTTGCTTTTTGGCCACACCTGGCAAAAAAGGCTTACTCCTGGTTCTGTACTTAGGAATTACTACTAGTGATTCTCAGGATACCAAATAGAATGATAGGGATTAAAACTGGGTTGGAGTGTGCAAGACATGTTCCCTATTTGCTGTACTAGCTCTGGGGCCTCTAATACTTAGCTTTTCAGAAACATGCTGTATAAGGAAGTGCTGATGCTGGAGCCCACTGGCCACAGCCCAGAATGAGTGAGTCCCACAGAGAAGAGCTTCTTTAACTACCACTGCTGGCTGCTTCAGCTGAAGAGTCCAGAGAGTGTTGGCTCTTCATATGATTGCACCCAGGACAGAGTTATTCTGAATAGTTTATTTTGGGCCACACCTGGTGGGGGTTACTCCTGGCTTTCTTCTTTGAGTCATTCCTGGCACTGCTCAGGGGACCATATGGGATGCCTGAGATCAAACCTGGATTGGCTGCTTACAAGGCAAATGTCCTACCCATTGTGCTATCGCTCTGGCCTCTGGACAGTTTTTTGATTAGTTTCTTTCTGCTTTTTTGGGCCATACCTGATAGTATTCAGGACTTATTCCTGGATCTGTACTCAGGAATCACTCCTGGCAGGGTGACTCAGGGGATCAAATGTGGTGCTAAGGACCAGGCCAGGACCTTACAAGGCAAGATTGGACCCAAGCAAGACTCCTACAAGGCAAGTCCTTCCCCACTGTGCTATCACTCCAGCTCCTGTTCTGGAGAAGTGCAGGTGCATGCATTATCAGAAGACAGCAGTCAGAAACACCATCTTACCATACTCTTCACTATATCTCTTCATCTAAGTCACCAAAGGGATTCATGTGGCTCTATGACTTCTTGTATATTTACTTGGAGAAAAAAATTACACACACACACACACACACACACACACACACACACACACACACACACACACACACACACACACACGCCAGATCACAGACATTCCTTGCCTGCAGCATGGAAAATGAAAATCTTGGTAGCACTTGGTTCAGAGCATTGTGAAATCTGAGCTGCCACTGAGCTGTGTGGGTGCCTAAGGTTTCATTTGGATTCTTCTCTTTGTTTCTGAGCCACAGCCAGGGGCATGCAAGCAGGGCTTACTCCTGGTTCTATGCTCAGGGGTCACTCCTGGAGGGGTTTGGGGAAACAACCAGGGCTGGCTGCATGCTTGTTTTGTAACTACTGTTCTGTACCCCACCTCCAATCTGATTGGGGGGGGTCACAACTGACAAGTTCAGGCATTACTCCTGTGCTCAGGGGACCATATGGGATGTTGTGAATCGAACTCACATTACCCACTTACCAGAATGGCCCCATGAATTATTATTATTATTATTATTATTATTATTATTATTATTATTATTATTATTGGTTTTTGGGCCACACCCGGCGATGCTCAGGGGTTATTCCTGGCTGTCTGCTCAGAAATAGCTCCTGGCAGGCACGGGGGACCATATGGGACACTGGGACTCGAACCAACCACCTTAGGTCCTGGATCGGCTGCTTGCAAGGCAAACGCTGTGCTATCTCTCCGGGCCCGAATTCTTTATTTTTTAAAAAACATTTTTAAATGTACCTGGAAGTTCCTGGCTCTATACTCAGGGCTAAATCTGGTAGGATCCTGTGCAGAGTTGGGGATAGGATGGGAATTGAGCCCTGTGTTATTCTTCCCCCCCCCCCCCCCGCCCATCCCCACTTGCATTCTTAAACAGCATAGCTTTTGCACTGGATTTGGGGAGGGTCAGTGTGCAAAGCTGTTTAAGAATCCGGACAACAAAGCCCAATTTTCCCTGCTGCTCATGTGTATGAGTTCCTTCCCCTGCCATGAAGACAGCTTCTTCTTGGGGAAGAGGATATGGAAGTGCCATAGTGAGCTCCAGTGATGAGTACAGAAAGCAGAGGGTTATGGACTGAGGAGGTACTAGTGTTCCCATGTACAGAAAATTTCTTACCTACAATAATGACAGGGGAAGGATAACATATATGGGACTCATATCCTGACCTGGGCAATGGCTGAACTATATCACCACTCTCTCTCTCTCCTTCTCTCTCCCTCTCTCTCCCTCTCTCTCCCTCTCTCTCCCTCTCTCTCCCTCTCTCTCCCTCTCTCCCCCTCTCTCCCCCCTCTCTCCCTCTCTCTTCTCTCTCTCTCTCCCTCTCTCCCTCTCCTCTCTCTCTCTCTCTCTTTCCCTCCCTCCCTCCTTCCCTCCCTCCCCCCCTTTCCCTTTCCAGGGATGGTGGAAAAGAGGGCTTAGAGAGAGGTGAGTGGGGGTTGCACCTGGGCCACATCCATGCTGGAGTCGCAGCTCAGGGGGCGCACAGCTGTGAGGTCGTTGGAGCCCAGCAGGGTAGAGATGACACCATTCTGGTCCACCTTTCGAATCATGGTGGCATCCACAAAGTACATGAGTCCATTCTTGTCCACTGCAATGCCTGTGTGACAAAGAGCGTGTTGACCATGCTGGGGTGAGGGTGTGGTTGGGCAGGGAGCAGGAAGTGGGTAGTGGTGGGCTCTGGGGGAGGTCTCAGAACAGGGTCTTAACTCCCCCCCCCTTTTTTTTTTGGGTATATAGACATAAAAGAAATAAACACACTTAGTTAGAAAGATGATAGTCTGGGGAAAGGGGTCAAAGGGTGATTTAGGGACTCTTAATTACTAATTACCTGAATGAAGGCAACCTTAGGGAACACCCTATTAGTAGGATTCCTGCATTCACTTTTTTTTTTTTTTTTGCCTCCTCTCCAGTAGAAGACTGTCCAAAGACTTTTGCATGAGTTCCCCCACCCCCTTTGATATGATAAAAACTAGCCAGGTTAGATTAGCATAGATCAGTAGGCTATGTTGATGTCCCCTTTCCTTTTTCAGTGTTTACTGGTTCTAAACAGTAAATGCTATATATGAAGATCAATCAGAGCTTGAGCTCACATGGCTGTGAGTTCTCTGATTCCCTGTTTTCTCTCTGTCTTGTCTTATTTTCTTAAAATTTGCAGTGCCCCTGCTTCAAATCCATTCACCTAGGGCAAGCTCCAAATTCATAAATACTGTGCTCATCTGCATAATTGCTGGGGGGCATGATTCTATCCCTCCCTCACAGTGAACAAAATTCTTGGCTACCATTGAGCCCTGGCTGTGAAGGTAAACCTCTTTGCATGACACAATTTGTTCCTCAAGGTCATGGCTTCTAAAAGGACAATGACTGGCAATGACTCAAGTTCTCTAACTACAGGTGACAGCCCCCAACTCTTACTTCAAAATGCTTCTAGGAAGCAGTCCCAGGGAGGCTACAACTTTTCTTGAAAAATGGATATGTTGGTGGTGGTAGGGTGGGCATTAATTCTAGCACCCCATCTTCACTGCCCCATTAGATGTAGATTATAAGATGTAAGTGGCAGCTTCTATCCCTCTCTGCATCTCTACCCCAGTTCCCAAACTCTGAACTCATGTCAACTGCTGCAGGACAGTCAGAACTGTTCATAGAAATAGATTCTCCAAACATTTGGGGTTTTATTTATGTACCTTTGTTTGGAGAAGAGAGCCTTCGGCTCCACAGACATCTCAATACAGAAACCCTGAAAATGGTACTCAATCTATTTGGGGGGATGCTGGCTCTGCACTCAGGAATTACTCCTGATGATACTGGGGAAACATGGGATGCTGGGTGTTGAACCTAGATCAGCTTCATGCAAGAGAAGTATCCGCCCTGTACTACTATTGCCCCTGCTGCCATGATACCCATTCTTGACTGCTATCAAATAGTTGGCATTGACCAAGTGTTGCCCACCAAGCTTTATTTAGAGGGGTTGGGCCATATCACTGTGCTTACAGCTCCTTCCTGGAAGGAATTTGGGGACCTTATGGGTTGCCAGGGATTGAACCTGGGTCATTCGTGTACAAGCTGAGCACCTTTCCAATTATACTATATCTCTGGCCTCATGGATACTGTCATTTAGACTTGAGACATGTTAACATGAAATATGAATCCTCAGGAGACAACCTGAACCATGGACTCTGTTCTTTCCCAGCCCTCTGATTCTAGAAACAATCCATTTGACATGCCATTTTTAGAGCCCATGGTGATGCTAATAGAGTTGCCTTCCAATAAATACTCATTTTTTTTAATTAAGAAAACATTCACTGGGCCCAGAGAGATAGCACAGTAGCGTTTGCCTTGCAAACAGCCTATCCAGGACCAAAGGTGGTTGGTTCGAATCCCGGTGTCCCATATGGTCCCCCGTGCCTGCCAGGAGCAGTTTCTGAGCAGATAGCCAGGAGTAACCCCTGAGCACCGCCGGGTGTGGCCCAAATACCAAATAAATAAATAAATAAATAAATACATAAAAAAGGAAAAGAAAACATTCACCTCCTCACCAGAGTAAAACCTCTTGGGCTCTATGATTTTTGGGGGTGCTGTGCATTGAGAATTGGTCCATTAATTGGGGATGAGGTGGGAGTTGGTGGCCTTCTCTGGGTCAGGGATCTCCCCATTTACCTCGGGGGCTCATCAGTGTGGCATCCACAGCCTTGCCTCCATCCCCACATCGGGCCTCATCAAAGGGCAGACATTGTTCGCCAGTGCCTGCCACCACTTCAGAATTCCCTGCCAGGTCCTTGGCACCGCTCAGAGCCTTGACCCGGAAGATGCGGCGACTGTTGGTGTCAGACACGAAGAGGGAGCCAGACACAGGGTCCACTGCCAGGTAGTACTTGTGTGCTGGGTTGTTGCTTGAGAAGCAGCAGCAAGAGACAGAGAGGGAGAGAGAGACACACAGAGAGATGAGAAGGGACCCTACACTAGCCTGCTGGAGCAAAGAGATGACAAATGTCCTAATAATGCATGTTGGCTATTCCAGCCTCTACTTTAGTGAACTGGAAACAATCTGAAAATTAATGAGTGTGGACCTGGAGCTATCGGTGATTGCCCCTATATGTGTGGGGCCAGTGTGTGGATTCCGACATGCCCTGGCCTACTTTACCAGGCTATGGCAGAGTTGGTGCTAGGTGTAGCTGGATTCTTCACATCCCCAAGACCTCTGATAGCCATTGATGATCACTGGTTCAACAATTCTGGGGCAATCCTGGATCTTTGTCCCTTCTGCCCAGGCAGTGCAGAGCCATTTGACCTAGTCGCTACAACTTTTTTGCTCCTCCTCAGCTATGCTCTGAAAGTGCCTGACACTGAGTGGGGAGAAAAGGTGAGTCTGTCTGCTCTCATGGCCACAGTCTGCATTACTAGGAGGTCTTTGGGGATCTGTGGTCTCTGCAGAGGGGACTACTGAGGATGCAGAATTGCCAGAGCTCTGGGTAAGAGCACAGCTTAAAGACCATGACATATCTATGTGTATGTGGACATATGTTTGTGTATGTGTGTGTATGCACATGCATGTGTGTGTATGTGTCCTGCTGTCTCAGACATCTTGACCACTTTTTTTTATCTTGTAGATACTTGGGATGACCAGAAAGACAATGATGACCCAGTAGACCAACTTTGATCTGCCTGGAAGACCACTCACTGGGTTCCTTTTCAATCTAAGTAAGGGAAGAATTTAGAAATTATTTTGAGAGACAATTTCTGAATTAGTATCATCTCTAATTCTCACTTCATCTATTTTTTGGGGGGAGGGTCTATACTCAGCTATGCTCAGGGTTTATTCTTAGCTCTGTATTCAGGGATCATTCCTGGCAGGTTTTGGGACCCTATGGAATGCTAGGAATCGAACCCGGGTCAAATGTTTTATCTACTCTTACTCACATTCCAGCTTCATTTTGTGTCACTGTTAAGAAGCATAACAGAACTAGAAGCCAAAATCTTTCTAAAAGTCTAATCTAGATTATGAGTTTGAGGGACTATGTATGTTTATTTCTGCCCCTCCCTTTCTTATTCATATTAATTTTTGACTATTAAATCATTTGATTGTTCTCCACATATGCAAAGACAAATTCCAGCTGAAAAGGAAAGAAATGCTATTTTTTAATTAGACAGATAGCTGGCACAGTCTGTGGAAGGATCAGAGGCGGAGCCATCTGTGCCTCTCTTTGAGCACAAGAATTAATTCTGAAATTTCTAGGAGCCTGACTCAGGAAGATTGTTAGAGATATCTGCCAGAAGCAGCAGTGTGCAGGAATGAGGGGTTCACTTCCTGTCATGGGAGGGGGGTCCTGTATTTCTCTGCCTACTGCTTGGTCCAGCCAAGCTTCAGTGGACAGCATGCTTGGGGCCGTGAATCACACTTAAATATCCATGGCATGGTAAAGAGTCTAGCGGGTGATGCCTGTTTGAAGGGGTGTCTTTACAACTTTACTGCTGCTTTCTAAAACTTGGTCCCATAGAGGGTATCTCTGGCCAGTGAATCTGGGGGTGGGTGTTTGGGAGGGTGGCAGAAAAGTGCCTTCTCACAACTTTTCCACTTTCTTTGAGGAGCTGGTTCAAGTCATTATTGCTCATCTAATTTAGACCCCAAATTAGTTTGAAGAAACTTCTTGTACTTTGCTTTTAAGGAGTGAGGAGAAGGGGGCTTCCTAAAGAGATATTGGCTGTTGTTTGGGTCTCTCCAAAGAAACACAAAGCCACTTCACTCCCAGACTAAAGTTTCATCCTTTCTGTGCAACTAGGCCAACTTGGCACATGTCTGACTTTGAAATAAGTGTCTAAGAAATAAGAAGCTTCTGTGAGTGCTACACTCACAGTAGGTGAACTGCATGTTGTACAGTATGTGTATCAGATTCTATGTACCTGTTGTATATTACCTATGTCCTATACTATGTGCATGTTGTGTGACAGGTTATCTGTGTGTTGTGCATACTGTGTGTATTGTACACTAAGTGTGTAGCACACAATATGTGCTAGATTATGTATGTAGTACATGGCATGCATGTAGTTCAATACTGGTAAACTATCACTACATGTCTTGTAGCATGTTGTATGCTCCATGTGTATTGTACCCAAAGTACATATTGTACACTACATCCAAGAGATGTATCCCACAGGCATTTGAACCCTGCATGTTACTATCATGCTTGGTATATGAATGGTACCCAGCTTAAGCCAGAAAATAACCTTGGAGCTGCTGAATGACAAGAGCTATTTAGACAAAAAGGACTTAGATCTACTCAACACCCATTGAGTGCCATCAAAATTCCTAATACATCTGAACACTGGACTTACAGCAGATTGGCAATTAGCTTGCTTTTTTTTTTTTTTTTTTAAATTTCAATGAACTTATTTCCAAGGGAAAACTCATTAATGAGTTGAGAATGAGTTTTTGACCCGTTTCCAGTTCATTAAAGCTTTTGTGAACCCCGTCCAGCATCACCAAAGCCAGAAGTTTGCCTCGACTGTTTAGCCCAATTATGGCCCATGCCGCGCATCAGGATAAAAGTTCGTGGAAGGTTCATTATCTTGAACATCGCATCTCCCGGAAACTCTAATTACCGCCAGCTTACTTGGGTGCTTTTTGACTGCATTTCATAATTACTATAGCTTATCATCACCACAACACACAATTAACACATAAAAAAGGGACTCTATGGGGGTACATAAAAATATATAACACTAGGCAAGAAGCACAGAAACAAGCAAACACAAAGCAGCAAACGGACCATATCACATTACATGGGAAAGCATTCTCGTCTTACCTATGTTTAAACTCTTTATTTCTTTAGAGAAAGAAAACAGAGGGAGAAAGAACAAACAGTTAGCTGGAGAACTGATGATGACACAAACTGAACATTTTTGGGGGTCTTGTATAAAGGCCCCCACATCCCTCCCCAACACTTGGCAAAGTCTGGTGGTTTTGTCTTTCCAGTCACCTACATTACTTGGGGTCTTTCTGATCATGGGAAAATCTAGACAAAGTGGGGCCATGACAGACACTAGAGCGGGGCTTCTGGCCATGGAAGGAGAGCAAAGGGATGTTGGCCGGGAGCCATTGCAATGGGCCCTGGGTGCTGAGTGCTTGGGAATCCCAGAGCCATCTTCAAATTTCACCGGATTCAGGGTGGTTACTCGCCTGTGAACTGGAACCTTTGTTGCTGCTCTGCTTTTAGTGCTTCTGCAGATTGGCTAAATACTGTGGATCCCTGACAGCTTGACCCCCATCCTATCCACCTATACCCTCACCCTTTCCTCTCTCTTGCCATTTCACAACCAAGCCTGCATTCTTGTCCTAGAACCAACCCAGACCCATGACTCTCAAAGAACAAAATCCTTTATCTTCTAAAGGCCAAAGCCAAACACAAAACAAAGCCTTCTCATTTTGGGGAAATCAAGGCAAACTTATACTTTTTAAAATTATTCTTATTTTCATTTTTTGTTTTATGGGCCATGACTTATGCTCAGGGCTTATTTCTGCTTCTGATCAGGGATCATTCCTGGCAAACTCCAAGGACCATATGAGATGCTGGGGATTGAACTCAGGTCAGCTGTGTGCAAGGCAAGAATCCTACCTGCTGTACTGTAGTTCTTTTTTTTTTTTTTTTGGTTTTTGGTTTTTGGGCCACACCCGGCGGTGCTCAGGGGTTACTCCTGGCTGTCTGCTTAGAAATAGCTCCTGGCAGGCACGGGGGACCATATGGGACACCAGGATTCGAACCAACCACCTTTGGTCCTGGATTGGCTGCTTGCAAGGCAAATACTGCTGTGCTATCTCTCTGGGACCTGTAGTTCTTTTTGTTTGTTTGTTTGTTTGTTTTTTGTTTTTGGGTCACACCCGGCAGTGCTCAGGGGTTACTACACTCAGAAATCGCCCCTGGCAAACATGGTGGACTGACCATATGGGGATGCCGGGATTCGAACCACCATCCTGCATGAGAGGCAGACGCCTTACCTCCAGGCTATCTCTCCGGCCCCTGTATTGTAGTTCTAATCCCAGTTATTTTATTTTATTTTGGCCATACCTAGCAATGCTTAGGGCTTACTCCCAGATTTGTTCTCAGGGATCATTCTTGGTGGGACTTGGGGTACCAAATAGGATGCTGGGGATCAAACTGGGGTCAGTTGTATACAAGTATTCTACCTGCTGCTACTAGCCCCAGTTATGATTCCTTTCAAGAATAAAAATACGTTCTTTCTTTTTGACAGTTGAAAGTGATTTACTTTGAGAAGAAGAGAGAGGCTAGAGCCTCATGGAATGAGAATAGCATTCTACAATTGTAAGAGTTCCTGATTGTCAGGAGGACTGGTCCAGGATAGGAAACTTGGCACAAAGAGCAGGGGAGTTCATTTAGGGCATGGGAGGGACCACTATGACAATAGTGGAAATGATAACACTGACCAAGAATGGAGAAGAGGTAAAGTGATATGATATGATATTCTTTCAGTAATCATATTGCAAACCATTTAGAAGGGTAAAAAAAGGGAAGAGAGAGAGAAATATATCCATGCATCCATCCATCCATCCATCAAGGAGTGTCTGCTACAGAGGCAGGCAGAAGGGAGAGCAGTGGGGAGGGTGGAAAGCAAACTTGGGACAATGGTGGCAGGAAATGTAAACTGGTGAAGAGATGGGTGTTGGACATTGGTGCTCAGTCATGAACAGCTTTCTAATTGTGTCTCACAGTAATTTAATTAAAATTTTATTAAAAAAAGAAGAAAAAAAAAAGAGTTCCTGGCCAAAGTGAAGGAGCCAGGGACAATACTTCCTTTCCCTGATCGATGAGGGAGTGTTTGGGGAAAAAGCACAGAAGGGTGAAAGGTGTCAACTCTGGCTTGGCCCTAAGCAGGCTTCCGCTGGAGGTCATCAGTGGTGAATAATTTGCATAGGACTCATATTTTTATATTTTATTCCAGAGTGTTATTTTTTTTAAGTTAATTAAATGATGCTGATAACTCCTGAGCTCTGAGTGACATTGTGCAATTTAAGATTCATTCTGCAAAGCCTGGGTTGGCAGGGAGGCTGCCGGGAATTCTCGTGTCTATTTTATATTGCTTAATGAAAGTGAAATGTTATCTGCCACCAGTGGTAGTCATATTTGGTTCTTAATTATTGCAATATCAATTCTATTTTTTCTGGGTGTGTGTGTGTCAAGATTTTGTGAAAAGACTGAATAGGAATTGGATCGGCAGACCAGACTTACTTGCTAATCAAAACACCTGATTTTCCTGGATTCATCTGCCATCTGTTGAGGGGAAGAAGGTGAGGTAGGTGAGAGGTTGAATCACCAGGCCAAGTGGAGACCCGTTGATCAAAAGGTGTAAATGGAGGTGGTGAGAGAGGACAAAATCACAGCTAGGCCAGTTCAGGGCCACTGCCGGGGATATCCCAGCAAGTCACTTTTCCTAGATGTCTACAAGTAATTTACTTTCAAAGGGACAAGCCTAGACTCTGTGTTCATGGCCTGATAACTACAATCCTATAGACTGAGTCGTACCTTCAGGAATTCCTACAAAGCCTTCTAATTTTTCAAAAACTCTCTCTAAATCAATAGTCAATATTCAACAAGTTATACATAGAGGTGACCAGTTATCCTAGCAGTTTGTGGGGCAAAGGTGGGGGATTCTGGGAACTGGGGTGGAAGGAGTGCAACATTGGTGGTGGGAATACCCCTGAATCAATGCCACTATGTACCTCAAATATTACTGTGAAAGATTTATAATTCACGTTGGTCACAATAAAAATTATTAAAAAAAACTTCTGTTTAATTTCTCAGCACCTGCTCCCACATCTGACTGCACTCTTTAAGACTGGGGAATCAAGTTGGAGGGCTAATGTGGCTCATGCACAGGCCTTTGTCCATGCTTATTCGAGTGTGGATTTATAACACTAAGAGTATTTCATGATGTTCCTTCCTCACACTGGCAATTAATTCAATAATAAATTTGATTAATGAATTGATTAAATCATCCATCCTGGATGGGGCATGCTCAAGACCTAATGAAAGTTTTATTTCATTTCACAAGGACAAATTAGTTTGTGGGTCTAGATCCTGAGAGTACTTGGATGATTGGATGGATGCATGAAAATACCTAAAGACCCAGGGGCTGGAGTGGTGGTGCAGCCGTAAGGTGTTTGCCTTTCACTCGGCTGACCAAGGATAGACTGCGGTTTGATACCCCGGTGTCCCATATGGCCCCCAAGCCAGGATCGATTTCTGAGCGCATAGCCAAGAGTAACTCCTGAGTGTCACTAGGTGTGTCCCCCAAACAAAAACAAACAAACAAACAAAACCTAAAGACCCAGCAAGAGGGCCAGAACTACTGGAAGGAAGTGGACATTGGGAAAGGGATGGGTGCTGACCAATGTATAACTGAAACTCAATGATGAGCAACTTTGTAATTGTTTTTCATCTCATGGTGATTCAATAAATAAAAAACATTAAAAAAGAAAAGATGCCCTGAACTGCTAGATAGTATTCTCAAATCTTTGATCTTAGGTCACAGTCAGGTGTTCAGTCCTGGCTCTGTACTCAAGAATCACTCCTGGTGGGACTCAGGGGACCTTATGTGGTGCCAAGATTTTAAAAGCAGGGTTGGAATATATGCAAGGCAAGTATCCCATACCCTGTACTCTCTGACTGAAAATTATTATTATTTTGGTTTTTGGGCCACACCTGGAGGTGTTCAGGGCAAACTCCTCGCTCTTATTTTAGGAATTACTCCTGGCAGTGCTCAGGGGATCATGTAGGATGCCGGGGAGAAAACCTAGTTTGGCCACATGCAAGGTAAGAGATCACTATACTATTACTCTAGCTTCTGAAATTTATCATTAACTTAATATTAAGAATAATTGTTTTATTGAGGAAGCACACCTGGTGCTGTTCAAGGGCTATTTCTGACTTTTCTGAGTCTGAGCAGCTGGCACTTATATCATTACCCAGACAAACAATTGTGGACATGACAGAAGGCTTTTGAATTTATCAATAATCTGATAACCAATCCCAACCCTCTCTGTGGGAGGAAAGATGAAATGTCTGTTCTTCAGATAAATAATGACACTACAAAATCCACAGTTTATGAAAGACAAAAAGGACACAGTCCAGAAGCCCAGAACAAGAAGTATCCTAGTGGTTAACAAATCCAAAAGACTTTGAGCTATTTGCACTGAACGTCAGTTCTCAGAAATTTGTAATTTGTCTGGTTTCTCCTTTCATCACAACTGACAGGGGACCAAGCCTGGCAGGGCGCTTGCCTTGCTGGTGGCTTACGTGGGTACGATCTCTGGCATCCTATATGGTCCTCCCCGAGCCCACCAGGGGTGATCCCTAAACAAAAAGCCAGGGATAAGCTTTAAGAACTTCGGAGTATGGTCTCAAAACAAAACAAAGTTTCAGGTCCAATGAAACCATTGGACTGTTTAGAGAAAAGGGCCACTGAACATAGTGCCAAGCAAGCAGCTTCCAAGATTCCTGGGGAGGTTTGTTGTCAGGACTCAGATCTGTATTTTCTGACCTCTACCATTTTCCATACAGGAAAGACATTTTCTCTCTCACAGGAATTGTACATGGCCTACCAGAACATTATACTTGGGTAACAGGCGGGGTATCAGCTTCCTAGTGGAAACTCCTGGGCAAAGCTCACAGGGGTGTAGCTTATTGCTGAGTTCAACTGCCTCCTCTTCCCATCAAGGCTCCCACAGTCCATGCCTCTTCCTCTCCAGCCTGAACACATCCCAGCTGGACAATTCTCTTTCCCCTCATACAAAGCAAGGAAGGATCTGCCCAGAATCAGATCAGAAGTAGAATCCCAGCAGGGTGAGTCAGGAGCATCACAACACATGTGGCCACAGAACTGTGAGCTCAGGAAAGAACAGGCTTTGCCTGGAGCTCGTCAAGCCTGATAATTTATCAGAAAGGCCTGCGAATGAGTCCAAAAGACACAGTCATGCCTTTATGGCCTGACCAGGTGGGAACAACTCTCTATGACACGTCTCAAATTTGGAGCGGGGAAGAGATTGTTCTTGGACACAAGAGAATTCTAAGACAGCAGTGATGGACTGTTAAAATAAATACTCAATTCTGAAGTGTGAACCATGGAATCTCAAATAAAGGGTGGGGCTTTCCCCAAAAGGTAGGAAGTAGCCTTTTTGTTGGTGAAGGAGCATGTGCTAGAAATGTCTCCAGTGCTGGGGCAAAGAATGTGCAAGCAAGATTCATCTTCGGACATAAAGAGTCTTTCAAGCATCCATGGTTTTTGTTTTCAGGACAGGAAAAGAGGGGAAGGTGGGAGACAAAGTGCCACAGAACTCATAAAAACAAGGAACTCCAACCCTGAATCTGAAGAGGGCTCCTGGCATGGGGATGTGAGATGGGGCTGGCATTGACTTTGTGTGAGGATCACTTAACTGCCAACTTACAATGGAAACAAGACAGAAGCAAGGAGAACCACCCCCTCACCGTAGTGAGTGAACATTTGACAGTAGGGACTGACAGTGCTTTGTTTTCAGGAATGTAGTGGGAAGAAAAGAGGCATCAAACCAATATTTCTTGCAAAAGCGTAACTTCTCATCGGCTCTGGCTACCTGGCTGATGAAAGCAAGCACAGAAGCAAAGGCGGTGAAGAAGGGGGAGAAACCACTCAACCTCTCTGCTTCTTCTCTTGCTTTGGCATGTTCAGTGGGGGCCTTCATAGTCATCTATGCCAAATACAAAGGCCAGTGATGCTCTGTAAAATTCTCACATAATGGCCCCCAAAGGCTTACCCAGAAACAACAATAAAAATGGTAAGAAAGTCTAGAGCAAGAATGAAGAGAGAGAAAAAGAGATCCAGAGGGAGCTTTCAAGATGAGTCTTAAGGAGGATAAAGGAGAGGTAAACACCCCACCACCACTATTTAAAAACTATGTATTTTGGGGCTGGAGAGATAGCATGGAGGTAAGGTGTTTGCCTTTCATGCAGAAGGTCATTGGTTCGAATCCCGGCGTCCCATATGGTCCCCCGTGCCTGCCAGGAGCAATTTCTGAGCATGGAGCCAGGAGTAACCCCTGAGCACTGCTAGGGTGTGACCCAAAAACCACAAACCCCCACCAAAATTATGTATTTTAATTTTTGCTGCACCTAGTAATCCTTGGGGGTTATACCTGTCTCTGCTCTCAGGAATCACTCCTGTCAGTGCTCAGAGGACCATATTAAATGCTGAGGTACAAGCCTGGGCTGGCTGTATGCAAAGCAAGAGTCTTACCCACTGTACTATACTTCCACCCCATCATTTATTTTTATGATGTTGGGATGGAACTCAGGCCCTGAACATGCAAAGGCAGTGCATTGAAGTGGCCTCATGTCCTGGCCTGCAGAAGATTCCTTGTGTTGAGTGAGCAGCATGACAAGGCTGAAAGGGGTGGGTGGTTAGGGAGGGAGGAGATGAGTCATGGTGTCCATGACGAAACATAAGATCTCCTTGATCCCTGAGCCTGTGCCCACAGCTCTGAGTCCTTCTCACAGGAACAAAGCAAGAATCCAGTTGCTTCCCTGTAGCATCCTCCTTATCACAGACTTTGCTGTATAATGCCCCATGACCTGTGCCAACAAGTTCCCACAAAGGTTGGTCTTATACCATGTGCCATAGGAGCTGATGTTATTTATCTTGTCTGGGTGGGATGCTCTTTGATTATGCCTATGTCCCTCCCCTGAACCTTCAGAGCCTAGCTCTGAATTATAGCTTGTCTAACTGTTATGTCTTATTGGATCACCGAGGCTGGAATATAGTTGATGTATGCCCTACATTGAATCCTGCCCTCCCAGTAACTCTCAGGTCACCACCTCCCAAATCCACTCAGTAGCATTAAATATCAGTTAGGTCAATAATAGGGCTACCCAGACACTGATATTCAAATGCACTTTATGTCTTTTCCTAACCCTTTCACCTGGCAGTGATGTCTGCTTTAGAAGGACCCTCCATTCACTCAAAGTCCCTGGTCTAAATTCTAAGCATTGCTGTTTTCCACCAATCCCCTCTAATTCTTTTTCTCTGATGCTGCATCCATAAGCAAGTTTTAGGAGAACTGTTTGAAAAAAATCAACCCCAATCAATGTACACTCCCCCATGCCTTGTCCCTCTATACAAATGTGACAATTGGGCTTTGCTTTTCCTTACTTTTCCCCAGGCAGCTGCTGGCCCATTCCACACATTTACCAACAGACTAGATGAATGGAGCCTTTCCCTTCATTTCCCTTCATACCCTTCATTTCTCCTCCATTTGTGGTTCCCTCTGTTAGTTCAAGGACCTGGAATAATAATCTTTTCCAATAAGAGGTTTTCCAGAATTTTTGCCTAGTATAGAAGTTGAGATTAAAAAGTGAGTAATTGGGGCCAGAGAGATAGCACAGCGGTAGGGCATTTGCCTTGCACACAGCTGACCCGGGTTCCATCAATGGCATCCCATATGGTCCCCTATGCCTGCCAGGGGCGATTTCTGAGCACAAAACCAGAAGTAGCCACTGAGCGCTGCCGTGTGCCCCAAAACAAAAACAAACACAAAAAATTCACAAAAATGAGCAATTGTGAAGCCAAGTGGGGGTGACCATGAGTGACTAGGTAGGGCCTTGGCAAGAATTCCAAGACAAATCCCATGGAAAGAGCAAAAGTCCAGACGTCCCTGAAGATCTGGTACACATAATGTGCAGAAGATGACCCTGACACTTGTGGCAATCAAATAATATTTGTTGTTTATCACCCTTGGTTGGCTACTAGACTCTTCTACGGGTCAAATGGAAAAGAGCTCTTGGTCCTTCTTTTAACCATACTAAACCTCAAAGGTGTCTCCAAAAACTTGGATATGGGATCAAGTGATGCTTGAGAAATGGCTTCATTTGAACTTGAATTTCAATAAGTTGATCTTTAGCTCTTTGGGTAGAATCACCCACAGAGGCTCAGAAACTGCAGCATCATTTGGTCCCACCCCTAACTCCAGCACTTCTAGTTTGTAAACTGGCTTGTTTGCCAAGGAGGTGTTTGTTGGAACACTGGATCACATTCAGAAAGGCTGCTTTAGATATGCAAAGCAGTTCCCTATTCCCTTATTGACCTGGCCTGAGTTTTAATTCCTTGCTCATCACATCTCTATTCTCTACATCTACGTTTCTCAACCAGGGCACACATGCCCCTCTGGGGGCCCCAAAGAGTCTTAAGGGCCAGTGAAAATTGTGTAAATTGGAGGAGGCAGGCACAGCATGAGAAGTAAAAAGTCATCAACTGGTATGACTGGGGGCCCCAGGGAGGAAGCAAGGTTAGAAGGGGCCATGGTTGGAGAAAGGTGGAGAACCATAGAATTCCCAACATGCCCACATTGTAATAGAGGGTGGTATAAGGGGGTCAAACACCCAGCTTTCCAGTTACCGTAACTCCAGGATGCTGGTCACGTTTCGGGAGGGAAAGATGCGCCGGATGTAGTTGAAGTCCCCCACGAAGAGGCTCCCATCCACCCCCAAGGCTAGTGCCACGGGGGCCAACAGCTTATTGCCCTCAGCCAGTCCGTTGCAGCTGGGACAGGAGATGCTGCGTCGTCGGCCATTGCCCATGATGCTGGTGATGATGGCTGGCTGCTGTGTCAGGAACTGGTTCTCTCCCGTGCCTTTGTGCAGGATTCCTGGGGGTGAGGTGGGGATGTGCTTAGTGGCTGAGAAGAGTCTCAGAGAAAGACAAAGCCTCTGGGGACACCCAGAGCCCCCAATTTTATTGCCATCTAAAAGACAGTCCTGGGTTGGGTGACTTCTCTCTACCCCCAGCCAGTGCATGGCTGGGACAAGATCACCTTCAAGGAAAAGAAGGGAGAATTGCATGAGTGGGGGTTGGGGGTGGGGAGCACTAAGACATGGGGCCTGGAAAAGCAGCCCAGCAAGTTGATTTTTTTTTTTTTTGGATTTTGGGTCACACCTGGCAGCACTCAGGGGTTACTCCTGGCTCTATGCTCAGAAATTGCCGGGGGCAGGCACAGGGGACCAATATGGGATGCCGGGATTCGAATCACCGCCCTTCTGCATGAAAGGCAAATGCCTTACCTCCATGCTATCTCTCTGGCCCAACAAGTTGATATTTAGAAGGAGAAGTGGGAACACCTCTGAATTTTTCTGGCATCTGATGGAAAATAGTGAGCATAGGGAGGGGCTGTTGTGGAAAGGGCCAGGTAGGAGGGAAGATTCCAGAGAAATCTGGGTACCTCTGAGGGTAGAGGCTGAGCTCACATAATACTTTTTGAGGTAGGATGGGTCACACCCAGCAGTGCTCAGAACATACTCCTGGCTCTGCACTCAGGAATCACTCCTGGTAGACTTGGTTGACTGTATGAGAAGGCAGGGATTGAACTTGGGTTGTCTGTATATAAGGCAAGCACCCTCCACTGTACTATCACTCTGGCCCCATCACTTACCACTTTTGATATTGAGGATGTGATGCTTGTCCAGGGACCAGCCACCAAGGTTGGAAGGGTCCAGCTCGAAGCCTTGCAGGAGGGCAGTCCTTTTCTCCCAAAGAATCAGGCTGGGACACGTCTCATACTCGAAGCCAACGGACACTGTGGGACACAGAGAGTTCCCCAAATCACTCCAGAGTTTTCCAGAAAGAATGAGAAGTTTGAGACAATCCAGACTCCACTCCTGCAAGAGGTAGTGGTGGACTGCATTTTTTCTTTCCTTCTTCACAATAGAAAATGAAGATACATGGTAAAGGAAATCCAGCTTGTAAACTTGACATAGCATTTTCTGTGCCCCAGAATATTCTTTTTTTTGAATTTACTTTGAATCACTGTGAGATACAGTTACAAAGTTGTTCATGATTGAGCTTCAGTTATATAACAACACTGATCCCTACACAAGTACACATTTCCTGTTACTATTGTCCCCAGTTTCCCTCACTCCACCCCAGACCTCTCCTTTTTAGAAGAACTCTCTCTCTCTCTCTCTTGGTTTTTGGCTCACACACGGCAGCACTCAGGGATCACTCCTGGATCCATGCTCAGAAATCGCTCCTGGCAGGCTCAGGGAACCATATGGGATGCCGGGATTCAAACCACCATCTTTCTGCATGCAAGGCAAATACTCTACCTCCATGGTATCTCTCTGCCCCCCCCCACTCTCTCTTTCTCTGTGTGTGTGTTTATTCCTTTTTTCCCTTTTCAACACTGTGTTTTACAATATGGTTACTGAAGGGGTATCATGAGTACCACATTACCTCCTTTGAGCACTCAGTTCTTGTCCAAAGGGATCATTCCTAACTATAATCATCATAGTGGTTTCTTCTCTGTCCTAACTGCACTCCCCTGCAATCAGTGGTAAGATTCCTACCATGGACAAGTCCTCCTGCACCAGAAAATCCTGCAGGGGTTGGGGGTTAGGGGTGGGGAGGATAAAATAACCTTTCTAGAAACCGGAGCAATGGCACAGCAGGTAGGGCTTTTGCCTTGCAATTGGCTGTTCTGGGTTCAATCTCCAGCATCCCATTTGGTCCCTCGAGCCTGCCAGGAGTGATTTCTGAGTGCAGAGCCAAAAATCATCCCTGAGCATTTCCAGATGTGATCCCCAAACCAAACCAAACCAAATCAAGCCAAACAAAACCCAACAAAAAATACCAATTCAACAGCAAACAAACCCTTTCTAGACCCAAACCCCAGACCCTTTCTAGGGTCAGAATGGACCTGGCTGTTCCTCACTGTTCTTTCAGAAGGATGGACATGCTTTCTCAGCCTGAGGCCCAATGCATGCAGGATTACAATTCTCAGGTATTTATTCTCACCCACAAGGAGATAGGCTCATGAGAGTGTTGTGGCTCATTGAGGAGAATGCTTAGAGCTTGGTAAAGTTTGTGTACTTGGTAAGTTTGCTTGGATGCTGAGGAACCAGAGGCAAGGAAAGCAGTGGAGAACCAACTGCCACTCAGCTTGGGGCAGAATTCAAAAATTATTTGCAAAATATTTTGCTTGTATCCACAGGGGCAAGTGTGGGGCTGTGGGTATAGCTTTGGCCTGCAGCAGCTCCATTTTCCTTCAGGTACCTTATTCTCAGGTGTAAAATGGGGACCAGGTAAAAACTTCCTAGTCTCAGAGATGTATGACAAAAGACTGGGGTGTCATGCATTTTTAATTAGGAGCATTGCTTTAAAATTCCAAGTCTTGCTATTATTACTATTCCTATGACATTATGTCCTTAACTATGCATATCACCTTTGGGGATACTCCACAATTTTCTGCAATCCTCAGCTATAGAAGTATGGCTGGGAAGAGAAGATGCATTTTATCTTAAGCCAAATCAAATCAAACATCATCTATTTTCTTAGCTTGTCTTCTGAAGAGTCCAAGAAACAATGACCAAGCTGGGAGCACAGAGGACCAGAGAGAACACCTGGCTTCTGGCCTTGAAATATTATTTCTCATTAAAAGGGATTGAGGCTGCTTGTGAGAAACAGCTCAAGGAAGAAATAAACAAGATGAGACGAAGTCACTTCATCACCTGGGAGCATGGAAGAATCAGAGACTGCAAGGGCCCTTCAGAGAGGATTTTGGAAGACAGCTTTGAAAAAAATCTCAGTGGGAGAAAGCTCAGACAATTAGTGAAATCTCCCATCTTGGATGTATGAGACACATTTCCACCAATGAGTTTATTATGGTTGTTATAGAGCAGCAGTACAATGGATGGGGCACTTACTTTGCTTGCAGCAGAACTGGGTGCAATCACTAGCACCCATACATCCTCCAAGCCCCTCTATGAGTGACCCTGAGTGCAGAGCCAAAAGTAAGATCTGATAACTGTCCAGTCTGAGCCCCAAACCAACCAAACCAAACCAAAAAACTTCAATTGTAGATGAGTCTATAGTATTTATCCACAATGACAAGAATGACTGATTGTACAGTGGTTAGGGCACTTACCTTGCATTACAGACCTAGGTTTGATCCCTGGAATCCCACATGCTCCCTGCCCTTTGAACCCACTAAGCATTTATACATATATATATATATTTAAATATGGAATGCTTCACGAATTTGCGTATCATCCTTGTGCAGGGGCCATGCTAATCTTCTCTGTATCATTCCTAGTATATGTGCTGCCAAAGCGAGCACAGCATTTATATTTTTTGTCTTCCTTTTTTAATTTTTTAATTTTTTTATTTTTAAACAATGATGCAAAGAAGGAGGACAAGGTAAAGTTACAGTGGAAGGACAATCACCCAAAAAACAGAGTTCTCAGAAGAAATCCCCCTGCTGACACCTTAATTTTGAACTTACAAAGAACATTAACAAAAATAAAACAGAACCCATGTACAATTACTTTGTCCCTCAAGACCCAAGATTATAGTACATTATAACATTTCTTAGTGGTATACAAAGCAATCTAAAGCCATAAAATTTATGTAACTCCTTAAACTTGAAGGCATAGTAGTTTTTTTTTTTTTTTTTTTTTTTGTGGTTTTTGGGTCACACCCGGCAGTGCTCAGGGGTTACTCCTGGCTCCATGCTCAGAAATTGCTCCTGGCAGGCACAGGGGACCATATGGGACGCTGGGATTCGAACCGATGACCTCTTGCATGAAAGGCAAACGCTTTACCTCCATGCTATCTCTCCAGCCCCGGCATAGTAGTTTTTTACATTTCCATGCACATGCATATTAGTTTAAGTTAACCTCAAAAGTTTAAGTGGGCTTTTTTTTTTAAGGTTTAGAGCCAAAGGAGCACAGTAAAAACGGTGTTAGAGTGGCACTTATCGTTTGCATAGGCCCACCAAAGTATGGGGGACATGGAAAGGAAAAGCCTTGCCTAAATACAAGGAGACTCTACCCCTGAAGTTTCCTGTTTGTCTTCCTTTTAAAAAACATTAGTGCATACTCTATAATATTCAGGGCTTAGTTCTGGATTTGTGGTGAGGGATAACTCCTATAGTGCTCAGGGATCCCATGGGGTGCTGGGAATTAAACCCTGGTCAATTGTGTGCAATATAAACACTTTGTCTGCTTAAACATTATTTCTTCAGTGCACAATTCACTTTTCATTCTTTGAACTGTACGTAAGTGAGCAAGTCATTGTAGGAGAAGGATTTTGGCCAGCAGTAGAGTATTGTCCCCACACTGCCACCAATACACCAACACACTTGTGTACTGCATTTCTTCTTCAAGTTTTGGTTTTGGGCTCATACCCTGTGGTGCTACTCAGGAATCATGCCTGCGGTGTTTGGGATATGCAAATGGTGATAGAGATCAAAATGGGGCTGGCTATCTTGTACTATCTCTCTCACCCTTAATGGTGGAGCATGCTCTTTGTATCTGATCAGCAAGGCAAGCAATACTGCATGGATGCTTTCTTGGCAATCTGCAAGGGCCCAAATTACCCAATATTGTCTACACTCTTCCATTCATTAGAGTCTGCTAGATTCACACGCTGAGATAAACACTGGGAAGGGATGTGCAGCTTTCTTGGAAATTCCTGCACCTTTGTTACTGGATGGGGCCTAGTACATGAGGGACACAAATTCTGCTGAGCTGCCTGCCCCTTGCAAGGGGAAAGAGACTTACCCACAGCATCTGAGAGCCCATATACCCGTTGGCCGTAGGCATCTGTCTTGTCCCAGATGAAGGTATAGGCCAGGTTGGGTGAGGCCTGGAAGGACTTCTGGAAGAGATGCCCCTCCACGGCCACCATTAGGTGGACTTTGATGAGGTTCAGGGGGACTGTGGACTGTGTCATGGTGATCTTCAGCAGTGACTTATAGCCAGCTGTCCGTGAGCTCAGGTAGCGAAGCTTCACTGTGGAAGCTGGGAGCTCAATTTCTTCATGCAGGACCTGGGAGAGGAAACTCATGATGAGGCAGGCTGTAATGCACCCCCAATCCCCAAACCTTGGAAGAGCCACTTTCCAAAGCTAAAATCAGAACAAGACAAGTGGGGGAAAGAAATAAAATAAACTCAACTTGATGCTATCCGCCCTCTGGAACAAAGGTGTCCAGGGGCTGAAAATTGAATTTATAATGATTAATGTCCATTTTCTTTCTCCAAACCAAGCCTGGGCAGGAGATGTTAATGACACCCTCAGCTTCATGGCTTAGCTGTGTGTGTGGGCATGAGAGGTGGCACTTAGCACAGCTTCCACCCTGAAGACAGTAGATACAAAGCCACTGTACAAAGCCTTCATTGTGGTGGAAGGCAAGGGGTTCTCTAATGTAAAACATCCTGTGTGGAAACAAACACTCATGTAGATCTTAGAGTGCCACTTCTGATTGTGGGTGGGTGCAAGTGACAGGAACACAATAGCAACCTATGTGGTCCCTGGGGAAGTACACATATTTGTTTTTTGTTTTGTTTTTTTTTTTTTGTTTTTGGGCCACACCTGGTAATGCTCAGGGGTTACTCCTGGCTATGTGCTCAGAAGTTGCTCCTGGCTTGGGGGACCATATGGGACACCAGGGGATCCAACCGAGGTCCGTCCAAGGCTAGCGCAGGCAAGGCAGGCACCTTACCTTTAGCGCCACCGCCCGGCCCCCACATATTTGTTTTAATTTATTTTATTTCATTTCATTTTAGGGAAGGGTAAGCCATATCCAGTGGTGCTCAGAACTTATTCCTGGCTCTGCACTCAGGGATCACTTCTGGCAAGGCTTAGAGGACCCTGTGGGATGACAGGGATAAATCTAGGGGCCAGCCACATGCAAGTAAATACTTTTATCTGCTGTATTGTCTCTCTAGTTCCTGTCTT
This sequence comes from Suncus etruscus, assembly GCF_024139225.1. Taxonomy (NCBI): domain Eukaryota; kingdom Metazoa; phylum Chordata; class Mammalia; order Eulipotyphla; family Soricidae; genus Suncus; species Suncus etruscus. The sequence goes on from NC_064853.1 coordinate 123,110,844, forward strand.
AATTTTATTAAAATGCTTAAACATTTGTAAGTTCTTGAAAGGGTTCAAAAAAAATTTTTTTTTGGTTTTTGGACCATACCCGGCGGTGCTCAGGGGTTACTCCTGGCTGTCTGCTCAGAAATAGCTCCTGGCAGGCACGGGGGACCATATGGGACACCGGGATTTGAACCAACCACCTTTGGTCCTGGATCAGCTGCTTGCAAGGAAAACACCGCTGTGCTATCTCTCCGGGCCTGGGTTTAAAATTTTGTCTCCGGGGTGCCGTGTCCTGTTCATCCCTTCACATTATGTTCTGGTATTTTCTGCTCAGCCAAGGAGAATGATGTGGGGGAAGAGGTGAGCTGGTGGATGTGGGGGCAGTGATTCCCACTTTCCCTACCTGGGTCTCTGGAATGATGGGGTTCTGTGCAGGTGCAGCGCTGAAGAAGGTAGACAGGGGGGATGCTATGATGATGGGGTCCGGTCGGACGAAGCCACTGAGGTCACAGCTGGGAATAGAATTCTCCTCCGTCTTCATCACCAGTGTGTCCATGGCATAGAAGCTGTTCCAAGGCAACCAGACTGTGCGCTCTTGGCTCATGAATGGGGCGCGCTCAAAGTGCAGGGTCAGAGCGGCACCCCCATTGGCAATGAGGTCAAACCTGGAAGAAGAAATGGTGGAGATATTGGCTCAGGGGAAGGTGGACGTAGAGGTAGCTACATAAGGGTAGCTCCTGCTTTTGAATTGTGTGGCCACAGGCAGGGTGCATGCCCTCTCTAAACCCCACTTTCTCCACCTGTGAGATGGTACTAAGGACAGTGAAACTGCTATTAATAAAAGGCCCCAGTGAGAGCATATGGGGGGGGGAAATACTAGGCCCAGAGTTCTGAGCTGCCTCTGATTTAAAACAGGAACTGTCCCATAAGTGACCTCCCTTCTCTTTTCTGGAGTCCATCCCCACTCCTGATATTCACGTATATCGACATACACTCCACATCTACAGAGATACCCCCCATGCATATTTCTACATACTTCACACATACCAGAATATATTTGCTACACACATTTATACACTATGCACAAGCCATACACATATACATAACTCAACCATAACATGCATAAACCTCACATATACCACACATCATACTACAGAGACAAACTACCCACATATATATACTATACATATACCATATGTATACATACCACTCACATATCATAAACATATACTACATAACATCATATATACATCTTCATAACACACATTTACTACAAAATATACTACACATATATACAAATCACACACATAATTATACATAAGTGCCACACACATACAAATATACCATGCACGTCTCACACAGGAATGCAGCACATACAATATACATATATATACAACAGACACTTATATATTCAACATACATATATACAACACACATATCACATGTATGTAACACCACACAATACATAACACACATATATAGATCAAGCATATCTACCATACACACATAATACACAACACACATGTATCGCACACACAATTTAACACTACACACATCTACGTAGCACTGGATGTGCCTCTCTCTCACATGTGCATCACACATACACACACACACACACACACAGAAAGGCACTTTTAGCGTGAGACAAAGCAGAAGGCTGTCACTGCCTCTACCTTGGTCTTTGGTTACTCATTTTTCACTTCTGCTACCATGCCCTGAAGCAGGGTATCTCTCTGAGTATACTCATGTGGGTGGTGGGGAGTCCCCCTGGAGTGCCCCCACCAGAATGAGGGCCCCTGGTCCCCAATGTTACTCACGTGCCATCCTGCCGAGTGATGGTATAGCCGTATTTGGGGTACTTGACAAAAGACACATTCACACCCACAAGAGGGGTCCCATCTGCCGTCACCACTTGGCCACGGATGAGAGAAACCAGGCTAGAGGAGAGACACATGGGGGTGGTAGGGACATAGGGCAAGCAGGGCTCCTGCCCCATCCCTGCACATATTGGAGACACAGCACGACTGTCAGCATCAAGTTTCGACTCCCCCAAACCCTCTCTGTGGGCAACTGTTGCTGCTTCAGAGCAGTTGAGCTGATGATGTTGAGATCAGGACTACAGCAGCTCCCCAGGGCACTGACAGAGCCAAGGAGGCCTGGGTCTCATGATATCTCTTGCCGTTGTTTGACCTTTGCTGGGCCAGGGCCTCAGACTACTTTCCTCGCACACCTTTCCTGACAGTTTCCCACCAGGCTTTGGAGGAAGGCTGTGGGCTGCCTTTTTCAGAGAAAATGGAGTGGTGAAAACAGACACTGGATGTGCATCTCTCTCTCTCTCTTTTTCTCTCTCCCCCTCCCTCTCTCTCTCCCTCCCTCCCCCAAACACACACACACACACACACACACACACACACACACACACACACACACACACACGATTTTCTGTTGATCTTGAAGAGCAAAAGTTCTCACAGTGGAGAAAAAGAGAATATGCTGAGGATTCTTTTTCCTCTTCCGCAGACATCTCTAGGGTTCTGGATTGCCAATAGCTCCATGACGCTTAGATCTAGTTATGGTTATCTTAACAGAAAGAAGAGGCCTGGCTTTGAATTCAGGGTCTTTTTTTTTTTTTTTTTTTTTTTTTTTTTTGGTTTTTGGGCCACACCCGGTGACGCTCAGGGGTTACTCCTGGCTATGCGCTCAGAAGTCGCTCCTGGCTTGGGGGACCATATGGGACGCCGGGGGATCGAACCGCGGTCTGTCTCCTAGGCTAGCGCAGGTAAGGCAGGCACCTTACCTCGAGCGCCACCGCCCGGCCCCGAATTCAGGGTCTTTTTTAGGGTCAGAGAATAGCTCCCTCTTCTTAGATCCTGGCAGGCAGGAATTGCCCAGATATGTCAGAATCCGTAACGTCTTTGTTGTTGTTATTGTTTTTGTTGTTTTTGTTGTGACCATACCCTGCCTCTCTGCCTTGACCAAATTCAAGCTAGGGAGAACGCACATACCCCACCTCACTTCTGGAAAAATGGGTAAGTGGGAAGTCCTGTCTCTTTACTCAGTCAGCAGCTGGGGGTTCATCAGGCACCAAGAAATTTTATAAGCCCAGAGGTGCCCAGTTGTCTCTATTCTTGGCCACTTCTCTGATGTCTAGATTAAGAAAACAAGTGGGGAGCTGGAGAGATAGCATAGAGGTAAGGCATTTGCCTTGCATGCAGAAGAACAGTGGTTTTGCATGTCTTCTTTTGAAACCATGCCTGTGACTACAGAGAAGAGCTGGTACCCAGTGCCAGAGAAATAAAAGGAGCTGGGCGGGCGTATGGCTGCCCCATGAGCGTTACCCTCTATTTTTTTTTTTTTTGCATGCAGAAGAACAGTGTATGCCTTGCATGCAGAAGAATCCCGGCATCCCATATGGTCTCCTGAGCCTGGCAGGAGTGACTTCTGAGCACAGAGCCAGGAGTAACTCATGAGCACTGCCGGGTGACCCAAAAACCAAAACCAAAACCAAAAAAAAACAACAAAAACCCAGAAAAAAGAAAACAAGCGGATCCTTTCTTTGCCAGAAACTATCTTGCTAAACACTGCTTCATTTCTGCCTTTTTTGCTTGTTTGTTTTTGGGCTATACCGGCCAATGCTCAGGGCTCACTCCTGACTCTACTCAGGGCTCACTCCTGCTAGTGATTGAGGGGCCATATCGGATATTGGGGACTGAGCCCATATAGGCCAAGGCAAGTACCTTCTTTGCTGTACTCTCTCTCTCTCTGGCCACTCTATTTCTGCAAGACACTAACTTCCCTCATTTGCAGTGAAACTACTCCCCTTCCACCCCCGCCTGGCCCTATCTGGAGGGGTACTTTCTCCAAGCACCTCTCTTCTTATTTGCAACACCCCCAAGGCTCCCTGCACCCCTCTGATGCTCTCAGGAGGGTTCTCTGACAGTTCTAATTGCTTCTGGCTGCCTAACAAATGAATCCCATTTTTAGCTGGTTTCCACCCCCAATGCTAGTCTTTGGAAAGAGGAAAACTAGTTTATGAAAAGAATTCTTTTGTTCAGTGCCGTTTTCTTCTCTCCACTCAGATGAAGACACTTTTTTAGGCTCTCAAAGATTCTGTTCAGGGGTGACAACGGGGAGAAGGCATCCCATTAGAATACCTGAGCCTCGTCAGGAATGATTCCTGAGTATGTAGCTCTATGTACTGCATAGAGCATGAGCACTGCTAAGGGTGACCTCCCCAACAATCCAAACCAAACCAAACCAAACCAAACCAAACCAAACCAAACCAAACCAAACCAAACCAAAAGAAATCAGCAATGTGTGGGTTACTGGCTACCTGAAATGCAGTAAGATTAGGGGGCAGAATTGGGAAATGCCCTGTTGTGGGGTTCATTTCTCCCACCTCACTATCGTTTCAGACAACTGGCCTTCTTTCAAAACCATTCCTGTGATTGCAGAGATGAGCTATGCCAAGTGCCAGAAGAATAAAAGGAGCTGGGCGGGCGTATGGCTGCCCCACGAGCGCTACCCTCTATTTTTCTAATTCTTCCTTGTGGCTGGTTTCCCGTGATTCTTGCCAAGCAGTCGATTTGCTGGGAAGACTCAGCGAAGGCATTGGGTCATTTCTATTTATGATTATTGATGTGCAACGATTATCACATTATCTGAAGAGTGAGATCTGCTCTATAAATTATAGTGGTGGAGCCACATCAGTTTGGTTATTTTTGTATGCCATTATCTTGGGGACTGCCTTCTCAAGGAGTTTTGAATTAAGTTATTTTATCTCTCTACTTCTGCCTCTGGCCATTAGAATTTGTGCTCAGACAATCTTGCACTGACAAGTGAAGGCCTCGGGAAATCCAGCCTTGGTTCTGTGTTTCTGAACTTGGAATCCAGGCTGTCATGCCCAAAAGCCTGGGATCAGCTTTTGCAAAGGGTTTATCACTCTGTGCAAAGCTACAGATATGCTTTCTCCCCCAAAACTTCCTTTGACCCTTTTCAGCCATATATTCTGGAGGGTACAGTCATCTCTCCTGCATCTCAGCTCTTTCTCATGAGGCCTGTTGGAGTGGCAACTATGGCAGCAGGAGAGTAAGAATGAGTGAGGATCAGGGAAAGAAAGAGGAAGAAAAGAAGACACTCAGGGAAATGAGGGACTTGGGTTAGGAACAATAAGATGGGATCAAATAGTGCAAAGCAATAGGTTAAGCACATACCAATATACATAATAAATTTTATAAATATTTTAAAATATAAGATATAGTTATTACATGGATTATAGCAATATATATGTATATTATAAGATGTACTGAATATTAAAATATATGTTATGTATAATTATAGTAAATATACTGTATATAATGTGTATTATATAAAATATGTATCATGCATATATTTTAAGTGATTGTGGTCTCTTTTGCTGAGGGCTTCTCATACCCAAACACTGCCATGCACTTTTCATGTAGCTCCATTTTTGCCAACCATGAGAATAAAGTTTATGAACCTGAATAACTCTTGGACATGTTGGGTGGTGACAGGGCAAAAACAGATGTAGCAGAGGCGACTTTTCCTTCCTGTTACTGCATCAATTTCACTGATAATGACTCCAAGACAATGAGGAGATAGTATGGCTGGTCCATGGCGGTTGTGTCGAGAGGCAGGAAGTGGGACTATCTGCCTTCTTGTGCCTGCTCCATTACCTACCACTTTCTTTTTTTTTTTTTTTTTTGGTTTTTGGGTCACACCTGGCAGTGCTCAGGGGTTATTCCTGGCTCCAGGCTCAGAAATTGCTCCTGGCAGGCACAGGGGACCATATGGGGCGCCGGGATTCGAACCGATGACCTCCTGCATGAAAGGCAAACGCCTTACCTCCATGCTATCTCTCCGGCCCCTACCTACCACTTTCAAGCCCCCTTGTCAGAGCCTCCCTGGGATGGAGGATCTAGTGGGGTGCCCCTCCCTCCAAAACCATCTCCTGAAGTCTGCTTCAGACCACCAAGAAAGGTGCAGAAAGCCTCTCACCCTTTCTTCCCATCAGAATGAGCACTCAGAGGAAAGCAGGTCTGGGGGTACAGGTTTCCCCATTAGCTCTCTCCCTTGTTCTATTTTTGAGGGATGTAGCTGCTTTTAATTTGGATGGATGCCTAGATCCTTGCCCATACCTCTGACTCATGCAGGTAGCTGCATCCCAAAGCAGGCTTGGGAGGAGGCTCCCATATGCAGTGGGAGGTTTGCAGGGGTACGGGCCCGCAGAGCACTCTACCAGAGAGCAGGGCAACAGTAGGGACAAACAACAGGGTGGCTGCAAGGATGACAAAAGATCAGTGGAAAGTCTCTGTTACAGTGTAGCTGCTCAAGAAATTCTTACAAAGGCAACATCCTTATGCCAACACTGCCCACTCTGTTTCTGGGCCATATCCGGCAGTGCTCAGGGCTTAGTCCTGGCTCTGAGCTCAGGGATTACTCCTGGCAGGGCTCAGAGGACCCTAGGGGTACAAGGGTTTAAAACTGTATTGGCTACATGTAAGACAAGCATTCTGCCTACTACACTACTGTATAGCCCCAAGATCTGACAATCTTTTGTTGTCGTTAGGTTTTTGTTTTGGGGTCACACTTGACAATGCTTGGGGGTTACTCTTGGCTCTGCACTCATGAATCACTCCTTGAAGGTACTGAAGGGGGGAACCATCTGAAATGTCAGGGAACAAACTTGGTCAGCTGTGCGCAAAACAAAGTCTCTACCCACTGCACTATCTCTCTGTCTCACAATCCCTAATGTGATGTTCTCTTTTTATTTCTAAATGTGATATTAAAGAATATCTTTATTTAAAGAATATTTTAATAAATATCATAATAATAAACATATAATAATAAATATAATAAATAAATAAATAATAAATAAAATATTTATTTTTGTGGGGGGGCATACCCAGCAATGCTCAGGGCTTATTCCTGACTCGGCACTCATGAATCACTCCTGAATGGCTTGGGGGACTACAGGAGATATTAGGGACTGAACCTGATTCAGCCTCATGCAAGGCAGCACCCTACCCTCTGTATTATCTCTCTGCCTTTCCCCCACCTTCAGGATATATGTACTATTCTTTTTTGTTTTGTTTTGTTTTGTTTTTGTTGTTTTTTTTTTTTGGTCACACCGGGCATTGCTCAGGGGTTACTCCTGGCTGTCTGCTCAGAAATAGCTCCTGGCAGGCACGGGGGACCATATGGGACACCGGGATTCGAACCAACCACCTTTGGTCCTGGATCGGCTGCTTGCAAGGCAAACACCACTGTGCTATTTCTCCGGGCCCATATGTACTATTCTTTTTTTTTTTTTTTATGATAAATTTTTTTTATTTAAACACCTTGATTACATACATGATTGTGTTTGGGTTTCAGTCATAAAAGGAACACCACCCATCACCAGTGCAACATTCCCATCACCCAAGTCCCAAATCTCCCTCCTCCCCCCCCAACCCCCGCCTGTACCCTAAACAGGCTCTACATTTCCCTCATACATTCTCAATATTAGGACAGTATATGTACTATTCTTAAGGTGAGTCATGAGCTCCTCCATGTGCCATTGGAAGCTTGACTTAGAATCCCTGAGAAGGGAAAGAGAAGCTACTAACAAGCAACCAACAAAGAGCAGAGATAGTAGAGACTGGAGAGCAGCTAGTACCTGTGATAGGTTTTAGATCCTGACCCAGTCCTGGTCCACCCAAAGAGAAGAGGGGGCCTTCTGAGAATTAGGGTGAGAAGCCACCCCTGGAGTAGGGTGTTGTGTTCCTAAGACTACTAGCCTCTCCAGGAAACCAGGAGCATCTCCTCCTACTTTGAGGTGAGAGTGGTGGGGAGGTGCCCAAGACAGCCTGCAGGGTTGGGGTGCTGCCTACCTGCTGTTGAAGGGATTTTCTCCTGGAATGATGTGGGTGCTATCTTTTCCTGCCAAGAGCTTGATGCGGTCATAGAAGGATTTCACTGCAGGTGAGTCCGTCTGGCCCTGCTGGATGATGTCCAGGGGGTCCCGGGCCCCCCGACATAGCACGCTGTTCTGGCAGGCAGACTGAAGGCAGCAGTCAGGATCCAGACAATCCACAAGGCCATCTGGAAAGGCAGGAGAAAGCTGAGTGCACAACACAGGGCCCCCCACTCTCCAATCCCGAAGTTTCAGCGCTGTGCCGTAGTCAGTACCAATATGGTGACACAGCTGCAAAGCAATGAACAGAAATAAGGAACAAACTTCAAGTGGCTATTCCAGACAGAGGTGCTCACACTGTTCCTCTTAGCCCTGCCTAGAATGCAACCATTTCAAAGTAAAACCAGGGCTGAAGAGATAGGGTAGTGGGTAAGGCACCTGCTTTGTATGGTGCAGATCCAGATTTGGTCCCCAGCACTGCAGATGGTCCCCAAAGTCTTGCCAAGAGTTATTCCTGAGCACAGAGCCAGGAGTGACCCCTGAACACCCCTGGGTTTGACCCCAAATTTAAAAAGAAATAAATTAAAATAAGACCTCAGAGTAAGTATGATTCAAAACAAACCCTTTCCCTGGAATCATTACAGGAGAGATAACACAACAGATTAAGATACTTGCCTTGAACAGGTTGACCCTGGTTTAATCCCCAGCACCTCATTGACCCCTGAATCACAGAAAATAGTGACGCCAAACTCCTTCTATCCTTCTCAAAAAAAAAAAAAAAAAAAAGAACCTCCAAATTAATTCTTCTATTATAAAAAGCCCAGACTTCCAGGCTTATACGCTCAGCTAGAGGCTAACAGGGTAAAACACAGGATAAGATAAGAAGAAAATGTTAGGTACATTCTCACATCTTAACAGGAGATGGGAACTCTGAGTTACTCTCTCTACACAAAACTACTTGCACTCAATTAAAATAAATAAATAAAAAATTAGCAGGATTCTCCAGCAACCCCAAAGTCCTACGTAGTCAGTTCTCAGAACTCTGTGCCACCACTGAGTACCTACAGAATCAAGAGGCAGGGGTCCCTCTATTTCTAGCTAAAGGTTAAAGTCATTCAATGCTTGATCCTATGAGGCCCAGGAAACTGGAGAACCTGAAATATGATGTTTGAACTTTTCTAACAGTACGTGGGGAAGTGGCTCTGATGAGAGTCCTCCAGAATAAAACTCTGAGGACATCTATTTGCTTCTGGAATCCTCCTGCTTTTGAGAATTATTTCCCCACACCCAGTAATAATCAGGACTTATTCCTGGCTCTGGACTCAGGAATCACTTTTGGTGGGTGCAGGGGACTGACAACCATATGGGATATTGAGGACTGAACCCAGGTTGGCTGCATGCTAGGCCAATCTCTTACCCACTGTAATATCATTCTAGTCTCCATGAGGACTTTGGAGCATGATTTGTACTCGCTGGATCCACCTCTTCCCCTACTCATTCACTAACCATCCACAGGGACCCACGTTAAAGCATCTTTCTGCCTCTGAAAAGCCGATAGTAAAGACAACAAAAAGCAAGTACAACCTAAGCTAATGTTGGAGTTGGGAGAAGGTGACTGTACACCATACAGCTGATGAAGCAGAGTGAGAGCTCATACTAATTCACAACTACCTCCAAAATCAAGCAACCCCATTAATGTGCAGATGTGCAGGGGAGCAGGGGTGCTGGCACAATGGGCAGGGTATTTGTCTTGCATGTTATCAACCTGGGTTCAATTCCTGGTGCCCCATATTGTCTTCTGAGCCAGCCATGAGTGATTTATGAGCACTTCTGGGTGCAGGATCCTCCACCCCAAATATGGGCAAAGTGGGAGAGAGACAAAGTACTTCAAGGATGGTACATGCCTTGTATACAGCTGTCCTAGAAATCACTGTCAGTGTCATTCCCTGAGTATAGAGCCAGGAGTAAACCTTGAGCACCACTGGGCGTGGCCTCAATGCCCTTATCACCCCAGCCCCTAAATATGAAAAAGACCTGAATATATACTTCCTTAAAGAAGACTCCAGAGGGCCAGGAAGATAATACAGGGGGGAGGGCACTAGCCTTACCGGGTTCGATCCCCAGCACCCCATATGGTTCCTGGAGTTCTACCAGGAGTGATCTCTGAGTGCAGAGCCAAGCCAACCTGTGAGCACTGCCAAATGTGGTCCAAAAAACAAACATCACAAAACCCAAACCCCCTAACTCAGACTCATGGAAATGCTCAGTGAACTGATTATTGGGGACATGCAAATCAACAGAACAGTGAGATGTCACCTCATACCCTTGACAGTGGCCAAAGACAGGCAGAACTAGAGACAACAGGTGGTGTGAAGGATGTGGAGACACAGGCTGACTGCCCATGGGAATAGTAAAATGGCACAGACTTGACAGAAAATGCCATGCAGATTTTTTAAGCAAACCAAACCAGGAATTCTCTATGAGCCAGCAACATGGATCCTGGGTACTGACACACTCCCAAGGCTGGAGAGATAGTGCAAGGGGCAGAGCACATAACTGGCATGTGCAAGGCCCCAAGTTTGACCCCTGACAACCCTCTGAGGCTCCTGAGAACTCTGTCCTTGTTCCCCCCTCTTCCCCAGAAAGTACTGTATGTCCCTCAAAGAAAACACTATTTTCAAAGGATATTTAGACTCCCCACTCCTTCATTGTTCATAGCAACACAACTGACACTCACCTAAGCATGGAATCAATCTGAATGCCCAGCGACAGATGACTGACTATAAAAAGCAGGATTCTAGATCCTCAGTGGAATATTTCTCATTCATTATAAAAGATTAAATTTTAAAAAAAGAACCAGAAACTAGAATTTGACCCTAAGGAACTTTCAACTACAATGAAGGAGGACAGATACATCTCTTGTGATCCAGATTGGGGATGGTCTCCTCTAGGAAGTTTCCCTGGCCATACCTCTGGCAAGGTGAAGCATTTCAGTTCTGAGATTTGTCCTTGAATGGGAAGTTCTTGGAGGACATTTCTGTTTCTTCAAAACCCTGAGAGTGTGTGAAGAACTCAGATCTGTGCCAGAGTTTTTTTGTTTTATTTATTTATTTATTTATTTATTTTTATTTTTTTATTTTTTTGGGTTTTGGTCACACCTGGTGGTGCTTAGGGGTTACTCCTGGCTATCTGCTCAGAAATTGCTCCTGACAGGCATATGGGCTGCCAGATTCAAACTACCTTTGGTTCTGGGTCTGCTGCTTGCATGGCAAACACCCTACTGCTGTGCTATATCTCTGGCCCCATAGGTTCTGCATTTTAAACAAGTTTCTCAGGGGAACTCTAAGTCCCAGCAGAGTTTCAGAAATCGCTGCTAGCCATGCTAGCTTGCTCAGAATGGAGCCCATAATCTCTGCGTGCTTCTCTCTTTCTCTCTGGAAGATGAAATTTGTGAAGAAAAACATGGCATCTCATTTACTCACATCTTATCATGACTCTGTGGCAGAGCACTGGGCTCAGGGGAAGTGGGCTCATGCCATAGCTCTGTCCTCATGCGGCCCTTATAGCTGAGCACTGGCGTTCCCAAACACTGCTTGCTCCATGGAATTTCAGCATTAGCAGGTCCATCCTATTCTCTCTGCTGGAAACTGATTTACACAGTGGAAGGATTTGGAGAAGGATGTGCTTCTCTTCCCGGGAGGGAAACAGTGGGACTTAACCCCCATGAAGAAACACTGAATCAGAGGTCACCAAGTGCTTTTAAATTTACCATGAAGAAATTTGGGGCATTCCCCTTTTCCTGTGGTTCCACAAAAACTGAATATATAATTTTGCCCAAGTTTTGCTGTCATTAAGCAATGCATGTATAATTTTTTAATGCGCTATCTTCTCTTTTCTTTTTTTAGCAAAGAAATTGATTTGAAGGTGGCATGATTTATGGGGCTTTATTTATTTGATTTAAATTTTTTGGCTTTTGAGTCATACCTAGTGGTGCTCAAGACGAAACTCCTGGCTTTCTTTTCAGGCATCATCACTCCTAGTAGGCTTGGGGACCCTATGGGGTGCTGGGCATTGAACCTGGTTGGCTATGTGCAAGGTAAGCACCTTTTGTGCTGTACTATCTATCTGGCCCCTGTTTTGTGAAGCTTTATATGCCTAAAAAAGTACCTCCACTCCCACATGAGAGATATACTTCACAAATAAATTCTTGTAAGTCCAGACTTTATTTTTCTAGCAAGGGAGTAGGCTTTACATTGAGACTTAAGTGAGGACCCTGAACATCACACCCCAATGTAGCAAAAAAAACCTGGGGGCTTAGCAGAGTTTGGCAAACCTCAGACTCAAGACACAGCACTGGGGGTATGAAGTCTTGGCCCTAGGAGGAAACTGAGGCATGTGTCCCACCCTCAAGCTCATATTGTTCAGCACATCCAGGATCTTCTGCAGGATCAGAGAAAAGAGAAGGGAGAGCAAGAATGTAATTCCATCTCAAATATCTTCCAGGGGCCAAGTCGAGCCAGTAGAAGAGATATACTGAACAGGTGCTGCTCTTAGATAGAGAAAGAACTTGCCAATGGCAAATATCTGCTTGATTCTGGGGAGCCGCATTTTGCAGCATTTGAAAAAATCTCATTGCTTCTAGCATGGCAGATTTCCTTCTGGCTCCAGCCTCTTTCCATGAGCATTTCCATCCATGGGGGGGTTGCCAGCAGTGGGGGGAGTGCTTGTCTATGTGAAACTGGGAACATTCTTGTCTGCTCTGCCCCATTCCATTTACTCCTATTTCCATCATCAGTGCGAGATCTCACTGGGCTCCAATACTGATGGGAAAGTTTCCTTTGAAGCTCCAGAATCTTCCTCCTAAGGCTCTGGGGAGAAGCTGGCAGGTATTCTGGTTTTGTGGCTGCCTTAAAATGCAAGGACCTCGGGGCCGGTGAGGTGGCGCTAGAGGTAAGGTGTCTGCCTTGCAAACGCTAGACAAGGAAGGACCGAGGTTCAATCCCCCGGCATCCCATATGGTCCCCCAAGCCAAGGGCAATTTCTGAGCTCTTAGCCAGGAGTAACCCCTGAGTATCAAATGGGTGTGACCCAAAAAACAAACAAAAAAAAATGCAAGGACCTCAAATCCTCTCCTCTACTACCACAGTTTGGTTGATTCTCAGCTTTTCTTCTTTCTGAGTCCTGTTTTTTTGGGTCATGCCGTTTGGTTCTCAGGGGTCACTTTGAGTGTTAGAGCTGGAGAGACCATGCAGTGCCAGGGATCAAACCTTAATGGGTACAGAGCCTACTGAGCTATCTCTCTGGTCCCCCATTCTAGGCTTGTCACTCAAGGGTCTTTCTGGCAGAATGTCCTAAAAACATGTGAGCAGCTGAAGATGACAAAAGTGAAAGGAAAGGGGAGAATGGACACAAGTGCTTTGGTTTTGTATCTTTACTCACTTGCGTACAAGTTATGCAGACCATTTCTGCATTTAGGGTTCCCTAAACCTGCATTTCCATCTTCCTGCTGCTTGCCAATCTCCAGAGGAGCCCTGATGCCCATCCTTGCATGCAGCCTGGATCATCAGCAAATTGCCCTGTCACTAACAATCTCCCCAAGATCACACAAACAAGTAGGCAGGCAATCACACCATCCAAATTGCCAGCTCAGCCTGAGTGGTACCCATGTCTCCATCCCACAGGGATAACCCTTAATCCCCACTATATAATTTCTCTGGTCATACATAAAAATACATGTTTTTTGGTTTTACTTTGGGGCCATACCAAACAATGTTCAGACCTTATTCCTGACTCTTCACTCAGGAATTACTCATATATATATATATATATAAATCTTTAAGCATCATGATTACAAGCATTCAGCAATTACTCGTAATGGTGCTTGGGGAAGTTTATGAGATGCCTGGTATCAAACACAGGTTGTTTGCATGCAAGGCAAGCTCCCTTTCCACTGTACTATTGCTCTGGCTCCTATTTTCTATGTGAATGTGTCACCTCCTAGCTTGGGCCAGATTCCAAGTATGCAAGTGCCAATTTTAGAGGAACAAGGCCTAGAGAAATTCAGAAAACCTTCCACCCATTTCCAAATTGTTCATTGCCCTTAGTCCTGGCAGGCACCAGGGCTTGGGAGCCAGGCAAATACTTCATTGAATTCTTTAGATCAGTATTTTTGGAAGCAGAAAGTGACCCCAACTGGTCAGGAAGAACCTGGCTTGAGGGCAAACACAGACAGGTCTGGTGGCACTTCTCTCCACTTCTCCCTGGCTCTGTGTGAGTTTAGAAACATCGTTGACCTTGCTCAACCTCAATTCATTGCTTTTAAAATCAAATTGCATGGGCTCAGACCATGTCTGCATGTGGGGGGTCTGGGTCTCCTGAGCACAGAGCCAGGTGGAGGCCCTAAGTACCACCAGGTATGGTCTCCCAGTCCTTTTGAAATCTTGACCAGATTGTCCCTCCTAGAAGTCATTGTGGGAGACCAGAGCAGAATTGTGTGTGTCTTCACCTCTGGATTTTCTTCCTTTCCTTCTTTCTGCCTCTCCAAGGCATTACAAAAGTTGATTTAAATACCTCACCTATGGTGAAGATTTCCCAAATTCTTATTTCTCTTGAGAAAATCAGGAGGGACACCCAGGTGTGAACACTGATCACAATTTGGGTCTTTGTGTGTGTGTGTGTGTGTGTGTGTGTGTGTGTGTTGGGTCACAACCAGAGGCTCTTAAAGGTGTTAATCCTGGCTCTGTACTCAGAAATCATACCTGGCTGGGGGGACCATATAGAATGCCAGGATCAAACTCGCATCCATCCTGGATCAGTTGTGGGCAAGACAAATGCCACTAAACTACTACTATGGCCCATTTTGGGCCAGTTTTTGAGGTGAGTTAAAGATGGAGAGATGGAAAAGAAATGAAGCTTGTTGGGCCAGAGTGATAGCACAGTGGGTAGGACACTTGCTATGCACACAGCATTCCATTATGGTCCCCTCCCCCAGCACCTCCAGGAGTGACTCCTGAGTGTAGAGCCAGGAGTAATGCCTGAGCATCGATGGTGTGGCTCCCAAAGCAAGCAAACAAACGAAACAAAGAAATGAAGCTGTGGAAAGAAAGAAGGCAGGAAACCACCAGTTTGGGATGGTGTAGTTTGTTCTTGAAGAGGAAAATGAGGAATGGGGTGGGAGACTGCAAAGGCAGTAGAAATTTCTTATAGAGTGAATATTACAGGGTCATTTGGCCTTGGGAGTGACTTTGTTTTCAGGGGACTTTTACAGGACCACACCTAAGATGTTCTTGAGTAGTAGGGTGAGATGCTGATTTTGACAAATACAGAATGTTTACTGGATCCCTGAGGATAAAAACAAGAGGTTGCTCCAAAACAGCATAGCAACACATTCTGTAACCTGATCTCACATGATCTTGGAAACAAAACAAAACAAAACAAAATAACAATAACAAAACAAAACCACACCAACCAAACCAAACTAACAAACCCAAAGCATTCCCAAATAGCTGGAGTAATCCACTTGCTCCTGTATCTCCAGAACTGGAGATGGCCACTGACCCTTCACAGGGGGGAGATTTGTGACATTGGCCTGAATATTTGGGAGCAACTAGACAGCTCTATAGGTATACAGGGGTGGATGAATGGCAGCAGATCAGAGCGCTGCCTGATGGGGAGAAATGGGATCAGTACACATGTGTGTTTTATACTGGGCTTGAAGTTCTACTTTTAGGGAGAAGTGGTCTCCAGAAGAACTCAAAAAAAGACCGAGAGTTCAAAGCTTCAGGAGTCCACATGCTTAGGCCAGCACTGAGCCTTTGACTCAAATACCTAGCAACTGAACCCAGACTCTACAGTCATGATAAAATCTGCTCTAAGCTCTAGTATTGATGCAACCTCGGCAAGCAACTGGCATCCTGGGACTGTTTTCTGAACTATAGAATAGAAGTGTTGATACTAGCTTTGGGACATGCCCATGAATAAGATGATTCTCTCAATGCAGAGGAAAAGTGCAGGCAATGAAGGCAATTCCTATACACAGGAAGAACACAGTATTTCATTTGCATTTTTTCTTTCTTCTTCTTTTTTTTTTTACCCAGAGCCTGTTGACAAGTTGGAAGTGAGGGATAATTGAAAGTATTCTGGCTTGATGTAACTAAGAAGTGAAGGGAACGGGCAAGGCTGACTTGATTTAACCCGGCAATATGAGATTAGTTCTTCATTGCCTCTGTGAGGTCTCCCGCATGGCCAACCTTTTAAAGCAATAGATTGGCTGACAGGGTGCTCATTTGGAAGGTTTCACCTGCCATTAATACCCTGGCAGCCTGATGGACCGTTGTTCTGCAACGGTGTACCTTCCCACCCCCAACTGCTCCCTAACACCATAAAGCAACTTTCATTCTTAAATATTGCAGGAAGTTTAACTGTATTTGTATTCTCTTTGGAAGACCAGGTGGAAATGTTCTTCTTGCTTCCTGCCAACTCATGTTGTCAGTTCCAAGGCCAGAGATCTTGACCACAGAGACCCTTCCTGCTTTTCTGAGGATGTTACAATGGAAGATCAATCATGTCTGCCTGAGACCTGGCAGAGAGAGGCATGCACATGATGGCTGGCATTTCTATTGTTCAGGATGTATGTGAAAAGAAAGTAAAGGCAACATAGGAAAGCCTATTCCCAGAAGTAGGGGCAGACTTTAAAACTTCTTTAAGTTGATAACCTTGAAGCTACTGGGTGGGACATCTAGTCGACCCCACTGCACAAAGCAAGGACTGGGGATGGTCCAGGTAGCACCAAGTTTCCATTGGGTGTCCTCCTATCCCTTTTAAAGAGTTCTTCACCAGAAACCAAATAAACAAAACAACAGAAGGAAAACAAACACCATCGACAAAACCCTTTTCACATTAATGTTTTTCAGATTGGAATCAGCATGTGAATCACCTGGGGACCTTGTTAGTCTATAGATTCTAAAGCCTGCTCCCAGGGCAGAGCTTGGCAGCTTGCGTTTCTCACACTCTCCCAGGAGATACCAACACTGTTGTTCCCAGCACATTCTCCCAGCATCTAGGCACTGAGCCAGGATTGGTCAACATGTATTGTACTCTCTGACCTGCTGGCCTAGAATCCTCTCTATGATCCTCTCTATGATTTTCCCTGTGGTCCTCTTTATAATCTGCTCTGTGATATTCTCTATGATCCTCTATTCCTCTTTACAATAGGATAGAGAAATAGTCTAGAAGGTAAGTTCTATGCACTCTTCTCATAAGAGGAATAAGAAGAGCTGTGACATAGAAGCATCAATAAGAAGTCCTCACTAAAGCCCATAGGAAGACAGAGAAATTGATTAGAGAGTTTCTGAACTGGATCTAAGCAATAGTACAGCAAGCAGGTTGCCTGCCTTGCACACAGCTGACTGAGTTAAGAGATGGCATCCCATATGATTCCCTGTGCACCACCAAGTACAATTCCTGGGTATACAGCAAGGAATAACCTCTGAACATCAAGTGTAGCCCCCCCAAACAATAACAACAACAAAAAAACCTTATTGGACTGCAATAAAACCGGGTGTTTCTTAAACTTTTTCCAATTGTGCCTCCTTCTAACCTTGTTTCTTTCTTATGCTCCCCTGTCCTACCAGTTGTACCCCTTATCTCATGAGTTCTTTTATACATTACTTTTACCTAAGGCTAGCTTGGAATATTTTAAAGACCCACCGTGGTCATGGAGCTATTGCTGAGAAATGTTATAGACTTAAGGAGCATTATTAGAAAGTTAAGGACATGGCATAGCTACACAAACGTAAGATTTATGGCAAAGGGGAAAGCATAGTGTTAGAGATGGAAAAACTGTTTTACAGAAGCTTTGTATTCAATATTTTTGCATAGTGAAGTAGAGAATAATGTAAGGTGCTTACTTTCACATTGATCTGAGTTTGTTTCTTAGCATCCCATATGATCTGCTGAGCTACACCTAGAGTGATCCTTCAGCAGAGCCAGGAGTAAGCCCTGAGCACTGCTGGGTACGGCCCAAATCAACAACAACAAAAACAATAATAAAAAGCTGATTCCAGTTGGATCATCGCATCACAGAGACTGGGAACTGATACTCAAAGAAGGCTTTCAGAGATACCATGGAGGTAAGGCATTAGCCTTGCATGCAGAAGGATGGTGGTTCAAATCCCAGCATCCCATATTGTCCCCCTAGCCTGCCAGGAGTGATTTCTGAGTGTAGAGCCAGGAGTAACCACTGAGTGCTGCCAGGGTATGACCCCAAAACAAAACAAAGCAAAACAAAAAAAGAAGGCTTCCAGACTTTTGCTCACTAACATGATTGATTTACATTAATGAAAATGTTCTTCAAACATCAGATGCTGAGGGACTCAAACAACTTTTCCAAACAGGGACACGTAGTACAAGAGGATTTAATACAATTTGGAGGATTTTGACTAACCAAAGTTGAGCTAATTTCTTTTTTTTTTTTATTTCTTTTTTATTTTATTTTATTTTTTGGTTTTTGGGCCACACCCGGCGATGGTCAGGGGTTACTCCTGGCTGTCTGCTCAGAAATAGCTCCTGGCAGGCACGGGGGACCATATGGGATACCGGGATTCGAACCAACCACCTTTGGTCTTGAATTGGCTGCTTGCAAGGCAAACGCCGCTGTGCTATCTCTCCGGGCCCTGAGCTGATTTCTTAATAGCAAGACACCCCAGAGACTTTGCTATGTATGTGCACCTTATAAAACATTTTCAAAAATCAAAGAAGCTACAATTCATAGGACATAACATGACCTTTTGCCAAAACTTCCATGGGATCATAATATCTTGCAATGGTGTAGTTTGGAAGAAAGACTTCGTGAGAACTTGTCTTAAAAAGACAAGACCAAAGGGGGAAAAAAAGACAAGACCAATTACCTGGGTGTACCCAAGTGTCTGCCCCATGCTGAATGGCATCCTAATACGCAGGATCTCAGGAATCCTACCACAAATCACAATATTTCAACTAACGAGCACAGAGTACAGAGCCCATCCCTCAAGTCAAGCATATAGGAGAGGAATCCATTCTAACTGATAACATCCTAGATCAGCAGGATGACAAAGCACTTGTAGAAATCCTGTGACACAACGACTAAGTGTGGAAGAGACACTTAGAGGCACTTAGCTTACTAGATACCAGAAACTGTGGTCAGAACTTTGCCTGCAACCTTCCCTGAGAACTGCTGTTGGGAATTCCAGTTGTACAGAATTGAGAATCTGGAGCTAGAGTCCCCTAAGACCAGAAACTTCCACACAAAGCATGCAACAACCAAACTGTCATGCCAAGCAGAGTCGATCATGTAATTATGCCAGGTAGAGTCTCCTGCTGAGTTCACTTCACGTAGGGCAGAACTAGGTCTGATGGAAGTAGAGCCCTTTAACAAATACATGAGAGAGGCCAGAGTGATAGCGCTTGCCCTCCTCATGGTCAAACTGGATTCAATCCCTTTAACTCCATATTGTCCTCTGAGTCCCACCAGGAGTGACCCCTGAATAAGCCCTGAGCACCACCAGGTTTGGTCTAAAATATAATGACACAAAATAAAGATGAGTGAGAGGGTGATTTATTCAGCTACCACCCAGAACTGCTCATGGGAACCCTGAAAGTGTTCCTTATACAAGTTGCACTTTGCAGACAAATGAGACTTAGAGAGAGTGAGGCTGCACTGCTAGGACATGATGGAGGATGTCCCAAGCAATGTCCACCACTGGTGCCCACCTTCCAAATCACTACTCTTATCTTCCACTCTTTCTGTACAGGGTTCCCCTGTTCCTGGCTAGAGGAGCACGAATACTTTCTTTTCTTTTCATGGTTGTTTTAATCTCTAGCTCTTCCTTTCCCCGCCACCTCTTCTTTTCCTTCCTCCCTTCTTTTCTGTCTTCCCTCAACCAGACAAGGCCACTGGGTGTCAAGATTTACTTGACATCAACTCTGGCCTGGACCCTCACTGACAAGTTTCTTGGCAAGTGTTAGCATGAGGCCAGGCCTGTCATCCTGGGGGATATTCTTTCCAGGCTGAGGCAGTCTCCCCGCTTTCCTCTTACAAAAATCCAAATTCAACCTAGAGCAGGGGGCTCTGACCACTCTGGTACTCATCTCCCCAAATGTATGTCCTTTGCCCTGTGCTCAGGGCTCCTCATGGCCCAGCTTCCTGCTCCTGCTGGCCCCATCAACCTCTGTCTCCCAGCCCTGAGCTGATGGCCTGCCGAGTCCAGGCTGGGGATATTGAAATAGTGAGTTCCTTGGGAGAAAAGGGATGTCACCACTGACACTTTAGACAAGTCGGAATTTGCCACTGAGGACGGACTCTGCCTTTTGGAGGAGGCAGAGGCAGGGTTCCAAAGCTGAGAAAATTAATAGGAGCATGAAACCTTCCTGACTGAAAAAGGAGTTTCTCTGGTTCAGTCCTGAGTCTCAAAAGCCATAACCATGGTTCCTGTCTTGCTCCAGGTTAGCCTATTTTTCAGCATTTGCTGCAAATTTCCCATTTTGGTTTCACATTCATACCAGGCTGCCAAGTAGGAATCACAGGATTCAGAGGTTTGCAGCCGCAGATTGGCTGGTGACTTTGGACAAGTTGTCTTTCCCTCTCTGGGGAAAGACATGGCCCTCATGCCTACAATAAAATAACTGAAACTTCACAGGTGGTCTCTAAAAAGGAACAGCCAAAGCATAACTGTTTGTGCATTACTAAACATTCAGGCGGAAAACCTAGTCTTGGAGTGGTGCTATGGTAGGGACTGCTAGGAAGGGATGGTTAAAGGTAGGAGGCAACTGGTTAGGCTGGATGTGGCTGATCTTCCCAGGACCCCAGATCTCACCAAGCTGAAGGTGAGAGTTCCTGGAGTCTAAACTCTTATTTCAAGGGAGGATTAGGAACAGAGCTCACTTGTATCTATGCTTCCTGCCACAACTCTACAGCTCAACAGCTCATGAACCACCTGTCTTCTGCTTATGCCTAACTAATGGGAAATACTGTCTCCTGCATTGGGGTTTCCTTTGCCATCAGTGCTGTAGGCTATTACTCTCTGAATGAATGTTTCATTCATCTGTAGATGAAATTCATTCATTCTAAGATCTTCTATTGAATCAACTGCCATGGCTTATGATCCTAATACTTCTAACCAAAGATTTCAGTCATCTACAAATTCTTCTTCATCTGGGGCCATAGAAAGAGCTCAAAGGGCTAGTGCAGCTTTGCACACCGGATGCTAGATTCCATCCCAGCATTTCAAGAGCACCTATGTGACTCCTGAGTCCAGAGTCAGAGTAGCCCCTGAACACTGCCAGCTGTGCACTCTCTCACCACAACAAAAAAAGTTAAGTTAAAAAAGGAGTTGAGGTTAGGGTGTGTGCCAGGCATGTGCCTGATCCAGGTTCAATGTTCAGCACAACATGGATCCTCGAGCATTGGTGGGTGCAGCCCTGGAGGCCCCTAAAGCACTTGGCTGGTGGTTACTCCTGGCATTGCTTGGTACTGTGGCCTCTTTGAACCCATGCAATAAACTGAATGAAGACCTGATTGGCTGAGGAGCTCCAGTGGGGACCTGGGTCTTCTGGACATTGCTCAGCAAAGTTAGATCTACTGCACTAGCTTCTTGTACATTTTGCTTAATACCCATTGAAGATTCTTTGCAGACAGAGTGTAGATTAGCTCACTCACCTTGCCAGGCACAGAGCAAAGGCTGGAAGTGGGAATTTTACTGAGCATATAGGAAAATGTCTGCATGGTTTTATAATTGTTCCTTTCCCTCCTGGCGGGGTGAGTGTGTTTCTGTAAAGACAAGTGGTTGTTTGCTGGGGAGCTGTTTGCTCTCAGCTCCTTGCAGCAATGGTGGGGTTGGGACTTCAGTGAGCAGCGAGGCAGCTCTATGAAGCTGTAAATCTTTGCCCTACCCTGTTGTGGCTCTGGAGGCATTTTTCTCTGTCCTTGGGAACAGACTGGGAACTTGCTATTGTTGCTTTTTGTGCCATAACCGAGCCATGATTCCCACCCACCAGACAGTTGGCATCCCTCAGCTTGTGACCATGGTGTGATGGGACAGTGATGACCTTGAAGAGGTTGCAGGAAGGAGTCTGCTATAAGGGATGCACCAGGCATCCTGCTCAGGGAGGGACACCTTGCAAATTTTCTTTGCCTTCACATTTGGCACTAGCATCCTGGCCCTTCTCCAATCCCCCAGAGCTCTTGGCTGAGAAGATGGAAAGTCAGAGAGAAGAAGAGCACAGGCCTCGGGCAGCTGCTTGAGCTGCCGTCACTGTGGAGGATGCCCAGCTATTTAAAGTCCAACTGCTCTACTTTCCCGGGTGTGCCTGCCGGCATTGCGGCGCTTAAGCAATTCCATGCAGAAATGCACCCACATGCCAGATTCCTGGTGTGGGGAGCAGATGCCAAGGCCACTGTGTTTTTCCAGGGAATTGCAGAATGCATGCTTCTTGAGGCTCATGAAGCTATGTACTATGAATACTCATAATCTGCCCTGCTCTGACCCTAGGCTTGGAGACTTGAAGTCTGCGGGTGGGAGAGCAAAGCCATCTCCCAGTACTATGTCTCCTCTCTGGCCTGTCCTTTCTGTGTCCATGTCAAGGATAAGCGGCTCTGAGCACTCACAGCATTCAAGCCATATTTCTCTGTGTCAGCAGGGCACAAGCAATGTCCTGGCAGTGCCCTCATTAGGCCTTGGTCTTAATACCAATGGGTGAGACCTGTTCTGGGACCTCAGGCATCTTGGCTATGCTTCTGGGATGTATATGTGTGCTCACTAATGTCTGTTGCACATGTTTCAGACACATGTGTGTCCTTTGAAGCTGGACCTTTCCTTGTGGAAGGGCTCTCCTGAGGCACTGGGCCTCAGTTCACCAGATGTTAGCAGCAGTGTCTCCCTTCCTTTTCCTGGAAGTTTCACGTAAACTCTCTCAATATCCTTAGGGAGGGAAGCTTTCCAGACAGCAGAGAATTGTGGAAGAAAGAAAGAGGCCATACTTCCCTAGTCACCTCTATTCACACCTCTGTTTACCCCCTATTCATCCCTTTCATCATGAATTTTCCATACCTTCTATCTATCCTCTATTCAACGCTTCTATTTATGAACTCTCAATATCTTCTATTCATCCTCTAATAAACCCATCTATTCACTTCCTCTATCCCTCTGTATATATCTTCTATTCACACCTCTGGGTTACACTCTAATTGCACCATTATTCATACTTTGGCCACTAAAACCAAAAGGGCACTGGTACACATCTTAGGGTTTCTCTGAAACCAAAATCCATGACTACAACAGCATGATGAGAAGGTTTCCCTCTTTGCTACCAGAGAACCGATGTTTTGGAACTTTCATTTCCTAACATAAGATTACACTGATTTAAATAGCTTTTTCTTTTTGCCACAGATGATGCATTTAATCACAATTTGATGAGCAATCTTTGATTTGTTATTTTGTGAGGTGAGAAAATCTATTCCTCAAGAGATAATAACTGCTTAAACTACTAGATACTTACTGAGAAAACATAGGTTATGTGTTGGGTAAACGCATGAATTTTATTTTGGGCAATTCTCTTGATTTCTCCTGGCTCTGTAGTCAGGGATGATTCCTAGTAGTGCTCTAGGGATAATAATAGTGCTGGAGATAGAACTGGAATAGTAGCATGCAAGGAAACTGTGCTCAGGGTTCACTCCTGAGGGTGCTCAAGAGGCCCATATATCTTTTGGGCCAGGGATCAGATCATGAAAGACATGCAAGGCAAACTCCCAATCCCTGTACTATCTTTCTGGCCCATACAAATTAGTGAAACTTATTTAATTTTTTTTTGCCATACTTGGTGATGCTCAGGGGTTACTCTTAGCTCTGTGCTCAGAAATCACTCATTGCCATGCTTAGGGGATCATATGGGATGCTGGGGATCGAACCCTGGTTGCTCACATGCAAAGCAAGTGCCCTACCTGCTATGCAGTGCCTGGGGAGGCAGGCCCCCAGCCATCCCCCTCTTTCTCCCCTGGACCCCAGGCCTTCCCTGGGTGCCGGTCCAGGTGGACTCTATAGGGGTCATCAGGCTTTCCCAATACCTCTCCCTACACTAATGGGAATGCGTTTTGGGAGGAAGGCAGGCTGTTGCAGCACTGGTTTATGTTGGGACAGTCACTGGAAATTTTTTTCCTTGGTCTCCATTTCCAAAACCATGTGGGGGATAGTGCCCCCATGTGTACAATATATATTGATAGTATTATATGCATATACTTTATATATGCATAATATCCATCTTGTATTGTGACCCTGATACTGCCCTACAAAGCTCATTTCTAATCGTTTACTGCCTCAGTCCCAACCATTATTTTCCCCCCTTTACCCATGTAAGTGCAGCTCATGACATGAAGCTCACCACATAGAGTGATGAGTGCAGTTAGAGCAACAACTACACTGAAAACTATCATAACAATGTGAATGGATGAGGGAAATAGAAAGCCTGTCTCGAGTACAGGTGTGGGTGGGGTGGGGAGGAGGGAGATCTGGGAAATTGGTGTTGGTAATCTTGCACTGGTGAAGAGGGGTGTTCTTTATATGACTAATCATACAACTACGATCATATTTGTAATCATGGTGTTTAAATAAAGATAAAAAACAAAACAAAACAAAACAAACAAACAAACAAAAAAACGCAAGTGCCCTACCTGCTATGCTTTCTCCCTGGTTCCCAAACTCATGAAATTCAAACACCCTTTGTTTCTGTTCATTAATTCCATTGAAAGATCAACCACTGTGGTGAAGGGGCTCAATGGGAAAGATTTCTCTTTGAGGTGATTTTTCCAGAAGCCCGTAACACTCAGTCTTTACTTGTTTGAATTTCCTTCAGAATTCTTCCCCATTGTGCTTGCACTGAAGATGCTTCCGAAGGAAGGAGGCAGTGGCTTTGAGATGGGAAAATAGTAAATCCCATTTGGAATCTGATCTCTTATCTGACCTCATTTCCTTCTCTTGGACCTGGAAAATTTATGAGCAAAGATAGCATGCACTTTTTCCCCATTTATTTCTATATTTTTATTTATTTATGTTCTTGGGGCATTTCTGGTGATGCTTAGGGCTTATTTCTGGCTCTACACTCAGGAATTACTCCTGTTGGCAATCACAGGACTATATGGGATGCCAGGGATCAAACCCTGGTCAGCTCCATAGAAGGCAAGCATCCTACCCATTATAATAGCACTCTATCTTGTTTCTATTTTTAAATTTTATTTTAAGCATCATGATTTACAATACTGTTAATGCATAACACAACCAATCATCATAATCTCCTCCAAAGTGTTCCCTATTCTGGGTTTTGGTTGTCACTGGACATTTGTAAATTTCTCTACTATGAGTCTAAACGCACATATGAGAGAGATAATTCTGTGCATTTATGGCATGAAGAAAACACAACCTGGAAGGATCCAAGCAAAATGTGCAGACCAGTGCCAGAAAAATAGTATAGGAGGTATGGTGCTTGCCTGGCATGTGGCCGACCCTGTGTGGATACCTGAATACAGAGCCTGGTCCATGAGCACAGAGCCAGGAGTAGCTGGTGTAGTTCAAGGTGTAGTCTAAATGCTATGAAAACAACCAAAATGCATAGCATAGAGCAATCTCAGCCCCAGGTCTGTGCAGATTCTGGTGCTAAAGTTGTGAACATAGGGATAACTGCTGATTCAGGCCCTTGGACAAACTTAGACCCATAAATGAACCCACCAAGTCATAGTATCATGGCTTATGACTTGGTGGGTTCACTAATGAGTCTAGGTATGCCATCACCCACTAATTTATATGGGAAAAATGTCAAGCATTAGTCAGCCAAAAGCCACCTATTCTGTCATAAGGACTCAGAGCCACATAACTGCAGAAAGAGGAGAAAATGCACAAAATGGTGAATTCAGAAATTCAGAATAAGAAGTCTCTCAATATATGCAGGAATGAGTCTTTTCATTGGGGCCAACATTCAGCAGTGAGTGGTAGAGTTGAGAGAGGAGAAGAGAGGGGGAAGAGAGAATGAATCTGAACTTAATTGGAAGATGTAGAAAAATTTCTACTTCCTGTTGTCCTAAGTGCCCCTCACTCTACCCTCCCGGACTTCAGTTCAAGCTACTCCTGCTTCTTCCAGGGAAGAGAGACCCAGAACCTGGCCAGCTGGCAGAGACCCTAAGGCCCCACTTTTCTTGTAAATGTTTGATAGATTGCTTCCCTCTTGGGAGCTAAGCAGGACTCTGTTCTCGGCTCCAGTTACATTTGCCACAAGGTCTTTGGCCTACAAAGGGAATCCTCATCCAACTCAATTAATAGGGCCATGAAGCACTTTTAAGCTGTGTGCCACCCAAACAATCCATCAATGCAATGTGTATGCATTAATCAAGGTGCCTACAACGGCTTCTACAATGCTCCACTCTCACTGGACCAAGAGACAGGACCATTTGGACTTGAGAAATCCATAGCTCTTCCAGAACCCCTGAGGTCTCAAGCTTGGCTCTACTAAAATGCACAGGCCAGGTGAGTTATTAATTAACAATGGAGATAAATGCCGGAAGAGCATCTTTTGGACCATGTCAAACCAATTTGAATGAAGATTGGCTAGGGAGGGAGGAGGAGACTGGTAGGCGAGGGTGGGTTCCCTCTTTTCCAAGTGCTTTGGAGAAACTCCAGGGTAACTCTCTCCTCATTTAGACCTGGCTGGAGTGCTTGCTGCTGAGGCCAGCTCAGGCATCTCTTAACCAGAGGCAGCTTCCACTGGAGCAAAGCAAAAAACACAACCTTGCATGTGGCAAGCTGGAGGATTGCTGTTCTGAAGAGCAGCCTCCTGGAGCACTACTTCATTTAGGGAGGAAACTGGAGTCACTGGGGGCCAGAGGTGAGGGTGGGCTTTCAGTGCCTTAGGAGTTACTGATCTCATAAACTTGTGGCCCAGACTCATCTTCTGGAGCCAAGCTGAAGACTTGGGGCGAAAAATGGCTGTAGCAATTTCTCTCTGTACCAGATCTTTCTATGTACCAGATCACAGCTATCTGCCAAAACATAACAACATATTTCGTTCATCTTCCCTCTTCACCTGGAGGTAAGTGAGTTGTGAACAGATGCTTGTTAGACCGACCTGCTTCTGGTACCTAATGTTCCAGGAATGCATGTCCGTGAAACCCTGAGTGAATAGCTCACAGTCGCACTCTCAGAGTCACAAGCTTTTCTTATGCAGAAGCAAAGGACAGACACTTTTCTGGTGAAGAACAGAGGGAAGCTTTATTTCTACAAAAAGTCCATTTATTTCTACAATAGGGTGCGCTTAACATTTTGTTTTGTTTTGACTGGGGGCCACAATTGTTGATGCTATGGTGTTATCCTTAGCTCTGCATCCAGGGATCACTCCTGGTGGGACATGGGACCATACTGGATGCTGTAGATTAAACCTGAGTCACCTGTGAGGAAGGCAAGCACCCTCTCACTGTACTCCTGGCTCCAAGCACCCATTTCTCATTGAAAGAAAACTTCCTTCTCTTCATTTTATTTCTGAAGAGTTCTGGGAATTCTTGGGGTAGGATATTGGGGTAGAGACCTGATGATCTTGATGATTCAAAAAAAACATCCCTTAAGCAAGTTTTTCCTCAAAATAGCAGTCTATGAACCCTTAACCTTAAAATTCTGTAGGGTGAAAAATTCAGGTGACTGATTCCCATAAATGAGCAATATGACCAATTCAGAATCTCAAGGGAGTCGCAGCCCAGCACTTGCACTTAAAAATTAATTTTTCTTACAATTATGATTCTTAATATTTTGGGCCTGGGATACACCCAGTCGTGCTCAGGGTTTACTCTTGGTGCTGGCTCAGGGAGTCAAATACAACTCTGAACAAGGCAAGCACTACAAACCTTGTACTTGGGTCCATTATTATCATACTTATATTATTATTATTATTATTATTATTATTATTTTATGCTGGGGAGAGAACTCAGGGCCTCATACATACAAGGCAAGTGCCTACCACTGAGCTATCTTTCTTGCCCCCAAACCTAAATTTTGAACACACTCTCTATGGTTACAGAGCACTGTTTGATGTGCTGGTGCCTGGGATCCCAGTGGGTATGTCTAGGCAGGGTTTCACCTCTTCAAGCTCCACCTTAGCCAATCCCAGACAGCATACCCAGCATGACTGGCACTGCATTTCTCTCAACATCATGCCCTCTCATCGGGGAAGCCTCCTTATGCCCATTTCACTGAAGGGGAAACTGAGGTTTGGAGGAAAAAGGGGATGTCCCTGGCTTGTATGGGATTTCCTACATCTCTGCCACTTGGATGTGACAGGGCTGTTTGCTCAGACACCAGGGGTCAGGTGGGGGAGATGGAAAGACTGGGACTGAGGAAATGCCAGAGCATAGGAAGAAGGGTTGAGATGTGGCAGACACAAGGGCGGCTCTGGACAAAACACTTTCCTGCAAGGTGGGCTGCAAAGGATGGGCTCTGGGCTGGGTGCCTGCTTCTCAGTGGCAAAGGGGCCGTGAGAGGCAGTTGAAACTGTGTTTTCGGGGCCAGACAGTCTAACAGCGTTGTGCTGCCACGACGCCCCCACTTTTGAGAGGAAATCTACACCCTTTCTCTTACCCCCTGGCTGTGATGAGCCGAATCTCACACCTCCGTCTGGGTGGTGATAATTAAATATTATCTGCCTGTCATTCCATGCACATGTTGTGTGTGTTCCCAGCCTTTAATGAGCTGGTATTTGTCTACTGTAAGCAAAAATATGTCTTTGAGTCGTGCATTTTTCAAATTGGGGTGAGCAGTTCAAGTGAAGATCTCTCACTCTTAAAAAGACAGTCTGTTCGCCCGCAGAATGGGGGGAACCTGTCAACACATCTTTTCTGGGGGAGGTGGCAGTAAAAGCCTGTACCCTTCAGAGTCCATGACCTTTGCTTGTAAGGGGACAAAAGGGGGGTACCATAGCCAAAAGGGTGGTAGAATTTCAAAGCCACAAATATGAACATTAAGCATTTATTGTAAGCTGGCCCTGGTCTGGCTTTTCCTCATGACATTCTAGAAGATAGATTATCCCACCCTTGGCAATTTGCAATTTTCCTTGTGATTCTTCCAAGACAAGTTCTGTAGATTACATGACATGCAGAGTAGAGAAATCTGCTCACTTGTTTCCAACCTTCCTGAGAACTCTAAGGGGCAAGAAAACTTGCATCCATCTGTAGCACATCTTCATGGCCTTGAAGTCCAAGGTTTTGTACCTTCAACCAGAATTATAGAACCAGCAACTCATGGGACCAGCCAGCTGTATCCTTCTAGATAGTTCTGCTTTGAGTGTGGGCATTTGGAAGGTACCAGAGCCTAATTCTCTTACAGAATAAAACAGATTAAAAATACTTTAAGGGTCCAAAGAGAAGGTAGAATAGATAGGGCATTTGCCTTGCACACAGCTGACCCAGATTCAAATGCCCAGATCCTAGAGTGTCACTTGAGCCCCATCAGGAGTGATCCCTGAGGGAAGAGCCCTAAGCACTGCCAAGTGTGACTTTTGGGGGTGGGTTATTCTTGGCTCTGAACTCAGAAATTATTGCTGACAGGCTCAAGGGGAACCATATGGGATGCGAGGGATTGAACCCAGGTTGGCTGTTGCAAGGCAAACATCCTACCCATTGTGGTATGGCTCTGGCCCCAAACCAAAAGCTTTAAGGACTTTGCATATCATCATTTTAGTGTATCAGTATATCGGTTTCAGTTAAAAAACAACAACAACAGTGCTTTAAACAGAGTATTTTTTTTTAAACAGAACATTCCTAGATGGAAGAATGATTGGTTTCCTGAAATCTACTTGGCCAGAGAGCTCTATTATCTTCCCCATGGATGAGGTTTATTACTCATGTACTCACTGCACCTGCTCCCTAGGCGGGCTGCTGATGGACCCCTCTGTCTGGTCCAGATCTGGAGACCTACAGAGTCCCAACACTCAGCAGGATGCCATGGCCACCACTCCCCCCCCCCATTCCCCGCCACAATGATCTAATTAGTATGCTGTGGATGAGGAGCAACTTTAATATTTGTCAATAAACAGCAAAGTGCTTAGCACACCTCCTTGGGAAGTCATTAACCAAAGAAAGGAACTCCGCGCTGAGGAATCTCCTCTGCAAAAAGCACATGGTTCATTGTGTAATGCTTACGCCAAGTGAGAGAAAACCAGCGTCTGCCTTTCTCTCACCTGACATAAGCAACTCGAAATTAACTGGGAGTTTCTTTTTATAAACACCACTCCACAAAGCCTTTTCTTCTGGGTGGTTAATTGCTTCCTTGGGAGGTTTGCTTTAATAGTTCCCATAACAAGGCCATTATTGTCTTTAGCATAATCACTGCCTCATTTGCTTTTGTGTCCTGCCTCTCTCCAAGGAGGCTTTGGCTTTCCCTGACAGGAAGAACACTGACAGGAGGGTGTCCTTGGGCAGTGCCCAGGTTCAGGATGAGGTTTCTGCCTGGTGGGGGCAGCAGGGGAGAGAGTAGGGGTATGCTGGCACCCAAGACTGGCCCCTTACCCTTTTCTGGGGAGCTTTCTAGTCATTTACTGAGATCTGGGGGACTGATTCTCTGCCAAAGGAAAGGGAGGGAGATCACAGTTTCTTTCTGAAAACCAAAGAATCTGATTCAGTTGCAGTGCTTAAACTGGGCAAAATCACCAGGGTCCAGATGCCAAAACAGTGAGGCTTCCCAGATGAGTACAATTTTGACTCTCTCTCTCTCTCTGTCTCTCTCTGCCCACCTTCTCTCTCTCCTTCTCTCTCTCTTTCTCTCTCACTCACACACACATACACACACTTTGTGTAGTTACTCCTCACTTAGTTAAAAAATAAAGTGACTTCTATTTTAACTCTGCTTCCAGAAAGTAAATGAACAAATGGGCACTCTGTCGATGACTTCTCGTCTGTAGACTTTCTGGGCTTCCATGAACTCAGATTAATACATGTGTACTCATTATTTACCAAAATGACTAATGGCAGAAATGGCATAATGTCTATAAAGAGTATGAAGGAACATCCTAAAATGTAATTAGGGAGTAGACCCTAATGCTGACAGTGTTAACATTTTGTGGGCATGGCTATTAGGAAGTCAGGCAGCCAATCCTGCTGAACCCTCGAAATCTCAGCAATCCATCTGGTCATAACAACCCAGGGAAATTTAGCTTAGATATTTAGGGTAGGAGCTGGGAAACTTCTTTTTTGGGGGGGATGGGAGAGTGCCCAGAAGGCTCCCTAGAGGTTAGGGATTCAGTGCAGGGTTAGCCCTGTGGTGCTCAAGGGGACACACGCCTAGCCATGTGCCAGGAACTAAGACAAAGTAAACTACTTATAAGGCCAAGACCTTTGGCTTGGTCCTATGTCTCACCTCCGGTCCATCTGTTTAGAATGTATATATATATTTTTTGTCACACCAAATGGTACTCTATACTCAGAGATTACTCCTGGCATGCTTGGGGGATGCTGGGATCAGACCAAGGTTGATGACACACAAATCATGCACTCTGCCTGCTGTCCTACCACTGTCCTTAGAGAGTTAGAGTGGACATATAAAGCTCTGGTGCTTCTGCAATCTCTTTCCAGCTGCTTAACCATACTAAGAGCAGCTGTGCATACTCTACAAAACCCACAGGCATGAGGCATCAGAGAGAGGCAGAGAATCCCAATTCTATGCCCTTCCCACATGTCAGAGGGATAGGATAGTTCTCTAGATTTTTCTCTATAGGTAAAGGCCTCTTTGAGTTGGCTGGAGGGAATAGTTCAGATAAGAATGGGCGGGGGTGGGGCAGATTTGGCTTAGAGTGCTTGCATGCCAGCCACTTAGGAAAAGTCTTAAGTTTACTGATGTATGTGTAGAAAATTGCATCATCTTTATAATATCACATTGGTGTGAATTAAGCCTTTCTTAAGGGCTTAAGTTGGTTTTGTGCTCAGAAGTGACCCCTGACAGTGCTTGGGGGAATCATATGTGTTGCATGGGATCAAACCAGGGTGAAATATATCACAAGTCAAGTGATAGCACAGTGGGAGGGCACTTGCCTTGCACATGGCCAACCCATGTTCGATCTCCAGCACCCCAATAGGTCTCCCGAGCCAGCCAAGTGCAATGAGGACAGAGTGCAGAGTAAGGAGTAACCCTTGAGAATGACCTATGTGACCCCTAAAATGAAAAAAAAATAAAACTTCCACAAACAAAGTATCTTCTCCCCTGTACCATCTTGGTAGTCTCTAGAAAGTGGCCTCTCTAATGGCTGTTTTGTTGATGAGATTTCAGGCAAGTGGAGGATAGAGACTGTCATCCTCATCCTCATCAGAGATTCTGCTGTTGATCCTCAGCCCCAGAAGCCTGGCAGGCAAAAATCATCCAAAAGTACATCCAGCACCAGATTTTCTGAGACACATTTCTGAGACTCAGAGGCCAAAGAAGAGTACAGGAGGGTGCTTGCCTTGTAAGCTGCCAACCCAAGCTCAATCCTCAGCAGTCCATATGGCCTACCCAGCACAACAAGAGTAATTCTGGAGTGCAGAGCTAGGAGTAAGCCCTGAGTGCCACCATATGTGGCCCCCCCAACCAAGAATAAACAAATGAACAAACTAACAAAAACCAAAACCATTTCTGAAACGCAACAACCAACCCCAGACCTGCAGTGCTCCCAACGGAACCCCCAACTACACTGCCCAGAAGTGCACAAAAGACATGCATGGAGAAGCACCTGGCACACGTGTGTGTGTGCTCGCGCGGGCCTAGGATGAGATGCCGCATTGCTCACCTCCCTCATTATCCTTGTTGTCAGCGCAGGAGGTTTCCATGGCGACGTTGCATCCAGGCCCCCTCCAGCCGGTCTGGCAGACACACTGCCAGCTGCTCGGACCCAGCGTGCATCTCCCGTTGCCGCTGCACAGATCGGGACAGCCATCTGCTTGGAGAAACGGAGAAGATGAGAAGGGGGGATGTGAGGCCATGGCGCGGGGCTGGGGACAGTGGGGCAACAGCCATGCAGGGGGCCGGCCTTGGAGAAGGAGCAGGACGGAGAAAGACGCCGCATGCAGGAGCAAGACAGAGTGGGAAGGGGCATACCAGATGCAGGGGAGCCCCGGTGACACTGACCTGTGTGGAAGGGTTTGAGACCACTTTCCCAAAGTGGGCGATAGTCCAGAAAACTAAAGCA
Organism: Suncus etruscus; assembly: GCF_024139225.1. Classification (NCBI taxonomy): domain Eukaryota; kingdom Metazoa; phylum Chordata; class Mammalia; order Eulipotyphla; family Soricidae; genus Suncus; species Suncus etruscus. The sequence goes on from NC_064853.1 coordinate 123,143,947, forward strand.
GCTTCTTTCTAGTTCATAAGGCCCAGCAGGATGACCCTGCCAGTAGGGGGTGGGTGTGAGGGGTCACCTCCAAATCCAAGCCTTCCTGTCCCTTTTGTGGGGGGGGCATCTTCTACCAGAGAGAAAAATTCCCTAGCACCTTGGACACTAAAAGCGCCCCCATGCTGAAGGTGGCCATTGCCGGCCATTGCCTGGTCTTGGGGGGGGGGCAATTGCTGGAAGATTCTGCTGGGTTATTCTGCTATTGTATTGTGGTCCAGCAGTGCCTTCTTACCCAGTCTTGCTTTTCTATGGTTTCCACAGCTCAAGATCTGAAAATATCACCCATGATAGCTTGGAGAGGCGCCACTTTCACTGCTGTTCTGTGTGCTTCGTCTGAGGGCTGTACTTGGCAATGCTTAGGGGCTATTACTACCTCTTTGCTCAGGGGATCACTCTCAGTGGTGCTGGGCAATCCATGCTGGGTACCAGAGATAGAACCCAGGCATCCTGTATGCAAAGCATAAGCCCTCTGCGTTTTCTACCTGGCGCCTGGCTTAGCTCTGGTTACTGTAGATAGTTCTATGCCCTGGTTATCACTACTTATCTCTTAACAGCCTAACTCATGAGTGAGACTTTTTCAGATGGGGAGCAGTGTAATCAAGGGCTTGGACTTCTCATGAACTTGATCATTGTCTGAGTACTGGATCATGTGTCTCCCATTCTCCCAGATAAAGATGGACTCAACCACACTTATTTTGAAGAGCCTCAAGGCATTGGTTACATTGGCTCAACAAAAAGTCAGGATGGGAGGTTATGGAAGGTGCCAGGAGAGGAAGCAGAGTATGACAGGAAGTGATGGGGCAGGGGTCCAGGCTGACATGGTTCCTGTTCTGGGGTTTCTGTTTGTTGAGGGGTATGTGAAATTTTCCAGCAACTTGGATCACTGTCGGGTTGCAGTGCTGACTTGAACTTGGGAAGAGGGTTCTGGGAGGAGGGTAGAGGGAACTAAAGGGAGTAGAGATCCCCTATTCCCCACTATGAACTCTCCGGCATCATCACCTTCCCAACAAGAGAAGCTCAGATTTGGTAGCTGATAGCCACATGCACAAAACCTACTGTCAGGCCACGATTCCTAGAGGTTTCTTTTGGATATTTTATTTTATTATTTTAGTTTATTTTATTGCTATACCCAGGGCTCAGGGCTTACTCTTGGCTCTATGCTCAGGAATTACTCCTAGCAGGCTCAGAGGACCCTTTGGGTACCAGGGATCAAACCTGGATCTGCTGTGTGCAAGGAAAGCATACACATCTGCTGTATTACAGCTTCAGCCCTTCAAGGGCAGAGTAAGATGGGAAAATACCCTAAAATCCATAGTCTCCCATAAATTCACCTTCTATGGCACAAGGTGCCATTGGCCACTTGGCATTTTCACTGGTGATGCAAACTCCAGATTTCTTTCCTTCATTTTTTTTTTTAAAATATATCCCCTGATGGTATCCCCAACCCAGATATCCCCAAAGCAACTGCTTTAAGTCTCTGTCTCTCTAATTCTAGCTCGGCCTGTGCATTTCTGGTTGCCTCTATTTTTAAACCACAAGAAGAGTAGGGGTGTGGGGAGATGAGCTTTGTCAGGAATGTATAAGTTTGGAAACTCTGGGCCTGAATTTTTCTGGATAGAGGAAATGCCTGCCCCATGGCTGTGATGGAGATGGTGGATGATGTCCATCAGGTCCCATGGCTCTCTCCTCCGAGCCTAGAGGAGAGACCAATACATCTGGTGTGCGTAGCTGGAAGTGTGTTTACATGGGTGTTGGTCAGTGTGTGTTTCTCTGTATGTATTTGTGTCAATATGTGTGTCTATATCTGTCAACATATAAATCTATGTGCATTTGTGTCAATGTATGTCTGTATCAATGTGTGTCTTGTATCAATGTATCTGTGTATGTTCATGCATGTATCTGGGTGTGTCTGTATTTGCCTATGATTGTTTCTGTATCTGTGTGTGTGCTGGAGTCTGTATATCTGTGTTTCTCTGTGTGTGCTGCTTTCTCTGTGTATCTGTATCTATATCATATATGTTTGCATGTCTCTGAATCTGTGTGTGTCTGCATGTGTTTCTGTATGTGTTTGTGTATGTTTATATATCTGTGTCTTTGTATTTTCTGACTTTGTGTGTATACGTTTTTGCATTTGTGTATATGTTTCTATATCTGTGTATATCTCTGTATGTGTCTTTCTGTGTCTATTTCTGCATATGTTCCAGTGTCTATTGATGTTGATGTTTTGTGTCTGTGTGTGTCTGAGTACATTTCTGTATTTGTGTGTCTGTGTGTACCTATTTCTCTGCACATTGCTGTGTCTGTGCATTTTTCTGTATCGTGTGTGATGTATCTGAGTGTGGGAAGCATTTAAAGAATTCCTAGGAAATAAGCTGAGCAGGATCTCAGATGACCTTCCTTAAGAGCATCTGTCCTCCATGCGTCCCACTCGTCTTGCAACCAAGAAAGAACCAGTGTAGGCAAAGCTCAGAGAGATCTGATGGTTTCCACCCACATCTGCCCACATGCTACCCAGTCATGTCCTATTCCCCCCCCCCCCCCCCCCCCCCGGCTAGATGATTGGGCACAGAATGAGAGTGAGTATGTTGGATGGTAGGGATTTTGCCCTTCACAAAAAGATTAGCAACATTTCTGGGTGAGGGAGGGAAAGAGAGAGAGAGAGAGAGAGAGAGAGAGAGAGAGAGAGAGAGAGAGAGAGAGAGAGAGAGAGAGAGAGAGTTCAGAATAGCCCAACAGTCCATACAGAATTTCTAGAATGAAAGCTTCTTCCAGCACTGGCCACTTCCAGCTGTACATTTCCCCCCAGTAGAGTATTGGGGAGCAGATCACAGAGCAATATACTAAAGGACTCCCTCCACTGCTTCCACCCCAGACCCCCATACACAATGAGCCCAGCCTGGGGCTGATCTATGCTCTTGGCTATTCTGCTTCTGGGAGGTTTGGGGGAGATTCACAAACAAGCCTTACCAAGTCTCAATAGAAGCCTCATCACATAGGAAAGCCATATGGGCTCTGTCACATTTAAATGTGAAGAGAACACTGGCATGATGCTCCAGACGCTACTGGACAATACCAGGACTATCTGCCCTGTCCCCCATCTCCGTCTTTGTCCACTCCCAACCCTGCCCACGACCCCCAACTCACTGCAGTGTACTAAACAGACCCCAGGAACGGGATTTCTCTGCTTCCTCCCAGGAAGATGAAAACAAGACCGTGGGGAAGCTGGCAAGTCTCTAAGAAGTTTAAGGCAGCTGGGAATTAATGGACAGGACTTTGCTTTTAGCTTGAAGAGGAAGAAAGCAGCATGGTGAGTGCGTGGTGTTGCTAGGCAACCCTATGCCATCTCCCCACCTCTCCCAGCCCTCCTGCTCCCCACCAACTTGGGGGCCCTGAGAGAGGAGGAGGTGACCATTGTGCTTGGCAAATGCAAAACCAATCTCTGCTAAAAGAAAACCAAACCTTAGGAAATGATTCATTTAGGGGGTAAGTGGGTATCAGGTGGGGCAGGTTCAGTTCTTCTCAGAGGAGTATCTTTTAACTCAGAGGTCCCCCACCCCCATCACTCACCATCATCCTGAAAAGCTATCTTCTCAAATACATGCTGAGCAATTGGTGCTATTTAAACCACATCCACATGTGAGCCCTTGTGGTACATGCTGGTGTCCATGTGTGTGTGCTATAAACAGAAAGCAACCCCTAAATGCAGCAGAGGTTACCACTACAGTGCCAGCACACCCTAGAGGCGGTATCCGTCCCTTTAGGAAATGCAGCTTTAGCTGGAGTTGGCTTTGCTGGAGGGGCTTATTCTGGAGACAATTAGAGCCATCTACAGTCTCAGAGCCCAGAGTTCCAGAGCCCTTGAGCACAACACACACACACACACACACACACACACACACACACACACACACCACATACACACAGTGACTCCCAGATCCCTCATCATTGATTCTGAACTAAGCTGTCCAGGCCGGCATCTTTCTCCCTCTGCAGACACTTGGGCAATGGTTGGAGACATATTTGATGATGCCAATGTCTGGAGGATGAACCCAGCATCTAGTGGATAGAAATAGAGGAAGGGGGACTCCTGCCTGACATGAGATGGACAGATCACCACACAATAGAAAAGGTCAACATCCAAAATTGGGAGTGAGCTGGTTGAGAAATGTGTCCCAGATTTTGGACTCCAGATTGGGCTCCTCTTAGATCCAAAAGTGCCGTCTCCTGGAGCCAGACTGGAGGTGCTTGAGAGGATGGAAAGTGGTGTGTGTGTGTGTGTGTGTGTGTGTGTGTATTGTTGTTGTTGTTTCCACAGAGCCCTTTATCTATATTCTCTTCCAAGAGCCATTAGAACTTCTCTTCTAGAAGTTCATTCTCAAAGATGAAAAGTCCTCTTCCCAGAGATAACATTCAATATTCTAGAGATAACATCTGTGTATTCTTGGATTTGTCCAAGTTATGAGTTATGGATGCAGATTTGGCATTGATTACAAAACAAAGCAACAATGAAAATCCTCCCCAACTTACATCCCATCAGCTTTCCCTGTGTTCCTTTTGTTTTTTATTTTTTGGTTTTTGGGCCACACCCAGTAATGCTCAGGGCTTACTCCTGGCTATGTGGTCAGAAGTCGCTCCTGCCTTGGGCGACCATATGGGACGCTGGGGGATCGAACCACGGTCTGTCCTAAGCTAGCACTGGCAAGGCAGACACCTTACCTCTAGCGCCACTGCGCTGGCCCCATTCCTAAAGTTTTCGGACTCATTCTGCTCCAGGACTGAACTCTGACGCCACTCCAACATCTCTTGTTTCAGTGAGTGACCTTCAGAGGTATCTGCAGGCTTCTTCCTAGTCTCAGCCCTCCTCATTCTGACCCCAGCCTAAACTTTCTCTCATCTCTCCTTTTGAGTCAGCAATAGCCACGTGTTGCTGAAATTTCCTGTGCCATGGAAGAAAGTCTGTCCTTTTTCTGGCAAAATCTCCAGCATCTGCCCTCTTGTCCCACCCCACTATTGCTGCTATGTCCCCTTAGCTGTCCTCCTCCTGTCCTAGTGGCCCTGCAGCACACAATCCTCCTCTTTAGTTTCTTGCTGTGCTGGGATGTTGTGACACTCATCTCAGTGTCCCAAAGCTTTGACCCTGTTGAAGAGATTGAGAACTGCTTCCTGTCATACTAAGTCCTTCTCAGTCTTAAGTGAGTCTTGGTTGGACCAGGGTTTTACTGCTTTTCCTTCTCCTTTCTGCAATGGCCTCACTTCAATCAGCCTTTGAATTTCCCCCCAAAGTCATCTCCAAAAACTGTGGTACTAACACAGTCTGTTTATCTATCTACCTATTTATCTACTACTTACTTATCTGTCTACCTAGGCACATTCTGTGGTGCTCAAAATGACTCCTGGCAGGGGCCGGCACAATAGCGCAGTGGTAGAGCATTTGCCTTGCATGCAGCTGACCCATTTTAGATGGATCTGAGTTTAATCCCTGGCATCCCATATGGACCCCTTAGCCAGGAGTGATTTCTGAGCGCATAGCCAGGAGTAACCCCTGAGTGTCACTGGGTGTGGCCCCCAAACAAGCAAAAAACAAAACAAAATAAAATGACTCCTGGCAGTGCTTGGAGCCACATAGTGCCATGGATTGAATGGAGGCCAACGGATGCAAGTAAGCTCTATCCTATCCAGCCCATTGTAACACTATTTATAGCCTCTAATTTTCTATTCTCAGTACTGTCCCAGACATTATCACAGCTTTCTGCCTCTTTCTTCATGTCTGCTAGCCTGTCCCTTAAGACTTGGGACTACTTCCTACTGGGAAATTGAAACAAATCTACAACCATGATTACCTATAATTTGAATAAAGTCCTGAGAGTTGAGCTGTGTGCAATGTGACAATTGCCCTGAGTTTATGTCCTGTTATGACATAAACCAATGTGGGAAGAAAGGAGTGCTCAGTAAGTACCAGGATGGAGGAATGAATGACTCAACCCAAATCAGTACTTTCGATGGCTCTAGTGGAGTGGAAATGAAACTGTTCCCAAGACTTTCCTATGCACAAAAGTACACACACACACACACACACACACACACACACACACACACACACACACACACACACACACACACACACTGCCCACATAGTTACCAGGAAGGCAGGCCTTTTTGCCTTCACAAAAATTAGGCATGAGCAAAATAATGTCTACCACACAGTGAAAGGGGAGCGTAAATGCACTTGAAGAAAGCTATAATTACCATAAAAGGCTTTTATCAAAAAGCATCAAGAAATGTTCTGCCATGTGTGGCAATTTAGAAAGTAGAATAAGTGGTTAATAATGCACAAGAGTTATGGTATAGAGGGAGAAATGAGAGTTGATTTTTTTGTGGTGGGGGGACCACAGCCAGCAGTACTTAGGGCTTACACCTGGATCTGTGCTTAGTGATGACACTTGGTGGTGCTCAGGGGATCTTATGAGGTGCTGAAGATTTGCCGTATACAAATCAAGTGCTCTTTCTGCTGTACTATCACTCTGTCCCCAGAAATGGGATCTAATGTTCTGCATCAAGCACTTCCTATAATGACCCAGGCCCCTAGAAAGGAAAACTAGGCAAAGGCAAATCAGACATTTGTCAGTACACAGGGTGATGGGGCAAGTTTGAGAAGACAGCCAGCTGCTTCCTTCAAAAGACTGCCAGGAGAGCAGCGATGCTTCCCAGCAAATTCTGACTCAGTTTTTCCCAGTCTGGGGGGAATCCCAGCTACAACTGGAGTCATAATTCTGGGGTGAACATTCATATCTGCCTCCTGCTTGGCTGCATAACTTCTGAGCAGGAGAAACATACCCCTCATGCACCTTATTCAACTTTAGCTACTGAAACCAGCAGCCCCTAGGAAAACAGTTGGCAAGAGCAACTGAAGCGCAGAGAGGGTGCTTGCCTGGCACACGGTTGATCAGGTTTGATTCCTGGCACCCAGTAAAGTTCTCTGAGCCCTACTAGGAGTGATCCCTGAGTGTAAAGCCAGTTGTTAGCCATGAATACTTCCAGGTCTGGCCCCCCTAAATCAAAACCAAAAGCTACCAGCAAAACGGCTGGCATACAAGAGATGATACTGTGTGTGCTGAGAGTGAAATGAGATGAGGAGAGTACTTTATAAGAAGGGCAGATGAGAATAAGGACAGAGGTTTTATTTTGTTTGAGGAATACACATACTCATTCTCAAAATCACTTCTGTTGGGGTTCATGAACTTTTGTGGTGCAGGGGATCAGGTTTGCAACAGACAAGGCAAATGCCTTGACCCCTGTACTCTCTTTCTGGCCCAAGGCACTCAGTGACAGCTCAGTAGACCCTGGGTTGATATACTCAGGGCTTTTTACACATGTCAGGCTCTTTATTTGGGACCCTGTAAAGTGTGGGTGTTTTAATTTTGTCCTCAGCTGCAAGTTAAGAGAAAACAAGAATCTATTTAGATTTCCATCAAGAAGGTCCTTGGGTGTTTCTGTGGCTAACATTGGGAAATCCGTTCTCCTCTCACCACCACTCCCACTCCCAAATTCAATAGAATTTGATCTCTCAAACTGGCCAAGAGAAAGAGAAGAAAAACCCATGGAAACAGTGAAGCATGTTCTGGAAAGTAAGAGAGGCTGAAGGAGAATAGAAAATAGTTTCTCTCCTCAGGCAGGGATATGCTTCTACATCTGAGCTTAATGAGGAACAGTGTTCTCTGCGAACTGTTTCTGAATATAACTGTTCCTGTGAGCTCTGAATTTTGGGGATGACGAAGACACTCAGACCTCTGAGAGCTTGCCTATGCCTATCATTGCCACTCAGACTTGAAACAATTGAGCTATCGAGAACTGGAGATCACTGGAGGTTCCATGGCCATTTATACTCAACAGCAGTGGCAAATGTTTAGGAAATTAATATAGTAACTTGGAGCCACTTTAGGAAAAACTGCCCAATAATTTTGGTAGCCAGACTGCAAAGGCAGGTTTTTGGTCTCTGGGAAACAGTGGGCTGAACCTTGCCCATTCCCCAGCGCACCGGCAAAGGGGACTCTACCTGTTGTCACGAATTGACCTGGACCCTCAGTCATGGATCTGAACTTATTGCAGAAGATCCTGAACAACCCAGGAGCAGATATGCTCCTGCAGTCTCTGTCTGTCTTTGAGAGTTGGTCTAGTCACGAGCATTGGGGTTATATAGAGTTGGGGGACACCAGGGAAAGCAAATGAACCTTTGAAGGGTATAAAACGCCCTGCTCCAGTGCCTTTGAGGGGATCCAGTTTGGATCCAGCTATCTCTGTGGAACATTCCCAGAAGGCTCTGGTCCCTCTTCAATCTTTCTGTCAGGCTCAGCATTAAAAAATATAAATTTAAAAAAGTCTTTGGCTACTGAATTAAAGGAAGACATATCCTAATACTCTTTTGGTGTTTCATGTCCTCAGTAATACCTTTTTAGTTTGTCTGCTTATGGGTTAATATCCAGTTTTGTTCAGAGTTTACTCCTGGTCCTGTGTTCAGAGATCACTCCTGGTGGAGCTCATGGAGTCCGATGTGGTACCAGAGATTGAATCCAAGTTAGCTACATGCATGGCAAGTGGCTTCCTGGATGCGCTCTCTCTCCAGTCTTTTTTATTGTTCTTGCTATTGTTATGTTTTGGGTCACACCTGACAGTGTTTATTGCTAACTCCTGGCTCTGTGCTCAGGGGGATTCTATGGCATGTCAGTGATAGAATCCATGTCAGTCACATGAAAAGGGAGAGCACTACCCACTGGCCTGCTGCTTCTGCCTTATTATTTTGTTTATATATTTTTTAAAGCTCATGGTGGGAAGAGGGTCCAGATCACAGGAATATGCAGCAGCTCTTGTTGGGAAAAAACTGAGTCACTTAGAGATGAGGCTGCTGTCCTTCAGCAGACTGAACTATCCCCAAACTTGGGCTTCCCTGGGAAGAACCTGCTCTCTCCCTCTCCTCTGGATCTACCTTAGCTCTCACTGACATTGGATGGGGAGCAGTATGGCACAGAATCTGATCATCAACATGGAGAAAGGGGCTTCTACTCTGATTCTGGCTAAGTTTATCCCACAGTGTGGTCTGGAGACTCCTTCAGCATCCCCCTGGGTAACTAGTTAGAAAGGCACCATTTCAACCTCTACCCCACCCCACAGGGATACAGCCTAGTGCATCTGGGTGATCCCATGCATAATGTTCTGCCTTAGTGGCCTTGTGGTCCCCATAGGCAAGGCAACAACATGGGGTCACAGGCCATACCTAGTCCTAGAAGATAAGGGGATCAAAAGTTAAGGGGTTTCAAAGGAGAAATCTTAACCCATTACCCAATACTGAGTTATTCCACCATGCTTATTTCTGAGGTTGGTCTATGAGTTTCATTCACTCCTTCATTTCCTCATTCACTCACTCATTCTTTCATTTATTCAATTATTTACTCATTCATTCATTTACTTGCTTATTCATTTAATCACTCACTACTCATTCATTCATTCACTAATTCACCCATTCATTCATTCACTCATTCACTGACTCACTCACTCATTTACTCGCTCATTCACTCACTGATTTCATTTACTCACTCACTTATTTATTTGTTCACTTATTCACATAATGACTCACTAAATCATTCACAAACTCACCCATTCATTCATTAATTCATATACTCATTTACTTAATCATTTATTTACTGATTCATTCACTCTCACTCATTCGCTGACTCATCCATTAACTCATTCATTTACTCATTCATTTACTTATTCACTTACTCAGTCACTCCCTCACTGGACAAATAAATATTTACTTAGTTTGCATTTCTAGTAGCAAACAAAATAACATCAAATTTCCTCTCAATTCAGGGTATGTGAGTGGCAGGAATAAGTAGAGGAACAATATAATTGGGCTTGAATTATGTATGTATATATATATATGCACACACATATATACATATATATTTTTTGGCCACATTTGGTAGTGCTCAGGGGTTACTCCTGGCTTTAAACTCAAAAATTACTCCTTGTAGGCTAGGGAGATCATATGGGATACTGGGGATTAAATCTGTGTGCAGGGCCAATGCCCTACCCACTGGCTATTGTTCCAGCCTCTTGAATTATATTTTTATTTAATTATGGAAGGTTTTAGACCACCTCTAGTGATGTTTGTGGCCTAAGCCTGGCTCTGAGCTCAGGAGACCATATGCATTCCTGGGGGTGGAAGCAGAGGTCAGTTATTGTTACCCTCCCCCCAACTTCCTTCTTATCTCACTCAGCAAGAGAAGGAGCAGGAAGATGAAGGAGAAAGGGAAGGAGGGTGGAAGGAGGGAAGGAGAGAGAGAGAGTGAGAGAGAGTGAGAGAGAGAGTGAGAGAGAGTGAGTGAGAGAGAGAGAGAGAGAGAGAGAGAGAGAGAGAGAGAGAGAGAGAGAGGCTGAGAGGCCATGAATGTAGAGGCTGTTTAGCTTAGAAGCCATGTGAAATATGCACACGGCAGTTAGGGCCTTATAATAAAGCTTTATGTCTCCTGAGAACTGATTGCTATGGATTACTTCTTCACAATTATCCTGAACCCTCAGACCCGCTTGCCTAAAGGGGCTGCAGACATGAACCATCCAACCTTCATGAACACCTAGGACTTTATAATTAATATTCAATACAACAAGTTCTCTCTCTGTCTCTGTCTCTGTCTCTGTCTCTGTCTCTGTCTCTCTCTCTCTCTCTCTCTCTCTCTCTCTCTCTTTCCAGCCCTAACTTCAATATGAAATTTTCCTGTTGTACTGGGAGAACCTCATGGGACCCTCTCAAGGGTTCTCATGGAGACTGACTGAGAAGAACAGAGGAAGATGGAGAAGCAGAGAATGAAGAGAAGGGTGATACCATGAATGCTAAGGTATTCAGCACCACATCTAGAAATGGGGATACAAGGTTACGTTGAGAGGGCTGGGTCCCACAGAAAGAAATAATACATACTGAAAAAATATATACTGGGGAGCAGGATGATGGGTTATGGAAAGTGTTGAACATAGCACCATGAGACTATCTGAATTCTGTAAGTGGGACAGTGCTGAAATCCAAAAGTAGGGTCATCAGCTCAGGAATGGAGTCCTCAACTTTTACAATTCCAGACTCAAGTATGGCACTGGAACAATCTTACTTTTCAGAGCTCTGGGATTTCTCTGGAACCCCCTAAACCTTCCTAAGTGATGACTAGAGGAGTTTTCACCCTTTTGCATTCGGACCCTGTTGTTCAACCTTCTGTTGGAACTTGTCTCAAATCCGCAAGTGCTCTATAACCCAACAACCTATTTCCACACATCTATTTATCCATCTGCCAGGACTTCCTAATCAACCAGACCCACAACAAAGCTTCTGAGGATTCATTCTCTAGATAAGTCCAGCACCAAGTGATCTCACTCTATCATTTTGATATTTGTCATGTTCTGCCTTACGACATACCTGAGAAACATTTCATTCTTTCTTCTGCCTCTTTACCTTCTTTACTTTTTTGAGGTACCTTCTACCACTTTCCCCAGAAATCCACATGAGAAATCTCTCCATTCTTCTGGCCTTGCACAGGGACCCAAACTTGGCAAATGTACCCCTCCCTCCAAAACTCAACCGGTGGGGGGGGGATTGGGCCACATACAGTAGTGGTCACGGGTTACTACTAGTTCTGAACTCAGGAACTATTCTTGGTGGTGCTCAGGGGCCTATGTGGAATGCCAGGAATGGAACCCAGGCCAGCCGTGTGCAAGACAAGAGCCCTTCCTGCTGTATGATCACTTTGGCTTTTCCAGAACTCTATTTGTCTTGTCTGTCTTCTAGTCATTTTCTGAACTTGGTTTCTAGCTGATCAAAGACTTGGAATTGTACCTTAACACCTATCACAGCCCTCTAGGCTGGGAGGGAGGTTTATTGGGGGCAGGAAAGGAAACTTGCTTTCTTATGGAGAACAGAATCTGAATTCCCACAACTTAGCATCTGCTTCTTAATTGTTATTTTCCCCTCAGTGTGGTGTAAGGTGAGTGCTCTTGGGGAAAAGGCACGGCTGCCTCTCCCAAATCCTCTTCACAGAGAAGCAAAACTTCTTGGAAATACTTTTGAAACATGCCAAACAGGAGTGTGTTTCTGCTAAGTCACATTTAGCTAAAGGGATAATTGAATGGCGAATGGGAACTGTTACTTGACTGCTAATCTGAATGTTCACATACATAAACACACATTTGCCCTCCCTCCCTTCTTCTCTTCTCCCCTCCCTCCTCACACCCTCCCCCCATCTATCTCTGATTCACTCAGTCCCAAAGAACAACAAAATAATCCACAGGATGCAGAATGCATGATGATTGGTTTGATGTTAAGAAAATCAATAATTCTTGCAGATGGAACCCAAGTATAGGCATCCCTAGCCACTTCTGCATTCTAGCTCCCTCTGTGGGTCCCCCAGGCCAGCCCCGATACTTACCCTGATGATTTTCACTCCCCTCCTCCCCGCAGGGCCAACCACCAAGACTTAGCCCAGTAGCACCGCTGAACTGATGTCTTAGAAAGACCCTTGCACATACATCTCAGTTCAGATGTGCTTGAATTTTCATTTGGCTCTGGGAAATGTGGCTTAGCTTTTCTGGAGTGCCAGCAAATTCTGATGTATGGCTGTGTGTGGGTTTGCAGTATTCTAATAGTGCTCAAGGGTCACCCTTCATGAAGAGAAAACCTAACACAGATCTGAGAGCACCAGTGGGAAGGAAACTCCTGGCTCTAGTGCTCTGATGGTTGGCAAGAGATTTGAGGAGTCATCCAAGTGATCGAAGAAAAGGTCACACCCTTCCCACACCCATATTTAAGATAAACCCATAAGTATTCTGTCTCCCTGAAGACATTCTGGGGTAGGGGGCAGGGTCAGTGAGAAACTTGGTGGCCTCTCACTGGACTTCAAAGTTCAGGGCAGAGAGGAGACAAGTGAGTTGACAGAAGCTCCCATGCAAACTGTACTCTGGTGGGCGATGCTGCAGCTGCAAATTTCAATGCACCAAAGTCAGGAGAATAGAAATGATGGTCCCCACAGCAACGATAACTCAGTTCTCTGGTGAATATAAAATTAACTTTATTGCAAAACATGCTGTTCAATTTACGCCTTAATATAGTCGTGGCAGAGTTACAGTTGCTGTGAGGATGCTAACTTGGAATTGTTTTGAATAATTAATCAAAAAAGAAGTTGGGGAGGGAGGGAGTGAAATATGAACTCTGGATAGTAAACTCAACTGACATTTCGGAAAGCTGGGTGCAGCCGCTACTGTCAACCAATCCGAGGGAACTAGAAATTGATGTCAGAATTTGGGGTGGTGTGGAGTGTTCTGGGGTCTGAGGAGACACTAGGACAGCTAAATCTCACCAGGGCTGAACAACTTCCCCGAAGGCAGGCAGCTCTCTGACTTCACTAGAAGCCACGGAATGGACCTCTTGCAGTAAGTTTAGGGTTTGAGCCAAAGTCAGCATTGCACCAGATCTGAGCTTAAAACACCCACTCTGAGCACTGCTGTGTGTGGCCCAAACACTATCAACAATGACAACAACAAATCCCCCAAATAAATGTGAATGAAATGCACAGACTTTTAAAAACAACCCATGTGGTTTTCCGGGGTGTAGAAGCAAGCAGAAGCATTAGGATTGATTGTGAAAGGAGTGAAAGGAATGCCTCCAGGAGAGATTTTCTTTTTTTTTTTTTTTTTTTTTGGTTTTTTTTTGGGTCACACCTGGCTGTGATCAGGGGTTATTTCTGGCTCCAGGCTCAGAAATTGCTCCTGGCAGGCACAGGGGACCATATGGGGCACCGGGATTCGAACTGATGACCTCCTGCATGAAAGGCAAACGCCTTACCTCCATGCTATCTCTCTGGCCCCTCCAGGAGAGATTTTCAATGTTACTTTTCCCCTTTGGTTTTGAGGCTACACTCAACAATACTCAGGGCTTACTTCTGGTTCTGGTGGCGCTCAGGGGACCATATAGGATGCCAAGATTGAACTGGGTTGGCAGCATGCAAGGCAAGTGTTCTCCCTATCACCTGCTGTACTTTTGCTATGGCCCCTAGATTTTCAATTTTTTTCCCATGGGATCTTTAAGGTTGTCAGGCCTGAAAAAGGTAGCTTCCATTCAAGCTCAAGAGGTGTTCTGCCATATCAGCTCAGGAAGGGAGCTGGCAGGAGGATTGGCAGGAATATCTTGGGCTCCATTCATCTATGCATGGGTGAGGCACAAGCACTGCAGTTGGTCAGGTGCTTCTGCCTTTACCTCGCCTGAAAGGTGTGTGGATATTGTGTTCATATGCAGAAGGTGTGAGTAATGGGACAAGGATTCCATGCTGAGGGCTATTCCAAACTCCAAATTGGGAGTTAGAGCAATACTGACTGTTCAGAAGAAGCCAGGTCCTTTGGAGAACACATGATACTTGTGTCTATTTCCCTGGGCAATGAGAGCTGCAAGTCTATACTGCTGTCCACAAGTCTGTCTACACAACTGCAGAGTCTTCTCTCACGGGCATGCTTGAAGAGCTCAAAGTAGGCCCTGGAGCAATCTGAACAGTTGGGAATGGAGCCTGGGTACTGAAGGAGCTGAGGGCAGTGTAGCAAAACCCTTAGCCCTGCAGAGGGGAAGTTGAGTCAAGGGGTCAGTATTGCTGGCCCTTGGGACATTCTTGGGTGCTATACCCATGCAGCTCAGATATAAGCAGCACCCACACTCTGCATTCCCTGCTGAAGCTTAACCCCATGTGATGTGGCATTCCAAAAAAAGCACATATATTCTTTAACTGCTGAAACTTTTGCTTTGTGCTAATAATCCCAGAGTGAGAGCATAGCAGGAAAAGCATTTGCTTGTATTCAGCCGACACAAGTTTGAGTTCTGCCACCCCAGATATCCTTTGAGCTCTACTCGGAGTGATTCTTGAGCACAGAGCAAGGAGTAAGCCCTGAGCACAGCTGGGTATGACCCCCAAATAAAATGATCCTGAAGTTGGAAGCAGTGATTCTCAAGCTTTTCCTATCCCTCCTGACTTTAGTTCTCTCCTCTGCACAGTGCTGTGTTGGCTCATGGTCTCATACCTCAACCTCATTGGCATGATTTCACCTGGCCCTGTTTGGGACACTCCTGGATCCCCTGTTGAAGACATGCTGGTCTAAAGGAGTGAAATGGGCCAGTGGGGTACCAAGCAATGCAAGTTTTCAGGCATGGTCAGGACCTAATTGGGGTTCCCGGGTCTGACACATGAGGCATTTTCAAGCAGGGCATCATATCAGGCCTCTCCCTGGTGACCCAACCTTAACCCATGCAGAGATGTGGGATGGCTGCAGAGAGACATGCTGGGGGCTGCCGAGCAGTTAGACGGACAAACACAGACACGCGTGCACACACGGACATTATATACTCACACACATAACAGGGGGTAGGGCACAGGCTCAGTGAAGCAGGTAGAGGTCTGGATTTTTGATGAAAGGAGGGCAAGCCAGAATGGGGTACATTGAAAACCCCACCATGCTCCTCAAATGCATGAATGCACTGGCCCATGGCATAGACCATGGGGTTCAATCCAGGAGCTGACCCAGCTAGTTTGTATCAAATGCTGTCAGAAGGAATTGTTTGTGTGTCTCTATGTATATGTTTTGTGTGTGCCCACCTCACACACTCATGGTAAGACTGACTGAGGTAACACAAAGACTTTTGAGCTCCTCTGAGAAAAATCCGCCATGCAGGTGCCAATGTCACCACTGTACCCAGTTAAGGGGTTTCCGCCTGCATAAACCAGTTGTAGAGATCTGGGGCCTCAAAGTAGTCAAAGTTATCCCCATGTCAGCACAGACGAAAGCCACCTAAAACTGGAAGCATTGGGCCAACCCAGAAAGCATCTTGATTCCAAATTGCATGCTTGGGAAAGGGGAAAGGAGGTACATAAATGCCAGGATCTATTGCAAAACACAGCAGACCACATCCAGCTAGGTTGGCATTGATGCATTGGCAACATTTAGCTGGGGGTGGGACAATCCTAAAGGAAGAGTCACCTACTATTTTTGGCCCTCTTGCCACTGTTTTATGCTTTGTTGTTGTACATGCTCATGTTATTCTTGCTTCATCTGCACTGTGCATGCTCCCCCTCCCCCAAATCTCTTCTCCCCTCCTTTTTTTCCCCTCATTCATCCACAGAGCCTCTGAGTTCATGGTGACCTCATTATCCTAATCTAGGCCAGACCCCCAAACACAGGCACATCTCAACCAGTCTCCTTTTGTCAGGAGAGAGAACTTGGTTTCTTCTTGTACCTCTCCCTTTGGTCTAGCACAGTGTTCCCGAGTCTCTGAGCCCCAATGCTTTAGAGACACGTTTAAGCAATCATCTGATTAAATTAGACGATGAGCATCTAAAGGTTTTTTATAATAAATAAAATACAGATACGGCTAAGAGAAGATGAGACTTAATTAATGAGTGTGATTTAAAAAAACAAGTTGAGCCATATAGAGAGGATTAAGAGATTTCCTTAAAAAAAAAAGAGGGCTAGAAGAGAAAAATGAAAATTTAACGAGTTGTCGCCTGCCTTTGATTTCACTAAATTTCTTCCATGGCTAAAAATATAAACACTTGCGAGGGAGTCGTCTAGGCTTCCCATAGTTTGCTCCTGGCTGCACCCTTTGATGCCATCCCATTGTATGACAAAAGCATGGCAACCATCTTTTGAAGTTGCAGGCTACCACCCTGACATTGGTTTTAGGGGAAGGTGGGAGCTGTGAGCAAGGACCACTGTTGCAAAATCAGTCAGAAATGATTGGTGGGCACATGAGGGAAGCATTTAGCTGTGATATCAAAAGCCCCACAGCTGTAATGCACATCCCCACATCTCTTTGGTGCTTGGCCTTAGGGACACATGGGAGGGTGCCACATCCATTAGTCCTGACATAATCAATGCATAGCCAATGTTTCAGGAATGAGAGGAATCTGCCACTAGATGCAACAGAGAAGCCTGTGATCTCCTAGAATTCTATTTCTAACCTGTCACAGCCCCACTATTCATTCCTATGCAGCCCTTGCTTGGTGCATGAACACTCTAGCTCCTTCCTGCCAAAGGAGTGGAGGATCCAGGAGGCATCAGAACTATTGCTGCAAGAGGGAGCCTTGAGGAGGTGGCCTGACTCTTGTGTGTCCCTGGCCACTTGCTCGGAGTCTGGAGGGGTCATGGGGGTTGTTTCTGTTCATCCACAGTTTTGCTGTCTCCTTGTTTCCTAAACTGCCCATATGGTCATGCCAGGGGAATTGGCAGGCAGGCAGAAACTCCACTCTGAATGTCACTGAATGTTGGAGGAAGTGTGAGCTCTGCATTCAGGAAGCTGAGTCCTCACCCCAACAGGGTATTGAGGTTATTAGTTCTAACTTATAGCAGGGGAAAGAACACCTGAGAGACTGGTCAGTAGTCAGATGTTACTCAAATGGCCAAAAATGGCTTTGAAGTTTGTACCTAGGTTTCTTTGAGACAAAGCTCACACATTCATTCATTTTCAATAGTTGGGGCAGTTGGCAGGTAGCACCAAGGATTATACCCAGGGCCTGGTGTTTGGTAACTTCACTGTGCATTTCCTGCACCAGCTGCTCCCAGTCACAACAGTAAAGTGTCTACACTGAGTGTCCCCGTCTACAAAGAGGAGGAAGATATTACATTTTACAAACATGATATGGACAGATGAAGGGTTTGGAGTGATTGTAGGCAACTAGTGTGTGTCTCAAGCAGCTTAATTCTGGGCAGGCTAGGCCGGTTCTTGGTTTGGGCCCCTCTGATTTGATGGCATTCCCCAGAGTGGATCTCTAGAGATCTAGTCTAGTCTACTGATCTTTCTTGGCCTGATCAAGCCAATTATTAGTGAAAGGATGATGAGAAATGGAAGGGCCCATACTTCAGGGTCCCAAATCTAAAACAGTTTTGCTTATTCTCTTTTCACAGGAAATGCCATCATGGGTGACACTGGGGCTTTAGTCAGAGACAATCTCTCTGCTCATGCCCCAAAAGTTGCTGCTTCTTGTCTCTGGGCTGGCTGATTTGTGTGGCCTGTAGTAAGAGACAGAAGCTGCCACTGGGCTGGTGAGGTGACTTCGTATCTCTCATCTTTTGGGCTCCCCTGTTTCTGTGGCTTCTTGACAATTTTATGGGACTGCCCTGCCACCCCCTTGAAGTTAAAACATTGCTTTAGACAAACAAAAAATTTAAGAAAATTCAATTCACACTTAAGAAGGCCCATATGTGGGATGGACAAAGGTGTGGGCCCAGTTCTAAGCAATCTCTCTGCTCAGCCAGCTGGGGGTACTGTTGTAGCCATATTCCTTCCTCTGGGATGGCAATTCCAAAAGGTTTCCTATCTTCTAAGGGGTGGGGTCCTTCGTCTCATTTCCAGAGGAAATGACCCACATTCAGTGTGCTCAGGGTTGCCTGGGACTGGTGGATTAGGTGTGATGTGAGGGGGTGGCCCCCAAGAACCAATTTGGTAGTCCTCCCTTGACCATCCAAGACTCTCTCCTTCCCCTTGCCTTTTGGGAAGGTTATATGGTCACATAATAAGTGTGTACAGCCAATGGGTGAGAGTGTGTATCAAAAGGTAGGATATGCAGTCACAGGGTAAGGCTGTGTAATCACAGAGGAGTGTACTGTCGCAGGGTGAGGATGGGCTTTCTCATAAGACCTGAAAAGGAAGCAACCTTCAACATACCAGAGACAACTCTTGGTAAAGAGCAAGCTGGGACAGGGAGAAGGGGCTGGATTCTAAATGGGAATTTGGAGCCTGTTGTGAGTGCCTGTCACTGCTCCTGGATCTAAGAGAGGTGATCTGAGAGGAAAGGGTAACGAAAGGATCCCTGTAGCCTGAACCTTGCAGGTAAAAGATGACGGAATGGAGGTTTGTACCCAGGAAAAACCCAGAGTGGCTGATTAAATGGGGCAGCGTAGCTTCTCCTCCATGGGGAGACACGACTGCATGTCCATGGGGGCTGAAACAAGGAGGCACCATAGGCCATAAAACTGGGAAGGTCCCCCTGCAGTGAGCTGGTGGGGGCCCCTGAGTGGGCTCATCCTACCAGTGTGAGGGTCCCCTCAGTAGCTCTGGAGCATTTAGGGTGAACTGTAAGTTTTGCAATGGGGCTGGGCTGGAAGGAAATGGTGAGGGGATGTGGATGGTGCCTGCTTGGAAGCCAGAATCATGAGAGGATGGAAGGTCCATCAGACCCGCTTGGCACTTGAGGTGCTCAAATGTGCTCCTGATCTGTATGTTGGATGTCTTGGCTACCTGCCAGCCCCAGGGACCATATCAGAGGGCACTTGCAAACCACCTGGCAAATGGCCTGGTCATGTGACACTCACTGACCCTCAGTACAGACCTTCCAAAGTCTGAGGTTACCCCAGAAAGTCTGTCTACAGAACGAAGGGTTGGAGGTGAGGAGAGCATTTTTGGAAAATTCCATGATAAATGCTGTGGGAGAATTCTGAGCAGGCTGCTTACAGATCTTAATAATAATTATTATTTAAAAAAGAAAAGAAACCACTGGCTGGTAGATTTAATTACCTAGAGATGATGTAGCTGAACATGAAGATTCAGTCAGGGTTTCTTGTCCCACACTGAGTACAATAAAATTTTAAACAAACACTTGCCTTAAAACTCGGGATATTTTTTTAATTAGAGGAAAGATGAACTAAACATATTTCCTCTTGTAATTTAATCTTGCCTAATTACCCTGAGGATTCTTATGATGGAATAATACTTGAGCTTTTCCTTGCTGCCATATCACTTGCTTTTCTTTCTTTCCGTACTTGGGGTAGGACACACTATGAGGTAGTCAGTGACCACCAAAGCCTAGAAATGCATGGGGAGAAAAGCAAAAAAACCCAAATCCTTAGGGAAGGTCTTGCAAAAAATATGGAGCTCTGTTTCCCAAGGAAGATAAAAACAAACAATTTAAAAAAAGCTTGAGAAAGAATCTTAATAAAGAAATAAAACGGTTTAAGGCTGAAACCGATGAGGCAGGCAACTTGGAAGGCAATGCAAAATCTGGTTCTTATCAAGCATCTAAGGCATCGTATGTGGTTCCTGATAACCCAGGAGATGAGCCACGAAATTGCAGAGGATCCTCAGATATTCGTTGTGGGCCCTGCTCCAAGGTGTCAGGGAATTGCAGTGAAGGCTGGGAGTGTTAGGAAGTTTGCTAGATTTCCAGGGACAATAGTATAGGTTGAGTTCCTGCAAGGTACATGTACTCAGCTGCATTTGGGCTGATCTCCCTGGTCTAGCTGGGTGTAGAAGTGGGTGAACATATGCTTGAATCCCAAAGTGGGAAAGAAGAAGAATGAGTAAAAAGGGGCCTGGGAGTAAAAAGCTGATAGGCAATTCTCTGCCAGACACTACTGTTCCCTCCTGCTTGACTAAAAGCCACTGTGTCCTCCTAAAGCAGCATAACTTATCTCTATAGATTTCAAGATGCTGAACTTAGGGCTGGAGAGAGAGTACATGGTAGGGAGTTTGCCTGGTATGCAGCTGACATGGGTTTAATACCTGGCACCTCATATGCTCTCTACACTATAACCTGCAAGAAGTGATCCTTGAGTGTAGAGTGAGTAATAAGCCCTGAATACTGCTGGTGGTGTCTCCAAAACAACACAGAGCTGAAACCTCATTCAGGAACAGAGGAGGAATTCTAGACCAATGTTTTAAAGAAACTATTTCTCCCCATAAAAATGAACTCCAAAACTACAAATAGTCACACATATCTTAAGGATCATCCAGATAATGTCTGCTAAGTCTAAATCAAAAAAGATGGCACAAAGTTGAAAAACTCCAATAGGTTGATAGTCATTGGAAGGTTCCTGAGAGATCTGATTCCAGGCAGTAGAGAAGTGGAGGTCAATGCCAGGGAAGGGGCAATGGATCCTTCTCGTAAGAGCCAGAATACAAAGTGGTGTGAGAAATGGGGAATGAATGGGTGTCACTTTTGAGGTTCTCTTGATTCTTAGTGGATGAAGCAGAGATGCCTTTAGCAGAAGCAAATTTGATCTGGAGTTACCTTCTGTTAGTCCCAGCTAAGAATGGGCACTGATGGAGATGATGCCATTAGTGCAACATTTCTTTGGCTCTAATACTGTGTCAGGTTCAGTGTTCAGCATCTTACATTGAGCCCAGTGTAGTATGCATGTAATGTAAAATGACAAAGAAACCAGGGCTCCAGAGATCTGCTAGGCTCTGAGTCCCAGTTGATGGACCCAAACCCACATCCTCAAACTTCATTATTCTGCATGCATTGCCATGCATCTAGAAATGGATCTAGACAGGTGCACTTTGCTTTAACACCATCACCATTTTTAATCAACAAGGATGAACATAAAGGAATGGAATGGAATCTGGTTATTTAGGCTCTCTAAGAAGTTTTTCAAGGAGTAAGAGCAATAATACAGTGGGTAGGGCACCTGCCTTGCACAGAGCTGACCTGGAGTCATTCCCTGGCACCACAAATGGTTCCTAGAGCCCTGCAAGGAGTGATCCCTGAGTGTAGAGCTAGGAATAATGCCTGATCACTACCAAGTATGATCAATAAAAGAGTAAAAAAGAGATAAAAATGGGGGGGCACAGAGAGATAGTGTAGCAGGTAAGACACTTTCTTTGCATGTGGTCAACCCAACAAGGTCCATCTCCAATATTCCATATGGTCCCTGGAGCATTGCCAGGGATGGTTATTGAGTTTAGAGCAAGGAATACTCATGAGTATTGTCAGGTATGGTTCTCAAATCAAAAGTAAGTTTTCCAAAGCACACCAAGATTTCCTAGGTAAATTGGCTATAAAAGAGAGCTGATGTGAGTAGAGAAAAGTAAGTAACAATGGTGATCAACAGTTGGGCAGTGCCTGCTGAGCTGTGCTATGAGCTGAAGTAGCTTTCCTTGAGCATGAGTCACAGATCATGGGCGCCTCCTTCATAAGAGAGAAAAGAACTGGAATGATCCATGTATGTGATGCTGAATCCAAAGTAATTACATTCGTAGATGGCCACTCCTCAGAGACCATCTCATCCAAGTGTGCTCTAAATTCAGACAACTGCCTATTTTATTTGTGATATTTGCAATATTAGCACTGTTATTTACTTAATATTTTTTATTAATTTTTTATTTTTAATTATGAGAACAAGGATGCAAAGAAAGAGGACAAGGTAAATGTTATTTACTTAATATTTTTTAAAAAATTCACTCAGGCCTAAAATGGCTTCCACTTTCACAATGTTCCTCAGCAACAAGACCAGAATCAATAGGGGTTGGATGAAGTAGTTTATAGTTTCCTTGCACTGGTTTTAAAAAGCACTACACAAAGATTGCATTAGAAACTGCTGCAGTGCAAAGCAGTGGACCACAAGCTAGAAAGCAATCAAGTTTCCCAAACATTCCTTGTAGGTCACATACAGCAAGAAAAGTGAGGCCAGAAAGTTGAGGGACTTCTCCATGGTCACTTGGAGGGTTTGTAGTATAGTTGGGTATCGAATATACAAATATCCAGCAGATAAATATGCTTAGCTAGAAAGATGATAGTCTGAGGGGAGGGGCCAAAAACTGATTTATGGATTCTTAATTATTGATTACCAAAATACCTGGACCCTTAGAGAATATTCTATTGGTGGGGTTCACTTTTTTATCTGCCACCTCTTCCAGAAGATGACAATTTAGAGACTTTTGCATTACCTGCTCCAGGCACTTTTGATATATTAAATCCTAGCCAGGTTATATTAGCCTAGGTAGGTAAATCTGTTGGTGCTTGCCCTCCTCTTCCATTATTTACTGGTTCTAAACAATAATACTGTATGTGAAGGTCAGGGCTGTCAGTCTACAAGGCTGTGAGATTCATGACCCCTAGTTTTCTCTCTTTTCATGTTTTCTTAATCCACATAGAGTCCCTGCTTCAGGCCCGTTCAACCAGGGCTGGTCTCTGCAGTTGAGAGATCACATAGAACAGACATCTGCA
This sequence comes from Suncus etruscus, assembly GCF_024139225.1. NCBI lineage: Eukaryota > Metazoa > Chordata > Mammalia > Eulipotyphla > Soricidae > Suncus > Suncus etruscus. The sequence goes on from NC_064853.1 coordinate 123,166,998, forward strand.
AAATGTGTCTTCAGAACACCAGGATGAATGCATAAATGGGAATACAAAGGCAAAGAGAATAGTAGGCAATTCCATTGTCCCCAACCCTTCATCTTTGGCCAGTGCAGATTTGTGGGATCCACAAATTAGAGGCACAGAAATTGATCTGTTGATTGATCAGATATTGAACATCCCATTCCATTACCCCACACTTATGTGCATTGCTGCCCTTTCCCCCATACCTTACATTCTCAACATTACAACACAAGCTTTTTTCTTTTGCTTCTGGAGTACACGTGGTGCAACTCTCACTAATGTGCTTTTATATGGTTTGTCTGTTTGTCTGAACACTTGTTTGGGGTCATACCTGGAGGTACTCAGGGCTGTTTCAGAACTCTGCACTCAGGGATCACTTCTAGTGGAGTCTGAGTGGAACCTAAGTGGTGTTGGAGATTAAATTCAGGTTGGCTACATGCAAGGCCAGCCTCCTACTTGTTGTACTATAGTTCTGACCCCATCATCCAAGTGCTTCTGTGCCAAGAATACAAATGATTTTTAGTTGCTCTGGTGAAGTCAGAAACAGATCTCATTAAGTTCTATACTTGGTTCTGATCTTGTCCCATCTGCCCTCTGGGGCATGGGAGGGTTACTTAAAGAATTGCCTTCCTACAGAAAGAAAACACAGACATTTCCCCATAATTTCTCCTTTTTGGGGTGGCCTACACCTGGCAATGTTTAGGAGTTACTGCTGACTTGCTCAGAGAACCATATGGGATGGTGGGGCTCAAACTCTTGGCTGCATGCAAGGCAAGCCTTTCTGCTGTATTATTGCTCCAGAGGGGCCTCTGTCTTATTTTCTCTTTTGACAGGAGCTCCTTCCTTGGATACATGTCATCAAACTGCACCAGAAACTATGCAAAGAAGGTCTCTGTTGAGAATCTCTGAGCCACAGACAGAGTTAGGGTGAGTATACCTTCCTGCTGGTATGAAAGGCTCATCCCTTCTCTTAGGTTCAGAGAACAAGCACTGTTAGCGATACAAAGGTCACTCCTAAAGGCATATTTCTTTTTCCAGTGTGCTTTGCTTACTGCTATCAAAATGTGCCTCTCTTGCTTTCTTTGTGGTCTCAGGAATCAAGTCCACAATATCACCCCTGGGAAGCAGGGACTATTAGAGCCACATCTCTGGTCTTAGCACTTGCATCTTGATCTAGGTTTAGGCAGGAAAGTTGGGCAGATCATCTGTCAGACTTAGATTCAATGAGAACAAACTTTGGGGCACAAGTTGAGCTCTGCACTTTGCAGAGAAGGTTCACAGTTTGGGCCAAATGTGGGGTGGAAATAATTGTAATGCAACAATCTTTCTGCTCTGCTAAATATATGTCTGAGTAAGAGATTATTGTTTCTAGAGCAAAAGGTACACACAAAAATGAGCTCACCAATTACCCTCAAAGAAGAGATTCATTAACCATTGCTGATTTCCTAGGCTTGAAGGGGGGGGGCATGTGGTTACCCAACATATAATTTTTTTCCAAATGTTGGAAAAATAGTATAGGTATTAAGTATACCTATGGTATAGGTAATTAAGGCACTTGCCGTGTCAAAGCCTGGTCAAAGCTTACTTTAATCCCTGGCAGGGTATAGGGTCTCCCAAATCCAATCCAAAAGTGATTCCTAAGCACAGAATCAGGAGTAAACTCTGAGCATAATGGGCTACGACCTTTTTCTTCCTCCAAAATGCCACTCAAAAATAGAAATTAATTTCATTTCCACTGAATGTCATTGCAGCGAGAAGAAAATTCAAGTGTTTAACACTAATTGCTACAAAGGGATTGTTGTTGGTGATGGTGGCAAGAGTTACCCTAACTCACAGTGAAACTGGAATAAGCAGAAGGTGGTTAATTTCTTCCTCACCATTCCTGTCACCCTGAATCTCCCCTCCCTATGGCCTGGGACCTGTCTGCTCCTGATGACAATCCAATTATCACTTAAGCATGCTCATCATTGTCCCATGGTTGCTTTCACCTTGGGTAAAGATATGCTTTCTTTATTAATATCATAAGAAATTAGTTCACCCACCAACCAATCAGAGCAGGAATAAGAAAGAAGAGATACCTCTGATTGGGAAATTCAGTCCCCAGAACTCTGTAGAGTCAGGGACCACATAGATCAAGCCAGATATCAAGGTCTACAGCTGATATCTTCACCCAGACCCCTGAGATGCACAGTGTGACCATACTTACTCGAATACATAGGCGCTTCCATTATTTGGGGTGGCGATCTGGCCAGTTCCCATGTAGGAAACTGCAACAACTCCTCCATCAGTATTTTGTCTTGTTCTGGCACTTTGTGGCCATATGTGAATATGGCCTTCTCTCAGTGTTCTGCTCAGGCAATCATTTTATAAAACATGCCAATGTCTATTTTGGTTTGCTCTGGGGACACACCAGGTGATGCTTAGGGCTTACTCCTGGTTCTGTACTTAGGGATCACTCCTGGCAGTACTTGGAGAACTATATGGAAAGCCAGGGATTGAATCTGGATTGGCTTTGTGCAAGGCAAGCACCCTACACACTATACTATTGCTCTGGCCTAATGTACCAACATCTTTTTGTTTTGGCCACACCCATTTGATGTTCAGGGGTTACTCCTGGCTATGCACTCAGAAATCGCCCCTGGCTTGGGGGGACTATATGGGACACTGGGGGGATCCATCCTAGGTTAGCGCTTGCAAGGCAGATGCCTTACCTCTAGTGCTACTTCTCCGGCCCACATACCAACATCTTTTTTTTTTTTGTGTGTGTGTTTTTTAGGTCACACCCAGCAGTGCTCAGGGGTTACTCCTGGCTCCATGCTCAGAAATTGCTCCTGGCAGGCACGGGGGACCATATGGGACGCCGGGATTCGAACCGATGACCTTCTGCATGAAAGGCAAATGCCTTACCTCCGTGCTATCTCTCCGGCCCCAACATACCAACATCTTAACTTTACTTCTTTAAGAGATGAGAGCTCCTTATCCAGGGTCACTCTCATTTGTAGTTATTTATGATCAACTCCAGGTTTCCTTGATGCCTGGTTTTAGGGCCTCCTGATGATCTTCTTCAGTAAAATCCCCAGGATTAACTGGGGAAGGTGGGAATAGTGGTGAGTAGAAGCAACGAGTCATTTTAAGATAATATTTAAATAATGAAGCTATTCTTACTTTACCATGTTCTGGTTTATGCACAAGAGTATACCACAGCCTATCCAAATGAAAGTTAATATATGCCAGAGATATTACAGATATATCTGTAATTCTGTAGATGTTAGCAGTGACTTACTTTGCATTTACTGAGTTAGAGATAATAATAGCAGCAAACCTGCTACAGAGATTCCAGATGATCAAAACATTAGCTCTGTTACCACTGAACTTTTTTTTACCTTCTATCTATACCTTGAACCAGATGGACTAAATTCCCAAACATATAGAAAACTCAATTCAAATACTACACAGATTCCTTTTGTCAACCATGGCACATTCCTGGTGATTCACCTGGGCTGATTTTGGTCATTCTGTACTTTGATCTTCAGCTTTATTATCTTCTCCCCATCTATTCCACCCTAGTCTGTTTTCTTGCTTCTGTCAGCAAAATCAATGTCCTGGACAAATATAAATGTGAATAGTTCAGCTAATTCTTCAAAAAGGCCTTAAGGAAATGGATTCTGTATGGTCTTTTGATGAAAGACTACAGACAAGAGAGTATCATAGTTCCAATGTAACCTCACCCCATATTTCCAAACATGCACTATTTACATAGACTAAATGATCTTTTATTTTTACTTATTTTCTGTTTCCCAGAGCACTGCACTGAAAGCTCTGCTGAAGGCAGTCATAGGAATCTTCCCTTCTTAACTGTGGTTATATCTCAGGGGAAGGATGGTTTCATTTACCAGAACACTGGTAAATGATGTATTTATTTAAAATGAATCAACAGGCAAGTCTGTTCAAAATAAAAAAAATGGAAATTCCAAAGAACACCTTTGTTGCCCAAGGTGGGAAGACAAAGGAAGTGGTGATATACATGGGCTCATTTCTAGGTTTTCAACAGCAGCAAAAACGGGCCAAGGCATGCTTGTTTGGTTTTTCTGGGGAAAAAATCCCAGTGAACAAAAGAGGCACAAGGAGAGTATTTCCAATTTGTGAAATTACTGAACTCTCCTCTCTCATGATACAGATGTGAGCATTGAAAGTTTTTACTATGCAAAGTCATGATTGATGACGTTTCAAAATACAGCTTTTCCCAGCAACCCATACTCTACTTCATTTCTTCTGGCTTATCAATATGTATGTTTTCTGGCTCTAGGAAACTGGCTACAAGGAGCTTGAATTCAAATGCCTTTTCTGACTCAAAGGGCCAGCAGAGACAGCTCCACAGAGCTCCATGGAAATGCCAAGTTGCCATTTCCACCTCACTCTCAGATCTCTCTGTTCTAGATATCTCAAAGATGACTTTCTCTTTATTCCTAGCTACATTTTTTCTCTCTGCCAAGCTCCTATTCAGCCCTTGGGCTCTTTCCCCAGTGCTCCAATAGGTCTGTTTACAGAAATACTCTCTCCACAGGAACTGGCAAGACTTTGACTCAGGTCTCAGGTAAGTTCTCCTTGCAAATGGTGGGATAACCAAGGGCTCTAGGACCAGGCCAGCTATAAGAGAATTGCTCAAAGCCCAGACTTTCCACAAAGCTGCCTAGAGACCTGCAGGAATAGATATGGCTGCCTTTGTGTCCTCAACACAGAGACACAAAATCCACAGTGTCATGTGCCTTGGGAGAATTTGGTTGATTTTCTTTAATAACTACATACACACACTCATACACACACACACACACACACACACACACACACACACACACACATACATACACACACACAGCTGGAAAATTCTATAACAAAAGGCCATATTTGCCCCTTGCTGCCATGCTTTTCACTTTATCCTTGAACATCCCAGCCACCTTTCCTTTCCTTTGAGAGTGCACTCTCAGAGGAAAGACCAGAAGGAGGTAGGCCAAGATAAGCAGGCATCTGCGAGGGGCCTTGGACCCCAAGAGATGTTGAAAGGAGAGAGCAAAGGGGAGGAAGGAGGATTTTCCCTGAAGGTGGCTGAGTACAAATTTCCTTTGTTGGTGTGTAGGGGGATGGGGATGAGAAGATGGGAGAAATAGCAGCATGTAGTGCAGGAACCTAAATAAATGCTTATATGTGCCCAGAAGAGACTCCTTGATCCCTGAAGCCTACAAAAACTGCCCTGGAAATGAACTATATCCTTGTACCTAGAAGTTTTCTGAATAATCCCCAGGGCTCCCCAGGGAACTTGAGATGGAAAAGGCTGGGGAGTGGGGGTGGGAGTGGGGGAGGACCCGTAGCATCATTGAGAGATTTTGCAAAAAACAATTCACTGCCACCAGACTGTCCCTGCAAGGTCCCGGGTGCTTGGCCATGACCTAATGAACATGCTGCTCTCTTGTGCCCAGTTGGATAAAACTGGGTGTGGGGGGGATCATGAGCAGAGCAAATGCCTGAGTGAATAGCTTGGGAATGAGTCTGATCTCACATGTGAGCCAACTGCTCAGCCTCCCTCTGTCAGTTCTGGAGGGTTAAGGCCAAAATGAGGCTCCTACAATCAGAGGTGAGAAGAAAGGGGGGGGTCCAAAGCAGTCAAGTTGGCTGGGAACTTCTCTGAGATGTTCCCTGCATGCCAGCGGTGTAAGCCAGTTTGGCATAAAATCAATCCCGAAAGGGACTTGAAGAACAACAGCAAAAGTAGAAGGTCAGTAAATATAAGGCAATGGCTGACACCTTCACAGCCCCAACTGTTCCCAAGGTAGAAATACCCTCAACAAAGGAGAGACTATGTCTCTGAAAGGAAAACTGACAATTGCAGAGCTGGGGCTCAATGAAATAGGGCACAGGGATAAGGGGACTGGATACCTCAACTATGAGATGTAAGAGTCACTGCAAAAAATCAGCCACCCCCAAAGAAAAATTTGAGTGCTGTGACTTCTTAACACAGAGAAGGACCTGGTTGAATGAATCACCCTCAATCAGAAGCAGCTTCCAGGGAGAAGTAGCAGGTGGTGTGGGGAGTGATTTTATAATGGGAGAAGTGATGGACAGGGCCAGGAACCCATGGAGGTGGGCAGAGATGAAGCTTTGCTTTGAGACAGCAGCAAGAAAATGCTCAAAATCACTTCACAGGCCACCTGGATGGACCCTTGCCCATAGAAGTTATGTTCTAAAGAGGGAGGGAGTGTCCAATGGCAGCTGGCCCAGAGGATTCAAAATTGGGAGTCTCTCAGACAACAATGGTCTTTGAGGAGCTTGAAGCATTTATTTTTGTTTTGGGGCAACACTCAGCTTGCTTATTTCTGTTCTGTGCTCAGGGATTACTGCTGGTGTGGCTCAGAGGGGAATATATGGGATGCCTGGGATTGAATCTGGGTCAGTCACATGCATGGCAAGTAACCTACTCACTGAACTACTGCTCTGGCCTCAAAAGTGCTTGAAGCTTTGGAATTCAACTGTTTCCCATGTGTTTCCCTCCCTGAGAGCAGACACTGTGCATTTGCTCTGGTCCCATTCCTCCCCATTTGGAACTTGGCAAAGGAGGCTGAGGGTCTTTCCCAACTCCACCCACCCTATCCCCCAAACATCCAGGAACAGATTTGGAGAGGCAGCAGGAAAGTCGGGGGCTGGGGTAGGGAGTGGAGTCAGCTCCTGTGTCCCTCCAGAAACAGCCGGTGGCAATGCACAACCAACACTATCGCTCTACGATTTATGAGAAGAAAGCAATATGTGCCTGTTTCGGTGCCTGCCGTTTGCCTACCAATGGTGCAGTGTTCACCATTCCAGCCCTCTCGACATTCACATTTGCCATCTCTACAGGTCCCGTGCTCAGTGCAGCGGGGGTGGCATACGCGCTGGTCGCAGGCGGCGCCTGTCCAGCCCTCTTCACAGCGGCAGGCTCTCCCGATGCAGACGCCGTGAGTGCCACAGTCTACTGAGCACACTTCTGCAAGAAAAACAATGATTACAGCTCACTGGCATGGCAGGGTGGCCCCGGGCACACATGCGGGCACCTCGGGGCGCCCCCATGCTCCCTTCTCAGCCACCAGGCGGGTCCTGGTGCCTGGGGGTGGCATTGCAGTCAGCTGAGGGCACACGGGAGGAAGGCAAATGCTTGAGTTGGGGTTGACCCTCTGGATCTGGAATCTGGTGGTGGGCATGAGGATAGGGGGCTGTGCGTGGGTGAAGACCAGGAATGTGTTTGCACAAGGCAACTGGTATGGGAGCCGGCAGGTGCTTGCAAAAGGACCACATGTCTGAGCTGAGCCCACCGGCAAAGCTCTGCAGAGACACCCTTGCAGCCCACAGGGCTCTGTAACCCCTTCCCAGAGATCTGAGCTGGGGATCCATCTGGCCAGCCCCCGCATTGGTGGCGGTGAGGAGGGGTGTGACTGCACATGCAGTCTCTTTCTCGGAGGAGCTCAAATTTAGGTGGGGGATTTGGGGAGTGGGAGGGGTGGGGAGACAGACAGACAGATGTACACGCTCTGGCGTTCAGACCTCTCACGTGAGGACAAACACGGGCCAGACACTCATCCTCACTGCAGACCCCTTTTGAGGGGAGCTCACTCGGCAGGTAGGTCCCTGGGGCTGGGGGTGTTGGGCTCTCAGGTTCTCCACACTCTGTCAGAACCTGGCTGGGGCCCCCAACACAAGACGCAAAGCCAGAGTCAACTATTTGAGAGGAGAGCCCATGAGGATGTCTCTCCCCTCTCTTGTTCTCTCTTTTCCATTTTCCATTTTTTGGAATGAAATAGTCAAGTCTTTCCCCATTGAGGCCAAAGTAGCACTTGCATTTCTTTCCCATTGCCATAACAATCTGACAGTTCTCTCCCTACTCAGAGGAAGGGGGCGACCTGCTGAGCCCCACACCTAAAGAGGTGATCATCAGAGTAGAACAGAACCAGGCTGGGAAGGGTAGGACTGGGGTAAATTGCTGTACCAAAGTGTGTTCAGGAGACCTGAGAGAGAGGCCCACAGTTCCTGATTCTGAACAAAAGCAAGCATCCAGAGTAGCGATGCTACTCCTTTCACATTAGGCAAGGGCATGGCTCCTGCTGAGGTGCTCATGGCACCCCAGAGAGCCTCTTTTCTACTTTCTGGGGTTCTGTGTGAGCCAGCGTTGCTTATTTGTTCCCAATGCTTTTAGGGAGGCACAGAAGCAAATAGAAGTGACATCACCTCCTACATCCCCTCCTGTTGTCCCCCTGTCCATTCGCCAACAGACCAGGAGCAAGAACTTTGAGGAGGGCGGGGGCATGTTCTTTAGTCAGTGTGTCAGGATCATAGATGTCACAACAGAAGTGAGAAAGGAACGACGCAGCAGACGCAAGTCCCTTCACCCCAGGCTGAGCACACCCCTATTTATCCTGGGTGCAGGGCAGCATTGGGAAGAGCAAGAGAACGAAGTACCTCCACTTACCAACAGAGCAGTCAGGGCCCATCCAGTTGGGGTCACAGGTACAGAGCCCTGTATCTGGGAGGTAGGTGCCATGGCCACTGCACTGGTCTGGGCACTGTACCCTTGCCAGCTCGCAGTTGAGCCCTCCCCAGCCGGGGCTGCAGAGGCATTCTCCATTGACACACACTCCATGGCTGGAGCATGTTGGGTCCAAACAATCCACTGGAAGAAAGAAGGAGAGTCCATGGTTACTTGGGAGATGTAGGCTAGTGGACATGTGCTTGTTGCTGACAAAGGGGGCAAGAGAGGTCACTGATTCTCGCCTCCCTACAAATAAATGAGCAGTCCATGAAATACTTTCAAGGTACCTTGATGAACATCATAAAAGTACCCAAAGGGTCAGAGCAATAGTACAGCAGGGAGATGTTTGTCTTCCATGCATCCAGGTTTGATCCCCAGCATCCCATATGGTTCCCAAACCCACCAGGTACAAAGCCAGGTGTCCTTCCTGAGAACCGCTGAGTGTGATTTTGAGATCCTCAAGATCCTAATGAACACAAGGACTTTAACTGGATGTTCAGAGTCTATTTTTTAAGTGGGGAGGAAGATTTTGGGCCACACCTAACAGTGTTCAGGGTTTACTTCTAGCTTTGTGCTCAGGGATCATTCCTGTGGTGTGCAAGAGACCATATGGAATGCCAGAGATCAGGTCATCTGTAAGCAAGACAAGTGCCCTCCAACACTGTACTATCACTCCAGCCTCTATTTCAGAACTCTTGTGACCAGAACACAAATGGTAGTGGTGGTGAAGAGGCCTCACTCCCTGTATCCCCAATCCTCTGTGACCCTATGACTCTCAAGAGGGTAAAAAGTAAAGCAATTTCTTTTAACACTCCCAACACTTGACATCAGAAGGGAACAAAGAGTTCCAAAGAAAGCCACCACAACGCACACATGAGTCACTCTCCTCATTAAATTTCACTTTGGTTCCATCTAAAATTAGTTTCTATGCTCTGAGCATGCCTGCATCTTGACTGAAGGGGTGCCTGGAGGAGGGGGAACTGACAGAACTGGCAGGTGTGCAGAGTGGAAGAAGCCAAGTTGTGGAAATGATTCTAGGTGATCTACAATGGGTCAAATGGGCTGGCTGAGTTTCCCTCAGTCTCCCAATCCATACCCTGTCTCTAGTCTTTGTTGCTCTCACTATGCTCTGAGACCCAAGTTGAATCACGTCTCTGAGTAGATGGGCATTCAAGAGGCAACTTGAAGATGATTACTCTGTTGTTTTTTTTGTTTTGTCTTATTTCTTATTTTCTTGGAGGTTGGCGAAGGGGCATACCCAGAAGTACAAAAGGGCTACTTAACTCTGCGTTCAAGGTCCCTTGTGGCAGTGCTTGGAGACCATATGTAAAAAAAGGGATGAAAGCATGGTTGGCTGTATGCCAGGCCAGAGCCTTACCCTCATGCTATCATACTGGCCATGCAGATCTTTACTCTAATCAATTCAAACTGATAAGAGAGGTGAGTGGCAAAATTTGGTTCTTGAGGACAAGCATGTATACTTGGGATCAGATTCAGGTGTCAAACATTAACACAGATCATTGAGTTTTATCTTAGTCCCCAGAGAATCTTGTAAGATTCTCTCTCTCTTTCTCTCTCTCTCTCGCTCTCTCTCTCTTTACAGGGGGCACATCAGACAGCACTTAGGGGCTACTCTTGACTCTCTCAGGGTTCTCTCCTGGTGAGGCTATATGGGCCATATGTGATGTTAGAGACTAAACTGGGGTCAGTAATATCCAAGATTTATACCCCTATGCCCTTACACTGTCTCTTATAATTTTTTCTTATGGTGTAGAAAGAAGCAGCGCTCTTAAAAATCTGCGATACAACAGCTGTAGGTAGATATTATTTAGATTACCCATGCTACAAGTGGTTTCATTTTGGAGGCCATTAGACTTGAGGAATTTGGGCTTATCGAAAATCACAAATATCTTAAGAAGTTTATAAAGCAAAGCCATCCCACTGCAAAAAATATGAATGTACAGAGATGTTTCTTGGACCCCATTTGGGTCATCTTAAGAAGGAAAGTGATTCAATACTTTGGGGCCATAGAGACAGTGACTGTTAAAGACTGATTTTTATTTTATTTTATTTTATTTTGGTTTTTGGGTCACACCCAGCTGCACTCAGGGGTTCCTCCTGGCTCTATGCTCAGAAATTGCTCCTGGCAGGCTTGGGGGAACCATATGGGATACCAGAATTTGAACCGCCGTCCTTCCACATGCAAGGCAAACAAACGCCTTACCTCCATGCTATCTTTCCGGCTCCCGATTTTATTTGTTTTTAGTCAGGAATTCACTCTCAGAAAGGTGAACTTTTAGGGTGAATATGTTTTGATTTGGAGATAGTTACAATAAACTTGTCCTGCTGACTGTTATTCCAAGGCTGAATTGGTGGGCTGGGGACTATTCCCCCTGATGACAGACCCCCATTTCAATGCCTTTACATGTGCTTCTATGGGAAGGTTAGGAAGTGAGGTCAGCAGAGCTGAAGCTCCAGTTACATGTAAAACATTTCCACAGAGCATATTCCCTGCCTCTGGTGTCTCTTACTGGCATTGCCAGGGGCACTAGGGTAGTTGTGTTGTTTTTGCACAATCAACACTGGCATGAGTGATGGGTTTATGCTCTAAATGTTTGTTGCTCATGAGACAAATTTTCACTGCAAAGGTCCAATGAGAAAGAGAAACTGTGCTAAGCGCTTTGTGCTTTTGGGAAGAAGCCTGTGTGATTTGTGGTTTGCCAAATATAAATTAATTCACTCAAAATCAATTTTGCTCACAATCTTCTAATAAAACCAAAGTTCTTTTTGTTTTGGGGTCATACCTTGTTATGTTAAGGGGTTACTTCTGGCTCTGCACTCAGGAATTACTCCTGATGGTGCTCAGGGACCATATGGGATTTCGGGAATCAAATAAATCCAAAGTTCTGGTTGCAATGTTTTTAACCCTGTCCTCATTCCTAATATAGCAAAATCATAATATATACATAACCATCTGGTATGCTACATGTCTCAGAAGTAATCCCCACCAATAATTAGCCATTAAAATGTTTGGTGAAAGACTACAGAAATGGTGGATTGTAAGTGCAGTTAAGAGAGTTGACAATAATAGTTGAACATGATCACTCAAGACAAAAACTTGGAATTGAAAGGAAGGAAAGTGATATGCCTAGGGAAACTGGAGGATCACTGGGGAAACTAATGGTGGGAAATGAACACTGGTTAAGGGATGGGTGTTGGAACATTGTATGACCAAATTCAAATATCAACAACATTTTTAAATTTTTTGGGGGCCACATCCATTTGATGCTCAGGGGTTACTCCTGGCTAAGCACTCAAAAATTGCTCCTGCCTTGGGGGGACCATATGGGATGCCGGGGGATCGAACCGCGGTCCTTCCTTGGCTAGCGCTTGCAAGCAGGCACCTTACCTCTAGCTCCACCTCACTGGCCCCACATTTTTTAATTTTTATTTATTTTTGGTTGTTTTTTGGGGGGGCCATGGGGGCATGGTGGCACTCAAGGGTTACTCCTGGCTCTACGCTCAGAAATCACTCCTGGCTCCGGGGACCATATGGGATGCTGGGGATCAAATATGTGTCCATCCTGGGTCAGCTGTATGTAAGGCAAATGCCCTACTGCTGTGCTACCACTCCAGCCCAACAACATTTTTTAAAACCAGAAAAGAGGAAGTCAAACTATCTCTATTTGCAGATGACATGATGATATATATCAAAAAACCCCCAAGTTTACAAAAAAGCTCCTAGAAACAATAAACCAATAACCCAATACAGCAAAGTGGCCAGCTACAAAGTTAATACACAAAAGAATTTCATTCCTTTATAGAAATAACAACTCAGAGGAGAAAAAGATCAGAGTGTCTATTTCATTTAAAACAGTGTCCAAAATTGGGGCCGGCGAGGTGGCACTAGAGGTAAGGTGTCTGCCTTGCAAGCGCTAGCCAAGGATCAGGACCTCGGGAGTCCCATATGGTCCCTCCAAGCCAGGGGCAATTTCTGAGTGCTTAGCCAGGAGTAACCCCTGAGCATCAAGTGGGTGTGGCCCGAAAAACCAAAAAAACAAAGAATCAAAAAAAAATAGTGTCCAAAATTATCAAGTACCTAGGATCAACTGAACAAGAGAGGTGAAATACCATGAAAATACCATGAAAACTTTAAAACACTTTAGAAAGAAATTGAAGAAAATCTTAGGAAATGGAAGAACATTACATACCCAGGGATTGGAAGAATCAATATCATCAAAATGACCACCTAAACTACTAAACTACTATATAAATTCAATACAATCCTTATTCAAATTAAGGCAATTTTCTTCAAGGACTTAGAACAACCAATTATAAAGTTTGTGTGGAATCAAAAAAGACCAAGAATAGCCAAATCCATATGGCTGGGAGGCATTCCATTACATGATTTGAAGCTCTACTAAAAAGCTATAGTGATCAAAATGGCATGGTATTGAAACAAAGACAGACTTTCAGACCAATGGGTCAGAATAGAATATCAAATGATAATCCCCCAAGTTTATGGTCAATTAATATTTGACAAAGGAGCTGAGAATTTGGAATGGAATAAAGACAGTCTCTTCAAAAATGGTGCTGGAGCAATTGGGTAGTCACAAATAAGAAATTAAAAATTGATTCATATCTCATACCTTACAGAAAAGTCAATTCAAAGTATATTAAAGACCTTGAGATTAGAACTGTATCCATAAAGTTTACTGAGGAAAACATGGACCTTACAGAAAAGTCAATTCAAAGTATATTAAAGACCTTGAGATTAGAACTGTATCCATAAAGTTTACTGAGGAAAACATGGACAGAATACTCCAAGACTTAGACCTCAAAGAATTCTTCAATGATAGGATGACAATGACAAGAGCTATAGCATCAAACCTGAATAAATGGGACTACATAAAACTAAAATGTTTCTGTATGGTAAATGAAACACAGACTAAAATTAGAAGACAGCTAACTGAATGAGAAAAAAATTTTGTACTCAACACATCAGTTAAAGATATATCTAGGATATGCAAAGTAATCACAAAGGCTAACTCCACAAAACCTAAAAAAAATACACATCAAAAATGAGAAGAGGAAATAAACAGACACTTCTCTGAAGAAGACCAACAGATAGCCAACAGACACATAAAAAATATTCATCATCACTTATCATTAGGGAAATACAAATAAAGATAACAATGAAATATCATCTTACACCAGTGAGGATGACACATATCAAAAAGACTCATAACAATCTCTGTTGGTGGGTATGTGGTGAGAAAGAAACTCTCATACACTGTTGGTGGGAATGCTGCCCGGTCCAACCCCTATGGAAAACAGTATGGTGGGTTCTCAGTAAACTCAAAATTGAGCTGCCATATGACCCAGAAATTCTGTTTTTGGGTATCTATCCCCAGGACAGATAAACATTCATCCAAAAGGATGTATGAATACCACTATTCATTGCACTTAGTACAATAGCACTTAGTACAATAGCCAAGATTTGGAATCAACCTATATGTCCAACAACAGATGAATAGATCATGAAGATGTGGTACATATATACAATGGAGCTATAAAGTGTAATGCAATCATGCAATTTGCAGCTACATGGATGGAACTGGAAGATATTATGAAGTAATCCAGAAGAAGGATAAATACAGAATGATATTACTTATATGTGGTATTAAGAATAACTGTACAAAGAAATGAAATGAAATGGTCTAAATGGGAGTTGTCTCGAACACCCTTGTCCCAGAGTATAGGGAGGAGAAGGAAAGAAACTGAGTAGAAGAAGAGACACACAAATCTGAAAGGATGGGGCCAGGGGCTAAGTGGTCTCAGGTGCATTGATAGTATTAAAAAAAGGACAGAACTATATAACCAACCCAAGGACAGCAACAATGGAATCAAGAAACCCAAACTTTAACAAGCTAAACTTTTTTTTTTATTTAACCAACTTTATTACATACATGATTGTATTTGGGTTTCAGTCATGTAAAGAAAACCACCCATCACCAGTTAACAAGCTAAACTTAAAATTGACCCATTATACTGGTAGGCTAAGGCACAGGAGGTGGTATGGGATACACTTGGAGAACACTGGTGGAAGGAGGTGGACACAGGTGGTGGGATTGGCCACCATTGTATGTCTGAAACCCAACTATGAAGGACTTTGTAAATTATATGAGTTATAATAATATTAAAATTTAAAAGGTATCATAATCTTCACAAAAGAATAAAATATAAATTAATATACCACCATCAAAAATGGCATTTCTCCTCTTCCAGATAAATGAGCTTTCTCTTTTTTTTTTTCTCAAATCTGAGAATGAAGAGAGGAAGGAAATCTCTGGAGATGATTATTAGCCCAGCAATAGGAGGTCATTCAAAGAATCATTTATTATATCTAGAAACAGGACCTGCTCTTTCTGTGATCACTAATATCAGCCCTGAGTGCTGTGTAATTATAGAGACCAGAAGGATAGCTACATTCAGAGGGAGGAGGAGCAGTTTGCTGGTGAATCTAAAATTTGCTTTCAACTTCTCATGACTGCTTTTTGGCCAAGTCTTTTGAGCCCATTGCAGGTAACAGGTGCTCTAGAGGTTTATAAAGAGGCAGAATTAGAAGCGGCATTTTCTCTCAAAGAGGCAGCTGGCCTGTCCAGGCTAAATTCATAGTCCTCTAATGCAGGTCCCAGGTAGCTGAGATCATTAAAAATCATTTCAGTCATGGGCCCTCTGTAGGTTTGACAAAGAGGGAGCTGTGAAGGTGATTACTATCCCTGAGGATAGAAAAGGAGGTCAAAGAAAGAGATCTACATACAATACATTCTAGAGGCACCCTCCCTCTCCTGAAAAAAATCATGAGTCACATTTGTGATGATAATTGTCCTTGAAAATGACAACCATGAAACTGACATGAAAACATGGCAGACTCAAATATATGTGTTGGCTCTGCTCTTTCACTTTCTCTCCATTTCCCCAGGCCTGAAGAACCCTCACAAATGGGGCCTTTCCTTTCCATGCGTAAATTTGTTAATGGGCCCTCAATGTTTATGTAGTGCAAAGGGAGAATGACAACTATTGATTTACTTGCCCCAGCCACTTCAGGTAAATTGTTTGCTTCTGATGATTATCAGAAATCTAAAACAGAACAAAATAAAACAAAAACAAAAAACAACCCAAGGGTGCTAAGTGGAAGAAAATGTGCTGACCCAACTTTCTGATTCCATTTCTGATTTTGAAAAGAACATATAAATCATGTTTATTCTTTGGGAACTTTTGTGTGGGGGGTGGGTAGCAGAAATTAATGGATGACCAATGTGCCTTCCTTGTTTTTGGTGGCGGAGGGTTAATTCATTTTGAACATTGAAACTGGGCACATTGACAGAATGAAAGAAGTGGAGAAAGCACTTGAAATTCCACTCATATGGATAGGCACAATTTTTACTGGAGGGAAAAATAGCCGAAGATGGCCAGTGTCATTGTTTGGCCATTTTGCTCTCATCCAATGATGAGTGCAAAGGGTTCTTTTTAACCTCTCACTGTATTACTTGCTTCACCCATTTCCAGCAAAGGCAGCTTTGCTCTGTGATCCATTTATCTTAGGGAACTTTAACCTTTCCTGTAGGGTTTTTAAATCAGAACTTTCTTCATCCTGATGCCCAATTTGGTTTTATGATGCAGATGAAGGGAGAAGGGAGAAAGAGTTGAGAGAATGAAGAACAAGAAATGGGTGGGGCAGATTTTGGAGCCTCTTTGCTGACATTAGCAGCAACACCCTGGCAAGTCTGGTCAAGAGTAATGCTGTGGAAGAACCAGAATGCACAGTGGGTAAAGAGTTTGTCTTGCATGTGCCCAATCTGAGTTTGATCCCCTGTTCCTCATATGGTCCCTTGAGGTCCATGAGAAATAATCCATGAACACAGATCTAGGAATAAGCCCTGAGCAACATTAATTGGAATGCTAAACTAAACAAAAATAATACTATCACAGAAGCTGACTCTTTATAGCCAGTGTCCTAAAAACAAAGAAATGAGAATGTTTTGAAGAGGGTATTGTTGAGGGTTTGTAAGAAGTGTCTTTTATTCCCTTGTGGATTGGACTGCAAGATCTAGACATCAACGGGATGAGAGAGCAGATCTTCGTGGATCTGAGAAGGCCAATGCTCAAAGCCCCTCTGATTCAGCACTGTGCCAGTGAGAAATCTGGAGAGAAGAAAGTGCACAGTTATCCCCATGATCCTGGTTCTCAGGTAGGGCTGGTGGTGGGTTGGTGGGTAGTGTTTTATTCCCTCCCCTTGGTTTGGTAGACAAGCAGATGCTTCTTTTTTTTTTTTTTTTCTGGGACCATGGGAAGGAAAAGAGTTTTCTGAAATCATTTTGCTGAGACGTCATAGAGGAAAATGGTTCATCTAGAAGACAGTACTGAGTCCACAAAAGGCTAAGGAACAAGAAGAGGACCCATTCTTACCTTCCTCCCTATTGGGTTGCTTCTTTATACAGAAGTGGACATTGTTTGGGCAACTGGATCGCATATTTGAGAAGGCCGGCAAGCAGGTGGACTAGCTATCTTGCATTGAGCTTGGCCAGCCCCTAGGTACCAAAGCACTCTTGTGAAGGCTGTCACCAGAGTTGGTAGTATGAATCCTGACAATGGGAGCAGCGATGAGAAGTTCTTCTGTGTTCCATTGCCCAGGCCCCTTCTCCTGGTCACTAGGCTTTTGAAGATGATTTGTTAGTTGAGTTTGTTATATGCCCCAGTCATCTCCCAGCAGTCCATTGGCGGGAGTCCTAATGAGCTCTCCCAGATGTATTAAATCCAGCCCACATGCTCAGCTGAGTGATGTCAAGAGACCAGGGGAGCTGGTCCAACATGGACTCTCCAAGTGACATGAGAAAATCAAAGCCTAGACGCCTGACTGCACCCTACTAATTCCTGCTGGACTAAGGGCCCAGACAATCATGGGTATGAAACTCTAGCAATATTGAGAAACTATCATAAAATCAAAGACCTTTGGGGCAGATGGAAGACCAAGAATTGTCAGTATGTTTGCTTCTCAATAGTTTCAATGTTTAATTCAGAGAAAAAGGATGTCTTTGCTCCAGGGGAAAGAGAAGGAAGAAAAAGCAGAAAAAAAATGAAGAAAAGATATACTTGTAAAAATAAAAGATGCAAAAAATGTCTTTATCAACTTATCATTGATTTTCAATTTTGTGGAATTTCAGGCAAGCTTTATTCATCTATATGTGTATGGCTGTGAACTCCACAGTAATAATAATAATGATAATAGTAAAATAATAATAAAAATAGATCTTTCAGATGTGAGCCAAAAAGAAAAATATTAAGGGAACCACAGATAAAGTGGCCAAAGTCACATGAACCAGAGATTTTGTCTACACACCTGACCTTATGTGTGTGTGGTGGTGGTGGGGAAGAGCTGAGAGGTGCTCTGGGTCACTGATAGAGGAAAGCTGGTTCTCTGGTTCTGGGTGCTGTGTTAGAATGATAGATGCATTGTATATCACAATACTTCAATCAACATGATTTTTAAAAAACACCAAGTTCACTCTCTGAAGAAACTTTTCAGAAGACAAAATATAATGTTGCACCATATCTATACATTTCTTTAAAATGAAGGAAGAACATATAGACAAAGTGAGGGAAATGCCAGGCTGTGCTCTGGGCTCACTCCTGGATCTGTACTCAGGGGTTCTTCCTGATGAGATTCAGGGACTTGAATTGGTGCCAGGGATTGAATTTGGTCAGTAAGATGTAAGGCAAATACTTTATCTGCTGCACTATCATGCTCAGAGAAAGGAATTACAAGAGAAGAAAACAAAGGAGAAAATAGAAAGGGACAAATGCCATTAAAGGGCAAAAGTGAGCATTTCTTTTTCCTTTTTTTGGTTTTTGGGTCACACCCGGTGATGCTCAGGAGTTACTCCTGGTTAGGTGCTCAGAAATTGCTCCTGGCTCAAGGAACCATATGGGACACTGGGGATTGAACCCAGGTCCGTCCTGGATCTGCCATGTGCTAGGCAAATGCCCTACCGCTGTTGATCCGTCCCCCAAATTGAGCATTTCTTGCAGTGTCTTATATCAAGTTGTCTGAGTTTCTTCACATCCAAAGAGCCAATGGGTGAGACATCTTTTTGAGACAACAGGCTCAAGTTTCCGCTGCAAAACCCAGAGGCAGGCCAGGGCACCCAGGCAGAGGTCTGCACAGCAGAGTTTATCCCAGCAGGGAGACCTGACCAGCATGCACTTACCTTCCTCACAGTGATCACCCTTGTAGCCCGTGGAGCAGACACAATTTCCATCGATGCATGAGCCGTGGCCTCCACAGGCGGGGTCAATGCACTGGTTCATGGGCACATCACACTCAGCCCCCTTCCAGCCGCTGTAGCACTGGCATGAGCCTTTTGAGTATTGTCCATTTCCGCTGCACAGCACAGGGCAGGCTGCTGTAAAAACAAGAGATATAACACCAGGTCACCATTGAGGGTTTGAAAGATTGTGCTGGTGTGGGCAGAGATTCCAGGAGGCAGAGCTGGCCTGAACATTTCAGCACTGCTCACCCTGATCTCAGTAGGGGAAATTGGGCCAATGAGGGGTGCTGAGCTTATATGATCGAAATGACAGCCACAACAGAAAAGGCCAAGATGCTTTGAGAATTGGGGCTGGAGAGATAGCACAGCGGTGTTTGCCTTGCAAGCAGCTGACCCAGGACCTAAGGTGGATGGTTCGAATCCCGGTGTCCCATATGGCCCGTGCCTGCCAGAAGCTATTTCTGAGCAGATAGCCAGGAGTAACCCCTGAGCACCGCCGGATATGGCCCCCAAAACAAAAACAAACAAACAAAAAAAAAGATGCTTTGAGAATTGGCAGCTACTTTCCTCACTGCACACTGAGCACCTCGCTTGGCTCAGGGAGCCATCTATACCACTTATTATTGAAACACTATCATCACTTTGTAGGGTACAGGCTCGGATCAGGAACCCTGCTTTCAGAGAAAGCATTGATTGGCCAAGTTAGCAGCAGATGTAACCCATGAGGTACAAAGGATATATTGGCACAGGGATTCCTACTAGAAACCCAACTCCTTTATTAGGGGCTGTTGTATATTTGGTTGAACATTCCACAGTCCCAATGGGGGAAAGGGGAATCCTGTACCTCTTATCTGGGGAGGATAAGAAAAGCTAGTTCGGTAGGTAATAAATAATCTACACGGATATGGAGATTTTAGCAGGCAAGAAAACTCACACTGCAAGCTGTTCACCCACAAACCAGTTGCTCCACCCCGTGGAATCACAAGCCTAGAAGGCAGCTTTCATCTAAGGTCTCCTAACAAGTATTATTGAGATAAAAAAAAAAAAAACCCAAGCCCCACCCCCAAGGGGAGGGGAAAAACCAGATGAAAGGCAATGGGGAAACGACCTAGGGGAATAATTCAGATACAAACGAGGGTTAATTCAAAGACCTCTATTTACATCACAAAGGGCTATGGATTCAGGGTTTCTGCTGCTAGCAGAAATAGGAATTAGAAGCCATGATGCAGCTTACAGGTCTCTCAGGTTTCTTTCCTCTCATAGCTATTTAAAGGAAAGAATGTTGGGCTATGAATTAGCCTTTATTTCTGGAGGCCCCAGTTTCCTTATTTAGACATGGAAGAAATAATTGTGCCCATTTCTAAGGGTAGGATGAGTCACAATGAATAAAAACAGGGAGTGAACACAAAGGCCGGGACATGTGGAAGAGGTTCAAGCTTTATCCTGTCTGGACCCCTTTACCTCTAGCAGAAGTGACACCCAAACACTGAGTTTGGACTAGCTCCTGAGAACTGCAGGATTAAATCCCTCCAGCGGCCCAAAGACCATCGTAGGCAAGGAAGGATAGACAAATCGTCAATAGTCAGCACCTCTCCTCTGGGCCTAAGCCAGCAAGCATCAGTGATGGGCAGATGGCTGGGCAGGGGACAATTGGTGACTCTAGCATTTTGGCCTCCAGTGTGCTCACTGGCCCCTTTTAGAGAGAGAGTGAGAATGTATGTCGGAGGAAGGCATCACATCAGCCTGTAGGATTTCACTGGGGTGAGATTCACAGAAACAAAGCCAATTATTTTTTTTAAATAATTACTTTAAGTCTCCTTCCTCCCTCCCTCCCTTCCCTTCCTTCCCTCCCTCCCTCCCTCCCTCCCTCCCTCCCTCCCTCCCTCCCTCCCTCCCTCCCTCCCCTCCCTCCCTCCTTTCCCTCCCTCCCTCCCTCCCTCTTCCTTCCCTCCTTCCTTCCTTCCTTCCTTCCTTCCTTCCTTCCTTCCTTCCTTCCTTCCTTCCTTCCTTCCTTCCTTCCTTCCTTCCTTCCTTCCTTCCTTCCTTCCTTCCTTCCTTCCTTCCTTCCTTCCCTTTCTTTTTCTGAAAATTCTTACTCTAGCTCTCTCCCTTGTCTTTTCCCTTTCCATTCCCCTTCCTTCACTCTCTCTTTCTCTTTCCTGTACTCAGGGGTTGCTCCTGGCTCTGCTCAAGCATCAGACTGGGTGAGTTTAGGGGACTCTAAGAGTTCTGGGGAGCAAACTTGAGCCAGTTATTAGTCAAATACAAGACCCAAAGTTGCCCTACTGCTGTGCCATATCTTGGTCCCCTAGAAACTTTGTTTCTGCTCAGGGCCATTTAGGTATTTATAGCATCACTTAATGGTTGCATGATATCGGCAGAAGGGTCCCAGGTAATTCAAGTGAAACATTTTGTGTATCCTGTCATGGACTAGATGTCAGCATTTGGCAGTCTCAGTTGGACCTTCCTCACCTTGCTCTAGACCAGGGGTCTCAAACTCGCAGCCCATGGGCTGCAAACGGCCCCCCATACAACATTTTGTGGCCCTTCCCTAGAGGAATCTTTTTTTGTTTTGTTTTGTTTTAGTTGTTTGGGTCACACTCCCAATGTTCAAGGCTTACTACTGACTTTGCACTCAAAGATCATCCTGACTTTGCCTCCTGCAGCCCCCAGGTAAATTGAGTTTGAGACCCCTACTCTAGACCATAGAAATGACTTTCTGAGATGTCCAGAAACCACCTGGGCAGATGATACTATAGCTCCAGTTTTGCTCTGGAAGGTTTAACAAGTTTACCTAGTTACCTGCAAGCACCACCCAAAGAGCCTACCATTCCATGAGACAAGTGGGCATCTTCCTGTTATCCCTCCCCAACTTCCTGCTTATCTCATCTGGATAGTGAGGCCCTTCCACAGCTAGGAGGGGTCTGTGGTTGATAATTAAGGTGTTGCCTGTGGGAAGGGGAGAGAGATCAGACAAAGGAAGGGTGCTTGCAGGGCAGCTGATGGAGGCTGCTTAACAGAGCTTAGCTTAGAGGCCATGTGAGAAATATGAATGTGGCTGATTAGGGCCTTGTAAGAAAGCTGGATATCTCTTGAAACTTCAGCTGACTGCCTGTGGATCATTTCTTCGCGATCAACCTGCACCTACAGACAGGCGCTGGGCCAAGCTGAGAGAGGCCTCACCATCTACCCATAACACTAGGACTTTATAATCAATAATTAATACAATATCTTGTATCATCCTGCCTCCTAGCAACATCCCGCTCACTGTTGCTGTGTTTCTAATCGGCTTGTATATAGTCATTAACGTTTCCTTTATGGACCTCTCTTTTCCCAATAACCCAAATGAACTCACAAATTGGACCATATCTGCCTACATTAAAGCTGCTTCAATATACTCTCCACTTGTGATCCTTTTTTTAACCCAAGAAATAGAATATGAGAAAACTCTACAATAGACATCTGGGGTTCATGAGGTGATTGAGTGTGAATTAATTTTTGGTCACTCAAATCTCTTGGTCATTCAAGAGTCAGAACTCTTGAATAAGTTTATAGTTGTCTCTGCTTCATTTCTTCCATATTTAGTTGTGCTCTCCAATGTTAGATTAAGTCAGTAGTCCTAAGATTCAGTGATTCCTGTAGTCCTTGGCAGGCACTACATGGCAACAGAAAAGATGGCTAAGAATTGTTTCTGAGTTGCTCATATTTTGCCTAATACATGGGCTTTATGGGGTGAGGTTATATAGGGGTGAGGTATACATGCTTTACTTTAACTCCCAGGTGACATAGAACCAAAAAATATATCAACAATTGACACAGGATTGATGGAGAGGGCCCCAAATGTTTTATAACAGGATAGCTGCAAAATTATTATTTGGGTGTCAGTTCCCAGTAGCATTCTTTTCCTGACAAATCAAACAGAAAAGCTGGAATTCAACACTAAGAATATGAGAGCCTTGAGAAGAATTCTCTTCCCACAGGGGGAATGCCGCTTTCTATTTCCAGCTACTTGAGTTCAGAGCCCTGCCCAGAACAGTTATCCAGTATGAGAGCTGAACAGAGGGTTTAAGAAAGTGCTCCAAGCTGAGGCTGTACACAACCTAAATTGGGAATAATGTAAATCTAAATTAGCATGAAAGATTTTGAGAAGACTTGACAAAGACAATTTGCTTCTCATGAAACTTCAGTTGTACTATGGGTAAGGGAGGCCAAGAGGTTTACATGGTAAATACTTTCCCATCCTGCAAGTCTGCAGCATCAACCAGGTGTAACAGCTGGGTTGAATTCCCTTTCCTCACCCACAGAGCTTCACACGGAGCAAGGTAGTGGACAGTCTGACATCTGGAGCTGAGTTAGCATTCTGAATAATACCTTTGGTATTTCTGTTTTGCTGGGGAGTCTAGAACCAGGATCTTTGGTAGATAACAAAAAAGTTTGGCTGGAGGGACAAGGGGATTTGCATGGATGGAGGTTGGAGGAGAGATGGCTGAAAGAAGCTGACAAGACCATGCTCTTAAATAGGTTTAAGATTATAGATCACACATGTTGGCTAGGGCATGAATAAAGCTGATATTTCTTGGAACCTGTCTGTGGATGAGTTTTCTACCGCCGTGATCAACTGAACTTGCAGACCTGCCGGCTGATGGGGATTGGGTCACCACGTGGCCTGGGACGGCAGAGAAAGACCCCTCCATTCATCCCATCACCATCCAGCTCCATCCAAAGGGCCTTATTTATTATTTAATTCAACAATCACCACCACCACAATCATTTCCACCAACTGTCATTATCATTACCTAAGATTCATCACCACCATTACTAGAATTCTATCATTATTATTATCAGTACCATTACTACCACCATAAATAATCATTACTACCACTACTGCTGCCATCATTATAATCATCAGAATCATCATCACTATTACTATAACTGCCATCACTATCGACATTGCCAATACCCCCATCACTGCACTACCCACCATTAGTAAAACATATAATAAATATAATAATAAGCACATAAAGCAGAGATTAACGAAAGATCCTGTCTTGTCCATCCCGTTTTCTCTGGCTGTGCAATGAGCTGGCTGTTGGATCAGACATGGAATGTTTCACCATGTTTCTGTCTTCATCACACAATTCTTACTCCAAATCCTTACAGGAACAGTGTGTATTCAGGCTTCTATTTAAAATTAATTAAAATGTTTGTACAAAGTTACTATTCCTGTTTTACTAAATCTAGTAAATGGAAGCTCGAAAATGCAGGCAAAGGACAAGTAAATTACTACCTCTACGAACAACAGACAAGTTAACAGGCTGATGACAAAGAAATGACACAATTTAGATTCACCTAAATGGTATAAAGCTCATTTTAATGATCAAGTGGGAGCACTTTCTTCTTTTGCTCCCCCAATGCTCTCTGGAAGGGATGAGATGGAATATATTGTTTACTCCCTGGGAAGCCACAGGACAAAGCACTTGAGTCTGAGGAGTTAAGTAAATTAAGTCAAGCCCCCGATCCTTGGAGGCTGGTATAATCAGCATTGCACAGGAAAAGGTGGAGATGGTGAAAGAGCTGATTCCAGAGGTGGTGTAAGCATGCCTGTGTATTAACAAGTCCTTTGTGGGCTAGGTTAGATAAGCAGAGGGCATTGCAAATAATCTATCTTTAAGCTACCCTAAATTGTTTGAAATCTATTTAAAAGCTCTGTAGAAAAGAGACCTCAACACCCTTGAATCTAATAACTTGGTGGAGTGTCAAACAGCACAAATAACTGTCTGTCTTGCACCCAAGTGAATCCATCAATATTTGGGGACAACCTACTATGGGTATCGCTTGTCAGGAAAAGATGTGGAGAAATGCAGGTACATGCTGCCTCTGAAAGATGCATGTATTGTTTGAATGACAAGAAGTTAAAAAAAGTGACAACAAAGTCAACATTCTGGACATAACACTTTGTTTGGCTCTGCTCCCTGACCAGGTACCAAGCTGTGTGCTGAGCAAAAGAGGCTATGAAAGAGGTTTGCTTTCTACTAGATCTCTGCAATTGACAACCTATCTGATAGACAACAACGTTTCACCTCTATTGCAAAAATCTATATTCAAATATCAAATCCAAAGAGATAAAAAATCTAGATGGAAAAAGTTTAATTAAGTGCCTTACAAAAATCAGAAAAAAATGTGTAAAGACTAATTAAATTTTTTGCAAGAGGAATATGTAAGGAATTCCAGAAATCAAGAAGGAAAAGGTGATCAGATTTGATTCCATAAAATTTCAATCTTCTATACAACAAGGATTTCCATCCTAGACAGAAAGGAAGAAAATGTTGGAAGAGAGATTTAGGCATCACAAGACAGTGCTCAGGGGTTGTGCTTGGCTTTGTGCTCAGAGATCACTCCTGGTGGTGCTCAGGGGGACATATTTAGTGCCAGGGATCAAACAGGAGTTGGCTACAAACAAAGGACAATGGCTTAACCCCTGGTACCATCCATCTCTCTGGCAACAATCAGTTTTGACAGAATAAAGTTTGATATCTAAAATTCATAAAGAACTTTCAAATCAGTAACAAGAGATAAAAGAATACAATATTGGCAAAGGACAGAGAAATGTTAAAAAGACAGAATGATAGTAAAAGTATTAGAAGTACTGGTTTTATTAGAGTTCTGAAAATGATACTAAAAATAATAGTGGACAATGAGTAGAGGATTCCCGGATTTAGTAAAAACAATTCTGGGAAAAACTGGTATTGGATGGAGTCAGAGAGAATAAGTCCAGAGGCTTGCCTGCCACCAGGAGTGATCATTGAGCACAGATCTAGGGGTGATCCCTGAGCACTGATCCAAGAATGATCTTTGAGCACCAAGTCAGGAATGATCTCTAAGCACTGAGCCAGGAGTGATCCTTGAGCACTGAGCCTATGATTGATCCCTTAGCTAAGAGTTAGGAGGAAACTCTGAGCACAATTTGGTGTGGTCACAAACAAACAGAAAGGATTTTGCTGTGTCCCCACCTTGTCACATCTCTGGGGAAATTGTCTTGTCAAATGAAGCTGGTGGTGTGAACATTTGAATCAACTTTTTTGGAGGGCGGGAGGAGGATCATTTTTTACTATTTAGATAACCCACTGATCCCCAGAACCCTTCAGAGACATTCATACCCTTGGCACCTCAGTACTACTTATCTTTTATTTTTAGCTTTTTTAGCAGTGGCTCATCCAGCTATGCTCAAGACTTACTACTGACTTTGTGCTCAGAGATTACTCCTGGTAGTGCTCAAGGGACCATATGGGATGCTGCGATGGCAACCAGGTAGGCAGCATGCAAGGCAAGCACCCTACTGTTGTACAATCACTCTGGCCCTTGCTTCCCTTTTAAACAGTAGGGCCAGAAAGAGCTTCAAGTGATGGAAGAACATTGACAAAGAAAAAGAGAATTTAGAAGAGATGATGAAAGTACAAATGCAAACACCTCCAGCCATTTGGATCATCTCCATGGTCCCCACTGTCCAGCCTAGAACACCCAGAAATTCTTGTAGCTCCCAGTGTATGGGCAGATTGGGGCAAGGCTAAATCAGACCTCCAAACACATTCCCAGAAAAGGAAAACAAAGGGTGTTATGGTCAGAAAAGGAACCAAAGTTCAGGGGCACCAGCATTTGTGGCCCCCGACTGTCAAATGGCACATTAATAAGCAGGGAAATGATTCCGGGCAGAATTTCCAGAAGGACAAAAAATTCATCAGGTATGCCAGAACTCTGACATTCTTGCACCGTGTGGGGATGGCACACACGCTGACTTAAGCACGAAGGTATGGATGCTTTAATTAATCTGGGGTGAATTTAATTGCTTTAGTTAAGTGGAAATCGGGTTAAAAATGATACAGAGCATGCTGGGGTGTGTTAAAAACATGACATATGAGTTGGATGAATCGATAAATTAAAAGTGCACAGATGTTTTAATTAAACCCAGGGAAGTTAACGAAGATCGCAAGAGACTTTTAAGCTGATGATTAATTCAATTCATTTAAAATACCTGTAGAGATAGGGGGATGCTTCCACGATGAGTTATAAAAGTTTTCAATCGATAACGTGCTTAAGCTGTTCTTTTTAACAACACCTGAAGTTGTTTCTACTTTGTTTGTCTGAGAGACGGAACAGCATTAATTACATAACGACTATTTAAATTCTTAGCATCTTCAACTCAAATCTGGACAAAATAGCTTTTCCTTCCAAGAGTGATTTAAGAGTTTGTGAGAAGGATTTGTAAATTTTGGTTTGGGGCCACACCCAGTGGTGCTCACTGCTGACTCCTGGTTTGTGTGCTCAGGGATCACTCCTGGTAGGGCTTAGCGGAACCATTTGTAGTGTTGAGGATCAAACTGGGATTGAGTACATGCTAGAAAATGGCTCTGGCTTCAGAAGGCTTTTAAGGAAAATTTCTTTTTGTTTTTATATTGTTCTTGAGGGATCTTTCTTTTTCCAATACCAAACTCTCCATCAAAGTGCCCCTTTGCCCAGCCTAACCCCCAACCTCCACCAAGTTCAGTTCTTCATACCAGATCCCAGACTCTGTGGCCTTAGGCTTTTGTTATTTTCTTACTATGTTTGTTTATGTTCCACATATGAGAGAGATGGTTCTGTATCTGTATCTGAATCTCCTTTTGACTGACTTCAGTCAACTTGACCCTCTCCAGTTCCATCCATGGAAGTAGCAAATTGCATGCATGTGTCCTATAGCCAGAGCAGTACTCCATTATATATATATATATATGATATATATATATATCATATATATATATACCATAGTTTTTTATTCAGTCATTTGATTATGGACACTAGGCTTATTTCTAGATCTTGGCTATTATGAATAGTGCTGCAATGAACATAGGAGCATAAACAGTTTTGGGGTCCTCTGGGATCCAAAAGTAATCTCCAGAAGTGGGCTAGCTGGGCCATATGGAAACTCAATTCTTCATGTTTTTGACACATGTTTATATTGTTTCAATTAAGGTTGAACTAGTTGAAATTTCCACCAGTAGTGGATGAGATTTCCCCCCATAACTGCCCAACACTGGTTGATTTTATTCTTTGTAATGTGAAGCCATGTCACTAATATGACCAGAATTAAAAAGACACTCCTCAGGTTGGGAGACAAGATGTGTCCACACTTGTGAGATGAAGAGTTAATATCCACAATAATTAATGTATTTGGAAAACTTAACAAGTATAACCATCAAAAGTGAGGAGAAGAGAAACTTTCTCAAAGACGCACAGAAAGATGGCTGCAACAGACAATGTACAAAAACAACCCAAATGTCCAACAGATAAATGAATCAAGAAGTGTGGTTTATAAACACAACAGAATACCACACAGCTCTAAGAAAAAACAAAATAATGCATTTGCCATGACATAGATGAGAGTCACAGAGGACAACATGCTGAAAGAAGTCAGTCAGAAGAAAAGGGAGAGATCCAGAATGATCTCCCCTATGTAGAACTTAAAGATACACCAGTAGTGGGGCCGGGAAGGTGGCACTGGAGGTAAGGTGTCTGCCTTGCAAGCGCTAGCGTAGGACCGACCGGACCGTGGTTCGATCCCCCGGCGTCCCATATGGTCCCCCCAAGCCAGGGGCGATTTCTGAGCGCATAGCCAGGAGTAACCCCTGAGCGTCAAACGGGTGTGGCCCCAAAACAAACAAACAAACAAACAAAAAAAGATACACCAGTAGTAACAAAAAGCCAAAAGCAACACAATGAGAAAACTGATCCTCAAAACAGAGTTTGGGAGGGAGGCTCAAAAGAAGAGATGATGGGGGCTTGGAGGGAGGGAGGAAAATACCATGGGAGGGGTATATTTTGGAACTACATGCATGGGCAAACATCATTATAACTACTGTAAATCACAAAACCTCAATTAATAAAAAAAAAGTTAAAGGAAAGCAAAAAGTCTCCCAGCCTAGATGGTGGAGTAGACTGTGGGTAATGTTACAATGTGGGAGTGATGCTCTGGGTGGGGTGAGGTGAAGGACAGAAAATGACCCAGCTCATGGAAGGCTCTGTGTGCCAATCTGGCAAATGTGCACTTTATCTTTCCCCTCGGCCAGATTACCTGAGAGCCACTTTCAGAGCCTTTTATGGCCTGAACCTGTAAGACCAACCAGAAGGGACAGACTTAAAAGGACCGGGACTGATGAGAGTGCACAGGAGAGAAGGCACTTGGCTAGCAAGCATAGAGCTGTGGCGGCAATGACCCTATTTCCATTCCTGTCAGCACTGCCAGGGTCACTCCTGAGCACAGAGGCAGGAATAGTAACTGAGCACCACTAGGTGTAGTAATCCTCTGCCTCTCTCCCCCAGCCATTCACAAACAAAAACTGGATAATGCATTCCAAAACTGTTGCACTCTATTCTAAGCATAGACTTAAAAATGGTTGCAGATTGGAGGAAGCTAAATACTAACTACAGTCACACACACACACACACACACACACACACACAAAATCAGGAAAAGGCTACAAATGAATCAACAATATTCCCTCAGTGTTCACCTCTTGGTTTCAATCATCCAACTATGCTCAGTTAGCACATGGACTTTCGAGGTTCCTAGGTGAAGATCGAGGATGCTACTATTTTTGCAACTTGCCTACAAATCTACAATAATTTTGATGGGAATACTGGGGGATGTTGTCACAGTTAGAATGGATCTCCTTCAGTTGCTATGAGAACAGATAGGATAGTAGGAGGTACTATGCACAATGCCTAAGGGCATAGTTAACACTTAATTAATATAGTTAATACTTTGCAGCGATTGAGACCTGGTTGGAAAAGAAGGCTTATAACCCCACAACTCAATTGGGTACTATTCCTTCTATGTTCCTCTTGGAAGCTGTTCTATTTAAAGTACTGTTCCTACAGGTATCTGTCTACTTAGTAATATGATATAAAAATACATGATGCCAATAATAATAATAATGAGGCCTGGAAATGGTTCCTCAGCAGAGTGTGTCCTCCTTCCAAGGATGAGCTTGGGGAGGCTCTGAGTTTGATCCCTGGATCTGGGTGGCTCTAATCACTGTTTGTGATCCCTGATATCACATGACAGCGTGTCATCCTCAGAGCCTCACAACGAGTCTTTGCAAGGAACCCAACTAAAGCGTGACTCTTGGTGGGCAACTGAAGCCATGTTTGGGGAGCAGCCAAGCCTGTGAAACACAGAAATGCTACCAACAAGTAAAGGTAAGAGAAAGGGGTGATATAAAAAAATCACAACAATCCTGACTGTCCCATGTAATTGACAGAAATTCATCAAGGCATGACTTAAGAGAGGCACGTCTGGGAGAGGGTGGCTGAGGTGCCACCCAATACTGATGCTTTATATTAAGTGGACACTTAAATCATGTTTCAAAAGCACTTTGAAAGTTACATAACTTGGGTGAGAAAGTCAATGCTTTGTCTTTTACACTCCTGGAACTGGCTTGCCAAGAATATGGGGAATTTGGAGAAGATGATTTCACTCCTTCAATTCTGCCCACCACATGCATCAATAGTTAAACTTAAAAACAAAACAAAACAAAACACCTCAGGCTCAAAGGCTGACTTTGGGGATGGCTTCTAAGGGGGACAGCAGTGGTTACTGTGAACAACTGGATGTATGCGGATAAATTATATGGAGGTGGGGGGGAAGACTAATACATGCGAGGTGCCAGCCTAAAGCAGGTATTAAATGCAAAACACACACAGAGAGACATTTTAAATAGCTAAGCGTGCATCCCATTATAGATCCATAAGGCCAAGGGACCACGTGTCTGCAAATGGATTGTGAGCAGAGAGTTCTTAAATGGCCCAGGTACTTACGGCTGAAAGTCTGGGAGCTGCATGAGTGGCCCTGATCTGCACGGGCTTGAGGGTTAATAATACATCAATATATGTCAGTGTTAATACACATTCACA
This sequence comes from Suncus etruscus, assembly GCF_024139225.1. Lineage (NCBI taxonomy): Eukaryota > Metazoa > Chordata > Mammalia > Eulipotyphla > Soricidae > Suncus > Suncus etruscus. Next base: position 123,197,838 of record NC_064853.1, read on the forward strand.
GATCACAGGCTATGTGGTGGAGGGTTTGGTCCATCTGTAGTCCAATCTAAGAGGACTGTAATGCCTTTCATCTCATTAAAATCTTCAGTCTGAGTAGTCCTCAGAAAATTAGATGATGCCCGAAAAGCCAGGTTCTGAGGTTTTTTTCTTACACAACTGAAAGCACTTGACAGATAGGGGGCTGTGGATGTCATCTGTCTTCTGCCATCTGGGAGCAAAGGGGAGCAAAGCCTTGGACCCAGAGTCAAACAAGTACCACAGTGCTTAGTTGGTGATGTGTCCATGTGCTGTAGGTGAAATTGGCAGGTTGATGGTGGAATTGGATGGTTGCTAGCTGGGATGTCCCTTAGCTTCTGAAAGATTTGTAAGCCTTTCCTCTGCAGAAGCTGTTTTAGGCTGTGTGTCACTGAGGGAAGGAATTTCTTACAAGTGCTAGACATGTCCAGGACCTCAAACCAAGTTTTCTACCCCAACTCTCATGTCTCATGCTGTCAGTCAGCATTCAACAGATCTTGAAGCTCTTACAAACACTCAAAATACCACCTTTTCATACTGTGAGTGGGGAAACGAAAGTGATTTTGCTAAGCACTGACAGAGTGGGAATGACTTATTCCTATGCAAATGATAGGTGAGGAATCATTAGTGAGTAGTTTCCTTTCTCAGCATGCCAAGGCAGGATGGTCTTTGGACGAAGCACCCTAAAAACATCATGACTGTGTTAGAGATAATTTGTATTTGACTAGGATGAGGCTAAATAAATGCATTGTTTGGCTAAAGGTGCTGGTATATGAGCTCAAATTGGCCTCATGATGAGCACAGAGATTCTCCACCTTTCCTAGGATGGAACTAGAGGTGCAGATACCTGAGCTAATGGTTCTGGGTCACAGAGTGAGCAGAGCTAGACTGACACTCAGAAATGTCTGACTTTGGAGCAGAGGACCAAAATGGCTCTTGTATTGAACTCTCAGACTAGGATATTACTTACTGGTGGGTGGGGAGTTGGGACAATAAAATCAGAATCCTAAAAAGTGGAAAAAGAATAGTATAGAAATGAACAGGCAGTGAAGAAACTCCTTTAAAACTGCAATTGTATTTACCTGGGCATATGTGTGTATGTACACATGTGTGCTATGGCCAAAGACACTGAGAAATTTCACTCTGCATTCTGCCTGCCCCTGATAGAACTATGTGAAAGTCATGTCAAGGACTCTTACCAGGCCAGTGGGCAGCCCCCCAAAGCATCCCCATTTTTGGGGCAGAGTCATTTTCTTTCTGATGCTCCTTTTTCCCAAGAAACCCACATCCCCAGTCATTCAGTGCAAAGCTGTGTAGATACATCCATAATACAATTTAAAACCGATTCCACCAAGATAAATAGTGCTTTCTAGAATAAGAGCATGGCTGGCCAGAAAGAATGAAATTTACTAACCCTGAGATGCTTAATCTTCCATTACAGAGAAGTTAATGATTATAAGAAAGGAGTGATGGTAATTCACTTCTGCTTTTACAGGAAATCCAACCAACTCATTTTTAGCAAATCTTTCTTCCAAGCACACCTCAGTGCCAAGGATAACTGTCCTGCTCCTCCAGGTACAATGACTAATAATCATCCATCAAAGCCTGCTTTTGGCCATGGGATGTATCTGCCAGCAGAGCAAACCTGGGGTTTCCAACCTGAGAATTTGCTGTGGAGCTCCCAAATCTCTCCCTCTTTCTATCCCACACACCTGGTTTGGGAATAAAGTGTTAGTGGCACCCACCTTTAGCACAGTCTGCTCCAAGGAAACCAGGAAAACAGTGGCACAGCCCTGACACACACTCGCCATTTCCATGGCAATTCCGGGGACAGTCCTGTACTGAATCTGAAAGAGAAGAAATAGAGCTATTAAGAACTCTTTTCTATACCTACAAGGAAACCATAGAATGATTGGACATGCCTTGTTTCACAAGAACTGTGGTCACACTTCAGATGGGAAGGGAGCAGATGTGAATGGTGTGGGTGGGAGTACAGTAGGAAGTAGATGGGAGTCGGGCATATGGCACAGTTCAGGGAGAGATCTCATGGTCTCTAGCTCAAAGAGTCCAGACTGCCACAGAGATTTTCTTTTTAGAGGAAATTACTGATCTAGTTTGATCTCAAACTGGAACTCTACCATGCTTGAATCTTAACATTTCAAAATAAACATTCCTTGGAAGACAAAATACTATTTCCTCACTCCAAGCCCTCACACCCCAATAACATCCTACCCATATAAGATTTGTTTTCACAAGTGGCATCAGCTTTGATCTCAGACACTGAGGGTGATTTTCCACATGATGGTGGTTGTTCCTAATCTTGGGGTTTATAGAGTATCTATTGATGTCTTCAATCCCTGCTAGAGGGAATTCCAAAAAAAAAAATATCCCCAAACACCCTGATTTATTGTCACTATGTACCTTAAACATTACTGTGAAAGACTTGTAATTCACTTTGGTCACAATAAAAATTACTAAAAAATAAAAAGAGAAAAATCTAAAAACATTTGACTGATTCAGTTAGCATTGCTTCAAAGTTTCCAGAAGTAGTGGAATTAGGGTTACATAATGCCCTCTTATGCCTAGCTTTTACAGTTTTTTCCTTTTTCCAGGTAAATCCATTTGCTGACATTTGTTGTAACCATTATAGCCACCTTTTGTCCCCCTTGTATCTGTTTTCATGGGGATTCTCCAAAGGGAATAATCTGGAACCTTTTCCTGTTGATCCAGATCCACAGAAAAAAGTATCATTAAAAAGCATTATTATTTTTTTTAAATGAATCTAATTAAAAGAAACATAACTAAACTTTCTGATTCTGCATTACTAAGATGATGATAAGAAAAATAACAGGCGACTCCCAAGAGACACAGCCATAGTATAATCATGTGAATTACAGTTAAGTCTAATTGTTTTGGGGTTGGAGCCATAGTACAATGGGGAGGGCACTTGTCTTGTATTTGGCTGTTCTAGGTTTGACCCCTGGCACCCATATCCACCCCCACTGGAGAAATGCTAGGAGTAACTCCTGAGTGTAGAGTTAGGTATAACCTCTAAACATCATTTGGCATGATCTGAAACATCACCCTCTCCAGAAAAAAATCAAATTATTTCTAAATGAATCACCTGAGCAAAAGAGGCACTTTTCCCTCATATGGCATTTCCTGCATTTCTCTCTCACAGAGCAACTCATCCATCAACACATCAGCACAGGTAGGTCCTATTCATGGGGCTTTGGGGAACTGGAAGATGTGCCAATAGCTCTGGATATTGTCTTGCTCTGATCAATCAAGTCCTTCATCTTTCACATAGGAGTCGGATACATTCAAGTGAGATCTACAGGACTGTGACCAAGTCAACACATTTTTAGTTATGATTTAGGTGAGTGTTCAGGCCACATAGTTTGTCTTAATCACTGAATATTTATTATATGCAAGAGGCTTAGTGAATGAGACAGGCCTTTGGTAGGCCCTTCTAGGGTTTTCATAGCCATAGTGAACACAGGAAAAATCATGGGAAAAACCCAAAATAGAAGCAAAACCCCAGAGTATTTGGATAAGCACTGCATGCTGTGATGTGGAGGAACTCTCCTATGAGGAGGAAGCTCTATGGGTAAGATGCCATCCAGGGCCCAGATTTGCCTCTCTGATGAATAAGCTAGAGCAGTTGAGAACAACCTTCTTCAATTTTACTGTACCCACAGGCTGAGTCCTATCTGGCATAACTGTCCACAGACCAACAGATCTAACCAAAGTGGTAGATCAGTGGTGTTCACCCTGTCTACACCCACAGACTAGTATCAGTCTGCCAACAGGTGGTTAAAGACTGCGGGGACAGGAGACTAGGATTCTAGGCAGGAGAAAAGTTTATGTGAATTTTGGTTTCATGCAAGTTGGTGGGTGAGAAGAGGGACGGAGATCGACAGAGTTAGAGACCAGGGCAGGTGGATGGGATGGCCAGAAATCTACAGACTACATGGGTGAGTAGTGTTTGTTCTGGGATGAATGGGAGAGAAGGAAAAGGTATTATTTATTTACTTTTTAGAATTAAAAAAATGACTCTGGAAACATGATTCCAGTAGTGCTCATGTTTTTTTCCAGACAAAGTTACTCCATCCCACCACCAATGAGGTGTCCCAAGCCCTCATTTGGAAGCAAGATGCCTCCCTCCAAATATCCAGGAGGATATCCACACCTTGCCTGGATCCAAGGGCTTATGTAGGGTGCAGGCTGGCAGCCAGCCACCATCCTTCTTAGTTTGTTTCCTATTCTGGACTGTCTGTGCTCTGGCTGTGCTTGGCAGTGTACATCACGATAACAGCTGCACGTGGGGCTTCCTGGGATCCCAATAAAACACTGTTCTCTCCTGTACATTTACCCCAATTACAATTATTGTTCCATTGAGATGTCTACCCCAACTATTAGGACAATTACCTCTGACTTTTTCTTGGAACTGCAGTTCAGACAAGAGAAAGCCTTGGGCAGTGGAGAGAAGTATGATTTGATGCTCCCAAGGGCCAGCCCAATAGGTAATGTCTATGGGAAAGACACCTCAATGTCACAGTGTGTGTGTGTAGGTATATATGTGTATGTAAATAAGGGGAAGGGTAAAGGGATTTACTGGAATTAGAGTTTGGACTGGACAGTGAATCTGGCCTCTACCTCTTAGCTTGGGTGTTGTGGAACTTCTTTCAATTGCAAACTAGAATCCAGTAGGACCTAGTTTTTAAAGGTAATGCTGTAGCTTCAGGGGAGTCCCCCTTTTCCCAATTTGCTGGAAGGGGTTGGTACTTAATCAACTCATACTCCTGAAGGTGTTGCTATTCTGCTTTGTAATCAATTATGCCCCAGAGTCTGTCTAGAATTTTCTCAATTGGCTGCTCTCTGGTGCTGTTTTTGGGTGAAGATTTTTGCATGTATGCCAGGCAAAGACAATGACTCCATTTCTCATTATGTTCTTCCATGAAGAGTTGCATCTCAGCTCCACAATCTCAAGCTAACCCTACATTTAGGGCTGGTGTCTGCTTTTCCCAAACAGGTTTTGTATTTTTTTTTCTTTTGTTTTTCTCTCACTCTGCCCACTGATTCTAGAATTTTCCCTAACATTGGATGAGGTTTCCAGTGGCTTCATTACACAAATCTGGCAACATCAGCCTAGAGCTGGGACTGGAAAAACTTTTTCTTTTAAGAGACTTGGAGTCAATATTTTGGCTTAGGAGCCAAATAGTCTCTGTTGCAGCTGCTTGCTTCTGTCACTGAAGTTGCTGCATAAAGTATGTTAACAAATGAAGATGGCATGATGCAATAAAACTTTATTTATAAAAACCAGGCAGCAGGCCATTCTGAGTTGATAGGCTACTGTGTGTCAAACCCCAATTTAGAGAATTTGGCCAGTCAGATAGTGCTGATTTTTCCTAAGCAGAGCAGAAAAGAACTTAAATTCAACCTTGTGGTGCATTCCAAATATATGTCTTTCCTTGATTTAGTTTTTGGGAAGAGAAGGGAGATCATACCTGGAAGTATTAGGGAACAATGAGATGCAGCGGATCAAACTCAGACCTCTGCATGCAAAGCATAAACTTAGCTTCTTTGAACAGCCTGCATTCAGGTTCAGGTTTTCTGATTTAACTTTAAATTTTTCTAAACTTTGATTTTCATTGTGCTTTAGGTGAGATGGTTGCTACAATACTAATGCTTATAGTTCTGGTGTGTGTTTTCACAACACTAGAGCTGCAAGACTCCCCTGCAAGATACCCCCACCCCACTATCTCAACGTCAATTCTTGTCTGCCTATTCCAACTCCACCAGTCCCTCAACTTTGCTTGATAGTATCAGTTAAATGGATTTTGAACATGTAAAACAAATTATTTTATAATCCTACTTAAATAGATAATTTTGAACTTACTGTAAATTTTTTATTAGTAATCTCAGTTAATTGTATCATTTTGGACTTGCCGTGAAACTTTTTGTTTAATAATTTAGTAAATAAAATCCATTTGAATAGCTTTACTAAGTGGACAGTATTTCAAAGGTTTCTAGTGCTAAACTGTCATACCCTAGGCCATCACATCCATTCTATATTTTCTCACCAACTCAAATGAATCAAAGTCAAGTCCTGGAAGAAACATTTACAAGGGTCTCATGCAGGGGGCCATATATTTATTTATTTTTGTTTTGGGGCCACATTTGGCAGAACTCAGGGCTTATTTCTGGCTCTGTGCTCAGGAGTTATTCCTGAGTGGAATTTGAGGGATGCCATGTGTTGCTGGGGATCAAACTTGGACCAGGTATTTGTGTAGAGCAAGTGACTTACTGCTGTACAATTACTACAGATCCATACAGATTTCTTATTTTGGGGAGATACACCTGACAATGTTCATGAGTTACTCCTGGCTCTGCACTTAGGAGCTACTCCTTGTGGCATCAGAGGACCATATGGGATACCAGGCCAACCCAGGTTGGCCACATTCAAGGGAAATGCTATACTTGCTGTATTATCACTTTACCCCCATATTTGTTTTCTACTGTACTTTATTGCACTTTTTTACAGGCTCAGTGTTTACACACAGACATGCTGTAACATGTCACTGCAGCACTTTATCCCCTGCAATAGGGAACCTAGGTGCTGGAAGCTATTCTAGAGAGCTGAGGCAGGTCATAGGTGGAATTCCTGGTGATGCTCTGGGGACAATATGGGATGCTGAGAATTGAATTCAGGTTGGCTGCATACAAAACAAGTGCCCTACCTGTTTGATTTTTTAGGGCAGTTTTTAAGGTCTGGCTTTATTGAATGTTCACTGAGACTTGGCTTCTTTGATTCTATGTGATGGTACTGAGAGGTAAAAACTGGGGTTTACTATTGACCTGGGCTGAGAGTGAGGTTTGCAGATGCGAGGAATTTTGTGATGCTGTTCTGACCTGAGTGGGCTTGCTTAGTTCCCTCAGCACCTCTCCAAGTTGGGGTTCGTAGTAATTCATTCATGACAAAAAGAGAGCATATCTGTCTCCAAAAGGGTGAGTTTTAGACAGTAGCCAGCTCTTCAAAGAAATCCCTGATGGTCATCTTTTGGCAGTCAGGAGTCCCGTACCCACCTAAGACTACGGTGCTGAAGGACACTGTCTCCTTGTCTTTGCCATCATTGTAGAAGGCCAGGTGCCATAGCCCCATGTCCAGGTACTGCACAAACACGGCTTCATTCTGGACCAGTGTCTGGATACTTCTGCGCTCACGTGGGGACTCCACCACACTCCACTTCTCCTTGCCATCCAGGCGCTCCATGAAGTCATACTAGGAAAAACAGAGAGTGCTAGATGAGATGGGAGCACCTGGCCCTCACCTATGAGAGTAGGGTCTCATTCCAAGACCCCCAAGTCCATAATAGTCTCTCTTCCAATGCTTCTCAGTATCACCAACATCACCAACAGTCATTACCCATCACTCTAGGTCACACCCTGCCTTCCGCAGTCCTCAAATCCTTAAAGCTCTAAAATTCCAGCATTGGGAACCTTTTTTGAGTAAACTTTTTTTTAAAGGCTCTTTATTTTTGTTTTGGGGCTATCCCTAGTGATTCTCAGGGGTTACCCTTGGCTCTGTACCTAGGAATTAGTCCTGATGGTATTCAGCGAACTACATGGGATGATGAGAATGGAACCTGGGTCAGTTGCATGCAAAGCAAGCACTTTACCTTCTGGACTATCTCTCTGTCCCTTAACAAAAACTTAAAAAAATAATTTAACTAATTTATTTATTTATTTTTGTTGTTGTTGTTTTTTTTATTGAGGGTCATACCCAGTGATGATCAGGGCTCTGTGCTCAGGAATGACCCCAGGCAGTGTTGAGGGAACATATGTGGTAACTGGAGTTTGAACTGAGATCAGTAGCATGCAAAGCCTTGCTCTCTGCACTATCTCTCTGGTCTCTATGTATCGTTAGCTTTTTGGATTCCTCTGTGTGTGTATGTGTGTGTGTGTGTGTGTGTGTGTGTGTGTATGGTTGTTATTACACCAGTCCCTAACGGGGTCTTACAAAATACACAGTTCATGAAGCGGTGAAACATTTTCCTCATAACTCAGCTGAATGTTACCAGCTACACACTGTGGTGTGATTACTAAGAAAAGATGGTAGAATAGTGCAATTAAGAGTGATAGCTACACCACTTGGGAGCGAGTGTGGCAGGAAATGCCTCAGTTTCCCCATCAACAAACTATGAACATAATACCCCCGATGTTACCCAGTTATTTAGAGAAATATTTAAGATAATCTTTAACATCTCACACTAAGCAAATAAGAGGTATGCATCAGCAATCATCATCCTCAACACTGTCCCCCTCAGTTCAGGCCCAAATCCTTTCAGTTTGGTGCGCTTTGCATCTGATTTTACACAAGCAAATCTGAGGACCAGAGAAATCAAGCCACTAGTCAAATGCCATACAGCAACTGAGCAGATAAGCAAGAATTTACATGCTAATTTTTTTAGCTGCAGTGTCCATGCTCCCTCAGTACACAGATTAAGTTCACCCAATAGGTATATGTCAAGTTTCATTTCACAAAGAGGAAGAGATCAGTGAGGCATGAAGTGGTCACTGCAGGTTTCGGGGCATGAGGAGGAGACCAAGAAAGGGGGTTGTAGAAAATAGTGAAATCTGGGGGTGGCTGAGTGGGAGCTACTCAGAGGGTTCTGAGACTGGCTGATGAGGTGAAGGGAATATTAGGAGGATGTTGTTGTTGAAAGAAGATGAAATATTCAAGAGGATTAAAAGCAGTGGGGAGACTGAATCATAGGAATAGATATAGGTCTCTACACTGATGGTTAATGAGAAGAGAAGACAAATTCGGTGGGACATCAAATTAATTATGTTGCATTTGAGTGATACTCAACAGTACTCAATCAAGGTTTATTCCTGGTTCTGAGCTGAGGAATCACTCCTGGCAGGAATTAGGGGACCCAGTGGGATGCTAGGGATTGAATCTGGGTCAACAGCATGCAAATCAAATGCTCTGCCTGCTATACTACTGCTTTAGTCACTTGGACGGACATTTCTAAGGAACGAAAGATATGACTTGGCTGTGGTCTGGAGAAATGGGAAGAAGGAATGGCAAGTGTTCCTCATTTGTCACCAATTTTCTCATTTGTCAACAAGAAAATCAATGAGAGCGTGGGAAGAAAGAACGGCTCAGTCACTCTCCCAGAATCCATGCACAGAAAAGGCATTTGCATCGGGATGCCCAGACACCATGCAAAGTGGAGATCTCCAGCAGTAGAAATGAGGAAAGTGAGATTGAGCAAATGTTCCCCACCTTCTTGACTACATCAAACTTTTCAGTTGTGCTGTCTTTATTTATTTATTTATTTATTTATTTATTTATTTATTTATTTATTTATTTATTTATTTATTTATTTATTTATTTATTTATTACTTAGGAATCATGGCTAGTGCACTTGGGAGACCATATAGGATGCTAGTATCCAATCTAGGAGGACTCTATACAAGTCACTCTGATTCCCAGAAAGGATGATGTTATGAGCCTTCACATTCTTTTTTTTTTTTTTATTGAAACAACTTTATTACATACATGATTGTGTTTGTATTTCAGTCATGTAAAGGACACCACCCATCACCAGTGCAACATTCCCATCACCAATGTCCCAAATCTCCCTCCTCCCCACCCAACCCCCACCTGTACTCTAGACAGGCTTTCTATTTCCCTCGTACATTCTCATTATTAGGATAGTTCAAAACATAGTTATTTCTCTAACTAAACTCATCCCTGTTTGTAGTGAGATTCATGAGGTTAGCTGTTACTTCCAGCTCTTTTCCTTTCATGTCTGAAAGTTGTTATTGCAAGAATGTCTTTTATTTTTCTTAAAACCCATAGATGAGTGAGACCATTCTGCATCTCTCTCTCTCTCTGACTTATTTCACTCAACATAATAGATTCCATATACATCCATGTATAGAAAAATTTCATGACTTCATTTCTCCTGACATAATATTCCATTGTGTATATGTACCACAGTTTCTTTAGCCATTCATCTGTTGAAGGGCATCTTGGCTGTTTCTAGAGTCTTGCTATGGTAAATAGTGCTGCAATGAATATAGGTGTAAGGGATTTTTGTATTGTATTTTTGTGTTCCTAGGGTATATTCCTAGAGTGGTATAGCTGGGTCATATGGGAGCTCGATTTCCAGTTTTTGGAGGAATCTCCATATTGCTTTCCATAAAGGTTGAACTAGATGGCATTCCCAACAGCAGTGGATAAGAGTGCCTTTCTCTCCACATCCCCACCAACACTGCTTGTTCTCATTCTTTGTGATGTATGCCAATCTCTGGGGTATGAGGTGGTACCTCATAGTTGTTTTGATTTGCATTTCCCTGATGATTAGTGATGTGGAGCATTTTTTCATGTGTCTTTTGGTCACCTGTATTTCTTCTTTGTCAAAGTGTCTGTCCATTTCTTCTCCCCATTTTTTGATGGGATTAGATGTTTTTTTCTTGTAAATTTCTGTCAGTGCCTTGTATATTAGCCCCTTGTCTGATGGGTATTGGGTGAATAGTTTCTCCCACTCAGTGAGGGGCTCTTATATCCTGGGCGCTATTTCTTTTGAGGTGCAGAAGCTTCTCAGTTTAATATATTCCCATCTGTTAATTTCTGCGTTCACTTGCTTGGAGATTGCAGTTTCCTCTTTGAAGATGCCTTTAGTCTCAATGTCCTGGAGAGTTTTACCTATGTGTTGTTCTATGTATCTTATGGTTTCGGGTCTGATATCAAGGTCTTTCATTCATTTGGATTTAACCTTCATACATGACATTAGCTGGGGATCTAAATTCAATTTTTTGCAAGTGGCTAGCCAGTTGTGCCAACACCACTTGTTGAAGAGGCTTTCTTTGCTCCATTTAGGATTTCTTGCTCCTTCATCAAAAGTTAGGTGATTGTATGTCTGGGGAACATTCTCTGAGTATTCAAGCCTATTCCACTGATCTGAGGGCCTGTCTTTATTCCAATACCATGCTGTTTTGATAACTATTGCTTTGTAGTACAGTTTAAAGTTGGGGAAAGTAATTCCTCCCATATTCTTTTCCCCAATGATTGCTTTAGCTATTCTAGGGTGTTTATTGTTCCATATGAATTTCAAAAGTGCCTGATCCACTTCTTTGAAGAATGTCATCGGTATCTTTAGAGGGATGGCATTAAATCTGTACAATGCTTTGGGGAGTATTGCCATTTTAATGATGTTAATTCTGCCAATCCATGAGCATGTATGTGCTTCCATTTCCACGTGTCCTCTCTTATAGTTTTTTTTGTATAGGTCCTTCATATTTTTAGTCAATTTGATTGCAAGATATTTGAGTTTGTGTGGCACTATTGTGAATGGGGTTGTTTTCTTAATGTTCATTTCTTCCCTATTACTATTGGTGTATAGAAAGGACATTGATTTTTGTGTGTTAATTTTGTAGCCTGCCACCTTGCTATATGAGTTTATTGTTTCTAGAAGCTTTTTAGTAGAGACTTTAGGGTTTTCTAGGTGGAGTATCATGTCATCTGCAAACAATGAGAGCTTGACTTCTTCCTTTCCTATCTGGATTTCCTTGATATCTTTTTCTTGCCTAATCGCTATAGCAAGTACTTCCAGTGCTATGTTGAATAGGAGTGGTGAGAGAGGACAGCCTTGTCTTGTGACAGAATTTAGAGGAAAGGCTTTCAGTTTTTTTTCATTGAGGACAATATTTGCCTCTGGCTTGTGGTAGATGGCCTTAACTATATTGAGAAAGGTTCCTTTCATTCCGGTCTTGCTGAGAGTTTTGATCAAGGATGAGTGTTGGACCTTATCAAATGCTTTCTGTGTCTATTGATATGATTATGTGATTTTTATTTTTCTTGTTGTTGATGTTGTTTATGATGTTGATAGATTTACGGATGTTAAACCATCCTTGCATTCCTGGGATGAAACCTACTTGATCGTAGTGGATGATCTTCTTAATGAGGCATTGAATCCTATTTGCCAGGATTTTGTTGAGGATCTTTGCATCTGTATTCATCAGCGATATTAGTCTGTAATTTTCTTTTTTGGTAGCATCTCTGTCTGGTTTAGGTATCAAGGTGATGTTGGCTTCATAAAAGCTATTTAGAAGTGTTCCTGTTTTTTCGATTTCATGAAAGAGTCTTGCCAGGATTGGTAGAAGTTCCTCTTGAAAGGTTTGAAAGAATTTATTAGTAAATCCATCTGGGCCTGGACTTTTGTTTTGGGGCAGACATTTGATTACTGTCTTAATTTCCTCAATAATGATGGGTGTGTTTAGATATGGTATATCCTCTTCATTTAACCGTGGAAGATGATCAGAGTCCAAAAATTTATCCATTTCTTCCAGGTTTTCATTTTTAGTGGCATAGTTTCTCAAAGTAGTTTCTGATTACCCTTTGAATCTCTAATCTCTGCCATATCAGTAGTGATCTCTCCTTTTTCATTCCTAATACGAGTTATCAAGTTTCTCTCTCTCTCTCTCTCTCTATTAGTTTTTCCAGTGATCTTTCAATCTTGTTTATTTTTTCAAAGAACCAACTTCTGCTTTCGTTGATCTTTTGGATTGTTTTTTGGGTTTCCACTTCATTGATTTCTGCTCTCAGCTTTGTTATTTCCTTCTGTCTCCCAATTTTGGGGTCCTTTTGTTGAGTACTTTCTAATTTTATGAGCTGAGTCATTAATCTATCCAGGTATGCCCCTTCTTCTTTCCTTATGTGTGGTTGAAAAGCTATAAATTTTCCTCTCAGTACCGTTTTTGCTGTGTCCCATAGGTTCTGATAGTTTGTGTCTTCATTGTCATTTGTTTCTAGGAAGGTTTTGATTTCTTCTTTGATTTCATCTCGGACCCACTGATTATTCAGTATTAGGCTGTTTAACTTACAGGTATTAAAGGTATTTTTCTTTTGTGTCCCTTTGTAGTTCACATATAATTTCAGGGCCTTGTGGTCAGCGAAGGTAGCCTGCAAAATTTCTATCCTCTTGATATTATGGAGGTATGTTTTATGTGCTAGCATGTAGTCTATCCTAGAGCATGTCCCATGTACATTAGAGAAGAATGTGTATCCAGGCTTCTGGGGGTGGAGTGTCCTGTATATATCTACTAGGCCTCTTTCTTCCATTTCTCTTTTCAGGTCTAGTATATTCTTGTTGGGTTTCAGTCTGGTTGACCTGTCAAGTGTTGACAATGCCATGTTGAGGTCCCCCACAATTATTGTGTTGTTATTGATATTATATTTCAGGTTTGTCAACTATTTTATTAAATATTTTGCTGGCTTCTCATTCGGAGCATATATGTTTAGGAGAGTGATTTCTTCCTGCTGTACATATCTTGATTAATACAAAATGTCCATCTTTGTCCCTTACAACTTTCCTAAGTATAAAGTTTGCATCATCTGATATTAGTATGGCCACTCCAGCTTTTTTTGTGTGTTGTTTGCTTGGATGATTTTCCTCCAGCCTTTTATTTTGAGTCTATGTTTGTTCTGACTATTCAGGTGCATTTCTTGTAGGCAGCAGAAGGTTGGATTGAGTTTTTTGATCCATTTAGCCACTCTGTGTCTCTTAACTGGGGCATTTAGTCAATTGACATTGAGAGAAAGAATTGTCCTGGAAGTTGGTGCCATCTTTATTTTGGAGTTTGGTGTGTCTGTTGGTCAATCTTGTCTTAAAGTAGGCCGTTCAGTTTTTCTTTTAAGAATTGTTTTGAGTCTGTAAAGTTTCTGAGCTGTTGTTTGTCTGTGAAACCATGTACTGTTCCTTCAAACCTAAAAGTGAGTTTTGCTGGGTGAAGTATCCTAGGCGAAACATTTATTTCATTGAGTTTTGTTGCTATGCCCCACCACTGTCTTCTGGCCTTGAGTGTTTCCAGTGACAGGTCTGCAGTAAATCTCAAGGATGTTCCCTTGAATATTATTTCTCTTTTCAATCTTGCTGCTTTCAGAATTCTTTCTCTATCTGTGGGATTCTTCATTGTGACTAGGATGTGTCTTGGGGTGTTTTTCCTGGGGTCTCTTTTAGTTGGTACTCTTCGGGCATGTAGGATTTGATCGCATGTATTCATTAGCTCTGGTAGTTTCTCTTTAATAATGTTCTTTACTGTTGATTCTTCCTGGATATTTTCTTCCTGGGTCTTTGGGACTTCAATGATTCTTAAGTTGTTTCTGTTGAGCTTATCATAGACTTTTATTTTCATCTGTTCCCATTCTTTGAGTAATTTTTCCATTGTTTGATCATTTGCTTTAAGGCTCCCCCCCCTAAATTTCTTCTGCTGTATGGAATTGTTATTCATCGCATCTTCCAGTGTACTAATTCTATCCTCAGCTGCTGTTAACCTGTGGGAAAGCTCAACCATGTTTTTCTTCAATTCATCTACTGAATTTTTCAGACCTGTTATTTGACCTGAAATTTCAGTTTGGAGTTTCTGATTTCTATCTTCATATTCTCTTGATTCTTATTAGTGTTCTCTTCTATACTTTCTTTGAGTTCTTTGAACATCTTCCATATTGCAACTCTAAACTCCTTATCTGAGAGACTGACTAGTTGGTTGGTCAATTTCAAGTCATCAGAGTTGCCATCGTCATTCTCTATGTCTGGCACTGGCCTGTGTTGTTTTTCCATTGTCACACTTGTATTGTGGGTTTTTCTACGTGTTGTGGTTGTATTCGTTGGCTAAATGATGTGCATGGCTGGGAAGCAAAGCGGCTCGGCCATGCTCCTCTGGCTCCACCCTTTCTGGGCTTGTAAACTCACCTCCAGGGAAGGTTCCAGGGAATGCTAGCTGTCTGCAGATGAGCCACACACAGGATAAAATCAGGCCGAAAATAGAGCACAGCACAGAAGACAGGCAGATAGGGGTGCTGGCATCTGAGTTCCAGCAGAGTTCAGCCTCCAGCACAGTTCTTAGTGATTTTTTCTTCTTGTTTCAATGGCGTTCTTTCCTTAGAAAGAGTGCATGGCCGCTCTGCTTCGCTATGCTGCCGTGCTCTACAGGAGCCTCTTTTTGGCCCACTCCAAAGAGGTTCAAGCGACAGGACAGGAGACAGACACACAAAGGCAGCACTCACAATTTCTCACGGTCGGGCCCCACTGGGCAGGCATAGTTTTGTAGATTTTCCCAGCCTGACGTCACAAACAGGGCACCTGACTTTGGCAAAGTACTGCTTATAGCCGGTTTTCACATTGTGAAGCAGTTCCTTGGTGTGCCCGCCCTTGAATGAGCCTCTGGGAGAGCGAGTTTTCTGGAGCCTCTTTTTGGCCCACTACCAAGAGGGTCAAGCGACAGGACAGGAGACAGACACATACAGGCAGCACTCACAATTTCTCACGGTCTGGCCCCACTGGGCAGGCGTCGTTTTGTAGATTTTCCCAGCCTGACGTTAACAAACAGGGTTTATTTATTTATTTATTTGTTTACATTTTTGGGTTTTGGGCCACACCTGGTGAATCTCAGGGATTACTCGTGGCTATGCACTCAGACATCGCCCTTGGCTTGGGGGACCATATGGGATGCTGGGGATTGAACCTCTGTCTGTCCTAGGTTAACACATGTAAGGCGAACACCCTACCGCCTGTGCTACCACTCTGGCCCCTGTTTGTTTTTTAAATAGCTGATTGCCATGTACTCAAACCCATTACAGCAGCTTTTCAAATTAAACTCTGGGCCACCTTAAAATATCACAAATCGGGGCCAGGCGGTGGTGCTAGACATAAGGCACCTGCCTTGCCTGCTCTAGCCTTGGATGGACCGGGGTTTGATCCCCCGGCGTCCCATATGGTCCCCCAAGCCAGGAGCAACTTCTGAGTGCATAGCCAGGAGTAACCCCTGAGTGTCACCGGTGTGGCCCCCCCAAAAAAAAATCACAAATTGCCGAAATGCCCAGATCCCACCGCCAAGAAGTGATTATTAAAAGTCAGACTCACAACAGTTTTCAGAGCCAAGATTTCCCCCATCACAGGAGCCTGGGTGTGTGTGGATCCAGATTTTGCCTTTTGTTCTAGTGGGATGTCGGCATCTCTGGATAAATGACAACACTGAACTCAAAGGAACGCTCTAACACCTGACACAAGAGCCCACACAGGAGCTGCCTGGGAGATATTCACTTTCTTATGAAGTACTGCAGTGCCCCCCCCCCCCCCGCCATAATGAACCATAAGTATCCCAGAAGAGAAACTAGAGAAACTAAAGGGATTGCTCTTGAGAAGGTGGAAACCTTCCCTCTGACTCTTAACAAAGTACTATCGACAGTTAGTTTCCCACTTCTCCCTAGATCTCAGAGGTCATGGCTGTTTATCTGG
Organism: Suncus etruscus; assembly: GCF_024139225.1. NCBI lineage: Eukaryota > Metazoa > Chordata > Mammalia > Eulipotyphla > Soricidae > Suncus > Suncus etruscus. Next base: position 123,214,166 of record NC_064853.1, read on the forward strand.
GACACCAGGCCTGATTTAAAGTGCTCTGACAAACTGGTACAGCTGTTGTCACAAACCTTTGTTCCTTTGCAACCCTCGTGGTGTCCAGCCATGAAAGCCCTGGCCTACAAATCTGAGTGGCTCTTCCTCTGTGCTGGCGTAAGAATATACTTCATTTGGGGTGGGGGTATTGGAGATCAAGCCCATGAGAACCAGTGGAGAGGAGACGACTTGTGGAGGGCCTCTGCTCAACATTAATGTGGCTATTTGTCGATGCTTGCCAAGTTGGGCTCTGCACCTGCCTTGTCATGTCTGAGTGCCTGCAATTACTGTCTGCTCAAACAAATGAGTCTGGGGTGAGGGCAACTGTCAGAGAAGGGAGTGGGCCTCAGGTGAGACTGGCTGTTTGGAGCAACTGCAGGCTCATGAGGGAAGAACCTGTAGGCCAGGGATGCCTAAAGAGGGAAGGTAGTGGGGTCTGCAGCCCAATTTATTGTGCTTTGCTTATATCCAAAGCACTGGAGACCCTCTCAACTGTCATTGTTTGTCTATTTTGTTCTTTGAAGGGCCACATTTGGTGATGCTCAGGGCTTACTCCTGGCTCTGCACTCAAGGATCACTTCTGGTAAGGCTTGGGGAACTATATGGAGTGCCACAAATCCAACCTAGGTGAATTATATGCAAGGCAAGCACATTACCTGTTGTATTATTTCTTTAGCCCCCATTCTTTGTCTTTTAGGCCTATAGTTGGGCCTCTTAGAAACGTGTAAAGCAAGAATGCCTGGAGGTAAAGTAGATGGTCAGAGCCAGGCTCCCTACAAATGACACCACAGTCCTCTCATTTAGTTACCATGACAGTGAAATAGCCACTTATATTCTGTGTGCCTAAATTTATTTGGGGTTAAAAGGGGCCAGATAGTTAGTACAATGAGTAGGACACTTGCCTTGCATGAAGTTTATCTAGGTTCTATCCCTGGCACATGGTCCCCTATTCTCCATCAGGAAGGATCCCTGAGCTTATTGCCAGTAGTGAGCCCTGGGCACTACTGAGTGTGGCTCCCAAACAAAACCAACAATAACAATGAAGATAATAAGACCTTTTTCAGAATAGCACTGTGAACATGCAAGGGCCCACTAACATCCAGGGTTTAAAACAGCACAGAGCCTGTATATGCAGATCAGCTTCAAATACATCTATCACGACTGGGATTCATTGCTGTATCTGATCAAATGGGAACAAATGGGATTTACTGCTGTAACTGATCCATCTGGAACAGAGTCTGATCAACCCATAGCAAATGAGCAAAAAGCTGAATCTGTTGGTAAATTCTAATGAAAAGCAGTGGGATCAAATGCAGTCATGGTTGTCTTTATTAACAATCACATGTGCTTGTTTGTTTGTTTTGGGGACTCACCTGGCAGTATTCAGAGGTCACTCCTGGCTCTGTACTCAGAAATCATGCCAGGTGGTGCTCAGGAGACCACATGGTATGCTGGGCACATTGAATCTGGGTTGACTGGGTGCAAGACAAGTGCCCTATGCACCGTACTATCACATATGCACTTTTTCATGGGCTTCCTTGGACTCATGAGCAGAGGTGCAGTCATAATGGGCAAAAGCTGAACTGCAGAGCACACATAAGAGGAGAGGCTAGGCAGTTTACACAAATGCATATGCCAAGATGCCAGAGTTGGGGCTGGCTAGGAACCTCACTGGACTCTGTGCATGTTTTGTTTGCAGGGAGCTGGGGGATCTGGTCCCTGCCATTGCATATCTGGTCTCCTTAACACGCCACAAGTAATCTCCAAACACTGAGCAGGAAGTAGTCTAAATCCTTATGGGTGTGCCCCCCTCCAAATATAAACTAAAAACTAAAAGATTAGGATTCCAGAGTTGGGTTCCTTGGGTTACTATAATTCAATTTATAATTTTTTTCTGTTTTAAATTTTGGCCCACACCCAGTGGTATTCAGGAGTTACTCCTGGCTCAGCACTCAGGAATCATTCCTGATGGTTCTTGGAAGACCTTATGCTGGGATTGAATTCAGGTTGGCCAGGTGCAAGGCAAGTGCTCTCACTCCAGCCCTATGATTTGACCTTTGTAGCTCTCAAATGGTGCAAGAGTTTTTTCCTTTGAAGGGAAGGAGCAGGAAAGGGAATCAATCAATGCTGCTGTGCATGTATTCAGAGAAGAAATGAGGAGAGATGGGAAGGTGCCCAACTTTTGCCATTTGTACTTGGCAATCTTTATGAATTCTTAACACCTAAGCGTGGGCACTTAGCATTGAAATTGAAATGAAATCTAGAAGGACCATCCACAAACATACCATTCCATGGAGTAGAAAAAAGTTACACACTGGGACCCTGAAGTTTTCACTATTAAGGTGAAATTACTCCTTTACCATAATCCTTCACCCAGGATCAACTGCCCCCTTCCCCACATGAGGCTCCCACTTTCTTTGCTCAGGGATCCTGAATGGAAGCAGGTGGGTCACGTCTCTAGGGAGATCCAGTAGAGAAAAGTCAGTGAGTGGTTGAGGTGTACCTGGTAAAGTAGTTCTGAGCCAGGCCCACCTGATCAGGAGACACTTTATCAATATTAGCTGGGCCCAACAGAAGTTATTAAGGTTTTTTTGGGCCAGAACATATTTTTACATATCTCTGGTTCTCATAGACAAGGAACATACAAAAGGTATTTGTGCAAGAGTCAGCTTGTCTAAGCTCTGAGCTCTGCCAGACAAGCAGACATCCCAGGCACAAACAACTTGGAGGACACAGCTTCCAAGAGCAGGTGAGGTCCACTGGACCAACCTGGGCCCCCTATGGCCACCCCATCCCACATGGTAAGTTTGTGCTCTTGGCTTCCTTGGAGAAAAAGAGAAAGATGCAATGAGAGTTCACTGAAAAGCAAGTTCTCTGAGTTGGAGAAAGGAATAAATCTAAGCTGGCAAAAACTAATATGACTAATAGTTTTCTATAAATTTGTATATTTTTGGGAAAATGTCCTTAGGGGAAATCAGGCCAATGAGGATAAAGATGAATGTTTCCTCAGCACACTTTGTCCAAGGCTTGCGGACTCATTGGAGTATTTGGTATAAGCATGAAGGCATGGTTCATAGTCTCTCTGCCTGTTGCTGTGCAGACTTTTGCTGGCAATGGAAAGAGGAACCCATGAGGTTGGGGGTGAAGCCACAGGAGCTGTGAGTCCCCTCTCTTTCCTCCCACCTCTGGAGGTCACTGGCTGAGGGCCCCATAATCTGAATAATGAACAAGGCTATTTTTGTTTTTGGGTTTTTGGTGGGTGGGGGTTGTTTTTGGCCACATCCAATGATGCTCTGGGGTTACTCCAGGTTCTGAATTCAGGAATTACTCCTGGCAGTGCTGAGGGGGGGCATATGGGATGCTGGGATTGGAATCTGGGTTGGCCATATGCAAGGCAAGTGTCCTCCCTACTAGACAGTTGTTATAAAATTTGCTAAAAAAGAATCTGGAGATAGTATGTGTGTGTGTGGGGGGGGCAGGGGAATAGGCAGGGGACAGAAGACCTGTCAGTGGGGCTCCTAAGAAGTGAGGGGTCTTGTAGGGAGTTCAGGTCAGTCACACACCTCATTCATCAATATCTGACCTTATTTTTTTTATCTCACAAAGAATTTTCTCAGGCTCGCCATATCAGGAGCTTCCATGATAAACTCTTAGGCCAGCTTGCTGGAACTTTTGACCCTGGCAACAAGGTCACTAGGGTTTCCCTAGCATGTCTTGATCTACTGCCATGTCTGAGAAAAAAAGCCTGTGACTTCTGATCCACTTCTTTTTTCTAGATAAGATTGAGCACATTTGGTATAGTTTGTGGTACATAGCAGCCTACCCACTCCCCATGTGCCCCCTTCACTCCTGAGAACTTGAAATGAAAGATAAAGAACTACTTGAACAGTCCCAGTCTTCCAAAAGGCTCTGTTGACTGCCACAAAAGTGATGCTTAGAGAAAAACAGAGCCCAGCTATTTACATTCATAAAGATGAAATAAACGCTAATATTCAGTTGTTGTGGGGCTCAATAAGGTGAAATGGGCACTTTTCTGCTAATTGAACCTCTAGGATTATGGTGGGTTTTGTTGTTATTTTCATTGTTTTAGTTTCATACCCAGTGGTGCTCAGGCCTTATTCCTGACTCAGGGATCATTTCTGGCAGGCTTGGGGGACAATGTGGGATGCCAGGGTTGAAACCTGGGTTGGCCATGTACAAAGCAAACATCCTACCAACTTAATTTATATTTTATTCTTTTATTCCAGTTCATTATTTATTTTTTATTCTTAATTAAAAGCACATACATACACACATAAACCCTGAACAATTCTTGGTGTTGGGGGTTATTATTGAACTGGTAAATCTTAGGAGACCATATATAGTGCCTGGATAGAATGGGGCCTATGCCAGGAAAGTGACTTACCTTCTGTATTATTTCTCTACCTTTGTATTTTCTTTTAAATAAAACTGCATTATTTGGCTTATTAAAAATTTCATACCAATATTTAGCAAAAGGGAACAGGTTCAAGTTACATATTCTAACTTTCTTCACTTTATGGTGCTTCCTATTGACACTCTGTTCTTAAACAAGAAACTAGAAAAAAATCAGATGTTTAAACTACACCATTGATCAACACAAATGGGTTTGGGACCATTTAGACACTGACTTCCTTGTGTTAAGGAATCTGTTAGTCCACTCAAATGCTGTAAATGCATCTTCTCTTCCTCGTGATTTTACTAATAATGCCTTCCCTCTCTCTAGCTGCCTTGTTTGTGATCACACAGACTATAGCACATATTCCAAAATATGTGTTAATTCAACAACTGTCGATTAGTCTTTAGCTTGAAGAAAGGTCACATAAACATTTTTTGACTGTATGTGTGGTACGGTAAAAAGTGTTTTTCCTTTCTTTCTTTCTTTCTTTCTTTCTTTCTTTCTTTCTTTCTTTCTTTCTTTCTTTCTTTCTTTCTTTCTTTCTTTCTTTCTTTCTTCCTTCCTTCCTTCCTTCCTTCCTTCCTTCCTTCCTTCCTTCCTTCCTTCCTTCCTTCCTTCCTTCCTTCCTTCCTTCCTTCCTTCCTTCCTCTCCTCCTTCCTTCCTTCCTCTCCTTTCTTTCCTTCTTCCTTTTCTTTCTTTCTTTCTTTCTCTTCTCTCTCTTCTTTCTCTCTCTCTCTCTCTCTTTCTTTCTTTCTTTCTTTCTTTCTTTCTTTCTTTCTTTCTTTCTTTCTTTCTCTCGCTCTCTCTTTCTTTCTTTCTTTCTTTCTTTCTTTCTTTCTTTCTTTCTTTCTTTCTTTCTTTCTTTCTTTCTTTCTTTCTTTCTTTCTTTCTTTCTTTCTTTCTCTCGCTCTCTCTTTCTTTCTTTCTTTCTTTTCTTTCTTTCTTTCTTTCTTTCTTTCTCTCTCTTTCTTTCTTTCTTTCATTTCTTTCTTTCTTTCTTTCTTTCTTTCTTTCTTTCTTCTCTTTCTTTTTCTTTCTCTTTCTCTCTCTTTCTCCCCCCTCCCTCCCTCCCTCCCCCCCCTCCCTCCCTCCCCCTCCCCTTCCTTCCTTCCTTCCTTCCTTCTTCTTTTTTTTTTTTTTTTTTTTTTGGTGTTTGGGCCACACCTGGTGGCACTCAGAGGTTACTCCTGGCTCTGCACTCAGAAATCACTCCTGGCAAGCTGGGGGAACCATATGGGATGCCGGGATTTAAACCACCATTCATCCTGAATCAGCTGAGTGCAAGGCAAATGCCCTACTGCTGTGCTATTTTACCGGCCTTGTAAAAGGTTTCTTGTAAGAAGATCAACCAATCACTTACATAATTAACAATTACTAACCCGAATAGACAGATGATTGCCAGGGACATGCAGAACTTTCAAAATGCCCAATATGCATTTTATAGGGACTTTCCATTGCAAAGTCTACTTCTGTAATTGCCACATGACACAGAACCATGAGGAAAATGAGGCTAGGATGTTGAGTTGTGTGTTCATGGTCACTCAGAGAATGTGCAGCAGAGATGACAATATGGACATCTTCTGATTCCAGTATTTTCTCCCCTCAGTCACGTTGGCTCTCACTACCTCTATAAAAAGCTGCTTTTGGCAAGTCAACTGGAACAGATTCTGAAGCATGGGAAATTAAAGCAGGTAAAAACAAAATTCTATTATCGCAGCTACTTGGATGAGACTACTAAACTGCATGGGTTTCTGGTCAGAGCATACTCATTTGATGCTACACAGTCAATAGAATATCACAATATCTCTCCCCTTCTACTCTCTCTTTCTCTCTCTCTCTCATTCTCTCTCTCTCTCTCTCTCATGGCGAACCAGCCAATCCTTATAGAACTTATGTTTCTCAATTGGTTATGCCAATAGGAACAAGGAATTCCACAGCAGCTTGAGATGTCCATGAAGTCACCTGGGGCTACAAGAAGCTTGGCATGTATTTGGGAGCAAATGGAGCTCGTCAATGCAGGTAATAGTGATGAGGGAATGTGAGAACATACACAAAGTCATCCTCTTTCTTTTCTTTTACATTTTAGGATGCGCCTGCATACTGTCCCTATCTGAAGTCTGTGTAAGTCTTTGCACTGTGTCTTGCTTCTCTGACCCCCCAACACAGGCTTGGCACCTAAACTGGCAGCTGGATGCATGCCAGCTTGTGCCTATTCATTTCCTTTCCCTGGGAATCTGAAGGGGAGCTATTTCTAGAGGACAATCACTAGAACCACCAGTGTCTTGGCAGGAGACGACAATGTGGGGTAGCCACTGAAAGAAGACAGGACTATTTTTGCTAAGAATTTGAGTTGTGAGTGTCAGAGCAGCAGGGAAAAGGGGCAGGAAGGAGAGCTATCAGTCAGTTCCAGAAAGATGCCAACTGGACCAGACATCACTACTGGCTCAGATAATGCTGAGGAAGAGCACTGGGGTGCCTGGGAAGAGTGTCAGAAGAAGCACTTCCCCCAGACAAGCTCCCTTCATTCAACACAAAGCAAAGCTACCCTCACTGTTTTTGTGGTGGAGATACACTCATATTTCTCCAATGATGCCCATTAAAGGTTCCTATGCTGTAAGTCTTTTATCTTGCCAGAGTGGAATCAGTGAAGCCTGGAAGTCAAGGAGAAGTCTGAAAAGTCTGCATAACTTCCTGGAGTAATGCCCAGCTAGAAATTATGGAAATGCCCCCCTGGGGGTCTTCTCTTTGTCAGAATCAGAGTCTTTTATTCTTTTTTTGGGGGGGGTCACCCTTGGCAGAGTTCAGAACTTACTACTGGCTCAGCATTCAGGGATCACTCTTGACAGTTTCAGACAACCAGAGAGGGTGCCTTGGACTGAATCCAGGTTGGCAACATGCAAGGCAAATGCCCTACTGGCTATAGTATTGCTCCAGTGCTAGGACTAGAATCTTTTAGAAGAGATTTGATTTCTAAAGTGGGATTTACTTCTGCTTGCTCAGAGGCCATACTAACTCATGTCTAAATCATCAGCATCTAGGTGAATGCATTATTTGTTTCTGGATAGATGGAGGCTGCAACAATGGCAACTTTATATGCAATTGCATTTGGCCATAAAATCTTACATAGTCCCCTGCTTAAAAAGAAATAATTATTTTTTTGCTTTTCTTTTTGTTTGTTTTTTATTTGGGTCACACCCGGCAGCACTCAGAGGCAGCACTCCTGGCTCTACACTCAGAAATCAACCCTGGCAGGCTTGGGGGACCATATGGGATGCCGGAATTCCAACCACCATCCTTCCTTATGCAAGACAAATGCCCTACTGCTGTGCTATCTCTCCGGCCCCAAAAGAAATGATTCTTTGAGTATCTCCTAGAGCTACAATTTCAGGCTGTAAGGATGAACTGGCCAAGAAGCTTTATTTTTTTGTTTGTTTGTTTGGGGGCCACACCTGGCAGCACTCAGGGATTACTTCCTGGCTCTGCATTAAGAAATCACTCCTGGCAGGCTCAGGGGAGTACATGGAATGCCAGGGATTGAACCTAGATTGACCATGTACAAGGCAAATACCCTATCACTCTGGCCCCAAGAACCTTTATCTTGAGAGCCAACACTGATCAACTAGTTTTGGCTATGCAGAAGTGTCTGTTGGAGATATTGATGCTGGGAGCTCAGGAAGAAAGGAATGTGGCCATTGATTAGCAATATCTGCATGTGCTGAGGACCAAGACATGGTAGTCTGTCTGCTCCATGTTCATCAATGAGCTTATAGCTTTACATTCCTCCTAGCAAATGTTCTAGATGAATACCTTTCCAGCACCTTTTAAAGACAGCTTCGACTGGATATAATGGGCAATTAAGGCTGCCTTCCCTCCATTGGTATGTTTTCCTAAAGCATTGCTTTTATGTTCTTGCTGGATTTGAAAGCAAATGAAGCAAGAAAATCCCTACTTGGTTTTCCTTTTGCAAGTCTACTTCTTATTGGAAAAGAAAACCAGCTGGGAGTGATGGTTGGGGGCTAATTTCTCCCAAGTGGTATGAGTTATAAAGTCTCTACTTGGACAAGTTACAGGAGAAGGTGAGAAAAAAAATTAAGGAAAGAAACCTGTCAGGTAATGTCACCTTTTCACTGCCCACATTAGGGACATCACCTTTCACCATGCCAACGACTTCCTGAGAAATACAGTAGTAGGAAGAACAGGAGAAATAGCTGCTGGTACTGAGATAATGGTCAATCTACCTCTACATACACACACATACACACATGCACACACACATATACACATGCACACACAGATGTCTCCTAGTGATATTTTAACCAACTAACTTGATAACCAGAGCACCACCTGAACAGAGTGCGTTTGTCTATAGATTGAGCAAAACTTATCCATGCAGAGGGGACACTGCTCATACCTTTCATTTTCCAGAAAAAAATCCACATATCATCAATGCTACTAATTCATACTTTCCAAGTTCAGAGTCTACTTACTGCATGGTACAATCATTACTGCTAATCTCAGAATGTTTGCTTCATACCACTTATAAACAATAACCCTGTCCACAACTCATCTCCCCTCTGCCTCTGTGTATTTGTCCATTTTGGCACTACGAGTGGTATCATATAATACATAGCTTTTGTATCGCCTTCTCTCTTTTAGCATACTGGGTTCCATTTGTAACCCTGGAGTTTGGGGTTGCCTATAAGAATGCCATGCTCTAGGCACTTTAAAATGGAAAATACTATACACACAAATAAATTCTTATCTAATAGAGAATGGAACACACAAATCTTGTAGTGCAATGAGACCTTATACCCTGAACATTGACATAATGACCGGGCACAGGCTTCAGAAGAATGGGCATTCTCCATTTACCCCTGAACCAGGGAAGCTATCTATGAAACATCTAAGGTTTTTTATAACAACACCTGGAAGCAATCCTCTACCAGGGAAGACCCTACCGCTGCTCTGACATCGATCTACTCAAAAGAGACTTCCCTTAACACTGAGAAGACTTAAGAACATCAATGATCTGCATACTGGACAGGGCTTTCTCCATTGCCCTTTAATTGTGAGGTGAAACTCGAGGATGCTCCACGTCCTGACTTCCATGTAGAATATGCAGATTCCAGGATCTTTAATACAGAAACATGATACCAACAACAGAGACTGTGAGAAAAATAAAAGTGTGTTGGCACTACAGACAACGACTTGGATTGGACAAACTAGTTTGCCTGGAGCCTAGAGTTGGTCTTATGCCAGGAAACTTCAGGGGTAGGGTCTCCTTGTATTTAGGCCAAGGTTTTCCCTTTCCATGTCCCCCATATTTTGGTCGGCCTATGCAAACAATTATTGCCACTCTAACACCGATTTTACTGTGCTCCTTTGACTCATCCTTTAAAAGAAAAACCCACTTTTGAGGTTAACTTAAACTAATATGCATGTGCATGGAAATGTAAATAAGTACTATGTCTTCAATATTTAAGGAGTTACATAAGTTTCATGGCTTTAGATTGCTTGATAAGAAATATGTATTACAATCTGGGGACTTGGGGGACAAAGTAATTGTTCATGGGTTCTGTTTTATTTTTCTTAATGTTCTTTGGCTGAAAGTTCAATGTTAAGATATCAACAAGGGGACTTCTATGAATTCTGTTTATGGGTGATTGTCCCTCCACTGTAACTTTACCTTGTCCTCTTTCTTTGCATCTTTGTTCTCATAATTAAAAATAAAAATATTAATTAAAAAAAACATACACTTTATCTCTAGGTAATACCTCCATTTAGGAATTGAAGCACGTGATCATTCAGATCATTGAAGCAGTACCTGAGATGTACAGACTTAAACCACAGGCTTGATTCTTCAAACACTTTTAATTAAACCAGCATTCCCTTGCTAGTCTCTCCTCTCTTCTTACTACTTTTCTTTTCTTTTTTTTTTCTTTTTTTTTCTCTCTATTCTGCTTATTACTTTTTTTCTCTTTCTCTTCCCCTTTTCTCTCTAAGGTATTTTCTTTTTTCTCTTCCTTCATACCTTTCCCATATAACTTCCCCTTTGTCCCGTCCGGAAATCCAACTATCCCTTTACCCCTCAATCCCATCCAGATTTTCCACCATATTAAAATTTTTCACCCTCAGTCCTTATTCTATTAGGCATCAAGATCGACCTCCTACTCAACGAACCAGTACTCTGCACCCAGGCGAGGGGACACCCAGATAAACCCACACCTTGTCTCCTGAAAGAAAAGACAGCCAACTCCCCTGTGGACTCATGCTGCGAGGCCCTCCCTACTAACTCTCCCTAACGCGGATTGTTCCTTGAAACTGGGCCTAGCTCCAAAAGTATCCCCATTGCAAGAACTCTTCCAAGACCTCCCTGCCGCAAATTTTAATAATTGAAAAAATTGTAATCAAATTTTTGTTGTTGATTTTTCCTTTCAGTTCATGATTGCCCCCAATTTAACGTTTTTTTGCCTGTTTCACTAGTTTATCTCCCCCATTGTTTTACATTTGTTTCTTTAGTCCTAGTACCACTGTGCTTTGGTTGTTTTAATGCCTAAATTGACTGTTAGATCAAAAATTGCCTTATTACCTCTTAAATATAATCTTGTGTCTCTCCCCGCTGCAGTACAAAAATCAAACACTGCCATCACCCTAGCCTTATTAAAAGGCCTAGGTGTTATTGGTGTAAGCACAAATATTTATTCATTGGTTCATACTCTAGAATCTGCTAATGCCTTATAACTGTGGCTAAAAATGTTTACAAACTTAAAGAAGTTTACACTACTGTTGATTTCCTAGCAAAGAGTGCAGAATAACCGCCATGGTTCAAAATTAACATTTTTTTGAGGGAGGGGGGAATTTGTGTCATCCTTAGAGTAAAATGTTGCTTTTTAAAATAAATTTGGCTTAGCTAGAGATAGCATTCAACACATAGAGGATAATTTAGTAAATAGACAAAAAGATATAGAGCAGAGTGAGAGCTGGTACAAAAATTGGTTTTCTACCACTCCATGGATAACAACAGTGCTCCCAGCCTTTTTGGGGCCCTTCATTGGATTTATGTTGCTAGTTTCCTTTGGTCCTTGGGCTTTTCACAAACTCACCACCTTCGTAAAGAATCAAGTGGATGAAGCAACCAGAAAGGACTCAAAGGTTCTGTACCAACAACTATGCACCTCAGAAGACCAGCTGACACCTGACATCTCCCCTCCTGCCAACTCTCCGCCACTTAAGTTTGAAGTTATTGAGGAGCTGGCGCATAGACCTCAATCTGTGCCTTGCCAAGCTTTGGAAACGACTGAATCAAGGGTAGCAGATGCGGTGACTGGAAGCCCCACACCTCTTCACCCAGTGTGGCCAGTCCACCGAGGCACGTCTGTCCCTTCTATATTGTATACTAAACAGGGGGAGATGTGGGAGATCGAGCACCCCACATATCAAAGGAACTCTGAATGAATTTTCCACCGCCTGTCTGATTCAAGCCACAAAAGTTTGCATAGCCCCGAACCAACAGAAAACTCTGCAAATAAATTTAGCTCAGCACAAAGAATCTGGCTTAACCAGATGCCTTAACCTCTCCATGGAACCTGTTTTTGTAACTGCTCTCAAGTATGTAGTTATTGATATGTTTTTGTAAAGTTTAAATTATGATCCTTATTGCTTGCACAAAAGATAGATCTAAATGGAAAATAGGCTAAACAAATAATTGTATTTGCGTAAATATCATTTAGCTATTTGTTTAAGAATTTGCTTCCCCTCCCCCCATCATGCCAGGTTCCTCTTTATCCTTCCCGCCATCAAAATGTGTTTAGGCTCCCATTGGTTAAAATTGTTGTACTTGTACAAATCTGATTGGTTTATGTTTCAATCCTATGTTACTAAAATAGGCCCTGGATTGAGCTATTATGAAAGGGGCCCTAGGGCTACTGTGAAGGTTAGAAGCGCTCAGGCCATGGGGGTACTGTTGGAAAGTTGTGTGCAGAAATAATGTTAACCGTATATTAACTTCTGATCTTCAATAAAAATAAGCTATTATAAAAAAAAAGGAAAAGAAAAAAATATATGTACATACACATATATGTGTATATATATGTGTGTGTATATATACTTATACAGAGAGAAAAGAAAATATCTCACTCAGATGCAGCAGGGCAGGAGGAAATTAGGGAAAGTGGTGGCAGAAAACATACACTGGTGAATTGTGTTGTGCATTGTATAACTGAAATTCAATCATGTATACTTTGCAACTGTAAAAAAATACTCCTGACTGTATTGTGAACAACCTGTATTATGGTCTTTAAATAAAGCAATTTAAAATGTCAAAAAAAAATTGTCAATAGAATTTGAAAACAAACAAACAAAAAAAGAATGCCATGCTCCCTTTTCTTGCCCACACCCTTTATTCTGGCCACTCCTGGTAGTGCTCAGTGGCTATTCCCAGGTTGCTATTTGTGGATCACTTCTTGGTGGGGTTGTGAAGCCACATGAAGTGCTGGCGATCAAATCCTTGTCTCCCACATACAAAGCATGCACTCTCACATATCATTTTTCCCATTTATCTGCTGATGCACTTTTGGATTCTTTCCACATCCTGTTGATTCTGAATAAAACTGCTACAGGAACATTTATGTATATGCTTTGATGAGAAATAAAATGTCCACTGCCAGAGCAATGGTACAGTGGGTAATGTTCTTTCATGTATTTCACATTGCCAAACTGGGTCCTATCCCTGGTATCCCTTGCAGGGGTCTCAAACTCGCGGCCCACGGGCTGCAAAGAGCCCTCCGTGCAACATTTTGTGGCCCTGCCCTAGAGGAATCTGTTTTTGTTTTGTTTTGTTTTAGTTGTTTGGGTCACACCCCCCCAATGTTCAAGGCTTACCACTGACTTTGCTCTCAAGGATCACCCCGGCTTTGCCTCCTGCGGCCCCCAGGTAAATTGAGTTTGAGGCCCCTGCATGGTCTCCTGAGCCTTCTAGGAATGATCCTTGAGTGCAGATCCAGGAGTAATCTGGGCACTTCCAGGTGTGCTCTCCTTCAAATAAAAGGCCAATCTCTGTACTCTATCTAGAAATGGATTGCTTTATTCTGATGGTAATTATTTATAAAATTAATTTTTGGGGGGACATACCCAAGTGGGTACCTAGGGCTTACTCCTGGATCTGTGCTCAGAGATCACTCCTGGCAATACTTGGGAGACCATAGGTGGTATTCGGGGGATTAAACCCAGGTCAGCTGCCTACAAGGGCAAGGTCTTACCTACTGTACTTTTTCTCTGTCCCTTTTGTGAAAATTCTGAAGACGCATCAAACACTTTTGTACTCTAGCTGCACTATTAATAGACACATACCAAAGAGTCATGGATTTCATAACCACCCCAACCACGACAATGCTTGTCCCTGCATCACAGCCGTCCACATTGGTGGCAAGTGGAACTTCAAACAACACATCCATCATGGCTGCCCTGCATGAAGTCTTACCTGAGCATGTGAAGGTGGCAGTCCCCGCCGGATGTAGACCCCAAAGAGTGCATCCTTCCCGAGTGAGACATTGAACTTTAAGAACTGGGGCTGTCCAATGTGGATCTGGGACCTCCAAAACACGCCTGGGGGAACTTCCTGAGTGATTCTCCGGCCAACTTCTGCCTCGCCGCTGTCTATGCTGCTGTTTCTCATTGACCAGGGCACTGAAAAACAGCAATGCGAAGAGTCATGAAAGGGCACACACAGTGTGGCTCTCCATTACTGTTTTATTATATGTCTGTGTTTAGGGTTTTATTTTTTAGGGACACACCTGAAAATGTTCAGAGCTTACTCCTGGCTCTCCACTCAGGAATCACTTCTAGTAGGACTCAGGGGACCATATGGAATACTGGGGATTAAACCTGAGTTAGCAGATTGTAAGGCAAGCACTCTGCCCACTGGACTCCAGCTCTTCATACCAAATATATATATTTTTTGTTGGGCCACACCTGGTGATACTCAGGGGTTACTCCTGTCTCTCTGCTCAGAAATCGTTCCTGGCTTGGGGGGGGGGGAGGAGAAACCATATGAGCGCCGGGCATCAGTCGCACACAAGGCAAATGCCCTACCACTGCACTATTGCTTCGGCCGTACCAAATTTTCAAATGATTCAACTAACTAATGCACATTTCTCTTTCAGCCATGCTTAAACCATTAAGATTTTACATAACAAAGCTATGAACTCATCATGGTCTCCACCTCCTGGGCATCTGAACAACTGGCACCAGATTTCCCAAAACTTCAGTGACTGCTCTTTGCTGATCAAATATAAGAAGACCGAGTCTGAGAAGCACATGCAAAGCTTCCAGCAATTCTGAAATGTGACTCAGATGTAAATCGGCAGGGAAGGGGAGAATCATATTAATTTGGCACCACATTGAATTCTCACAGCCTTTAATTATTCTTTCCAAGCCACAAACAAGTCCAATGTGCTCTGACATTTTCATAAATTAAAATAAAAAGCCACAGTGAACAAAAATCGGTCCAAAGTAAATAACTGAGTAGAGAGTGGGAGTTCTCAATCTGGCACACCAAATATTGATAATGACCCCCTCTTTCCTGAGTCAGAGAGAAGGGGGTCTTATCCCTACAGAAGTCACCCTTGTCTCATGAATGCATTAGTGCTGCTCTCCCTTCATTATTTGAAGCCTCATATTGAAATCATCACTTATCTCCACTTAGGATTTTAATATTTGGAGTCCCTGAAATACCAATTATTAGTATAGGTCACAAAATCATCAGTGAGGCTGCCTATGCCTCCTGCCTGGAGGCACAGTGAGTTTTCTGGGGGAAAATGCAGAATAAAGAGAGCAAAGGAGCAAGTCACAAGATGACATACCAAACTCATCAAGCTAATCTAGATGGTTCTCTAGTTGTCACCTGTGAGTAGGGACTACCAAGTCACCTAGAATAACTCATCTCCACTCATCCTGAGAACCTGGAAGACAAAGTTCAAAGGCAGAATGCATTCATATTGGGGTTTGGAAGAACTTCTTTCTGTTGAGGTTCCCCATCATGGATCCATTTGGTGGGTCTGCAGATGGAGAGATTGCACACAATGGCAAACTAGCATAGAGCATCAGTCTGCCAGGAGTGGGCACAGCTCAACATTTTCATCTGTGTCTGCCAAACACGTTCTCTTCAAAAGGCTTGGACAGTTGGGATTGCTGAAATGATTAACTACTGTCAGGGAAAGCTCCTAAAGCTGCCAGACTCAGGGGTCTGGCTCTGTCCCTCTCCAGAAACTGTATCAAGGCAAGAGAATGTTATACTTTGGGAAGCCATTTCTTCATATCCACTGCTGGTGGGAATACCGTCTAGTTCAACCTTTATGGAAAGCGATATGGAGATTCCTCCAAAAACTGGAAATCGAGCTTCCATACGATCCAGCTATACCACTCCTAGGAATATACCCTAGGAACACAAAAATACAATACAAAAATTCCTTCCTTACACCTATATTCATTGCAGCACTATTTACCATAGCAAGACTCTGGAAACAACCAAGATACCTTTCAAAAGACAGATGGCTAAAGAAACTGTGGTACATATACACAATGGAATATTATGCAGCTGTCAGGAGAGATGAAGTCATGAAATTTTCCTATACATGGATGTACACGGAATCTATTATGCTGAGTGAAATAAGTCAGAGAGAGAGAGAGAGAGAGAGAGAAAAACACAAAATGGTCTCACTCATCTATGGGTTTTAAGAAAAATGAAAGACATTCTTGCAATAATAATTTTCAGACACCAAAGAGAGAAGGGCTGGAAGTAACAGCTCACCTCATGAAGCTCACCACAAACAGAGAAGAGTTTAGTTAGAGAAATAACTACATTTTGAACTATCCTAATAATGAGAATGTATGAAGGAAATAGAAAGCCTGTCTATAGTACAGACGGGGGTTGGATGGGGAGCAGGGAGACTTGGGACATTGCTGATGGGAATGTTGCACTGGTGATGGGTGGTGTTCTTTACATGACTGAAACCCAAACAACACAATCATGCATGTAATAAAGGTGTTTAAATAAAAAATATATTAAAAAAATGCAGAGACGCCACAGTCAGATTGTTGAACATTTTTCCAACCTAAATGATCAAAATTAAAAATAAAAACAGTGACTCAGTTATCTCCTATTCCCATATTTTAAAGTGAAGATCTTTTTTAATTATTTATTTATTTATTTTGGTTTTTGGGTCACACCCAGCAGTGCTCAGGAGTTACTCCTGGCTCTACACTCAGAAGTTGCCCCTGGCAGGCACAGGGGACCATATGGGATGCTGGGATTCGAACCACTGTCCTTCTGCATGCAAGGCAAACACCTTACCTCCATGCTATCTCTCTGGTCCCTGAAGATCATTTTTTTAAAATTTAGCTCAATCAGATTAAAGAAGTCAATGGCACTTAAAAGTAGGAGAAACAGTGGTTTGGAGGTTAGGACGAAATTCAGAACTTCTAAGATGATAAAACCAGGTAAGTTAGAAACCTTAGATTTCATCACATTTTTAAGAAGAGAATTAAAACTAGTGGGTGTGGTGTGGTTCAGTTCTTCCAAGGAGGCATATGGGTTGGTTTCTCAAACATTCAACATATTTTTTCTTTCTGTTTTGTTTTTAGGTGATACTCAGTGGTGCTCAGAACTTACTCCTGACTTTGCATTCAGGAATCATTCCTGATGGAGCTTGAGGCATCAGATGAGGATCATACTCAGCTCTACTTGCTGTACTATCGCTCTAACCATAGTCTGCACATTTTTGGTTTCAGGCCATACCCAGCAGTGCTCAGAGCTTGCTTGTGGCTTTGTATTCTGGGATCACTCCTAGGTGTGGAGGACCATATGGGATACTGGGGATTGAATCCAGGTAGATCATGTTCAAGCATCTTCCCTGCTGTACTATATCTTTAGGCTCTCTTCAAAAGGCTTCAAATATATATACACATATATAAATATATTTATATAAAATTTTATATTTATATAAACAAATAAAACTGAGCTACTTTCCCATCAGGGAGGGAAAGTTGGAGAAGCTTACATCCCTAACTGAATGTGTGCCAAGTTGTAGTCATTCCTATCTTTTGTCATTGTACGTGGGATAATCAATATTAGTTATATCAAGGGGTTGTTAGGAGGATTTGATGAATTAATTTGCATAGAGCTCTTAGAGTTTGGGATACACAAAGTATCACATAAAAATAGTCGCTATCATTATATTTAAGGCCATAAATGTAGATCATGTCATCTATTTTGCAGAAATAATAACATACCCAGGTGAAACACTTGTTATAATGACAAGTGGCTGAG
The DNA here is from genome assembly GCF_024139225.1 of Suncus etruscus. Lineage (NCBI taxonomy): Eukaryota > Metazoa > Chordata > Mammalia > Eulipotyphla > Soricidae > Suncus > Suncus etruscus. The sequence goes on from NC_064853.1 coordinate 123,231,929, forward strand.
AAGCACTGATTTACTATCAATTGGAGATGAGTTTTTCCTTAAAAACATTGCTTCTGAAAGACTCCCGAATAAACACTCTTTGGGAAAAGGAACATCATCATCATCATCATCATCATCATCAACTTAGCAAGGAAATGGAGTGATAAAAAGATCCCTGAAGATCCTCTTGAAGGATGCCCAGAAATCATAGACTGACCAGAGGTTAAAGAAATTCATTAAAATTAAAGATGTGGAAAGAGATGCTTCATCTTCAAACTTAATCAGACTGGCATCCTTGCTCCATCTGTTGGGCTTTGCAGGGTTTTCTGGGTTAATGACAGGACTCGAGAGAGAAGCAGAGAGCAGCACCCATGAGTGTACTCAGCGGCAGTGGCTGCATCTCTGCATGGATTCTGATAGCTAGAGTCAAACGTGGATATCAGAGTCACTCCACAGACTTCCGGACCATGCTGGAAGCCCCAAGGAGGCTCAGGAGTTTCAGGTGTAGGAATCTTCTGGTTGTGGAATCTCCCACACTTTTACAAGACCCCCAACTTTAGAATACTGCCATAACAGATTAAGGGGACTACTCAAGATTTTTACTTTTTCTTGTACACAACATGTTGCTTAATCTTTCTGCACCTCTTTACCATGCAAATATATTTATATGTGTTTTTTCAATCAGAGACAATAATAGTCATAATCTTTTAAGTGGGGGAATAAGTGGGTGTATACCAAGAAGGACCAATAGTGCATAGAGTACAAAGAGATATAAGAAAACATCTGACTTAATAGTAAAAGATTTAAGTATATCTGTGACATATACATATGTAAATTTAAGCATATGTATGCATGTATTTGTGTATCTAAATATGAGAATCTAATTCTTTTTCTGTTCTTTTTTCTATCATTATCCCCCCCCAATGAATTACAAAGTTATTTGTTATTAACTTTCCAACACTCATCCCTTCACCAGTGTTCAGTTCTTCCACCAATGTCCCCAATTCTTTTAAAAGCAGAACTATTTATATGTAGCTGCAGTGCAGGGAGTAGACTCAGCTCCAGGGAATGCTGGGAATCAGGCACTCGTGGCTAATTGGGGCAGGATCTTGGAGGAGCCAGTCTGGCTATGTTATTGGTAACACTGCTAAAATGAACAGTGGCAAGATTTGGATCAGCTGCATCTTTATTCTGATGCCAAGTTTCCTCCTTAGACTGTCTAGTGTCCCCTGCTATGGCTCAGCAGTTATGGAGCAGAGTGGCTGGATTTCCTGTATCTTTCTCACTCATCACAGTGTGCCCTGATTATCAGCCAGGCTCAGGTATTCTCATTCTTGGTGGTTAGCAGCAGGAAATCCACAGGTGCCCTTTCAATGCTTACTAACTAGAATCAGCTTTCATCTACCCATCTGCTAAGGGCATTTTAGACCCCACACTCTGACCATTACTTGAAATGAAGGCTTTAAGAGGTTTCACTATACCTACGTATAAATAGATTTTGCTTTTAAAAGAAAATTACCTTTTCCAAATCTTGACGGCACTGCATACTATTTAAGGCATCCTTTCTCATGAATTCCTTTGAAAAACCAACACATCAACTATTCATTTTGTATTGGTGAAATTAAGTAGCCAACCAGCGGGCTGCTAGGTTGGACCATCATTTGAGAATAGTGTCATCTAAATCCTGAAGCTTAAAGATCTTAACATTTTGGTGGAAAGAGCTAGGGATCTGAATAGATGGTTTGGTTAAGCTCTGATACATGGCAGATGGCTGGTTTGGGGCAATGTTGTCAGGGACCAATATTCTTTTTAATAGGAAAAGAGTTTAAATTCTTTGAATGCATCTGCGATATCCCACCGTCTTACCTGCCATCTGCAAAGCAAAGCTAGGCGTGGGATGCCAGGAATCTGTTAAAATACACACACACATGTGTGGGTGCACATGTGCAGGCAAGTATGTTATGTGGGTGATTGGCAAGAGGGAGGAGATGAGCCAAAAATGATGGGGCTTCACTTTGAATATACCCTATTAGTTTAATGCACATTAAGTAAGCTATCATTACTGCAAACTAGTGACTGCTTTCAATCTAAATTCTCCAGATGTGCAAGTGAATGACAGTGTTGCAAAATGGGGGGACTTTTTACTTTTCCATATATAAACATGTGTACATATATATGTACTTCTCTGTAGAAATAATTACAGATTTACAACACATTTTCCAAAATGCCATCAAGATGCTTATGCATCCTTCCTCTGGGTGATGCAAAGGTTACACACTGGCTCTATCATTTTACTTCTTGATCATACACATCTATTTTCTGAAACATTAAGGCATATTGATAAAAACTTCCTTTTCCTCTATAGTCTTCTGTTCATCAAAAGAAAGACTTTATGATGCAGTTATCACAGATCAGAAAACACATATTGCTACAGCTTTAATTTAGAATTGTTGATTATGCCACTAATATTCTTTGTAGTCCCCCCAAATGCCATTTTACATATGCTAAATTTTTATTTTCCAATGAGTATGCATACCTTCTGGAGTCATAAAAATGTAAAAGCCTTGAAAAAAAACAACAGGTGGCTTTTGCAAATTACTATGGCCAGTGCTTACTGATGGAAAGTCCCTAGATTGGAGTCTGTGATCAAAGATCAGTGTTGTCCCCCACAGCCCAAGGTACTGGCAGTCAAGTCCAGTTTCAATGTCACAAACGAGTCCTAGCTGCTCTTGAAAGTCAGTTCTTCTACCATCACATGACAAGAAAATAAGAATAGGTTTCTGTCTCTCCATCTGGATCTGGGGTCATGTTGAAATGCTCTGGAACCCTCACAGATAGAGGAATCAGCTTGGATAGGCACCTGCCATGAGACAAGCTCTGTACCTTTAGGTTCTTTAGTTCCCTGCTCTGAGTGTGTCCATAGGCTCTACAATGGGGTGCTGTTTTGAATCACAGCAGGATAACCCAGGCAGCAAGAACTGTATGTGTCTTTAAACCCATATGTCCCATTGAAACTACCTGGTCACTGGGAAGAAAAATATACAATGTCTTTTTTGAAGTACAAACAACTCAAGCCATTTGCGATAGCCACGGTTTGGAAATGACCCAGATCCAAATGCATGGAAAGTGAAGATGGAGTGTACATATGCAAGGGATAAAGGCCCAGCTTAGAGCAAAGTTGAAAGTCTTGCTATTACCTGGATGGAGTTAAACAGGGGCATGTGAAAAGATAGGAGAGAAACACATGCCAGCTGATCTCAAATGCAGGTGGAACATGGAGCAACAAAGCAAAGAATAAGACTTCAAATGTAGCCTTAGACTCTGCTCAGACAATCAGCCCATGAAAGATACACACTGAGATGGAAGCACCCAATAGACTGGGGTGGAGACTTCATTGAGGAAAATCAAGGTGTGATAGCATTGCACCCATAACGTACATAAGTGTTCATATGCCTGCAAATCATGGTGATCTAATAAAGAAACTTTAAAGAAAAAATAGGTTATTATTGTATACATGAAAAACAGTAGAAGGTCAGAGGACAGGGCTTCATCCAAACAGCTGTTCTGTTTCAGAGTAGCTGAATCCCACATTCATGGCATGGTCCTTGGGTAGACAGGAAGGGACCCTACATGCCACAAGTCACAAATACCTTTGCTCTAAAGTGGAGCTATGACATGTACTATGGATGCTTGTCAGCTGGGTGACCTGAGCAGACAGTGTCAGTGCTAGGTGGCCAGATCTCATTTATTAAACCATGATGGATGAACATCCCAAACAAGGTGGCATGCCTGCATGCTCAAGCAACAAATAACAAGTAAAGACCATATCACTAGATGGATCATTTATCCAGCAACCTGTGCTTGGGGGTCCCCATGTACTTGATTTGCTTTAACTGGTAGTACTCTTGGCAGAGGAATAAAGTAGCTGGGCTCTGATAATTTGGCAAAAGTCAGGTCATAGCCAAACATGAATCAATAGACAGCAATAGTCATTTCACATCCCCCAGAGCTATAGCCTCCCCTTTTGTGGGCAGAGGGGTATTTGCACCCAGTAGTGCTCAAGACTCATGGCAGTGCTCAGGGGACTTATTGAATGCCTGATAGCAGACCAGAGTCAGCTGCACACAAGGCAAGTGCCCTCCTCACTGCTCCAGCCCCCACGCTGTGGCCTTCCTTTTTTGCCACACTCTGCACAGTATGAAGGAGAGACTGAGTATCAGTTTTCCCAAAGAAATAGATTATTATGACCAGGTGGTCCTGGCTGGTTTTTCGCCAGCAGAAAAGGGGAAATTCCCGAGATTTTTAGTGGCAACACACTTGTAATCAACTTTGCACGGCAGAGGTGTGCTCTAGCTGCACGGGAGATTGCTCATGTAAATGGAAAGCTATCACCTATTCCAGGAACATGCACCCAAATTTCCAACCTGTTAAATAAGACGATGGTGAGCAAAACGACAGTCTTCCAGAGACACATTAGGAGCTAATCATTTCCGAAAATGTTGCCATAATTCATTAAGGCAAACTGTGAAACTATTCACCAAACAAGTGATAAAGGGGACGGGACCCTTGGCCATCAGACCGGGGAAATGAAGCTTCCGATTAATGCTTCCTAAATGGAACCATCTCCTGACGCTCTTTGGCATAAATCCACCCTATGGATTATTCTGCCTCACATATTTTTATCTATTGCAAATAAAGCTGAATTTGGAATATTGCTTTAGTTATTACACCTCATTGCCATTTATTTGGGAATCGGGACAATTATCCGGAGGAGATTTTCTGAAGGATATTAGATATGCTGCAGTGGACTTACACTTCACTGTGTGATCATCCAGCAGCCCCTGGCCTCCTCCCTTCTGACCAGCAGTGGGTCGCCAGGCAGTGAGTGGATCCTCAATTAACCATTCCTACTGCCTCATGCCACAGCAAGGATGATTTCTAAAGAACCATTGAGTGTTCGGGGCAAAGCAGGACCATTCCATCTTCTGAACCCTTAATGAATTGCCATTGGTAAAGACAACCAGTTTGAGCAAACCAATAGTACAGGGGAGAAGGTGCTGGCCTTGCATGCAATTTCATTGGCTACAACTCTGGGTTGAATACTTGGCACCACATATGGTTCCCTGAATATTGCCAGAGATCACTCCTAAGCATAGAGCCAAGAATAGATCCTGAGTGTTATGGCCACAAAAAATTTATTTTTGCAATGACCAATTCCTGGACACTGATTTTTAATGAATATTTGAACAACTGACTGTTCATGTGAACTTGCCTTTTCCTGAATATACTGTTAAGTGTATCAGGAAACCAAATGGTTTATTGAGGATTGAACCTCAGGTAGTCATGTGTGAGGCAAATACCCTACTACTGTACTATCACTCCAGAATCTATTTTCTGATTTCCCCCCTATTGTTCAGAGGCAAAAAATTCCGGAAAGCAGGCCTGGAGAGATAGCACAGTGGTGCTTGCCTGGCAAACAGCCGATCCAGAACCTAAGGAGGTTGGTTTGAATCCTGGTGTCCCATAGGGTCCCCCGTGCCTGCCAGGAGCTATTTCTGAGTAGACAGCTAGGAGTAACCCCTGAGCACCGCCGGGTGTGACCCAAAAACCAAAAAACCAAAAAAAAAAAACAAAAAAAAATTCCAGAAAGCAATTGGACCTGTTAATCATCACATTGCTTGTAAGCAGAGGAGCTGGGGACCAAACCTACCTATCTAACCTCTACACCTACTGCATTCCAGGCACTGTGCTAAGTATGAGAGGTCCTATAAGGTGGGCTTCCAAGCACAGCATTGATACTCATCTCTAGACAAGCAAGTTAATTCTGACAGAGACATGAGCCCATGCAATAGCAGATGTGACAGCAGTTAACTGGAGTCTTATGACAAATGTGTGTCCAGCCACCATGAAGCAGCATCACAGAAATGGTTTGAATTGGAACAGAGAAGCAGGTGGTGCTCAAGCTGACATCTACCAATGTAAAGCACCCCCAGCGATATCCCTCTCAAACAGTGGACAAGCAAGACTTCCCAAGGGTAGAGGTTGGGGCCATCGGGCTCACTTCCAGGAGAATGTCATATTGCAATGGTGGTGCCAAGTCATGACCTCTGGCCATTCTGGAAACTTCAGCTTTGAAAGGCACTCCCTACTGGGAAGTGATCATTTCGAAACCCTGGGCTGCATGTATGGGAGCCAGAGGAAAAATTACTAGCCTCCCTGTGAGGCTGGCTTCTGGTACTATGCATTAAGCCAACTAGTAAAAATCATAATGAAGTTTCTGCTGAAAGGGCAAGTGTAGAAAAACATGTTTCTAAACAGAATCACAGGCTTTGCCATTTTTTCCCCCAACTTGCATACCATCTGGAAATTCTGATCTTTTTTTTTTCCAAAAGAGGAGGAAAGAAATGTGCTCCAGGCACAAATAAATGTTTACAGCTGAGTTATAAACCGAGAATGGTGGGGTTTAAAACAGACAGGCTGGCAATGGTGAAAGTCAAGCTGCAGGAAGACAAATAATGTCCAGGAGGGAGGGGCCAGCTTGCTTTGCACATTAGTATTTATGATTGAAAAGGCCAGCTTCTCACCCACCCATTTAGTAAGTGTCTGGGAAGATGTCTTCATAGAGGTCTTAGACATAAAGAGAAAAGAGGATACTTAGAGTGTATAACCGGAAGTTCTATAGGCATCATCATTGGATAGGGCTTTGCTTCTCTCTCACAAGAAGCCGTTGCTGAGACCTGCTAGCAGGCCCAAGGGAGGAAGATATAGTACAATGACATGGCAATGACTACTCATGGATCCCCCCAAAATGCCCAGTAGCACACAGTACATTTGATAAGCATCATCTCCTACTGATTAGATGCAGGTAACACACAAGTACTTGAGAAAGGAGTTTGTACATGTACTCTACTCAGGCTAGCTCCAGTATTCCAAGCTGCTGAGAATCTGACAATGCAAAGCTGCTAAAATATAGTTTGGCCAATTCTGGGTGGAGAAGGAAAATGGAGACATGGGGAGTTTGGGCTCTTTTTCCTCATTTCCTATAATTTGAGTGGTTGCAGAAAAGGCCCTAGAAGGAAGAAATGTGTTTGCAAATGATCGGGTCACCTGGCAAACTTTTTCCCTGAAGAGCCAGATTGTAAATATTTCAGGATCAGCAGGCCAATAAATCCCCCATTTGCATCTCCTCAGTGGCACTGGGCTAGCGGAAAAGGAGCCACAGACAATGAATGGACATAAACTGCAATGAAACTGCATTTGCAGAAACAGGCAACTTGCCAGATTGGAATGAGTTTAGTGGAAAAGATACTTTGAATCTTTCAATGAGAGGGTGTTTCAGGATGCTCTATGAAATTCTGGTTGGGATGCTGATGCTTCCTCCTTCCTTTCTCCAATTTTTGTTATAACACCATGATTTACCAAGTTATTCATAATACAATCATCCCAGGCATGAAATGATCCAACAACAATCCCATCACCAGAGTGACCTTCCCTTCACCAGTGTCCCCAATTTCCCACCCATCACCTCCCCTGCTCTCCTGCAGGCACAAATTTACTTTAAATTGTTAGTTGCAATACAAAGAAAAATAGAATTATCAAAGCTTAAATCAACAAATGTCAATTCAAAATGATAGTTCAATTTTTTTTGGGGGGGGGGACACACCCAGCAGCACTCAGGGGTTACTCCCGGCTCTATACTCATAAATCGCTCCTGACTGGCTCAGGAGACCATACGGATGCTAGGATTCAAACCACCATTCTTCTGCATGCAAGGCAAATGCCCTATTTCCATGCTATCTCTCCGGCCTTCAAATGATAGTTCTATCTCTCTAAGTGTTACTAAGATCAGTAAGGATCTTACTTACAGTAAGTGATCTTATTAAGATCACTAAGGATTTACAGGGCTGTGACAAGTGCTAATTGAGTCTTAGGTGTTACTGTTTAGGCTCACTGAGCTTGGTAGATTTTTATAACTTTGCCATCAGATCTCTTGTGATACTACTAGGCTGACACTACAACAAAATATTGGTGTCATGTAGCGGCTGCATGAGGTTATGTGGTCAAAGATTTACTGATCTACACCAAATTTGGTAGCTTTGAAGTTTGATAAAGTTAAATCAGGTAACTGGATTATTTTCTTTGGAGGGTGTAGGGTGTAGCATTGGGCTGCTGTAGTTTATGCAGAAAGGAGAATCTGCAACTCCTTTCTGAGAATGCCACAGAGGTATCAGCCAGGACCAGACTATCTGGGAAGTATTGGGGACTATTATTTTCTTTTTGTTGTTGATGCTTTTTTTTTTTTTTTGGTTTATGGGCCACACCCGTTTGACGCTCAGGGGTTACTCCTGGCTATGTGCTCAGAAATCGCCCCTGGCTTGGGGGGACCATATGGGATGCCGGGGGATCGAACTGCGGTCCGTTCCTTGGCTAGCGCTTGTAAGGCAGACACCTTACCTCTAGCGCCACCTTCCCGGCCCTGTTGATGCTTTCTTAAGAAAGATATACAAATCGGCTCCCTAAGATGCGCCCTTTAAAAGCACTTGGACACACTGTCTCTGAGCCCAGCTAATCAAACTGGATTCTCTTATATTATCTGACCAGGTCAGAACACTGTATTGAATCTCTGTTCTCTGGGCTCAGCTCAGCCCAGATTTATAGAAAGAGAGCACCGTGCTCTTGTAATGAAGATGTATGAGTTCATTCCTTTTAACACAGAAATACACGCAAGATGGTGAGTGCATCTGGCAGCTTGTAGGCTGCTTTTCCTGGAGGTGAAACCCAGCTACTAGTCACCTGAAGGTTTAATTGAAAGAGAAGATGGAGAAAAAAACACACCACTGCCAACAACAAATGGAAAAGGAAAGAGGAAGGTCTAAGAACATCTACTCCCCGCTAATTAATCAAGGGCTTTGTTTCCACTAACACATCCGAGTGTGTAGGCTGCCCTGTCTATTATACTCCCTTCCAGATTGGAGGAATGTAAACACTCCTAAAGAGCAGATAATGAAATCGCCATCGACGTGCCATCGTACAGAATCTTCGATGGGGCTCCCAGGCCCGTGTTTTGCTTACATTTTAATTTGCTTCTGCTGGATACTTACCCAGTAATTGCTTAATAAGATTAACCTCCCTGGCAGTTGTGTGGTGTATCTTGATTAAAATGTTACTGGAGTGAAGGATTATCGCATACCACACACAAAAAATGGAGGGGGTGTTATTTAATTAACTTATTGCCAATATATCTTGATTGTCTGTTGAAAACACTGGAAAACCAGTCAGTTGGAATGAATTCCGGTTCTTGAAATGTACAGAATCAGGGAGTAGGAGAGGAGAGGTCAGTGGGCAAAGAAGGTCAAAGGTGCAAGGTCGTCAGCATCTCTAAGTGATTCAGGCACACTGGCGGAATCAATAACTGTTTGTGTCATGTTTTTAAACATGATTTGGCAACTTCAGAAAAAAATGTAGCATCTCTCGTCATGGGAAAATTATGAGTTTGGTGTTCAGAAGGGAAGCAGGCGGTGGTTGAGTTGTGCCTTCAGCAATACTAAACTCATCAGGGTCCCATTGATGAAATTTCCTGGACAGGGATCTGGCAGCCATTTTCTTTCCATCTCCAAACTAACGAGGGAAAACCTCTGAACTGGTGATGTTATAATGGTTCACACAGCCTTGCCAGGGCATGTTGACTGCATGGGGAAATTGAGCTGGTTCTTTCCAAAGACACTATGGAAAGTGTTTTCTTATTTGCAGATCGAGAGACAATCCCCTGAGTTAGAGCTTGGTTTCTGCAGCCACTGGGGAATTAGCTTGTGGGAAATTCAAGTGGGCGGCAGGCTGGAAGCAAGGCTTCATCCTGCCGGCAGGAAATATGGACTACCTGAATTTGCCAAGACTGACTCAACAGTGATGGCCTTTTCATGAGTGCACTGCTGAAAAAACAAAAAAACAAAAACAAACCTTAAAATGCATGAACACACAGGGGTCATGTTGATAGGCATTCTGGGCTCTCCCTTCTAGGATGGGCTTGTTCACTCAAGAACACTGTGGAAAAAATGTACTAGGTTTCCTCTTTAATCACTGCATGCATATTTCAGATGGAATAATTAGCTTTGTGGGGTGTGTGGCAGGGTTATCTTGGGGTGGTTAAATTATATTTCCACCTTTGCCCACTACATACCAGATTCTGTAAGTGATAAAAGGGTCAGTGAAAACATCTTCAAATTTTGCCATACCACCAAAGGCCCTCTTAGAGACACCACCCTCTGCCCCCAGCTTGGCACCAGAGTCAAGATTGGTGTTAAAAGAGGGCAGCAAACAAGCAGCCCATCTTAGATCATCAAACTGGATTTACTTTTGGTTGATAAAGGCAAAAAAAAAAATCTATGTGCTTTTTTCCCCCGTCGTGAGGTCTGGTTATAACAACTGACACCTGGAAACAACTCACCTCCTTAGACTAAACCTCATCATCAGGCTCATAGAAGGTTAAATCAGTACCCGGATTCCATTCGAAGATGCACTTCATCAAAAGGAAGTTGTGCCTGAGGCAGGAGGATAACCAGAGAGCCTAAAGCTCCTGCTAAGCTCAGATCACACACATTCTGAGTTCTGAACCTTCTCTGTGCTCTAACTACTCAAAACCCCAGCATCATGCGCAGTGGAGTACAGGGAACCACAGCATGTACCTGCTCTATCTTCAGCCATGAACATCTAAATAAAGCATTTCTCTAGGATCACGGTTTCCTTGTTGAGTGAGGGAAGATTCACACCATTTAAAGAGGTCACACCCAAGACACCCAATAATGGTATTTGTTGGGGCAAGAAGGGGACAGGCAAATTGAGATTGGGAATATTGTCCTAAAAAGGGATTATTGATATGGAAAGTCATCGGGATGGGCCTAGGTTGTGTTTAATTAACTTTCATGACCTGAATGATCTAGATGGACAGATACCAGTAGATCATCATCTCACTTATCCTAGTTTTACCAGGCCATCTCTTTAGAACTCAATAAGCATATGCTCACTCACTGTGTCATCTTTGTTATGAAATGTATAAAAGGAGGGAAATGTTTGTTCTTTCTCTGAAAGGCTGCTTCAGGAGCCCTCTCCATCACCTGAGAATTCACCTGCTCTCATTTCCTTTCCTTCCTCCCCCCTTTAATAAATTTAATACATTTGTTCCCAAATTTGGCCATTCACTCTCCAGTCCCTTGCGCTTTTTTTTTTTTTTTTTTTTTTTTTTGGTGGGCAGTGGCAGGGGGAAGAGCCCAACCAGAAATATACTCAGGGATCATTCCTGGCAGTGATCGAGGGACTAGTCATAGGGGATGTCTGGGATCAAGCCTGGGTCAGCTGTGTGCAAGACAAGCACCCTATTTTTTGTGCTTTCTCTTTGGCCCAATTCCTTACTGTTTGAAGGCAAGAGCCTAAGCATTGGTGTCCCCCAGCTAGAACACCTTCCTGATTCTACTCCAAAATATTCTGATGGGGGTTATATAGACATGGGGTGGGGTTGGGAGTGTTGGGGGGGGGGGGGAAGAGACACTGATGTGTTCCAAAGAAAACTTTGTTTGGTAAAACCATTCCAGGAAGCAGCCCTGCTTCAATCCTGTACTTAATTGTCCCAAGCAAGTCCCCAATCTCCCCAGGGCTCTGTTTGCTTCCCTTCTCCTTAGAGCCATGTTAGCACATACTTTTTCTTCCTTGCAAGGAGCTTGACTGCTTCCAAAATGATTTCTGTGGGCCTCAATTATCTGTTGAGAAGGGAAGCATTGACCCTACTCTTTAAAAAATTTTTTTTTAAAATTTCATTGAAACCATTGTGATTTACAAAGTCTTCATAGTCGGGTTTCAGACATCAGGGCCAATCACACCCCTAGAGTCTACCTCCCTCTACCAATGTTCCCCAAGTGCAGCCCATACCACCCCCACACCCCCAGCCTGCCAGTATTAACTGTCCATTGTTATAGTTTGGGTCTCTTGATTTCACTGATGTTGCCTTTGGCTTGGATGTTTAGGTCTATCCTTTTTTTTTTTTTTAACACTACCAGTACACCTGAGACTGATTGGTCCCCAACCCTTTTGAAACCTCAACCCCTTTCCTTTCCCCTTATAAATCCAGCTAGGAGAAATTTGCATCTGGAAACCTGTGTTTCTGTCTCTACTCCCAAAGAGGGGACGCATTCAGATTTGGCAGGCCTGTCTCCCAGGAAAAGGCTGCATCTCTGTCTCCTGGGGATCTAGTGTGTCTGGGGGCCTGGGCTCCCTGGATTAGGCCGGACTTTCCTCTGCTGAGCCTGTCACTGCTGCTACTGCTGCTGCTTCTATCCAGGCTTGGGGAGGTTTCCGAGTTACTCCCAACTGTGCCAGCTATTGATGCAGAGAGCAAAGGCATTCAGGCTCTGTGCCAGTTCTTGTGACTCCAGCCAAACATGGCGGTGCCCAGGCAGGAAAAGCAGGCAGCTCTGAGCAGGAACACCTAACCAAGGCGACCCTGCCCCACTTTTTAAAAGCAACTCACTTCTTTTCTTTCCCTTCCTCTGGACGGGAAAGATTTGCATTTGGAAACCTGAAGCAGCTGGTGAGGGCTCTGAATTTCCCTGTTGGCCTCCAGAGGGCCAGCAGCAGCTGTAACCTCACCTTTGCCTCCAGATGGCATTGTTGCCCCATCCTCGGTGCCTGGTAAGCCGGTTCTTATCCCATTGTTAAAGGTGTGTCCATCTGCCGGCTGCAGTTGCCAATTGAGTCCGAGCAGATGCATTGCTGCAGGAGAGACAAAGTAATGAAAATATGAATGGAGAATTCAGCCACGCAAATGTCAAGAGGGGGAGGGCCAGGTGCGGGCTCCCAGGCATGCCTATGAAAAAGAAGCTGCCTGTTCAAAAAGGCTGGCAGAGGGTTAGGGAGGTGGAGAGGTGGGGAGAGCACCCCGGCATCGGATTAGCTGCCAACAGAGTCCTATAGATCTAGTGGGGGTGGGGTGGGGGATGTATAGCCACTCCCACATCCCCTCTGGGAGAGGATCTCTTGATGGACAAAACAGAGGAAATAATGTCTCCTCCTCTCTCTGCTCCAGTCCATGCAGTTTGCCTCACACTCAAGGCATTCTTGAGGATCACAGCCCCCCTAAAGACCACTACAGTGCATCTCAGAATGAAAGATCCTACATGGAGAGGCCTGCTGGTCTCACTGCCCAGCTCTGCAAGAACCACAGCTGCCTCAGCCCAAGGTCAGGACCAGGTCCCTGTGGCCCTCAAACTTGAATTTGTTTTCCTCCTTGTAGATCCTTTTCATGCTGGCTAAGTGGACCCCATTGTGGATGAAGCCTGTGAGAATTGGGGGGGGGGAGAATAAGGTCTTCTGGAAACTGTATCTCTCTCTCTCTCTCTCTCTCTCTCTCTCTCTCTCTCTCACACACACACACACACACACACACACACACACACACACACACACACACACCCTTTGGTGGATCCCAGCTTTCCTTCTGTGTGACACCCCGAACTTTCAAACACAAACTTCCTTTTGCTTTTTTTGTCAGTCTGTCTGGGCCAAAAGTGACCCCCTGCTTTTCAATTAATTTAGCAAACTCAATTCACACCCCCCCCCCCCCCATCTCCAATGAGGGTTCTTAGAGTGACCTGTTTTCCCTGTAGAAAATGAAAAGCAAATCCCAAATGCCTATATCCTTTCAAAGCCTGGAGCAAAGAAATGCTTCATTTGCAAATAAATAAGGAATCGTCTGCTATTGCTTTCTGTCCAAATTCAACTGGACTTAGACTGATGCTGTTGAAAGTGTGTGTGTGTGTGTGTTTGTGTGTGTGTGTGTGTGTGTGTGTGTGTGTGTGTATGTGTATAAGGGGGAAGGGGATTTGTTGGGGACCGTGTGAGGGAAAGAGTCCTTGACAATGGGTGATCACCACAGGTTGATGGGGGGGGGGTATGGGGTGGGAGAAACAATTAGCCACAGGAAATGCAATTAACAATGCTTAGGAGATTGTTCACACAGCAATTAATTCTCCTGCCTGCCACCACTCACGGGCAGACTGCATTCCATTAAGGTTAAAAACCCATCTTCAAACAATTCGGCTCAGACTGACGCGGGTGAAAGCGGCACGTCTTCTGTCTGCCTCTTCATTACACGCATCTCCACTACAGAGCCACGTTGTCTTTGTATAGGGTCCTTCTCAAGTGCAGGGCCCAGTTGGCTTATTAGTATTAGATGCGAAATACTAATAAGCTGCGGTGACATTTATTGTGCACTTTCCATCAAAGGTAATGCTTCGTTTTCCTCCCACATTTTATCTGTTAGGTGTAAGTCACCTACTTGCAGAGCTCAGATTTTATTGCCTCAAATGATGCCACATTTTCACTATACAGAGGTCAAGAAATGAGAACTAATTGTGGCGGCTTCCAGATGAACGATAGCTTCTGATTTGTAATTACCTAGTGGAGGGAGCCAAGGAATTAGCTATTTCAAAACGATTTTGTAGATGTTCGTACTGGGTGATCGGGGCCTCGCCTTGAGTTGGGAACTGTGATCTTTTCTAGGTTGAAAGGCAGACATGAACATGCATGATTGGTGTCACAGGGGCCCTGACTAAACCAAGAAGTTGTTGTGCTGGAGAATGAAATGAATCCAGGTCTCTTGCATGCAAGATGAGTGTTTTACCATGGAACTTCTCTCATATGCTAAACTAACCACGCTTGGGGTGTGTGTGTGAAGGGACCCCAGCTGGCGAAGAGGATCCCATCTCCAAGGTCCCATCACTGTGAAAACCTCATTGTGAACTGTAAAATAAAAATCTATGAGTTGTGAGACTGCCTCAGGCACCATATTTCTAAACCTCACACAGCCGGGCCTGAAGAAGCGGGTAGTGGTGAAGAAATACAACCCCAAGCAGTCAGGAAAGGATGGACAAGGGATCTGTGGCCTTTTGCCTCAAACTCTCTCTGCCTCAGCCAAAAAGCCAAAATTCTACCTTCTTTATTAAAAACAATTCCCAATACCAGGAGGGGGCAGGTAGAAAGAGACAAAAGTACTATCTGGTGGGCTTTTACGTATCAAAGGAAGAGCTTTTAGGAAGGAGGAAGTTGGGGGAATGCCTTTGTTTGGGGTTGGTAGCTGAATTTTAACCTACAGTGTCAGACCAGACTACTGCTGCTAGTGGGGGCTGGGTGGGAGGGAGGAGAAGACAAGATGTGGATGCAATCAAAACTTCTGCAACACTTTGTGGGCATTTCTGGTGAGAGGTACACTGGTTCAGTTTCTCTTAAGTCCGTCCCCTTCCCCGCCCTCCCCCCCCCCCCATTAACAAAACACAGTGGAGAGTCCGGTGAGATAGTACGGTGGGTAGGGCACTTGCTTTGTATGTAGCTGGGCCAGGTTCAATCTCTAGCATCCCATATGGTCCTCTGAGCACTGCCAGGAGTGATTCCTGAATGCAGAGCCATGAATAAACCCTGAGCACTGCCAGGTGTAGCCCCCAAATAAAACACAGAATCGAAATACACTGGAAAAGGTTTAGGAGACACATGTGAGGCAGCTGGGGTGAACAGTGTCAGGCAGAGCTTGCCCATTACTACTCAGACAAATGATAGCAGTGACAAGGGATGAGAAAGTGAGCCCAAGAGATGGAGCCATGCTGGGGACAGGGCAGAGTGAGAGCTCTGAGCTTCATGTTCCTGAGGAAGCAGGCAGGAAACTCAAGTTGGGGCATATTTTCTGCTGTTAGATTGAATGGCAAATAAATAAGTGAGAATTATATCAGGGGTACATGCTACCTTCTCCTGTTTTGGGTGATAGTGTCTGAAATAGTCTTTTGTTTGCTTTTTTCTTTCATCATCAGCTATATTTCCTTCCTTGCCTGAGTTTGTCTTCCTGGCTTTTGAAGGATGGATGCAAAGGGGTTCAGGACGGACAAAGACTCCATGATACTGAACAGTCCTGCATTTCCTGAGGCTCCCTGCTTCTATAACTGCTCCATCTGGACTCTAGGGTTCCCCAGGATGAGTAAACATAACAGATGTTTAAGGTTTAATAGTGAGATGAAGGCTTTGCAACCTCAACCCCAAGATCTAGGGGCAAACAGAATGTCCTGGATGGAGCAGACTACCTAGTAAGAAATAAAAATTTGTAATGCCACATGGAAGGAAATTTGAAGAGTTTCACGGAAGGGTAGTGCAGTCTCCTACAAACAACAGAGCCACAGCATAAAGTGATCATAGGTGGCATGGAGTAGTGCTGGAAATGAATGGGTGAGGCTGCAGAGTGAAGGCATATTTCCATCCAGGCATATTACTTGGTCTGGCACCTTCCACAGGCAGTACATGAACAGATCCTGCACCAAGACTCTGGCACCTGAAGTTTACATGATTGCTCCCACATAGTCACAAAAGTGGAAAGAGTTGCCTAGAGGAAGAAGAATGTTGGCAAGGGGGATGGTCTTGCAGGGGTGGGTGCTTAGCTCAGATCCCCTTCAGCTCCTATAGCAGATCCTATAAGTACAGGGAATTTTCACCCACTATGAAAGTCTCTGCCCATGTCAGGAGTTTCCACCTACCTCCGGAGCCTCTGCCCACCTCATGTCATCTTGAGACCATGGAGTAAGGTGGAGGGCCCATTTCTCTGCTCAACACCTCTTCCCAAAAATACAGCCTCCCCTTGCTAATTCAGTGCAAGCATACATACTGTCCTCGGTTTTCATTCTCCCTCTTCTACACAAGTCAGCCTAGGTCTTGGGTGACAAGGACAAGGCTCAAAACAGGCATGGTGCAGAGACAAAGTAAAGAAAGGAAGCATGACAAAAGGTGTTAAATTCAGGGAGCAAAAGCTGTTCTATAACCCAGCCCAGAAGAATTGGGACTGGCAAGAGTCACTACATTTGCTTCCATGGGTAACTACCACCAACAGTGCCTTAAACTTGAGGTCCTAAGAGCTTGGATTTTGATCCTTGTTAAACCCAGAGTATGTTCTCCTTCATTTGGAGATTGTGGACAACTGGTTTAGCCAATTTGACACTTGGTGGTCCCTCTCTCACACTCCCACTAAGGTTCTAGCAGCTCCACCCTGGTGGTCCTGTTCATATTTTTCTCTGGTGGTGATGGGGGTCAGAGAGATAGTATAGGTAGACACTTGTCTTGCATGCGATGAGACAGGTTTGATCTCTGGTATCCATATGGTCCCCAGTGTAGAACCAGGAATAAGCCCTGAGCATCACTGGGTGTGGCCCCAAACAAAACAAAACAAACAACCAGATTCTCTTCTGGGTCAGAAATGACTTTGGGAGGATGTGTCCCAAGAGTTCCTGACCGACCCCCTGCCCCACCCCCAGCCCAAAGCACAATTTATCACTATATGACAGCATCTGCTCCAGAGAGACCCAGGGATGGAACAACGAAGCTCTGTTGGTTAGCAAGGATGAAGCAGGGAACAGCTCCAAGCAGAGGCTCGTGGCATCCAGGTGGCAGCTGGGAAATGAGCCACTAAAAACACAATAGGCAGCCAAGCACTGTAAGTTTCCCTCTGGCTAATGGGAGAGAACTTTCATCGAGTGTTGAAAATGAAACAAAGCCCAGTGGACAGACCACACACAGATCCCAAGAGGCCAGCGAGAATAATAAACAGCTCTGCCAAAAGTTGGGTTGGGGGAAGGAATAGATTTTGACTGAAATTTCCCAAAGGCGATCTAAAATTATGGTTTTGTCCAGAAAGATAGCACAGCAGGTAAAAAAGCTTGCTTTGCGCACAGCCAACCTGGGTTCAATTCCGGGTACTGCAAAAGTTCCCCTGAACCTACTAGGTGTGTTCCCTGAGCTCAGAGCCAGGACTAAGACCTGAGAACCAATTGGTCTAACTCTAAAACCAAAATTAAAACGTGATTTTTCAATTGTGGGGGTTGGTCACATGGACTCCATTGAGTCTCCAGGATATTTCAAGGGGATCACAGGTAAAAATGGTGACAGTAGGGTCCAGTGAATGAGAATAGGGTAAAAAGTAATAGAAAGAGGCAGCACAGGAGGAAAATAAAGTTGAAAGGGTTCATGGTTAAGAAAAGATTGAGAAACACTGATCTAAACATGAGACTTCAGGGGCCAGAAGATAATGTTGAGGCATTTACATGGCATCCTAATATATACCCATCCTAGTCTTGAATTTCACACTACATGGTCCACAGAACATTACCAAAAAAGCACCATGTAATACTGGGCACTGTTGGTTCTGCACAACATCACATCTTCAGGCCCCTGCACTGAATCATCAGCCTGATTGCCAGTGTGGAAGTTGGGCCTCCAGGGTATGGCTTGGGAGGTCCACCAAAAAAATAAAGGGGGGAGGAACAAAACAACCAAAGAGGCATAAACAAAGACTTAACTAACTTTAAAGTCAGGAGCAAGGATGGCTGAAGGTAAATGCAATTCTCCAGCATCTACAGGGACAAGAGAATCTTGGCCTTGGAAGCCATGGCTGGGATGTGATGGTGGCCTGAAATCATACTGAGGGGCAGTGTGGGTACTGCTAGTAACACTTAGATCCTTCCCAATCCACTAGTTGGCAGAAGATCAGGCTAACATGAGATTGAATCAACATGAGGCCTTTCCTGGGGCAGAGAGTATAGTTTGGCTAGCCCCAGCATTTAAAGAGGAGCTTTGTTGGGGCTAGTGGATAAGAGGCTTGCCTTGACATAATTGAGTCATGGTTTATTTCTGGCTTCTTATAGGGTCCCCCAAGCATACCAGGAGTGATTCCTGAGTGGAAAGGTTGGAGTAATCCTGAGAACTGTCATACTTTGCTCAAACTGTCACTCCAATAGAGATCAGCCTTATTGTACATACTGTAACCAACAGAGTTTTATTCACCCATCTTGCACCAGCAGACTGCAGAGGAAAGAGTTGTGGTCTGAGATAAGGATATCTGGACATGGAGAAGCCACATGACCAGCCTGAAGCTGGGGGACCTGGATTTGGAGTAAGACCAGACTTAACAGTTCTCAGCACCTGTTTCCTCTACCGCACTCTCTAGCCAGAGACACACTTAGAGTTCTCCACTAGTGGACAAGGGGGGTGCCCGTGAGTTCTCAGAGAACCAACCAGCCTGAGGTGTGATTGCTGGGCACACAGGTTGTGGAGATCCCAACTAGTGTCTGGGTGCATGCTGGACTACCCTCTCTATGAGCGGTGTCCATGAGTACATGACCATCTTGGCAGTTAATTGCAAAGGAATGATATGGTCCACATAAAATAAATCTCTTTGGCAACATGGACCTATAGTCAGTCAGGCTGCCTTTGACCTGGGGTGTAGTGTTTTCCCACAAGGGGGCACTATCGCTGTCCAAGGCATTGTCTCTCTCCAAGACACTAAAAAGACTGCAGTGATAGTACAGTGAGTATGGGGCACTTGCCTTGCACATGATTGACCAGGATTTAATCTATGGCACCCCGTATGGATCCTCAGCCTCACAGAAGTGATGCCCAGGACTGGTCCTTGGAAGCAGACACTATGAATGTTAGAGATTGGGATGTTTCAGGGATCAGCGGATGAATGGGCAAAGCTGGCTAGAACAAGGGCTGGCCTCAGGAGAGTACCCTCTGAGGGCCAGGGGATACAGCCCAAGCAGAGTCTCCATTAGACCAGTACACTTTTTGATAAAATGTCCAACAGGCCTGGGGCTGTGGGAAGCATGCGGCCCAATCCTTTCAGGGCACTCAATGATTCTTGAGTGGGACCTGAGTAGAGCCCCAGAGAACTCAGTGAATAGAACACTAGGAAAGTCCTGGCTAGGAATAAGTTGGACACAGTTCAATGGTCTATACCCATCTCTTCCTGGTCGCTTATAACTCCAGGATCCAAGTACCATTCCTCTCTGGTGTTGGTAGAAAATAGGGACAATCTTGGGTTCCTAAAAAAGATCCATGTGCACTTGACAATGCTGAATACTGTAAATATATATTCAGCTCACTCTGTGGTGAAGGCTCAGCTATTTTTCCCATCCTTCTAGAAGGCAGTTCATTACTCCAAGAGGTGATGTCTTCCTTCTGCCATGTAAGACTGCTACTGCACTAAAGACAAACAGATACTCCTGAAACATTCCACTTAGAGGCCAACACTTCAACTGGAAAAAAAACCAGACAAACAACAGGACTCCTGTGGAGATATATTTTTCCTCTGGCAGAGTATTTAATAGAAGTTAGAGCTGCTGCCAGCCAAAGGAAGCTTATTCCTGTTTCCAGAAGGAGGTGAGCCAGGAAGTTCAACTTTGTCTTTTGTTGACTCTCTCCTATTCTGCTGTGAGGCAGGACTGTCTCAATCCTGCACCCCTGAGTCTCAGAGAAAAGCAGGGAGGTCAGAATTAGGACACCTGAACACCCAGCCAGGAACCAAGTCAGTTCTAGGAAAGTTCTGGAATTGAGCAAATCTCCCTATTTTTCCTCAAGTCTATCAAGAGAAGCTACAATATAGGTTATAGGTTAAGACATTTGTCTTGCATATGAAAAACCCTGTTTTATACCTAAGAATTGCTGGTAATGACCCCTAAGTATATAACCCAAAGAAGTTACTTTACTGGAAATGATGAGTAAATTATCTTACTGCATGCATGTGTGCACACGTGTGTATGTATCTGTATACAGGTGTGTGTATATTTCCTGCTATTTCCTAGCAGGAACACCTGTGGTCACTATGTCCATGGAAGGTATTACTGTTTTAATAAATGGTTTTTACTAATGGGTCCATCCCAGATGCCAACTTTGATATCTTTATTCCAGATAGACACTGGAAGGAGGTCCTGATCAATTTGTGGGTGGATTTACTTTCTGAATTCTACCTGAGTCCCTGGTTTCATGGCTCTCTGAAATCTGGACTGACATATGGTATAAAAGCATGCTTTTGTATATTCAGAACCAAGCACACTTCATGGTTTCTGTACTTCCTGCCTTTCCAGGCACTGTGCTCAGTGTGAAGTCAAGAATTTGCTCACTTCATCTCAATGGACTCATCTTGAAAGAGGAAAACTGAGTCACAGACAGGTTCATGTGGCTTTAGAGTGGGAAAGTGGGGGACTTGATCCTGGGGAACACAACTTTTAGAAGTTAGTCTCTGTCTTATACCAGAAAAAGTTGATCTTATAAATGAGTATGTGAATGAATTCATATCTCCACAAAACTAAGATTTTCATTCTTACTTGTCCAGTCCAGAATTTGTTTTATTTGTTTGTTTTATTTTGAGGCCATATCCGGAGGTGCTTAGGATTTAGTCCTGGTTCAACTCTCAGGGATTATGCCTGATGAATGTGGTGGATCATAGAGGGCACTAGAGATTAAAGCTGGGGTCAGCCATATGCAAGAAAAACATCCTTGATGCATACTATCACTCTGTCTCCCTGTCTAGAATTTACCTAAATTCTCTAATGGAAAAGCCCATATTAGTCTTTTTCGGTCCCAAAGTCCACTGTCCTCACCAGTCCATCCTGAATTCACCATCTGGGGCAAGTCCTGCTCCTTTTGTCCCTCAAGTTCACTTCTCTGGAGCCATCACTAAGTGATAATGTTCTGGTTTGAACAGCTGCCACTGCCACTGCCACTACCACTTATGTGAGAATGGACCACTATGCTCCACAAGGTCAAGCCCCCACAGGTCAAGCCTCTCACAGTGGGACATACTTCCTTGGACCCCCATAAGAACCTCTCCTAAGTTCACACTTTGAAAAGAGCAAATGATACAAAAAGTCCCACACACCACACCCATATCATTCCAAAGCTGATTGATGATGGAGCCTTGTGAGTGAAGAATGGTGACAAATCCCAGAACCCAGAGAGATCAGGGCCAATGACCCCACCCAGTCAAGGGAGAACAAAGTCACCCTAAAGTGGAGCTCCAATCTCCTTCCCAAGCCTCATTAGCCAATTATGCTTGCATTCCTGGTAAATGAACACATTGAAAGAAGTGATTTAAAACCTTTTCATGTTCAGACCTTCAATGGAAGTTTTATATAAATAATTCCCCAGTGGTGGAATTTCTGGCATCCTGCACACATGGCACATGATTCTCAGATTCTCTAACCAATGGTGCAGCCTGGGCCTAGAGTGAGAGTACAGGCATTAAAGTACTCGTCTTGCACGTGGCTGGCCCCTATTCTGTACCCACCATGGCATATGGTGCCTTGAGCACTGCCATGGGTTCCTCTTGAACACAGAGCCAAAAATAGTCCCTGAGCATTACTGGGTGTAGGATCAATCTGTGTTCCACCAAACCAAACCAAACCAAAACCAAATATGCAGCCTACTGTATTCACACATTCGAGTTTACTCCAGCACATATGCTCAGAGGGAGACAAGAGAACACTTATAAGATCCTAATCTATGTTACCCTGTTCATCCATTAAACCTCAGGGACCCAAGACTTGAGGAAACAAAAGACTTTTGTCATTAGGATTCTTATGTTCTACTCCATGGCACTATCCATGTGTCCTCATGACTATATCATCTATCAAGGACATTATCCATTATCCAGCAGTTAAGCAGAGTAAAAGAACTTGATGTTTCCAACCAATTCCCAAGTATTGCTCTTAAAGAGAAGCACCACGTAGGCCTCCACTTTAATCACGTTCAAAAACTCTGAAGGAATCTTCTCCTTGGAACCAGTAACGCCATTAGCATGGATGCTATGCAAATGAAATGCAGGGCTGCGTTTGTTTGGCTTCCTTGAAATTGTTTCAGAAACCTGATCACATCAAATATTTTTCAGTTTATGCAAAATAGAACCTCTCGATACATTGCTTTTTCTTAGGGGCGGGGGGAGGTGGGAAGGAGAGATAGACTGTGGTTTTTCATTTGCATCCGCATTTACACATTGAGTAGAGTATCAACACATTGCCCTGCCAGGACTGTGTTTGGAAACTTAATCAGGAATATGTCATCTTTACACACCAAGGGCATGACACCCAACCACATTCTCAGGGCCCGGATGTAGGAGCCATTTGCATTCGAGATGCCGGCTTTAAGCTGCAAACACCATGGGTGGGGCATTATTTCAGCCAATGTCCTTTCAAATGTGGTCTTGGGTTATCTTGGAGAATCTAGGGTCAAGGGAACACTTTGTGTAGCTAAGAAACCTCTCAAATGCTGGAGCCACATGTCTGTCATTGAAAACCCTTTTCTAAACTGCTCTTTCCCAGCCTGGCAAGCAGGCCAGGAAGAAGCCCTGCCTCGCTGCCAGGGAGCAATGTTGAGGCTGGAGTGAGTCGTGCACCATGGAGTTTCCGGTTGCATTCACGATCTTTCTCTTAATTGTCCTGAGATCCTAGAAAAGAAACAAGCGTCTGTGCTGACAGAGGAGCTCAGCGTGAACTCTCATTTTTCACACGGAGCTAATTAAAAACTGAAATTAGTTAAATATGGAAATGACACTTGCAAGCACTTTAGGAGAATTTTGGCAAAATCCCTCCGGAGTGCTGTGACATTACCTGCTGCTCCGAAACTCCCCAACTGAATTTCACAGTTAAAAGGCTGAGCAAAGGGAAAGTTGTTATTGAGATTTCAGATTCAGAACGTGTCGGTAAGACTCCAAATTAAATTTCACGGCTGGCCCTTGAGTGGTTGGCGTCAGAGAGCATGGGGCCAATGGAGAAAGGCGCCAACAATGAGGCCCTGCTCTTATGCTGGCCGATTACAGCTCTTTAGGGATGGGTGTCAGAGATGGGGCCATCAGAAGGTTTAAGAATGGTTTCTTCCCAACATTTGATCCAGACACACACACACACACACACACACACACACACACACACACACACACACACACACACACACATTTCCACAAAGTCTGGAGTCAGGCATATATTGTGTTGGGCCTGATGTTAGATTAGAGGAGGTTATAAGTGGTCATACATAAGACATGTATTCTCTGATGAAGGGTGCCTGCATGTATCTTATTCAACATCCAATGTATATGTGCATACACACATATCTCTTTCCAGACACATGAAGATTGTATAGGTGCTTTGGGTAACACCTAGTAATGCTCAGGGCTTATTCCTGGCTCTGTTCAGGGAACACAACTGGTGGGCTTGGGAAACACTATGGGTTGTGAGGAATTCAACCCAGGTTGGCCGCTTGCAGAGCAAATGCCCCTCTCATTGTATTATCTCTCTGGTCCCTGATGTTTAAGAGTTTTGATGCATAACTGGGAGATCCACCCACTCCTTGAGCTGGGAAATCAAACAACTATAGTTCTGAGGGAGGTAAGGTGTGGGGTAGGTGCAAGACTGCCTGTTTTTAAAATGATCAGCAGAAACATATGGTCTCCCAAGCCTGCCAGGCGTGATTTTTGAGCACAGCCAGGAGTAATGTGTGAGCACCACAAGGTGTGGCCCATAAACAAAAAGTGAATCAAAGCAAAAAGACCAGCAGAGTATCTGGGCTAGTATTACCAGAATATTTTTTGGAGTGAGTGTGGGCACCTAAAGACCCACCCCGCCTGAGCTCAACCTTTCCATACTTCCCGAAACTGTGGTCACCAAAACAATGCCCACAAATGTAGTCATCAAGTCTGTACCTAGCCAGCTCCAGAGACTCACTCCATTCTTGAAAGAGATGTAAACCAAGTTAAGAAAGTATGGATACACCAGTCATGCAGCTGAAAGTTGGCAATCTTGGGAGGAGAGGACAGGCAAACTCTCCACATTGCTGAATCCATACTTGCTGTATCCATCACCCACAATCACCATTTCACTAATGGCCTCACCACTCCTCTACGGTTCTCTCTAGAGACACCAATCTGACCAAAGCTCCAGGTATGCTGGTATTTGGGATGGTATCACTAGGACATTTTTGAAGTAAATATGGGCACTCCCACCCCACCTTCACATACTTCCAGAAGTCCTAGCAGCCAAAAATATACCCCACAAAAGCCACAGTATAGCAACAGTGCTTGGAATTCCTGAACTATTCTAAAACTCCATTTTTGTTTTATACTGTCATCCCCATAGGAATACACCAATAGAAGCCAATGAATATTAGAAGCCACCCAATTTTCAGAAACAAATGAAGTAACAGAATAGTCAATGAGTGACCAGTGCTTACTAAATATGACAATGACTGAATGACTTATTGGAGATAAAATAATTTTCACAAATTCCTTGTTGCAGGACTCCTTCCTTCCTTCCTTCCTTCCTTCCTTCCTTCCTTCCTTCCTTCCTTCCTTCCTTCCTTCCTTCCTTCCTTCCTTCCTCCCTCCCTCCCTCCCTCCCTCCCTCCCTCCCTCCCTTTCTTTCTTAGAATTTCCTCTTACCTGAAAACAAATGTATTATGATCAACTGTGTAATAGTGTTCTTTAACTAAAATATATAAAATAAATCATTGGCAGAGTGAAGAAGGAATCATTTAGAGCAGGTGGAAAGAGAAGGCCAGCCAAGATCCATGTCCTCAGATGGCCCTCCCATTCCCTTTCTGGGGGGAAAAACCCAGGAACAATTCGCTCAAGAGTGACATCTGCACGTGATTTAATTTAAACCCGCCTACATGTCTGAGGGTTGGGATCTGAGTTGGGTACTCAGGAAGTCCAGCCATCCTTTCAACAACTGTAGTATTGTGATTTTTTTTCTGACACCCCATCCATTTGCCCTGGAGGTGTCCCCTCTCCCTGCCCTTCCACCCACTTTGGATGCTGCAGCCTGTCCCTGCCTGGGCAAGCTAGTGGGTGCCAAGGCAGGTTCAGCTCTGTAAGGGAGGCTGGCAGGGTTCTGTTAGCAGACTGGGCAGCCAGCAAGAGTTTTCTGGTAGCTTGGCTCTGCTCTCCTCCTCACCCGGGCTCTGTGTGGCCTTGTCAGGCCCTGGAAATTGTGAAGGCTTACCCAGCTGGATGGGCGGAATGATGCAGCTGTACCATCAGGCTGGCTTCTTTTTATTGAATTTTGAATATCCAATTTCAAAGCAATTCAAATAAATTTGCCCAAGGCCTCAGATCCGTGTGGCTGCAGACACTCTCTTCAGCAGGGGATCTGAGTTCATATTTCTAAACAAAGGCATGATTACAGAAGTTTTCCTGGTCAGAACAGGTACCTCTAAGAACCACCTTCACTGACAATATTAGGTCACAGGCTAATGGTGGGGCTCACCATTTGGCTGATCTGCGCTCTGTCCCTCTATGCAGGCCCTAGGGGCGAAGCAAAATTTTTCCACAAATCAGGGGTACTGAAACAAAGGATGCAGAACCAGAGAGCTGGTCACTCCTGGTTTGGTCTCTGGCACCACGTGGTCCCTCAAACACCACTGGTGGTGCCTCTGGAAATCCCCAGGCGCTGCCATAGTGTCCTTGGAGGTCCCTGGTTACAAAGGGCCCAAGCAAAATTATAACCTCAGGCCCTTGCATTGAATCAGTGGCCCAATTGGTCCAAAATTGCTAGGAGGGCCCTTAAACAGCCTAAGAGTGAGTGATTCTCTCAGAAAAAAAAAGAGACTCAAACAAACAAACAAACAAACAAAAATAGCTCTAAACTATCCCAAGGACAGAATACTGATTTTTGGAGGAGAGAGGAAGGGAGTTTAGGTTTTTGAGTCACCTCTGGAGGTGCTTAGGGCTTCCTCTTGGCTCTCTTTTCAGGGATCACTTCTGGTGGTACTGGAGGTGGGGTGGGAAATCATTTGTGGTGCCAAAGATGGAAGTGTGTAGACAAGTGCCATTCCTACCTACTGTGACCCAAAGACAGAATTTCATGAAGGGAAAATGTGGCTGTTTAAACCCCATTGGCAACCAGAACTTGGGGTATCTGGTTATATGCTTTTAGCTTCGGGGAGGACTGCAGAATAAAGTTCAGAATTCATTTCCCTTTAGTGTGCAAATCACTCAGTTTTAAACATCATTTACCCCTTTCAGTAAACAGAGCAGCTGCTGGTTAGTACTCTAGGAGATGTTTTTAATTGCAAGTGGAGAAAGTCATTCAGTGATCCTGAATTTGGTGCCTCCTGCCTAAGAAACGCTTTTTAATATTTATGCATCTAAAAAGGCTTTGCCCTTCCAGACAGAGAAAAATCACTAGGAAGCCTTCTTCAGGGGCTTTAACTTCAGTCAAGGTCACATAGAAGTTACTGACCTATCTCAGGCATGCTTTTTTTTTTACCAGTAGGGGCCACTTTTGGACCAGAAACTAGGGCAACTCATTCTCAGCTTGATTTCTAAGTACTCAATTTTAATTTTTTAAGATATATTTTTCTCCTTTAAGAATTTTTCAAATTGGGACTGGAGAGATAGCATGGAGGTAAGGTGTTTGCCTTTCATGCAGAAGGACGGTGGTTCAAATCCCGGCATCCCATATGGTCCCCCGTGCCTGCCAGGAGCGATTTCTGAGCATAGAGCCAGGAGTAACCCCTGAGCGCTGCTGGGTGTGACCCAAAAAACAAAACAAAACAAACAAACAAACAAAAAAAAACAAAAAGAAAAAAAGGAATTTTTCAGATTGAAATATTGGGATTTACAATAGCATGAATAAGTTTCAAGCATACATCACTCTAACATCACCACCACAGTGCTTGATTCTCTCCTCCAGTGTCTCCACATCTCCATGGTCTCCATGGCCTTCTGCTTTCTTTGTGAGAATGTTTCTGCCCCACATAAAAAATTAGTCTGTATCGACAGGTGTTCAATTTTAAAAAAAAGTGTTAGGAAGCACAGCAATAGGCTGTGCAGGCCATTCTGAAAGTCAAGGGAACTCCTGTTTTTTTTTTTTTGTTTTGTTTTGTTTTTTTTTCCTTTTTTACCCCGGTGACTTGGCAGATCTATGTAGATGTCACTATCCCTTGCAATGCTGCAGATGAATGGACAAAGCAAGGAGACAATGCTCTGAGATTTGATGATAGCTTTCATTCAAGGATGTTGTGTCCCCTCTCACACTATCTGAGGAACAGATGCCATCAAAGCTATGAGCACAGACAGAAACAGCCCGGATGATGTACAGAGGCCTACGCTAGCTTAGCTGCTTCCCAAGTTTGAGGAGAGCCAGTGTGCAAGGGTTGGAAGCAGCTGGTGGAGGGCCAATTCTGTCCTGCTCTGAAATCCCTAATGGCTAAGTCCCCGGGTCAGGGCATTCTATTCACTCTATGTCCCCAGAGATACCAAGTTCCTGATACATGGCAGGCAGCTCCCTCCTCAAGAAAACCAAAATAAGGAGACCTGACACCCCCAATAGTGAATCCCAAGTGGGATTACACCTTTCCTGCTGAAAAGTATGCCTGAAAAGCACACTGGACCATGTTGCCCTTCTTAAAACAAAATTTTGGAGTTGACACGGGAGAGTAGGAACCACACCTTTTTGTTTGTTTTGCTTTGGGTCAGAACCAGTGGTACTCAGAGATTACTGCAGGCTGTCCAGGATTCTGGAGATTGAATCTAGGTTGGCTGCATGCAAGACAAATGTCCTACCCACTCTTTTATCATTTTGGCTTCAGTAATGGGGCATTTGATCCCAAGGGTGTCCCTCTAAGAACTGGGTATATCTCTGCCTTATAACAAGCAAAGTTTCCCAGGGATCTTTTATTGGTTATTTCTGGAGAACTAAGAAATTTTAAACTCCCCCAAATACTTTTGGTGGGGCTCTGGTTTCTTAGTGAAGTGTGGTCAGCGTACATCTGAGTGGTGCTGAGTCAATGAAGTGGCCCCAGCATTTCACCTGAGATCCTTGACATTAGCTTTCTGTCACAACACTCTAGGTCTGGGGCTGCTCAGTCCTGAGAATGGTCCTGGCCTTTGGAATTCCCAGCCCTGCAGCCTGATTTATGTCCCAAAACTCAAGAGACTGACATTGCTCTCACATGAGCAGAGATTCATTACCTTCTCCATCAATATTAATGCCCAGGGGGCAGGATTTTATTGGGAGACCTGTGTTTGACCCTCTGAGCACTGTATAAATGATACCAGAGCACAGTGCCTGGAGTAGCCAGAAGGAATACAATGAGAAATATGGGGTGTGTTACAAAATTCAAACCCCCCAAATACCCATAAATGTCAACACTCACAAAAATATGATGAGTACTCCAGTAAAAAATGAAGAATTGAATTGAATCACACATAATGTGGTATGAAAGGCTGTCATGGAGATTTTGATCCACATCCACATCCCAAGTAAAAATTAGTGGTTTCCTTCACAGGCTCTTGTCATCCTTGTTTTTTTTTTTTTTTTTTTTTTTTTAAGTACTATTACTTTGTGAAAACATTGTGGTTTACAAAGTCACTCATACTACAGTTGTTTCTGGCATTCAGTGTTCTAACACCAAACCCATCATTACTATAATATTCCTTCCACCATTGTCCCAGTTTCCCGCCCCCCATCCACCAAATTTGGCTCGTTGGCAGGTATAAAGAATTTACTTACTATTGCTTGTTAAAACTAAATGGCAATGGAATTATCAAAAAAAAAAAAAAACTTTACTAAAAGAAAATTTGTGGAAATTGTCTTATCTAACAAGCCATTAAGTCAATGTCTGAAGATTTACTAAGCTGTTTATTGTGAGTTGAACACTCTCTGTTTTTGGTTTTGTTTGTTGAGCTTAGGGTGGCTTCTATGATAACTTTACATCTAATTTGGCATGCTTCTACTGGTATGTCAGTATTGCAAAATGTGGAGATGTTGTGCAATCAGGTATATAGCTGTGAACTCCAGAAATTCCAGGGCTTGTGGAAGGGTAGGAATTGAGCTGACATGGTGGCAGCTATGGGTCATGGTGTGGCTGCCTGGGCTTCCAGAGGGATAGGAGGAAGCTGAATGCTCTGACTTGGAAAAGACTACCCCTTAGAGTTGTTCTTATATTCACAAGTAGCCTAATGACCTTGTCTACCTGCCAAGCACCAGACCCCATTCTGGGGAGTGATAGGTTAGTATCTCTTCACTGAAATGGACCCAATGCCTTGAGGGAATCTCCTCCTTCCACTATCCCCCCAAGATGTGGCTAACCAGGTACAACCACCATCAGAATTGGTTGGATGGGGTCTTGGTGGGATCTGGTCTCCCCTTTCTGCACCTCAAGGCTTTTTCTTCTCTTTTTCTTGGGGGCACACCCAGTTGTGCTCAGGGCTTATTTCTGGCTTTCCACATAGTGATCACCCCTGGCAGGGCTTGGAGGACCCTATGGGATGCCAGAGAGTGAACTCAAGTTGGTCACATACTAGGCAAGCATCCTTGCCACTGTACTATTGTTCCAGTCCCACTCAGAGGGGTTCTTCTTAGATCAAAAAGAGGATTTGGCCAATGCCTGGGGAGAGAGAAAAATCCATCCCAGAACCAGTCCAACTCAGTCAAGAGTCTTCAAAGCAAAGCCCCTAAAAGGGATTTTATTGCATAATGACTCAGCAGCTACCCACTTGGCTTTGTTTTTAGGTTTTCTCCTCCCCTCTCTCCTTCTTCTTTTTGCCTCTGGGACTTGGGGATCAAGATTGGAAGAAGGATTGATGCTGTCCTATCCTCCCTCCACTCAGGGACCTAAAGATCCCCATTTGCACGTACCCTTAGTAATTACCAGTAAAAAAGACTTAAGAACAAAGAGCCACCCAGTAAAGAAAATCTTTTCCTCTAGGCTCAATTCCCTGAAAAATGCTTATTTCCTTATGAAAAAGAAAGAGGAGGGTGTAATGCACACAAGACCCATCTTAAAGCAAACACTGAGAAAATATTTTTGAAACATTTGCAAGTAATTTCTATTCACAAATTATCTCCATTCACAAAATGAAAAGGCAAATTATGTGAGCTGGATAAATTGAGGGAGAGAAGAAATCAGACTTAATGCAGGGAGCAGAAGAGGGAAAAAGGAATCGAGAAAAAGGATAGTAATTCTTGCATTGCCAGAGTCAGGGGGATTTCTATGGTGCTGGAACTGATGATATCCTATGAGTGTTACAAACTTCTCTAAAGTCACAGTGGCATGTTTCTCTTCTTGGTATGTAGCAAGAGAGTTTAAAGTAAACCAGGTTATTTTTATCACCCAACTAGGGGCTGGCTAGCAAGGCATATAGGAAAGGCTGAATAAACACTAGGAGGTGCATAGAAATGACTGAGAGTACCACACAGAGAATGAGGTGTGCAACAACTAGTTTAAGTAAGTTCATTCTTGCTACCATTTCAGTGATAATTAAAATCTCAGAGAGGTTGAGCTACCCACTCAACATCACACCATTGCTGAGAGAGAGAAACAGAGAGAGAGAGAGAGAGAGAGAGAGAGAGA
Organism: Suncus etruscus; assembly: GCF_024139225.1. Taxonomy (NCBI): domain Eukaryota; kingdom Metazoa; phylum Chordata; class Mammalia; order Eulipotyphla; family Soricidae; genus Suncus; species Suncus etruscus. The sequence goes on from NC_064853.1 coordinate 123,263,105, forward strand.
GAGAGAGAGAGAGAGAGAGAGAGAGAGAGAGAGAAACAGAGACAGAGAGAAATGTGTGTTGTAGGGGTGTTGGTAAAGGCTTTGGGATTGGTCCTCATATCATCTTCTAATTAGATGTCTCTTGATTGATTTCTTTGGTTTTCTTGTTAAAAAGATGTTTCCCTACTCAGACCCCCAGCTAACACCATGTACGAAGGTAAAATCCAAATGGATTAAAAACCTTGATATCAGACCTGAAACCATAAGGTATACAGAACAACACGTAGGTATAACACTCTATGACATTGAGACTAAAGGCATCTTCAAGGCGGCAACTGCACTCTCCAAACAAGTGGAAGCAGAGATAAACAGATGGGAATATATTAAGCTGAGAAGCTTCTGCACCTCAGTATTTCAAAGGAAATAGTGTCCAAGATACAAGAGCCACCCACTGAGTGGGAGAAACTATTCACCCAATACCCATCAGATAAGGGGCTAATCTCCAAAATATACAAGGCACTGACAGAACTTTACAAGAAAAAACATCTAATCCCATCAAAAAATGGGGAGAAAAAATGAACAGACACTTTGCCAAAGAAGAAGTACAAATTACCAAAAGGCACATAAAAAATGCTCCACATCACTAATCATCAGGGAGATACAAATCAAAACAAATATGAGGTACCATCTCATGCCACAGAGATTGGTGCACATCACAAGGAATGAGAACAAGCAATGCTGGTGGGGACATGGAGAGAAAAAAACTCTTATTCACTGCTGGTGGGAATGCTGTCTAGTCTAACCTTTATGGAAAGCGATATGGAGATTCCTCCAAAAACTGGAAATTAGCTCCCATACATATACCACTCCTAGGGATATACCCTAACAGTAGTCGGCAACCTGCGGCTCGCGAGCCAAATGTGGCTCTTTACACTTTTAATTTGGCTCTTCTGTGTGCCTGGTGGCTGCTCCAGGAGTCAGGACTCGGCTCCTAGCCTCTGTCAGTGTGCGCCCTGTGTGCAGCTCCGGAGGCTGGCTCCAAGAGTGTAAGATGATACCCAGTATCAACCCTAAACAAAGGTGTTCCCCCAACGTCATCCTTTCTTAAATCTCTTCCTTTGATATGTAAAAGTCCACTAAATAAGTACTTCTCTCTCTCTCTCTCTCTCTCTCTCTCTCTCTCTCTCTCTCTCTCTCTCTCTCTCTCTCTCTCTCTCGACCTGAAGCCTCATGGTATTGGGAATTGGTTTTAATAAAGAAAGAGCTTTATGGGCTCGAGGCAGAGAGTACAAGGTAAAAGGCCATGGACTCCATGATCATCCTTTCCTGGCTAGCTTGGTTTATTATTTCTTTCCTGCTATCCTGCTTCTTCAGACCAGGTTGTGTGGGGTTTAGAAATTCAGTGCTTGGAGTGATCTTAAAACACATATATTATTTTGCACAAGAGTGGGCATCTTCCATGAAGGGATTCTCAACCCAGAGTTTTCTTTTCCGTGGATTCTCATATTCAGAGTACTCATGATTAAAGTTGTGAGCTAATGCCCTTAAATGCTGTTTTTCATATTGATTATGACTTTCTGCATAATATAAGTGCCAATCAGAAATTTTTTTCAAGAGTGGAAACATTTCAATATCTCCTTTTGAGACACAGATATCCCAGAATCAGATTCTTTTTTAAACACATCCATCTTATGTCTCACTGTAAAAACTGCTTGTTAAACTCCCCTGCAGAGAAATATTAAGTTCATAGAGAAAATGGACAATATCTGCCAAATACACAAGCTTAGCTACCCATTCCTTGTCCAACTGGGGCTGTACAAAGTCAGAGTTCTGCTCTCACAGGAACTGCACTACTTCTTCCCTCTTGCCAACAAGGTGAGAGAGCACCCTTCCCCTGAACAGCCACTTACTTCACTTCTTCATGGAGAAGATGCTAGTAGTGGGCATCCATACTCTCACCCAGAGTGGTGAATGATCACAATTGTGAATTTCACAAATTATCTTTACTGTGTCATCTGTTTTTAGTTCAGCAGGGAGTTTTTTGAATCCAGTCTATCATACAATGAGTGGATACAATGTATGGGTGTGCAACTTGTTTCTTGTGACTACACAAAAACACTGAGCCATGCACAGTGCATCATCTATACATACATCAACACATCAGATTATTATTCTGAGTGAAATGAGTCAGAAGGAGATGTGTAGACACAGAATAATCAATCATTTGTGGCATATAAGAATAATAAATGGCAATATGTTAGTAATATCTAGAGAAAATAGGGATGAGGGACAGGAGGGCTAGTCCATGATAGGAAGCTTGCCATAAAAAGTGATGAGTTCAGTTAGAATAGAGAAAGGTACATTATGACATTGATAGTTGGAACATATCACTCTGGACAAGAACTGGATGCTGAAAATGGATAAGTGACATGCATGGTACCCTTTAATTAACAATATTGCAAACCACGGTGTCATAAAGGAAATTATGCAAACCTCAGTGTCATAAAGAAAAAGAGAGATAGAGAGAAAAAAGCAAAATGCCTGCCATGATATAGCAGAGGAGGGTGAAGGGGAAGGAAACAAGGGACATTGGTGGTGGGGAAAGTGCACTGGTGAAGGGTGGTGTACATTCTATGATTGAAACTCAAGTATGAATAATTTTGTAACAAATACGCTTAAATAAAAATTATTTTTAAAATGTTCAGGCACTCTATCATAATTACTTTATGATATATCATATGCCTTTAAAAAAGTGCTGTTTTTTTGTTTTTATGTGTATTTTAGTTTGGTTTCTTGCAGCACACACTAAAGTGTCAATAGATTTTTTTCCCTTCAGTGAAAGCACTACTTTTCTCTGGAACACTGTCCTTGCTTTTAAAGATTGTTAAAAGGGTTTTCTCTTTTACCTGTTTCATCTCCATATTGTAAGGTTTCAAAATTTCAGCACATTTTTGTTATCAAGAGAAAACATTTTGAAATGTTTTGCTTCCTTATTATCAGAAATCAAAGCATTTTTCCTCGAGAAGGGTGTTCACTATCCAGAATTAACAAACGATCAGTGGATTCAAAAACTGTATTTCATGATGGATGTTACTTCACATCTAAATCAGCTTAATCATAAATTAGAGGGGAAGGGAAACACATTTTTTTTCAATGTTAGAAGGAATTATTTCATTTGAAAACAAATTATCTGTTTTTGCTCAAGATTTTGACAGAGAAACTTTGATTCACCTTCCAAGCCTGTTGAAACATCGCCAAGAAAATAATTCTGATATTGACATTATCTATTTTAAAACAGCACTTTTAAATTTGAGGGAAGCTTTTCTCAAGAGGTTTCAGGATTTCAGAAACAGCAAAGCGACAAAGCCTTTGTTAAAAAAGCTCTGGATGCCACTGTAACAAAATTAAATTTCTCTCTCTTTAATATCAATATTAGCAACTTTGAAATGCAATTTCTGGATTTAAAAAACAAAGAACTGTGGAGCTCGAAATTTGAATGTCTTTGTGCTAATTTAGAAATATTGGAGAAACACAAATGTGAACTTAGTTCACAGCACAAGTGGTCTGCTTTGAAAGGCCTGGAGAAGGAAGATATGTTGATTTTTAACACCTGGAATAGTATTCCTGACTCATATAATCAACTAAAAAAGCTAGCATTTGCTGTTCTTTCCTTGTTCGGGTCTACATATTTACGCGAACAATCATTTTCAAGTGTGAATCTTATCAAGAGTAAATTAAGAAATTGTCTCATCGATGAGAACCTGGAATCGTGCCTAAAATTAAAAACAACAACATACAAACCTGACTTACTCAAACTACCCAAGGAAATGCAAGGCCAATGTTCACATTAGTATTTGTGATTTTGTCAGTCATTGTCAGGATGTAATTTTCTCTACATTCCAAATTTTATGGAATTTAACGTTATTGATAAATAATATCGTTCTAAAGTTTTTGTTTTATTAGTTGTGTTATTTGTATCCTCCCGACCTATGTGGATACTTGCATGCAAAATATTCTCAATAAAAACTTATTGAAACAAAAAACAGCATACCATCCTATGTATTTTCGGTTTTAAAAATGTGGCTCTCGAGGCTGGAGAGATAGCATGGAGGTAAGGTGTTTGCTTCTCATGCAGAAGGTTGGTGGTTCCAATCCCGGCATCCCATATGGTCCCCTGAGCCTGCCAGGAGTGATTTCTGAGCATAGAGCCAGGAGTTACACCTGAGTGCTGCCAAAAACAAACAAACAAACAAAAAAACCCCCCAAAAATGTGGCTCTCAAAATAAATTTCAATCGTGGTTTTGGCGAGATTTGGCTCAGTTGAAAAAAAAAGGTTGCTGACCACTGCCTTAGGAATACAAAAATACAATAAAAAAATCCCTTCCTGACACCTATATTCATTGCAGCACTATTTACAATAGCCAAACTCTGGAAACAACCAAGATGCCCTTCAACAAATGAATGGCTAAAGAAACACAATATACAATAGAATATTATATAGCTGTCAGGATAAATTAAGTCATGAAGTTTTCCTATGCATGAATGTACATGAAATCTATTACGCTGAGTGAAATAAGTCAGAGGGAGAGATAAAGATGCTGAATAGTCTCACTCATCTATGGGTTTTAAGAAAAATAAAAGACATTTTTGCAATAATTCTCAGAGACTAAAGGAAGGAGGGCTGGAAGATGCAGCTTACGACATGAAGCTCACCACAAAGAGTGATGAGTGCAGTTAGAGAAATAACTACATTGAGAACTATCCTCACAATGTGAATGAATGAGGGAAATAGAAAGCCTGTCTAGAGTACAGGTGGGGGGGGGAGGGAGATTTGGGACATTGATGATGGGAATGTTGCATTGGTGAAGGGGGGGTGTTCTTTACATGACTGAGACCCAACTATAATCATATTTCTAATCAAGGTGTTTAAATAAAGATAAAAAACACAGAATATAAACTTTACCATCATTTTCATTCCTTTTTTTTGTGTTTGTTTTTTTTGTTATAGAGCTATTCACAATAGTCAAACTCTAAAAAAAAGATATTTCCCCATTGCCTCCTCATTTGGCTTTTCCCCCCTGGATACTCTCCTTGGGGGTGGGCTTTGTTTATCCCAAAAAAGACTACTCAGGAGGCCTGGAGGAGGAGCTGCCATCTAGGCTTGTGGTTCCATGTGGTAGAGCGACTGGCTTGTGGGTCAACAGCTTTCAGTGTGAGTTTCTGGCCTGCTATTCCTTCCCAACCATGTGTGGATTATTTCTTGCACTGTCCAGAGTGGCTGCTGGGCCTGTTATTCTTGTCCTACCTGGACAGGGTACATGGATTCCCTCTCTGGGATTGTGGAACACACAACCCACCATTTCCCATGGGGACTTTCTTAGTCCTGCACTTTCTGGTTCCAGGGGGTCTGCTAGAAAACACAAAGTACCCAGGGTTCTTTCTCTCTGATAGAACTGGTGTTTGGGGATCAGAGCTTCACTGCTCAGTGTGAGTCGGGGAGAGAAGGGAGTCAATATGGTTCTGAGTTATCAGTTCTCTGCCATCTGTGTTTCAGGAAATTCAGGGCAGGAGGTGGTGGTGGGCTCTGCTCAAAGCCTTCCCTTCTCTTTAGTAAGGTTTACATGGCTATTTTTTGACTCTGCATGGGAAGAGGTGAAGGTGATATATATTCTTCTTTTCTCTTTTTGGTAGTGGGGGAGGACCATACTCAGCAATATTCAGGACTTACTTCTGTACTCAGGAATTGCTCTGGTAGTGCTCTGGGACCATTGGGATTGATATTAGGATGCTACAACTCTACCTACTGTACTCTCATTCTAGCCCTGGTAAAACACACTTTGAAACAGAAGTGGGACCAGAGAATAGGCTCCAGGTTCTCAGAGAAAAACAGGCAAGGTCTAGAAAACAGGCAAAAATGGTGACAAATTGACAAGAGTAGAGGGGCCTTGGGTGTCAGTGCACAAATGCTCTGCCTAGGTGACAACTAGCTCAGTGTGACCCTGGGCAAATCATCAAATATCTCTAAGCCTCAGTTTCTCCAATTGGGAAGTGGATATTCAAAATAAGACAAGACTGCGCTTGCTTGTCAAGCCCATGTTCTCCATTGCACCTATATCTCCCTTGCTTATCTCTTTTCTTAACTATTCTGAAGCAGATGAGTTCTCTCTTGAACACAATTCACCTCTTTCTCTCCTCTCAAAGCTTCCAAAGCAAGTTGGAATAAAAACTATCTTGCATTACTAAAAAAATAAATAAAGCAGGGGCCGGAGAGATAACATGGAGGCAAGGCATTTGCCTTGCATGCAGAAGGATGGTGGTTCAAATCCCGGCATCCCATATGGTCCCCGGATTCTGCCAGGAGCGATTTCTGAGCATAGAGCCAGGAGTAACCCCTGAGTGGCACTGGGTGTGACCCCCCAAAATATATAAAGTACAGTGGGTCAGGTGTTACACATGGGAGACATCACTTGGATCCCAGCACCCCATTGGTTTTCCTGTGTGATTCCACCGAGGGTAATTCCTGAGCCACAGAACAAAGAGTGAATCATGAGCTCTTCCAGGTATGAGTGAGGAGGAACAAGAGGAGACAACCAAGATGTTTAGTGGAAGTGCTGCACCAATGCACACTAAGTGGGGGAAACTGAGGCCTTGGGTCTGGGTCTGGGTGAATGCATGGCCAGATCTGCAGCCCAGTGATTAGTATAGGGAGAAAAAGATGTGTGTGGTACTGGGTTCCCTGTTTATGCTGCTTACCTTAGCATTGTACCCTTGCATGAGTTACTCTGTATCTGCCAACCAATGGGATCATCTGCCAAACTGTTTTGCAGAGGCGGCTGTAGAGGGGATCAAGGGGCCAGTGCCAGCAGCACTGGAAGCACATGGAAAGCTTTCCTCTGGAATCACTCCTTGCCAGAGTCAGAGAGGAGGGTCTACTTTAAAATAATTTCCTTAGGGGCCAGAAATATCTCTGGCACAGTGGTAGGGTTTGTCTTGCAAACAGCCAATCCAGGATTAATGGTGGTTGGAATCCTGGCATCCCATATTGTCCCCCGTGCCTGCCAGGAGTGATTTCTGAACACAGAGCTAGGAGTAGCCCTGAGCGCCACCAGGTGTGACTCCCCCCAGACAATCTAAAAAGTTTCTTTAATGAAAATAAAATTTTTTACAGCAGGTAAAGCACTTGCAATCTATGTGGCTGACTTGGGTTGGATCTCCAGCATCCCATTATGACCTTCAAACCCTGCCAAGAGTGATCCCTGAGCACTGCCTGGTGTGTCTCCCTCCCCCCCCCCCAAAAAAAAAACAAACATTTTTTTTACCCATAGCTCAGAAAAGCTAGGGTTTTGGAGCTTTTGCTCATAGATCCTTAACTGGCTCTGCAAAGAAGAAAACACTCCAGCAGAGAAAAATATCCAGGGAGAGGCGAGGGCAGATGTGGGTGCTGATGAGGATGCCTGGGGCCCCTCTATGTGAAAGTCCTTTCTTTTCTGATTGTATAAGTTTCATTCAGCTCACACAGAAGAACCCAGTTGCAGTTCTACACAACTATACAACATGGTCCCTTGGGAGGAAGTGAAGGGTTTAGAGGTGGGCAGCCCAGCTCCCTGTGCCAGCTGGCTCTACCCTGCCCTGGCGGCGCTATCTGCGGCTGTAGCATGTAGCTAATAACGCCTGCTGTTGCGCTCCTCACTCTCATTTCCTGAGCTGTCTGCCCCCACTAGAGAGGAAATGAGAGCTCTGTGCAGTTGCCTTTCAAAAGCCCAATTTCCTCTGGAGCCGCTGCTGGCCTTTTATTTAAAGAGAGGTGGGTCTTCTTGACCAGCTGAGGCACTGGATTTGACTGGATGACTTGGAGGCTGCTGTAGGGCAAGAAGGATGGGAGGCAGGACAGGGCAGGGTGGGTCAAGGTTGCAAGGCCAAGGAAGTGTGGGCCAGTCTCCAAGAGGTTGAGGGACTATGCAGACCAAGCAGCACTGTTCGGTGGGTGGTTCCATGGTTTTTTCTCACTCACCAGAACCCTACTTCATCCTCCCTGGGCCTTAAGAGGAGAATCACACTGTCCTGCTTCTAAGACTGGGTAGAACCACAGTTTCCTCCTGATCTGCCCCTCAGGACACACCAAGCTTGTCCTCCTTCCCAGGGGCCAGGTCTGGTTTTCTTCCCCAGCCACCAGCCTCAGGCTGGGAATCCTCATGTTTCGTTGTCCTTGAAGACCATTTTCATCTTTCCAGTGGACTCCCAGGAATGAGGAAATGAAATGCCTGTACAGATGGTTCTGCATTTGAATAAGGGAAAACCATCCTGCCCAGAGCAGAATGAAGTGTTTTATTTGTGTTTCTAAGGCAGCAAAGAAAGCTTAGGAGGGGAAAAAAATCTCGCTCTCTTTTTTTATAGTTGCAAGGAAACCAAGAGGTTTGTCCTTATTTGTCTTCCAACACAGAAGAAGATCCCCAGGAATAGCTGAAACCAGATGGGAAAAGGTCTTTGAGTCGAAAGACTGAAAGAGGGTTAGAACTTGTTCCTGTCATTTATTTATTAAGCCTGTGATTCGGTTCACCTAATATTTTTGTGCCTCAGTTTCTTCTTCTGTGAGACAGCACCAATCACATGATTGGGGGCATGAGCGCAGGTTAACTAAGTAGATTATATTTACAAAACTAGCATTTTGTAAATGTATGAAATCATCACCTATTACCATTACAGCTGTTTGCTCCTATTCCCTCTTACTCCCAGTGATGAAAGAAATAAAAGAGAGAGTTTTTGTGAATCCCTTCATATTCATATGAAAATGCCATCTTCAATAGAAACCGTTATTGTTCATTTATACTTCTTGGAGCACCTTATTTAGAGCACTTGGTTTCAAGATTGGTTTCAATGTCTCTCTCCCCAGAGACATTGGCTATGGCCACCATAAAGCTCAAATGCAGGCAGGACTTCAGGGAACAAGTCCTGTGCTTTTTAAAAATTCCTTTTGGGAGGTCAAATCTCAGGGCTCTGCACTCATAAATCACTCCTGGTGGACCACATGGGGTACTTGGCTGATCATATGGGGTGCTGGGGACTGAACTTGGGTTGGCCATTTTCAAGGCAAATGCTCTACTATTGCTCTGGCCCTTGCACCTTTTCATTAGATGCCAAGAAGAGCCATATGGGAAGGTGGGGGCCAACTGAGCTGCTCTCAGGTGCTGATCACAGTGATTGGTTAATTAATCTCTTTCCTAATTCCATCTCAAATTCTTCCTGGGAATATCCCAACTTTTATCCAACTCTGCCATGTCCAGGTAGATGTATTCCTGTTACAAGAGGCCCAGGGAAGGGCAGCTGAGACTGAGAATGCTGTCCAATGTCCTGGCTGAAAAGTGAAATGACAGCCAGGGAACAAAACTTGCACAAGGATAATGGAAAGATGAGTTTGGGAAGATGGAGGAACAACCCACAATGAGCCACTTCTCAACTCTGAGACATGGCATGTGACTCTGGGATCCTCCATCATGGCTGCTAGGGGACCATAGAGGATGAGTTCCTTCCTCCACTTTCTATTTTCAGGGTGGGTTTATCAAAGTCTCATGGGATTGCATCTTTTTCTGCTGTGATTGGGTCTAACCTGAGCAAGCTTGGAAATAGCACCAGATTGAGGATCCCTTAAATCAGAACTCTGGTGTTGGAGTCTCCCAATCAATGCAAATGGACTGGCTGGCACCACAGCCAAATCTTAGTGCTGGCCTCCAGATGGCAGAAAGGAGACTCAAAAGAGGGAGAAGAGGGATAAATATTAAGAAAAAATAAAAGGAGGCCCTGAGACATAATTATCTACTATATTTAGGATCATCCTCACAGTCAATCCAGATAACACAAAGCAAAGTGCCTTTGGGGCTGAAATTATCTTGGTTAGTTGGAAGCTAATTCTAAAATTCCCCAGGTAGGTCTGCTGCTGTATGCTTTTTCTTTGGGAACCCAGAATTGTAAGAGGGTCTTTCATGCACTCCAGTAAAATGCTAAGGCCTAGAAAATAAATGGAGACTTAAATGTAGAGCAAAGAGAAGGCGGGGGGTGGTTGGGGAGATGAGGGCAAAGGCCCATTCCCTGATGTCTGGCCCTCTCGCCCAGATCCATAAACCCATAACCAACTTCATCCATTTCTCCTTTCAGCCTGGATACAGAGAACATGCCTCATTTGCTAAGACACAGCAACCATATTCGAGTTGAAACCTGCTCGGACAGTGAATATGTAATAAATTTATCATAATTTTAGCTCTGGCGTTCACTTGCTGATCAAAAGGCAAGCTTCTTATTTGAAGATTTCCATTTGGAAGTATCATGGTCCTAAATCAGAAAGAGACCTTTGGTCTGCACTCTGCAAGGCAAGAACCTTAAAAAATGTGTAGTGTGGTTGTCTACTCAGAAATAGACAACTAAGTTTGCATGATTGTCCAAATTTTTGTCTGTCTGTCTGTCTGTCTGCCTTCCTGCCTGCCTCTCTCTCTCTCTCTCTTTCTCTCACTCCCTCTCCCCCACTCAGTTTACAACATTTGTGCGACATCTAAGCTCCATGTTCTGGAAGAATTTTGCTAGCCTTTTAGAAATGAGCTTAACCCGATTCAACTCTGCTTTTTCTCCACAGACTTTCATACCAAATCCAGAGTGAATGCCTCAGAAGGGGTCTTGATGGGCTTTATTAGATCAAAAAGCTCTCTTATCATAAAAAACTGCACAGAAGTTTACAGTGCATTACAAAAGCAGGGTTTCTCACAACCCCTAAGAGAGCTACACACAAATAAAATAAGAAAAAGAGGTATTTGGGCCAATCAGGCTTTTGGAAAAGCAAGTGGGTGATTTAAAAGAGAGGAGGGGGATAATTTTTAACTTTCCAATTTCTTCCAAGAATGCTCCTCTAGTGATCCTATTAGAAATGGGAAATGCAGATGAGGTACTTTGGTTTCTGTATCTCCAGTGTTAGCACAAGACACATTCTATTACCAACCTGTCTTTCCTTCTTCAGAAGCAACCTCCCGCTGAGTCTTTTTCCCCTTTCACAGCAACTTCCTTGCTCTCACCTCTCCTCTGATAATCCTGAAGAAGCCTCCTGTTTCCTTCTCAATAATCTGGTCTGACCCCTCCATCCTTGAGCAAGCAAAAATTCATGGCACCCATATTCATACTAGGCTACTGACAGGCCATCATGCCAAAACTAAACCCAATCATACTTCTCTTTATAAACTCCAAAGTTATCTCCCCCACTGCCATATTCCTTCAAGTTCCTGCTAGATTTCCACTCATCTCACCTCCAGCCTTATTCAGCTCACCTCCTACTTTATATTCTTTGGAAAACCTTCTCCTTACTTCCTCCTCACTAGACTATTCATCCTATCCTCTCACCTCCCCTGCTGTGACTCCCTTGACCAATCCATCCCTCGTTCTCCTTCTGTCCCTCTTCCTATGACTTGGTCGGCTAGAATCTCTTCCAGACCCAGGTCTTCCCTTCTCAAAACTTGAAGACTCAATTCCTACATGGTACATCAGCAATTCACTATTTTCTCTTGAAGGATGCACAGAGAATATGAAACAATCAATGGTGAGTCAAACATTACAGGAAGATACTTTGCAATTTTTTCATCATCCTGGCATCCATCACCAATTGTTTCTTTAATTTTTTCTTTTTACAAATTTCTATTAAAGAATGCCACCTGGGTTCTGGAATAACCTGGTTTCAAAGCTTCCAAAACAAAACTCAGGATGGCCTGCACTGCACCCCTTTAATGCACAGCTGGCCTGAAGTGAAGCATGACCTCTTCCTGGGAAGAACTACCATTTGTGTCCCGTTCCACCTGGCTGCCTCTGCAGATGTGTGCAGGAGGTAGGGATAGAGAAACCGAGATGGTGTCTGGAGGCTGTGGGGCAGGGGATAGGAGTATGTAGTTTTATTTTCACCCATGCATGCTCACCCAAATGGAGGATTTGTGGTCCTTTGGAAGATGGAGCCACATTTTAGGAGTTTTTTTGTTTGATTTGGGAGCCACACCTGGTGATGCTCAGGGCTTAGTTCTGGTTCTGCACTCAGGGATCACTCCTGGTAGCATCACCCTGGAAGCATTACATATCAATGTGTCCCTGTTTGAGTCTGGATTCAACCAAAAAAGAGAATTAAACACGATTGACCACATGGATAAAGAAAATTTGAGTCAAATGTATGATTAACCTGGCCCTTCTAAACTCAGTCGCCACTCTTTCTCCCAGTACTATAAAAACTTGTGTCTCAAAGTCCCACAGTTCTCTTAGCTGCCAAGGGTCAAGGTGGGTTCCATCTCTGGAGTCTTGAAGACTACAGGGCCTGGGATTAAGCCTGCTACTAGTTTGAGTCTATTAGGAAATGCTCAAAATAATGTGTGTATGCCTTAGAATGCAATGACCAAAACTTGGCCCAGTGGGAAGGGCACTTGCCTTGCATACAGCCAACCTGGGTTTGATCCATGGCATCCTCATGGTCCCCTAAATGTACCAGGAGTGATCCCTGAGTGCAGAGCCAGAACTAAGCCCTGAGCATCACCAGGCGTGGCTCCCAAATCAAACAAAAAAACTCCTAAAATGTGGCCCCATCTTCCAAAGGACCACAAATCCTCCATTTGGGTGAGCATGCATGGGTGAAAATAAAACTGCATACTCCTATCCCCTGCCCCACAGCCTCCAGACACCATCTCGGTTTCTCTATCCCTGCCTCCTGCACACATCTGCAGAGGCAGCCAGGTGGAACGGGACACAAATGGTAGTTCATTAGCACAAATGATTGGAAGTTTCAGAAAAGTGTGTGGTAAACAAGGGTAATCTGATCTAAAGCAGGAGAAAGAGGCCTTTCTGTTCTACCTCCTGCGAGGGTTAGTCTGGGGGCTGCATGCACCTCTTTGCCTATTGCCAGCTAATACGGTGACGTCTGGCGAGCAGGGACGCAGCTGTGGCCCCGAGAATGGGCGCTGCATTCCGCAGGCACATAATCCCTCATGTAATGAAAAACCTATTTCTATTTCTGAGGCCTCACTACTCTTCATACTGAAGAACCTTGTGCCTGTCACACATTTATTGGGGTTTATTACTCATCTCGGCAGCGGGGCCCAGTTAGTATTTGGAATTATATTTTAAATCACAATTTTTCTATTATTTATTTGAGGATTCCAAGGCTAAGGCAAAAGCATGTCAGTGTTCCTCTGGAGGTGCGTTCAGAGGCATTAAATCCCCAAATCAGAATTCTCTTCTGCGTGCTGAGAACGTCTTGAAAAAGGGGCAAAAGCTTTTGGCCCAGACTCGGATAACCCTGATATGAGGCAAACCTGGGGACTCCCCTAGGGCTAGAGAGGTAAGAGGAAGACGTTCTGAGGTTCCTGGCTCTGCACCAGGGTCCTGGTGACCATCATACATCTGTCTCGATACACCTCAAAACTATGCTCTGTGGTTTTCAAAAATCAATGGACAAGTCTCTAAGGAATTCAAGGATTGACCTAAGCTCTAACTTCGTCATATCAGGGAAAAATAAAAATGGCACTAGTCCTATAAGTGGTCAGTCCTGGTGCAACTCCCTGGCATCACAGAGGGTCCCCCAAGCACCACAGAGGTAAATTCTGAGCACAGCACTTGAAATAACAGTTTCTGAGTACTACTAGGCATGTCCAAACCTGTCCCCCACCACCCAAAGCACAAATATTCCAAAATGTTCCTGCGCAGCATATTCCAGGCAGAACTGTGGGAGGAGGCCGGCTCCCTTTCTTAATTTTTCAGTCGTATTTCCCTTCCTACCAAGCAAGTTGCTATCAATTTGCTCATACCTATCTTGCATCTTAGATCAAGAAGAGCCTGATGTGTTTCTCTAAATGCTGTAAGTTCCTAAGCACAGCAGATTTGCCTCAGAGTTGAAATCCAGAGCCCCTCAATATTCTCTACCAATGCTGCCTTTCATCACAAAGATAAGCAAGAGTTTCAAGAAAAAGATCTAGTATAAAATCATTCTTCTTGTTTATTTGAATTGAGATGAGAACAGTGGCAAGACATCAAGACCCTCATTTCACCAGCAAACAAATACATTGGCTGGCTAGTGGGGTCAGCTCAAAGACAGCACATCTGAAGACAAAAGTGATTTGCAACCCTCCTAGCTTGCAATGTTTTCCCGGGTCCATTCTTTCCACCTCTTACATCATCTTCAGCAGCCAAGATTATAGTGGTATTACACAGATATCAATTAGAAGCAACAGTAAAAAAAAAAAAAAACAAAAAAAAAACCAATCTCAGGGGGAAAGAGCTTTCGAAGAAGGGTGTTTTAAGAGTCACCCACCCCCACTATTTTCGTACATAGGATTGAAAATACAGATAGATGCTCAACATCAGACGCATTACTCTCTTCTATTAGGCAGGAAGAGCTCAGCGTGCCTACAAATTCAATTCCCTTTATCAGGTAGCCTTCTGGTTTATTTGGATAAATGTTCAGCTGTCCACTGTTATTTATCTAAGTAGTTCATGAGGGAACCCAAAGTTTAATGATGTAAGATGAGCTGGTGAAATAGCACCTCCAAGCAATTCTCAAGGATTGCTTTTCATCTCATTACTGTGGTTGGACTTATTGGTTCAAGAAATTGTGCATAAGATGCTGTGTAATTTGGTGTGCTGGTCAGCCATTTCTGCCTGAAACTTGGGTCTTCTAATTGTTCCATGTTTTTTATTCTGTGCATGGATGACATTTCATAGTTTGCATGCTATTAACATTTCTGAGTACTGTAGTCACAGTGACCAACACTCTTTTCTTGCTTCCTGTCCTCATTTTTTTCCACTCTTCCAATTATTTAGTCTAAATACTGGGCTGAGCCACACCAAGCTGTGCTAAATGATTATTCAAGTTTCTGTGCTCAGGAGTCACTCCTGGAGGTACTCAGGATCAGCTGTGTGGAAGGCAGGGGTCTTAACCCTGTATTATCATTTTAGCCCCCATGTACTTAAATTTTCATTTTCCTTGGATTACTTTATATTATATTTATATTATGTTTCCAAGAAGCATAAGTTAATTTCAGCTAGACTCTTATTTTAGAAGCTTTATAATTTTGAAAACAAGTTCAAGAAAGGATTATATCTTAATTTCCCAAAGAGACACAAATTTCAGCTTCTTATATAATGCTCAAGATGACTGCATATGTTGTGAGGAGAAAAGGAAGTGATGGCCCACCACTGATTCACACCCAATGTGCTATTAAGAAACTTTTTAGTTTAAGGGCATTTGCTTTACCTGGTTTTGTCCTGAGTTTGATCCCCCTCCCATATGATCCCTTGAGTCTGCCAGGAGTGATTTCTGAGTGCAAGGCCAGGAGTAACCCTTAAGTACTGCTGGGTGTGACCCAAAAACCAAAAGAAAAGTTTTTAGGTTAAAAATTCTTTGTCTCTACTGTATCTTCAGAAAAGAAAACTCCACGGCATAGGCCAATTTTGCAAACAGAATTTACCTTGGCTTCCTAAACTTTCCTAAATTACGTTTGCTGTGGCTTATTAAAGTTGAGGTCTGGGAAAACGTTTCAAGTAAAATGATCCCATATTCTGAGGACTGTCAGCCGATTCAATATCTAATATAACTGATCAATTACTTGCCTAAATAAAAGTTCTTGCCCAATATAACTAGATATAATAAGTGCAATAAACTTCAAATAGACATAGAAGTATAGAACATTAATACAGAACATTCAAGAATTTATTTTCAAGGGAAATAGAATCTTAAAACCACAATTCTCTCATGATATAAGAAGTCATGCTAAGAAGAATTTGGAGTGTTTTGCATGTGTGAAACCTTGAGCTCCATCCCTGTCACTTCATGGCTTCCCTCAAGAAAAGTTGAATGTGGCCCCCACAATTGTCACAAAAAAATTCAAAAGAATTGGAAGATAATACCAGAATTAAGGTCCTTGCTTTGAATATAGCTGACCCCAGTTTGAACCCTAGTTACCACATATAGTCCCCAGAGCACAGCATCAGAAATAGGCCCTGAACACTGCCATTTGCACCCCCAGTACAGAAATATAAAAGATTAAAAAATATTTCGAAAGACTATAAATCTTTGTACAGTTAAGGGCGAGGCTGATCAATAGTAAAGTGCATGCCTTGCAGGCATGGGACCTGGGTTCAATCCTCAGCACTACCAAAATATAACATGACAAAAAAAATCATACATACTCTGATTTAGCAAATTCATTTTAAAAACATATTTGATTCAAATTCATATTGAAATTCCTTAAAGGAGCTTTCAAACAAAACTCTGAAAGCTGGGAGAGAATGGAGAGATACAGTATAAAAACTTAATGGAAATGAACACCTCACCAAGAATACTCTATCCAGCTATATTATCATTCAGATTTGACGAGGCTATACCAAAGATTCATGTACAGGCAACTGCTTAGGGAATTCATAGCTTTAAAATCAGTTTTGTAAAAGCATTGAAAGAACTCCTTTATTTTATTTTTTTTTTAATGCATAATTTTTTTTTATTTAAACACCTTGATTACATACATGATTGTGTTTGGGTTTCAGTCATAAAAGGAACACCACCCATCACCAGTGCAACATTCCCATCACCCAAGTCCCAAATCTCCCTCCTCCCCACCCAACCCCCGCCTGTACCCTAAACAGGCTCTACATTTCCCTCATACATTCTCAATATTAGGACAGTTCAAAATGTAGTTATTTCTCTAACTAAACTCATCACTCTTTGTGGTGAGCTTCCTGAGGTGAGCTGGAACTTCCAGCTCTTTTCTCTTTTGTGTCTGAAAATTATTATTACAAGGGTGTCTTTCATTTTTCTTAAAACCCATAGATGAGTGAGACCATTCTGCGTTTTTCTCTCTCTCTCTGACTTATTTCACTCAGCATAATAGATTCCATGTACATCCATGTATAGGAAAATTTCATGACTTCATTTCTCCTGACAGCTGCATAATATTCCATTGTGTATATGTACCACAGTTTCTTTAGCCATTCGTCTGTTGAAGGGCATCTTGGTTGTTTCCAGAGTCTTGCTATGGTAAATAGAGCTGCAATGAATATAGGTGTAAGGAAGGGGTTTTTGTATTGTATTTTTGTGTTCCTAGGGTATATTCCTAGGAGTGGTATAGCTGGATCGTATGGGAGCTCGATTTCCAGTTTTTGGAGGAATCTCCATATCGCTTTCCATAAAGGTTGAACTAGACAGCATTCCCACCAGCAGTGGATAAGAGTTCCTTTCTCTCCACATCCCCGCCAACACTGTTTATTCTCATTCTTTGTGATGTGTGCCATTCTCTGGGGTGTGAGGTGGTATCTCATCGTTGTTTTGATTTGCATCTCCCTGATGATTAGTGATGTGGAACATTTTTTCATGTGTCTTTTGGCCATGCGTATTTCTTCTTTGTCAAAGTGTCTGTTCATTTCTTCTCCCCATTTTTTGATGGGGTTAGATGTTTTTTTCTTGTAAAGTTCTGTCAGTGCCTTGTATATTTTGGAGATTAGCCCCTTATCTGATGGGTATTGGGTGAATAGTTTCTCCCACTCAGTGGGTGGCTCTTGTATCCTGGGCACTATTTCCTTTGAGGTGCAGAAGCTTCTCAGCTTAATATATTCCCATCTGTTAATCTCTGCTTTCACTTGCTTGGAGAGTGCAGTTTCCTCCTTGAAGATGCCTGTAATGTCCTGGAGTGTTTTGCCTATGTGCTGTTCTATATATCTTATGGTTTTGGGGCTGATATCGAGGTCTTTAATCCATTTGGATTTTACCTTTGTACATGATGTTAGCTGGGGGTCTAAGTTTAATTTTTTGCAAGTGGCTATCCAATTGTGCCAACACCACTTGTTGAAGAGGCTTTCCCTGCTCCATTTAGGATTTCCTGCTCCTTTATCAAAAATTAGATGGTTGTATGTCTGGGGAACATTTTCTGAGTATTCAAGCCTATTCCACTGATCTGAGGACCTATCCTTATTCCAATACCATGCTGTTTTGATAACTGTTGCTTTGTAGTACAGTTTAAAGTTGGGAAAAGTAATTCCTCCCATATTCTTTTTCCCAATGATTGCTTTAGCTATTCGAGGGTGTTTATTGTTCCAAATGAATTTCAAGAGTGTCTGATCCACTTCTTTGAAGAATGTCATGGGTATCTTTAGAGGGATGGCATTAAATCTGTATAATGCCTTGGGGAGTATTGACATTTTGATGATGTTAATCCTGCCAATCCATGAGCAGGGTATGTGTTTCCATTTCCGTGTGTCCTCTCTTATTTCTTGGAGCAGAGTTTTATAGTTTTCTTTGTATAGGTCCTTCACATATTTAGTCAAGTTGATTCCAAGATATTTGAGTTTGTGTGGTACTATTGTGAATGGGGTTGTTTTCTTAATGTCCATTTCATCCTTATTACTATTGGTATATAGAAAGGCCATTGATTTTTGTGTGTTAATTTTGTAGCCTGCCACCTTGCTATATGAGTCTATTGTTTCTAGAAGCTTTTTGATAGAGTCTTTAGGGTTTTCTAAGTAGAGTATCATGTCATCTGCAAACAGTGAGAGCTTGACTTCTTCCTTTCCTATCTGGATTCCCTTGATATCCTTTTCTTGCCTAATCGCTATAGCAAGTACTTCCAGTGCTATGTTGAATAGGAGTGGTGAGAGAGGACAGCCTTGTCTTGTGCCAGAATTTAGAGGGAAGGCTTTCAGTTTTTCTCCATTGAGGATAATATTTGCCACTGGCTTGTGGTAGATGGCCTTCACTATATTGAGAAAGGTTCCCTCCATTCCCATCTTGCTGAGAGTTTTGATCAAGAATGGGTGTTGGACCTTATCAAATGCTTTCTCTGCATCTATTGATATGATCATGTGGTTTTTATTTTTCTTGTTATTGATGTTGTGTATTATGTTGATAGATTTACGGATGTTAAACCAGCCTTGCATTCCTGGGATGAAACCTACTTGATCGTAGTGGATGATCTTCTTAACGAGGCATTGAATCCTATTTGCCAGGATTTTGTTGAGGATCTTTGCATCTGCATTCATCAGTGATTTTGGTCTGTAATTTTCTTTTTTGGTAGCGTCTCTGTCTGGTTTAGGTATCAAGGTGATGTTGGCTTCATAAAAGCTATTTGGAAGTGTTTCTGTTTGTTCAATTTCATGAAAGAGTCTTGCCAAGATTGGCAGTAGTTCCTCTTGGAAAGTTTGATAGAATTCATTAGTGAATCCATCTGGACCTGGGCTTTTGTTTTTCGGCAGACATTTTATTACTGTTTTAATTTCATCAATGGTGATGGGGGTGTTTAGATATGCTACATCCTCTTCCTTCAACCGTGGAAGATTATAAGAGTCCAAGAATTTATCCATTTCTTCCAGGTTCTCATTTTTAGTGGCGTAGAGTTTTTCAAAGTAGTTTCTGATTACCCTTTGAATCTCTGTCATATCAGTAGTGATCTCTCCTTTTTCATTCCTGATACGAGTTATCAAGTTTCTCTCTCTCTCTTTCTTTGTTAGGTTTGCCAGTGGTCTATCAATCTTGTTTATTTTTTCAAAGAACCAACTTCTGCTTTCGTTGATCTTTCGGATTGTTTTTTGAGTTTCCACTTCGTTGATTTCTGCTCTCAACTTTGTTATTTCCTTCTGTCTTCCTATTCTTGGGTCCTTTTGTTGAGCATTTTCTAGTTCTATTAGCTGTGTCATTAAGCTACTCAGGTAAGCTCCTTCTTCCTTCCTGATGTGTGCTTGCAAAGCTATAAATTTTCCTCTCAGTACTGCTTTTGCTGTGTCCCATAAGTTCTGAGAGTTTGTGTCTTTATTGTCATTTGTTTCCAGGAACCTTTTTATTTCCTCCTTGATTTCATCTCGGACCCACTGGTTATTGAGCATGAGGCTGTTTAACTTCCAGGTGTTAAAGTGTTTCTTCTGAGTCCCTTTGGAGTTCACAAATAATTTCAGAGCCTTGTGGTCAGCGAAGGTAGTCTGCAAAATTTCTATCCTCTTGATCTTATGGAGGTATGTTTTATGTGCCAGCATGTAGTCTATCCTGGAGAATGTCCCATGTACATTGGAGAAGAATGTGTATCCAGGTTTCTGGGGATGGAGTGTCCTATATATATCCACTAGGCCTCTTTCTTCCATTTCTCTCCTCAGGTCTAGTATATTCTTGTTGGGTTTCAGTCTGGTTGACCTGTCCAGTGTTGACAAAGCCGTGTTAAGGTCCCCCACAATTATTGTGTTGTTGTTGATGTTATTTTTCAGATTTGTCAACAGTTGTATTAAATATTTTGCTGGCCCCTCATTCGGTGCATATATGTTTAGGAGAGTGAATTCTTCCTGCTCTACGTACCCCTTGATTAATATAAAATGTCCGTCTTTGTCCCTTACAACCTTCCTGAGTATAAAGTTTGCATTATCTGATATTAGTATGGCCACTCCAGCTTTTTTATGGGTGTTGTTTGCTTGGATAACTTTTCTCCAGCCTTTTATTTTGAGTCTATGTTTGTTCTGACTATTCAGGTGCGTTTCTTGTAGGCAGCAGAAGGTTGGATTGAGTTTTTTGATCCATTTAGCCACTCTGTGTCTCTTAACTGGTGCATTTAGTCCATTGACGTTGAGAGAAAGAATTGTCCTGGGATTTAACGCCATCTTTATTTCAAAATTTGGTGTGTCTTTTGGGTAGTCTTGTCTTAGATTAGGTCTTTCAGTTTTTCTCTTAAGACTGGTTTTGTGTCTGTGAAGTTTCTGAGCTGTTTTTTGTCTGTGAAACCATGTATTCTTCCATCAAAACGGAAAGTGAGTTTTGCTGGGTATAGTATTCTGGGTGAAGCATTCATTTCATTCAGTCTTGTCACAATATCCCACCACTGCTTTCTGGCATTGAGCGTTTCTGGTGACAGGTCTGCTGTAAATCTCAGGGAAGCTTGCTTGAACATGATTTCCCCTTTTGATCTTGCTGTTTTCAGAATTCTGTCTCTATCTGTGGGATTTGTCATTGTGACTAGGATGTGTCTTGGGGTGGTTTTTCTGGGGTCTCTTTTGGTTGGTACTCTTCGGGCATGCAGGATTTGATCACATATATTCTTTAGCTCTGGAAGTTTCTCTTTAATGATGTTCTTGGCCATTGATTCTTCCTGGAAATTTTCTTCCTGGGTCTCTGGGACTCCAATGATTCTTAAGTTGTTTCTGTTGATCTTATCATAGACTTCTATTTTCATCTGTTCCCATTCTTTGACTAATTTTTCCATTGTCTGCTCATTTGCTTTAAGTTTTTTGTCCAATCTCTCCTGCTGTATGGAATTGTTATGTATCTCATCTTCCACAGCACCAAGTCTATTCTCAGCTTCTGATACCCTGTCCCAGAGCTTATCCATTTTGTCATTCACTTCGTTTACTGACTTTTTCAGTCCTGTTAGTTGACATGTTATTTCAGTTTGGAGTTTTGTCATTTCTGCCTTCATATTTTCTTGGTTCTTATTAGTGTTCTGTTCAACTCGATCCATGGTTTCTTGGAGTCTGTTGAGCACCTTCCATATTGCTAGTCTAAAGTCTTTATCTGAGAGGTTGATTAGTTGTTCAGTCATTATCTGGTCCTCAGAATTGTCATCTTCATTCTCTATGTCTGATGCTGGCCTGCGTTGTTTCCCCATTGTCACACTTGTATTGTGGGTTTTTCTACGTGTTGTGGTGGTATTCATTGTCTATATGATGTAGGCAGCACACTCCTCTGGCTCCTCCCTTTCTGGATGGGCTGACTTGCCTCTAAGGGAGGGGAGTCCTTTGTGGATGAAGCCTCACACTGGGTCAAATCTTAGGCCCGAGCATGCAACAGAGAAGAGAGTCCAGAGAGAAATGTTTGCTTCTGTGATATAGCGCCGTTCTTAGTGTGATTTTTCCTTCTTGTTGCAATGGAGTTCTTTCCTTAGAAAGAGTGCACGGCCGCGTATCGAAGCGGAGCGGCCGTGCTCCTCTGAGCCTCTTTTTGCCCCACTCGCAAGAGTTTCACGCAAGAGGACAGTAGACAGACATAGACAGGTCACACTCACAGTCTTTTACAGCTGAGCCCCACTGGGCTGGTGTACTTTCGCGGATTTTCCCCGCCTGGTGTCACACACAGGGAGCCCGAAAGAACTCCTTTAAAAGCCAGGAGAAACTTCCCAACATGTGGCACTGAATATGGTACTCACTAATGGAACATATGGTTGTTCTCTACTAGATTAAGAAAGGTTAAAAAATATAGCAATTAATCATCACAAATTGACTTTTATTGATTTATTTTTTGATAATTCTATTTGTCATTCCTTTAAGTTTTATTGAGCCAAGTAATATGAGATAAATTTGCCAAGGGGACAGGCTGGGAGGTAGAAGAGAACCTGGGGGCATTGGTGGAAGGAAGGGAACGCTGGTGGTGGGATTGATGTTGGATACTGTATGCCTGAAAAGACCCTACCATGAGCAACTTTTAAAAGCACCATGTCTTGATAAAAATTAAAAAAAAAAACCATTATATTAAAAAGATACTAAGGAAAAAATGTCATGCTATTCATCATGGCCTGAAGAACAGACTGCATTTGACACACAGCCATTTACAAGTCCCTGCAGAATATAAGCAAGTCTAATCTAAATTTCATTAACGAGCCTCTGAAGTGCTCCTGGTGTAATATAAGTAAGTCAACGGATAGAATTGCATCATGACCATGGCACAGGCAAAGAGAGGTCATGTGCTTTTCTTTCATATAGACCTTCAGGGATCACTCATCAAGTTGGTGCAAACCTTTGCCCAAAACACTCAATCATACACAAAGTCCATTTTAGAGAAAGGCACACTCTGTCCAGGAGAAACAAATTACGGAAAAAATATAAGAAGGAGTTTCCCTTTTTATCCACAGCTCTGATTTATTTTTCTTGAGGAAAAACATTTTTTTGGTAACTGACATCTGATGTATGTTATATATTTCCCCTTTTCCTTCATTATCTTGTTTTAAATATTTTTAACTTTAATTAAAGAACCATAATTCACAAAGTTATTGATAGTTGAGTTTTATTTATTTATTTATTTATTTATTTTGTTTGGTCCACACTTTGCTGTGTTCAAGTCTTACTCCTGACTCTGTGCTCACTTCTGGTGGGGTTTGGATGACCACATGAAAAATCAAGGATTGAACCTGTCTGTGCCTGCTATGTGCAAGGAGAGTGTTGACTTTTAGAAATACTAGCTCCAGCACTGATCAATGTTCTAGGCATTGATTCCACCACCATGTCAGCTTCTCACACCAGTGTCTCCATGTTGTCTTCCCACTCCCTATCCCGGACTGTAACCTTGATGGGCATATTTTGAAATTTCGATTGTAGTTCGTATCTCTTGTTTTCAGTGTTGTTCGCTGTATGGTTTGAATATTTATAGCTGTATCACTTCCCCACATTACTGATGTACCCAAAGCCCCTAATACTGGCTTCCTTTACTTCCCCTCTTCATTTTCTTTATTTTCCTCCTAATTTCTTTTCCCCTCTGTCCTTCTCCCTTAGATATTTCTGCTTTTTCTGAGAAGCAGTATTTACTTCAGCAATGAGCTGTTAGTAATACATGGCTTAGTTAGTACTCCTATATTTCCTGAAATGTGCTAGTATTTACTTATTTATGAAGGCTAGGGATTGATGATATAAAAAGGAAATTAGTAGAACATGCAATGCATTATCCCTTTTGTTAATGGTAGTATTAAATATGTTAATATAGTTGATGCTCCATTTGCTCTCCCAAGGCAGAGACTCCTATTATGGGCTATCAACTTAATACAATACGTATCTGATGAGAAAAAAGAGGACTCAGGGGGAAAGAAAATTCAATTCTGGGAGTCTCTTCTTACAATCCCAATATGAATTTTCTACAAAGGAATTTTCAATGAAGAAGGCTGGTTCAAGGTGACCTTGAGAGAAACAAAGATGTTTTTGCTCAGTTCACTCAGGTCAACTTTCTGCATGTGCAGTATCAGAGCATTTCAGAGCAGGGCATTTTAGTGCACAAAAGATGGTGCATGGCTTGTGTACCTAGACCAAATTTACCATATAATAGTTCTTTTCTCTACGTGGTACCTTGAAGCAATTGCTTACATTTCTTAGCACATCCTCATTTACAGAGCAGCAGCCAAACAGACTTTCAGATTTATGCCATTATTTGCTTCTTCACCTTGAACTCCAACTAAATCCTGCTACACTTTTGCAGTGTGAGTGCCAAATGGTGGCTGTATGCCAGACACAACACTTCCCAACTTCACTCAGGGAGCTTGCTCTGTTTCAGGGAAATCGCAGATTCCTGCAGAAGGCTCCAACGCAGTGTTTTTGCAGCCTCTCCATGGTTCCTTAGCTAGAATGCTTCCTAACTGGGAAATGCAATTGGAAACAGAGGCAATGGCTTCAGGCAGCCAGAAACTTCCCTCTGGGGGAAAGGGCAAGTAAAATTATGGATCCAGGATTCTTGGTACTTGCAGACACTGTGTACAAATGATTGAACTCAGCCCTCTTCCTTATTAGCATTCAACACACACTTACCGATGACCTATAAGATACTAAGTACTTTTGGGGAGATACAATAACTCTAAAACATTTGCTTGTCTCATTGAACCTGTAATGCAAACATTACAACCTCACATTCTACCTGAGTCTCTGTTGTGTGGCAGGTAACACTGAATTTCACAAATTCTAAGACCTGGATTAGTGCATTCCCCCCACCCCCCAATATATACACATCTTCACACATGGGAAATCAAATGCACTTGGTCAGGGAGCTTTTCTGGCAGTAACAGTCAGCTAGGTCAGTGAGGCCAGACACCGATCCAGGTGGTCTGTGCCCATCTCTGGCCCAATTAGAGATGCATATGATAAAGCTACAGTAGCATGTTACTGAGTTATAACCTCTTCCTCCACATGATGATGGCATAGTTTCGACTTTATGATGGGGACAAAAGAAGTTCCATAAACAGGAATCATTTCTAGAATGGTGGAAGTGGAAGAAAAGAGTAGACTAGAGTAATAGTACAGAGGACAGGGACTTTGCCTAGTGTGTGGATAACCTGGGTTTGATCCCATTATTCCATATGATTCCCCAAGTACTAGCAGGATGAATTTCTGACCATAAGTTCCAAGCACCATTGGGTTCCCCACCACCATCAATAAAAGCCACGAAAAACTCAACAAGTTGTGGAAAGGGATTGAAAGTTTAGAGATCGGTGTGCAGAATTTTAGATACACATGCACAGATAGGCTAATGTTGAGTCACTTAAAACATGTGAAAAAAAATTTCCTATAATTCCGATAAGGAAACGGGGCTATGACATAGCAAACCCGCACATAGACAGCTCTTAGACATACACATCAGAACTTGAGGCCAGGAGAGCTCTCACATCAAATTCCATGTCTGTACTTTCAAACATATCAAACATCTTTTGCAATTACTCACATAAGGCCAGGGGCCTGTGTACCTGGTTAAACCTAGAACTGAAGACTGACTTACAACACAATAAAAGCAAAATTTAGGCCTAGAATCCTAAATCATGAGAAAAGTATGAAGAGAAAAGTCTATGAAAGACATGGGGAACAAAGAATCCCACAACTTTCCAAGACAGCTGAAGGATTTGTGGGTTGGGTGAACCCTCAGTAAAGTAGTAGATAAAACTTAAACTGTATGTGTAGGAAGGATAATGTCATAGCTACCTATCCCCGCTTCCAGGCTGAGAGATACAAGGTCATTATTATAAAACCTCAGGACAGAGGGAAGAAGAGGAGTGGAGGTGGGGGTGGAGGGGAAAGAGACAATCAGACAGAGACTAAAAGAGACAAAGACACAGAGAGAGAACAAGTGTTAAGGTGCTTCCTTTGTAGACAGCCAACCTTGGTTCCATCCTGAGACCATACATGCATATAGGTAGGAGTGATCCCTGAGCACAGAGCCAGAAGTAAGCCCTGAGAACCACTGGGTAAGGCCTCTCTACCCAAACCCAAATAAAAAACAACAACAACAACAACAACAACAACAACAAGAAGAAGTCCAGGACATAGGACAGGATAGAGGGACTATCCAAGAGAGATCTGGGCATCAATTCTGCCAAACCTGATCCTGCATCCCAACCTTCATTGAGAGGCAATGTCCTAGAAATGCAGGCAGGTCCTGGGTGGCAGCCTTGAGGGACCTCTGGACACAATTCATAGTCACTTCTGCCTTTCTCTGAGTTACTATTTGCTATTTGCTGTATCACTCACTGCTCTCTCATTCTCATTCCAGAATTGCCCAAAGGGCGGGGGGAGGGGGAAAGCCCTGATTGAGTCTCCCTTGACTTCTGATTGGATGTCTTCAGAGCAGTCAAGGCTCCTCCCCTCAGAGCAAAACTACTTTTTTCTATGCCAGGGTCCCAGTTGAACTTGATTTTTGTACCCAGACACACCCTAACTTCAGACATTGGTGATTAAAAGCACATTAGCATATCCATTAGATAGCAAATCAATACACTATGAGTATGGTGTTGGAATTATGGGCAGGAGAAATCATTATTAAGAGCATTGTAAACCACAAAATCACCATCAATCAAAGAATTTAAAAAAAAAAAAAGAATGTTGGCTTCCAACACATCAGAATGCTGAGAAATGGGTTCTTTGCTTTCCCTTTCTTGGTGTGGTTCTGACTAGGTTTGTGGGGTCAGAGGAGCAGGATTGAGGTATTATTTGGGGAACTGCTAACATCAAATTATTTATTAACATTTGTCCCTTGTATAACGTGGAGTGTGGAGACAGAACCTGGAATTCAGATGGAATCCTGAGGCTGAGAGCTGTGATCTGAAATGGGAAGGTCAAGCCCTGGAGGGAGGACTGGTAGCCCTACATGGTGCGTGTCATCTGCTGTCACTTTCTACGTGTCCCCCCCACCCCCCAAAAAAAAATCACTCCTCCCCAGATCTGTTTCTGCTCCGCAGGCACGCTGAGCTGGGAATACACAAAACATCAACAGAGAGTGCGGGGACTCAATGCATCACCTTTCCGTCTCAACACATCAATTTCTCAGGCATAGCGACTTTCAACACACAGCGAGGCTTTTAGTTCCCATAGAAAATAATCTCTCATTGTTTGCAAAAGAAACTGAAAGCACCCCAAATTACAACACTTTTAACATCCTGACACATTGATGGCCTGCCTTCTTCCCAGATCAAAGCTGAGAGAATGGCAGAGCGCTGAGCAGCTTAAGGAAGACACAGGCTCTCATAGGCACCACAAACTGCTTGCAGTGAGAAAGCCAAGGTACTTTCGTATATTTCAATGTATTTTGTTTGGCAGAGATCTGAAGAGCTAGGAACCAATCAGGGATTGAGATTAATCTTCCTGGGTGGCCATCTTCCCTATCCTTATCCCCCCACCCCCACCCCCAGCAGACTTTTTAACACAAGCTTGGTCACAATTAAGTGCTGGATTTAATTTAATTCACCAGCCACTGTTTCCTCTTGTGACACAATAAACTTCATAAAAGAACGTCCAAGATTACCAAGACTGAACCCATGATGTTACACATCACAAAGCTGCTTTCCTCCTGGGTTGCAGGGTTTATTTCTACAAGAACTATGTTGCCTTTGGGGGAGACTGGATCTAATGTGCATGAACCAGGGATAGGAAAGGGATCAAAACAGTTCTAAAAACTCAGCAGATATTTATAAAACCTGTTGGAAAATGTCAACAAAGAAGGAAGTGGGTCATGTTTTATTTTCCTTAGTAGAAGTGATGAGGAGGAGGAGAAAGGGGAGAGAGAGAGAGAGAGAGAGAGAGAGAGAGAGAGAGAGAGAGAGAGAGAGAGAGAGAGAAAGAGAGAGAGAAAGAGAGAGAGAGAAAGAGAGAGAGAATGCTTTTGTGTATGTATATATGCATATGTGTGCATGTGCACATTGTGTTTGACTCACACTCACATTGCAAAAGGGCTATTCCTGGTTTTGTGTTCAAGGCTCCCAAACAGTACTCAAATGTGAGACTGGAGACAGAAGTGGGATTGGCCACATTCAAGGCAAGAACCTTAACCCATGTCAGATCTCACTGGCATAATCACATAGTGATGTTTCAAAATGAGTCTTGCAGGTGCCAGAGCAATAGCATAGAGGTAGGGCGCTTGCCTTGCATGTGGCTGACCCAGGACAAACGCAGTTCAATCCTCGGAATCCCATATGGTCACCCAAGCCAGGGGCAATTTCTGAGTGCATAGCCAGGAGTAACCCTTGAGTTGTCACTGGGTATGACAAAAAAAATGTGACAACAACAATGGGAATGCTTCTACCCCAGATAACTTATTTTTGGGGTGTTTGTGTGGATCAGGGACAAAACCTAGAGCTTCACACATACAAAAATTTCTTAGAGAAAGTTTTCACAAAAGGGAAAGGGGACCTTATTTCCCAGCTCTTGGGTTTTCATCAATCTGAGGTTTAGAAGTCATCAGTCTGCACAAGTGCTTTCAATAGAAATGCTTCCAGCCGAGTAAGTCTGAACTTGGCATCATGAGGCTGAACAGGAAGATACGAATATGCCCCATGAGCAGGAATCATGAGAGAATCTGCCCATTGGTGGCAAAATCCAGGGGACAACCAGGAAATGTGCAAGGACAAAGCTACCAAGTGCTCCTCAGTCACAGCTACAGAATTAGAGTCCCCAAGAATCAGTTGAGGACTCACAGAATGGTTCCAGGGCTCTGGCCATTTTCTAGCAAGTTCTCTACAAGCTAGGAAGACGTGTGTCTCACCCAAAATCCCTGAGCTCCACAACTAACAGGAATCAGAGCTCAATCCTGACTAGGCAGGAGACCCACATCCTCTGTGCCTTCTGTGTAAGACTGGGACCACTGTGTGACACCCTTCACAGGTTGATTGGAAGCAAAAATGTGTCACCAGGCTTGATCTGCCTGCAGTTTGCTCTTTTTTAGAAAGTTCTCCCTGGACAGTGAAGATGAGGTTTGGGGGCATATATGCCCTTATGACTGGTGGGCTCTGTCCCAGAACCTGTTCTCTAAAGTCCTAGAGGTGATGCTCCCATTTCTGCCCTGTTATGTTTGGTCACCTGCAATCCCCAATGTGAACCAGGGTGGACTCAGGGAAGAGATGGGCTGCTGTCTGTCTGCAAACCAGGATGGGGAAGGGATCTCTGAGTCCTTTCTGATGGCTCCAGGTAGACACCTCATGGGGGTTTGGGGGAAGCACAACTATGCGTTTCCCTGTGTTTGAGATGTGCCTGAGGGTCTGTTATTAATGAATTTCCTCTACAACGTGATTTATATGCATGAATTCATTCTCACAGTACTTCGACATTTCTGCCTTTAAATCACCAATCACTTGCCCGTCACTGAGCACTTGGGGCAACTGAGATGCTGGAAGAGAACAACTTTACCAAGACAATAGGGAGAAAGGGCCTCCCTTTGAGATCAAGATCAGCTGTCATAGTCATGCCCTGGTTGATGCATGCAGTCCTACTCTGACCCCTCATGAGTATCCCTGGAGCTCACACCTGCCACCTTCTGGAGCTCTCAGTCCTCATTCTGATTCATCAATTCTCAAGGGTCAGTGCAAGATTTTCCTTCAAGAAGACGTAGCTGGACAGGATGGATTCTACATAGATGCTCCAGTCCAGCTTGGGGTCGCCTCTGGACTGGGCATTAATATGTTTCCTAATCCCTCATTCACAAGTGCCATGCCCAGTTCAAACATTCACGTCTCACCCAACACATTCCAATCTGGATGATGGCGTTGGAGAAAGTGATTCTATTTTAACTCTCAAGCTTAATCAGGCAGTGACCGTTTTTCTCTCTTTCTCCTTCAGGTGCAAGAAGGGTACACTAGGGCTGGAATAAATTTGCAGCAACATGGCCTGGGCCTCTATGTTGGAGCTAGCTTAGGAGCTAGCAGAACATTAAGTCTGAGATGTGAGCACAGGCCCTTTCTGCCATGAAGTCAGACCTTGCAAACTACCCTCCAGGCCTTTTGGGTGCATCTATGCAGTTCCATCAAGGCTCCTGTACAGCTACCTGGAGAGCTACAACAAACTGTCTGGACTACCAGAAGATTCTAACCTTGCAGCAGAAAATGTGGACACCTCTCAAGGCAACCCATGGCTTGGTTCTCATCAAGAGGAAGCGATGAACAGATGGAACTTTGGGTGCAGGTGTGTGGGTGTCAGCCTCCATGCAAACTCGAGGTTGAGCTTTTGCAAAAACCTCAGACATACTTGGCATGTTGTTCCGGAGAGTTTGATTTCTCCCTGGACTCTTACTGGGCAGTTTCTGACCAATGAAGAAGGAAAATCTGTGTACTCATTGCCGTGTGCAGACAAGCACTTGGGACAGACTGAAACTGTAAAACCCACAATTGCTTTTGACTTATAATGGTCTTCCCTAGGTGGGGCCTGAGACCTATGGGGATGTTTGGTTACTCTCTTTTGCTATTAGGCAAAGGTAATCTGGCAGGCAGAATCATTAAAATTATTCTGTGCTTTTGTTTTTTTAATTTTTGAGGGGAGCATAACCTTAGTGCCCAGGGCTTATTCCTGGCTCTGTGTTCAGGGGTCACTCCTGGTGGGACTCAGGGAACCCTACATGGTGCGACGAATCAAACCAGGGATGGTTGTGTGCAATGCCAATACCTTACCCCTTTATTCTATTTTTTCATGTCTTTATAAAATTTTATAAAGGGCTACAGTGGACATGCTGAGACCCATTTTCCAATGGGTTTCTCTCTCTCTCTCTCTCTCTCTCTCTCTCTCTCTCTCTGCTAGCCTGGCACAGTTTGCTTTGCAATATAGCCAAGCCCAAAATGGTGTGAGGAGTGGGTGAGGGTGTTGAGGGAGCCAGAACAGATGCTCTGAAACCCAGCCCGAACACTCAATTGTTTCAAAATTAACTTTAGGGCATCACTGCCCCTGGCCAGCCTCATTGCCAGAAGATCAGAAATGAGGCTCTAGGTTGGGGTGATAGCCTGTGAGCAGTTGTGTGTCTAAATCAGCGTGTTCACATGCTCCTCAATCACAAATGCAAAGCGACCTCCCTAGCTTTCTAAGTGTGGTACCCAGGCGACACCATCAATCTGAAACCTTCAGATCAGGACCCCCCCCCCCCCAGTTCCAACAAGCACAGCTCCCTGGGAAAGTAAACCCCACCAGATACAGTGGCACTTGGAGGGGAGAGAATCAGCCAGATCCCCAGGTTTTCCCTAGCTCAGAACAGATTCTGCATAAAATCTGGGGCTGACTCCGTAGTCGCTCCAGCCTCCTTCCATTTCCAGCTTTGAAGATGGGCTAGCGAGGCTGGCTCGGGCTTGTCATTTTGCGAGCCCTGGCTTACTCTTCCTCCTTCTGTTGGGTTGTTGAAGGAACAATGTCTGCACAGTGTTCAAATATGGGTGATGGAAGCAACCAGAAGGCTACTTTGGAAGTGAGGGATGGGTTCTCAAGAAGGAACGTTCTCTCTCAGCTTATCTCTGAGAAAAGAATACCATAAGGATGCTTAATTTCACTTCTGATGGATGTCATTTAGAATCATGCAGGAGAAACTCATCAGGTCTAAATGGACTTCAGGAGGGGGAAAAAATCACTCCCATCCATCATTCATTTTTACATCTTTCAAGGAGCCCAGAAGGCGGCATGGAGACGAGGGCCTGCTGCCACTTACCTATGAAATAGGCCAGCAGGATGGCCAGGAGCAGCGCGGCTGCGATGGCGGACAGGGCGGCACATTTCCAGCTGCAGTATTTGGACGGCTTCTTCAGCTTGAAGGCTTTTCGGGAGAAGGTGTTGCGGGGCAGCAGGCGGGGTGGAGGCGTGTAAACGGTTCCTGAGGTCAAAGGGTAGCCCGGAGAAGAGCTGCTAAATAGGGGTGTGCTTCCCGAGGAGGTCTTAAAGAGAAAATGCCTGCGTGGGAGAGAGAGAGAAAGAGAAAGAGTCAGGAACAGGTACTCCATGAGCAGAATTGCAACAAAGGTGGACTCTAAGCTTGCCTTTGCCAAGATCATCTTTGGAGATGATGACAGAAAATGATGTTTATGGCCTACAAGGTAATACAGGGAGGGCGTTTGCCTTGCTACACATGGGTTCTATCACCAGTATCACAGGGTTCCACCCTGAGCACCGCCAGGAATGATCCCTGAATACAGAACCAGGACTAAGCTCTGAGCGCTGCTAGGGAGGATGGACAGGTAAAGGAAGGAAGTGAAGAAGGAAGGAAGGAAGGAAGGAAGGAAGGAAGGAAGGAAGGAAGGAAGGAAGGAAGGAAGGAAGGAAGGAAGGAAGGAAGGAAGGAAGGAAGGAAGAAGGGAGGGAGGGAGGGAAAGAAGGAAGAAAGAAGGAAAGGAAGGGAAAGGGAGGAAGGAAAAAGAAGTTAGCAAAAGGGAAGGAAGGAAGAAAGGAAGGCAGTTAAAAGGAAAAGGGAAAAAAGGAGAGAGAGGAAAGAAGGAGGGAAGGAAGGTAGGAAGGAAAGAGGGGAAAATGGAAAAAAGAAGGAAAGAAGGAAGATGAAACCCAGTTACCCGAATTGGGGTAATACAGCTCAGTCAATGAGGCCAATAAGAAATAGGGGGTGAGAAGGGGGCCCATGGAGGCATTTTAGAGTCTTTGGAAGTGTGGGGCAAAAGATGCTAGGAATGGCAGATGAAGAGATAGTATATTGCACTTATGCACTTGCCTTGCAGGAGGTCAATCCAGGTTCTATCCCTAATAACCTACTAGGTCTTCTTATATCCTCTAGGAGTCATCTCTGAGCACAGAGCCAGGAGAAACCCTGAGCACTCCTAGGTGTGTATATCCCCTCTCCACAACAACAAACTAAATGATGATGAAGCTCAGCACTAGCAGATACCTCAGATCCTCTATCCACAGCTCTTATCATCATCACCACTCATAGCTTCATACCAAGTTGGGAGTTAGAGTTAGACATGGGAATTTATTGCCTAAACATCTAAGCTCCATGCTCCCTCTTACATCTGTGCTTTTGCATGATCCCTGAAGATTTTTCTCATGAATATTTTTCTTCTCTGGAATCCACATCCTGCTTTCTTCTCTGAGATCACCTCTCTAAGGCACACCATTATGGATCTATTTTTTTTTGATATATGCTTGTCTGTCCATACAAAGAGGCACACTTGGTCATTGGAGCCCTACTGGGATCACAGGAGTATGGAATCTCCTGTTCACAACTCATGCCCTGTCTTTGGAGTCAGGACACTACTCCTTTTGAGCACTTCAAGTTCTATCAGTACATAATAGATAATTTTTTTCTGTGGCAACATTTGTCATATTTCTAGCATGTAGGATTTCTACATGGATAGATGGGGAGGGAGGGAGCGAAAGCAGAAGGAAGTGGAAGGAAAAAAGGAATGAAAGAACAAAGGAAAAAAGGAGAAAAGAAAAGCAAGGTAAGAAACAAACTATTAAAATGACAAACTATGAAGATGACAAGGTATGGATTAGAGATTAGACTCTGAGGATATGTAGACTGTAAATTAGCATATTTTGCACCTAATTTGTCTTTATGATCCCTTATATTGCCACCCAAAGATTAGCATGCAGGACAGACAATTGAAAGAATTAATGAATGGATGGATGGGTGGGCAGGTGGGTGGATGGATGGATAGGTAGATAAATGAATGGGTAGCTAGATAGGTAGATAAGTAGATTGATGGATAGATGATGGATAGATGAATAGGTGGCTACAAAGATGGATGTGTGAATGGATAAATGAGTAGATGAATGGATGAATGGAGGACAATTTCCTCATTGTTCATCCTCTTACTTGGCATCACCTCTGACATTTCAAATGCCACATGTAAGTTTACTTTGTCTTTGAGTGGTTGGAGGTATGACCATGTTACCAGGTTCAGTGTTTTATTACAACTTAGTCAAACATCCATCCTATGAAATGGGCACAGTGAAAATGGTAGTTTAACCATTCTGCACCACCTCTGCCTTTGTATGTAGTGTGTGTGTGTGTGTTCACGTGCATACAGGGAGCAACTGACTTTCCCAACAGGTTTCTGAAGCAAGACTGATGTTATTCTAACTAGTTCCCTTCAGATAAATTTTTGAAAGGTATTTTGATCCTTGACAAAGATCACAGGAGCCTGACATGACTGACAACCACTTCAGAAAATGAGTACCTGATTAATGAAGTATTTAGCATTGCTAACATTGAAATAAACAACGGATATTTAAGCTATATTTGTACTATAAGCATATTCTGTGATCTGATAAAGCAAGTGGCTTGATTCATAAGATTGGATTTCTTTTTCAATAACTTTCTTTAAATGCTTTACATAACAGAGGAGGCAACACACATCTTGTTTAGAAATGCATTTTGGGGTGCGGGGGATTGGGCCACACCTGTCTGTTTAGGGGGATATCCTATGTCTGTTCAGCAGTGATCCCTACTGGTGTTTGGTGTTTCACACATAGAAACCAGAGTCCATTGCATGCAAGACAAGCCCTTTTGTACTGTCTCAACCCCAAGAGATACATTTTGGAGCATGATACACCTGGATAAGTGAAAACATGAAAACTACTAATAGCATCTAGCCCTTCAAAGAACACCACTAAGCATCAGTTTCTCCGATTAGGAGATGGGGATAAAATAGTACAAATATAGAAGAGAGAGCACAGGAGGGAAGGTGCTTGGCTTGCACATGGCTGACCATAGTTTGATACCTAGCACCCCATAAGGTCCTTCAAGCCCCACCAGGAGTGATCTCTGAGCACAGAGCCAGGAATAAGCCCTGAACACAGCCAGGTGTGATCCCCAAACATAACAAAAATTATTTATTTATATATATATATATGTTTTGGAGTGTCAATTATACCTAGGAGTGCTTGGGAATTATGTGCTTTACTCCTGACTTCATGCATGGGTGGGGACCACTCCAGGAGGTGCTCAGGAGAACCACTAGGTACCAGCTCTCCTTCATCTTTGGCTCCCACACAGAGCAGGTAGGATCAATCATCTGAATCATCTCCCTGGCCCTGAGCCTAGCTGTTCTATTCATGTTGGAACTGCTGTGCCTGTAGGCAGAAGCTCACTTTTGAAATATGGGACCAGATTCTTTCCAGCCACAACCCAACCTAATCTACCTCATCACTAACAATCTCTTGGCTTCAGTGGCACCAAAAGACGCATCTCTCTTTAATAGCCTGGTCATGCCTCCAGCCCTCGGGGTTGATGGTTAATATTTTCTGCAATGGCTTTTCCTGGCTTCCCACCAAACTCCAGCCATTAGCTTCTCCCTTTCCAAGGACCTACATGGGCAACCTTATTGCAAAGTCCCCACTAGAATGAAGCATACATAAGAATCAATTCTCCTTTCTTCTGCCTCTTGCTTTATCTCCAGTCTATAACATTGGAATAAAATCAGAAGTTCTTTACTTTGCATGGCTTGGCTCTTTTGGGCAGGCTCTCTCGTGAGAACTTCCACTACTAGCCTCTCTCATGCACTTGGTTACATGTTTGTTCCATATGTGACTTTTCAGCTTCTCCCAATATTCTGCCCCCAAGGTTTTTGCACACATACTAATAGACTTCTTCTGCCTGGAAGTATCTGTAAAATTTGATTCTTCTTGTAGACCCCCTTCCCTGAAGTATTGTCACTTTGTCCGAAGTTCCCCCTGGGCCCCCTCACTGCTGTCTGACACTCCATTTTTATACAACACATGGTTTTTCTTTATTATCTATGTCTGTGCATTATTGACTATCTCCCTTTTTCATGAGAAGTGCATGTCTATGATATTTCAAAGAACGGGGCCTTTGGTTTTTTTTTTTTTTATGTTTTCCTGTACACAGCTAACCTGGATTCTATCCTTGGCATCTGTCTAGCCAGAATCATTCCTGCTCAGCCTCAGTTAGACGGCAGTTTCTTTACAGCATCCCATATAGTCCCCCAAAGCAACACTAGGAGTAATTTCTGAGTGCAGAGTCAAGAGCAACCCCTGATTATTGATGGCTGTGGACTCCTCCAAAAGATGTGATTTTTTTTTATATTGGGTCCCCAAATTCTTGCTCTAAGAGAAGAAAAGTACAGATTCCTGGACTCTGTCTACACTTAGGCTGTGGAAATTAAGGAGTGAATGAAGAAAGAAGCTCCTAAGTGCTTCTAATCAGAAGACATGCCACCATCACTGATTTTGCACCTTTGTAGTATGTCTGATTGACAGACATATTCTAGATGGCTGCCGTGCTCATTCTTTAATGAATGTCTTAAATGTTGACATTTCTAGGACTAAAGTGGCATGAGGTCCACTATGAACACTAAGAGGATTCTACAGTGGAGAAGAATGTTTTACCTCATTTATCCAACAAAGGGTCAATACCAACTCTGCCAAGAATTTATCAAACCCAACAGCCAACCCCAGCATCCCAATTTAAAGCATGAGCAAAGTACCTGAACAGATATATTTCCAAGGAAGAGACACACGATGGCCAAGAGACAACTGGAATGACGTCTAGAACCCACACCATCAAATGCAAATTAGGACAAGGAGCTAGTACCATATTTTTATGCTGATGGCTTCAAAATACAGGAGACAAGGGCTCTCCAAGAAGGAACCCCTTGGGAAGAAAGGGTTAATGGGAATGTCAGTGGGTGAAGTCACTATGGTAAACAGGGTAGAGACTCCTCAAAAAGTCCAAAATCCATTATATACATTTTTACATATAAAAATACGTATTTTCAGACACCTATGTACCCCATACTTATTGCAAGATTAGTTATAATAGCTCAGAACATGAAAGAGTAGAAATGCCTGCCAACACATCACATCAGATAAAAGAAAGGAATCCCATATACAATGGGACCCCAAACAACAAAGCCCAACCTTCTATCTTTTTTTTTTACAGTGACAATAAATGAGAGCCTTTCCACCACCAGTGTTGTCCTCCCTTCATCCCTGTTCCCAAGCATATATCCCTTATCTCCCTTCTTTATCCCCAGAATGCTAGTGTAACTAAAAGCTTATATGTTAACACTAATGTAAACCATTTTTTGTTTGAAGTTCCAGATATTTTTCTAGTGGTTTCTTAAAGGTTTGGAGTCAAAGGAGCACTGTAAAAACAATGTTAGTGTGGCAATTATCGTTTGCATGGGCCACCAAAGTATGGGAGTCATGGAAAGGAAAAACTTTGGCCTAAGTACAAGGAGACCCTACCCCTGAAGTTTCCTGACATAAGACCATTTCTAGGCTCCAGGCAAACTAGTTTGTCCAATCCCGGTCATTGTCTGTAGTGCCCATACAGTTAGTCTCTGTTGTTGATCCCACGTTTCTGTATTGAAGGTCCTGAAAGCCCAACCTTCTAAAGTCTAGTTAGTAGTTACAAGAGGAAAAGAGACAGGGAAGTGGGTAAGTTCAGTTAAAAAATCTATTCTCTGGTGAGGGATAGAACTGAACTTCTAGGGGTTACTTTCTTCCTGAAGTCTATACTATGGCAATTCATTAGGATATATGCCTAAAACTTACTTGTTTTGTTTTGTATTTTGTTTTTCTTTTTGGCTACACAGCTATGCTCAGGGATTACTCCTGACTCTGTGGTCAGGGATCGCTCTTGGTGGTGCTCAGGGAACCATCTCTGGTTTCAGGGATTGAACCCAGGTCATTTGTATTCAAGGCAAGCATCCTTCCCACTGTAATATCTTTCTGGCTCCTGAATATAACCTAACCATAAATGTCATCACATAATTTTATCTCAATTAAAAATTGAATAAAAAGAAGGATTTAACCAAAATCAATCTGTCTTTCTTCCCTGATAAGAGAAATGTGACCAAATGATAGCAGTTGTTGTGACTCAGAGGTGGTTATTCTTATTTGTTTATTTTGTGGGGGAACCCACATATGGTGGTGCTTAGGGGTTATTCCTGACTCTGTACTCAGGAATTATTCCTGGTGGAGTCAGGAGACCATAGGGGATAAAACCTAGGTCAACAGCGTGCAAAGCAAGCACCCTACCTGTTGTACTATCTCTCTGGTTCAAATTACTCTTTTATTGCCTGAAGATTCTTCCAATGTTGCTATATTTTTGAAAATTCCCAGAATTTCAAGTTAAATAAAGGGAAGTTCTACTTCACACAAGGATTGCCATCCCACCTCAGGAAAAACGGTGAATAAAACAAAACCAAAATTGTAAGGTAAAGGGGAGGTGCAAAAGGTCAGTGAGAGGACGACTATGAAGGCTCACAGGTCTTCTTCAAACTCCTCCCAGATTGGTTATGAAGACAGTATTCCCCCCAGCACTCTGTCCTGTGTGTTCCCTAAATCATCTGTGATGCCCCAACTGAACTTCTTCCCAGCAGTTGGCCAAGGAAGCAGCTGAGCTCAGGACTTCGGGAGCAGCAAAGCTGTGGAGCTTTCAAAGGCACTTGACATTTTTCGAGCACAACTCAATTGCTCTCAGAATTGGCCACTTGTGTTACAGAAAGGAAAGGCAAATGAGGGACCCCCAAAGGCTGTCCTTGGAGGCAGCAAACACTCCCAGAGAGAGAACAGGCCAACTCACTGCTCTCCATTCCTAACAGAGAGGGTGTTGGGCCTTCAGTTCCAGCACCTACCTGCCACTA
The DNA here is from genome assembly GCF_024139225.1 of Suncus etruscus. Classification (NCBI taxonomy): domain Eukaryota; kingdom Metazoa; phylum Chordata; class Mammalia; order Eulipotyphla; family Soricidae; genus Suncus; species Suncus etruscus. Next base: position 123,301,648 of record NC_064853.1, read on the forward strand.
AATATTCAGGCAGAGGGTGGCATGTTCATGGATCTGGAATAAGTCATATTTTGGGGAAGAATTAACCACTGTACCTCATGTGAAGGCAGACCCATATACAGGTTTGTTCTAATTTATTAATTCGTTTCTTATTGAGTCACCATAAGGTACACTGTCGCAAAGTTGTTGATGTTTGAGTTCCAACATTAGTGTTTCATCCCACTGGTGGAGGAAAGTGTATTTCCCCAGTTTTCCTCCCATCCTCACCTCGCCTCTGTGAATACACTTTTCTTCTCTGTTTTTCTCTGTCTCTGTTTCTCTCTCACTCTCTCTTTTTTCTCTCTCTCCCTCCCATTTTCTTTTTTGGCACACCTAGTTTCTTGCAATACTGTTTTTGAAAGGGTATTGCTCATTAATTCTTTACCTCCTCCACTTCTCAAACATTCCACTTAGGATAACCTGTGTTTTATGAGGGACTCATCTTAGACATGTTTTCACTAATAGAGAAATATGAAAAGTATTTCTGCATTAAGGACAATGAGCAAGGAACATTAAGGGTGTCAAGCAGCATTACCATAAACCTCTGGAGTGGCCTCTTCCCATTCCTTCCCCAGTGCTCATTCCTTAGTAGCAATGAGATAAGGGACTTATAAACCTACTTCTGTGCCTCAGTGGTTGAAGGGTCTATGTGGGACCTGGTAGGTAATTTGAGGGGTTAGAGAAAGCTCCAATCTTTTTCCATATGAATTAGTGGCAAGTGTGGTTTTGCTCTATGCCACTTCAGTTTAAGGAAGATTTCATAACCTGTAAAATACACACACACACACACACACACACACACACACACACACACACTGGCCCTAACACCATTTCCCCATGCACTGTATCCAACAGCACAAATTTGAGTTTGAAGCTACATCTTGGCAGCCCACCCAAGCTTTTGCCTGAAATTGGCTTAGAAAAGCAGTGGGCAGGCATTTTTTTTCTGATGAGACAGCCATAGAAGAGTTTTTATTTACTTATTTTTTTAAAGAGAGAAGTCAAACAAGCAAGAAACTAACTCAAGCACAGCATTGAAGGAAAGAAGCCCCAAGAACTCAAGGTTTTGTTTTGTTTTGTTTTGTTTGTTTTGTTTTTCTTTTTAATGACAACTGCAGCCTTACTATTCTGGAGCACAAGCTTTGAGATAGGTGGTCACTAAACTACTGATCCCCACAAAAAGATCCTGATCTCCCTCCTGATGCCTTCTCCACACTTTGTTCACCACAAGTCAACTCAACATTAACTTCTATCCAAACCAAAGAAAGCAGCAGAGACACGAAATCCCTCCACAGCAGGTAACATTTTCAGCTGTCAAGCAGAAGGGGTCTCAAGAGATGGTGTTCCTATATTCTGTGGGATTGTCTTTATTCCCAGGAGGAAATTCCAATGGGGCTTTGAGAGAGAAAAATGATCCACAAACAATTCTCCTTCCTCCATTGTGAAGGTTAAGGTTGTGCTTGTTTTTTTCTATTTTATCTCTATTCCTTCTGTCTCCTCACTGCAACCCATGCCTGAAAGTGCAGGTAAGGTCTCCTTGGCTCAGAATGTTGGTAGGAATCAACTTTCTCAAGAAATCAAGGGGATTTCCTCTTGTTGTTGGCATCTCAATGTTTGTGCTAGGTACCCCTCTAAAGCTGCATGGTTGTCAGGAAAATTGGGTGCTAATTGTTACTCTACTGGGAAAAGAAATGAACCTCCCTAAGAAATAAGCTCGCTGGGGTTCAGAGGAGCAGATAGAAATGTTGATATACAGCCTAATCATCCTGAAAAGAATCTTTAAAAATTCTCCACTGCAGTCACTGGAATTGGATTAAAAGCAGAGACAAGATGGTTGTGGCCATGGACTGCTGGTGGTGCATGATGCCCAGCAAAGGTGATGAGGTGTGGCCCAAAGAAATGGCAGATTCCTTCACATTTTACTGGGTCTGGTCATGTCCTTTGGAAATAGTGGGTTTACTGTCTCTTAAGGAGTCAGTTTAATAAAGAGGCAGCTCATAAAAGGCACTGTAGCATGTAAAGTTACTGTAATTAGGTTTTCAGGATATATAATAAAACATTTAGCTGGAGAGAGGTTAAATAACCACCACACTTTGCGTCTTCATTATTAGCCTTTTCAATAGGAGCTAGGTGATGGTGGGTGAGGATGAGTTCAAAGGGTGTGGGGACCAGGAGGGAAAGAGGGCAAGAGAAAAACAGCAAAAACAGTAGACGGATGAGACAGAAAAAGCAAGCAAATGAAAAAGACAAATGATGGGGGAGGGGGATATGCTCAAAAGGGCTGGAACATAAGCTTTGCCTACTGAAACTCCAGGTTCTGTCCCCAGCACCCATAAGCACTGAACCCAGAGTCTCCCTAAAGCACTGCCAGGCATGATCCAAATACTAAAATTATATATTTATAATATAATATATATATGAAGATACAGTACTGTACTTACTAAAGCAAGGAATCTTATAAATAAAGCCCCTCTGGACCAGAGAGATAGTACAGTGGAGAGGGTGCTTGCCTTGCACATGATCCACCTGGGTTCCATTCCTGGTACCACATATTATCCTCAAGCCTGGAGTGATCTCAGAGTGTAGAGGTAGGAGTAATTCCTAAGCAACCCCAGATCTGTCCAAAACAGACAACAATAAACACAGACAAAACTTCCCCTCTTTTTGCTCTTTAAGATTTGTTTATTATGTTGGGCCACACCCTGCAGTGCTAAATGAACTCAGGGGTTACTCAGGGTTCACTCCTATGCAAGACAAATGCCCTACCGATTACTATCACTCCAGTCTCAAACTTTTCCTAACCTTGATGTTGGGTGTCAAACTTCTCTGCTCCATATAAGTATTCACTTGAGACTAATTTGAATACATAGCCAAGGTGAATTAGTAAGCCTATATAGATCCAGGATTTGGGGCAACTAAGGTTTGAAATTTGGCTTCTGGCTTTACCTATATGTGATACCAAGTACATATTAGCTTCCATCGAAAGAGCAGTTAACACCTATTTCATGGACTTGGAGGTCCCCATACTTTCTAGGGGTGGGGACTGAGTAGGTGTCTTTATTCATATGAAATGCTAAACCTTGAGCTTGACCTCCAGTAAGTTCACTAATTGAAGGCAGGACACACAGAGACCCTTAGAGATGCTAGATATGCTGATCTGAGCTCAGCTCAGTGCAGCTCATTTGCAAGAACGGGTGGATGAAAGGTTTGTTCTGATCCGCTAGGGAACTGATTGAAGACACCTTCACACCCTCAAACGCAATTTTATCAGGCAGGGACTGAAGATGTTACTAATGGGCTTATTCTCTTCTAGTTGAAAAAAATGGTTTTCTTTTATTGGCTTAGATGGAGAGGCGGACTGTTGCTCTTCAAATGTTTTCTTTTCTTTTTTAAAACCTGCTGCTTCTCAAGTTTGAAAAAGAAGCCAATAATCTAATTAGCATAATTAAAAGCCCATTTTACTCCACGATTCCCTAAGCAGAGATTTAAACCAATTTTAATTCAACAATCAAAAAAAAAAAAAGAAGGAAGGAAAGAAAAAAGAATAAAAGACTTTCAAGGTTTCTGTGCTTTGAACCTCATAGGTCAGAGGTAATTGCCACTGTATTTGCATATTCCATAAACAACAGAAAAAATCCTCTTGCCCTCTTCAAAATTTGCAGTCATACCAAAAATACGCACACCTGGAATAATTAGCAGCTCAATTTATTGCCTTCCGTCTTCGAAAAAGAAGCTTTGATTTTTGATATTTGAACAGTGTCACACTGTCATAGAATGTAGCCTTTTTCATAGTCCAACTTTCACCCCCCATAGACAATGTCTGTGGAGATCAGTAAAGAAACGTGGTGTTTTTTGAGCAAACTCAATTCATTTTTTGGGGATACTATGAGGATTCTTAAGGCTCTACCTTCCCCCCAAGCTGTTTAACATGTCGACTTTTATTTTTTTAATTTGATTGGTTCAAATCTTGATAATATAAGGGGGTTGGGAAGATTTCAGACTTGGACTTCAGACTTCTGTTCTTAAATTCACAAAAATAGGGGCACAGAAAGACAAATTTGTCTGGTAGAGCTGCTGCATTTGTGCTACCAGCAGTTAAGAGTAAAATGTAGTAAAATGCACACAACAGATGCAATCACTGAGCAGAATGATTTCCTCCAGTGCGGTTATTGCCTCTACCACTCACACAGGCCAAGAAGTTTAAGATGGAAAGAATCTACAGGTAGTTGCCTTCATTTAAATCAATTTCTTGCTGTTACATCTCCTTGATTTTGTCTTGGGTCTCTAATGATGAGGTTCTCAAAAGCAGGGTCATAGGACTTTATTTTTGGTTTTGTTTTATTTTGTTTTTGCATAATAGGTGCTCAGAATATCCACTGAATGACTATGTGAACAAGTAGGACAGTAGAAAATAGACAAGCTTTGGACTCAGTCAGTCTGGAACTCCACCAGCAATTGCAGGCTTTGGGGTGTGGGGGCGGGGAGCCAGTGAGCCCTCCCTGAACTTCAACTGGATTCCTCAGACCCCGGGAATAAGAATAACTTCATTATAAAATGGTTGGAAGAGATAATAGAGTTTATGAATACAATTTGTAAGCACAGAAGATGTGAGTCACAGAAGACTACCCATGAAAGGTGAAGGTGTTTAAAACACAGCAATCCTATCTATATCCATTTCACTTTGTTGTTGGAAAAAACATTCGCTCTAAAACAAGAAGGTATGAACCAACCAGCATTTATTTAGCATCTGGACACCACAAAAATGAGTCATTAGAATTTTCAACTGGAGAACCAGAACAAATAAGCAAAACCCAAGTCCACAAAAGCCAACACAATTTCAATTTAATTCTTTTCCTTGAGTAAAGGAAGTTTCAGTAACATTTAAAATGAGCAATTAATGATGAAGGATACTCATTCAAAGTTATTTTTTCTAGCAAAGATATAGTCTGCCTCACAAAGAAATATTGAAATAGTAAAAGGAATATGACTGGAGAATCCACTGCCCATACACTTCTACCTCCAGTATGAAGTCTGCACAAATGAAAGTCAACAAGGTAGCTCACCAGGGAAGCCATCTTTTGTTCCAATCCTTTTCAAGACAGCTGGTAGGAAAAGAGTTTATTCCCAAGACAAAATTGGAGACGACTAACTTTGAAGGCATGACACATGCACACAACATGTGTGACTTGATTAATACTGACAAAAAGACCCCAGTGTGTGATATGAAAACATCTGGAAGATGGTTCATTTGATCCCCTTTCAACATCAGGGTAAATGCAATGTTTTTGACTGCTTTGAGGCCATCAAAGAACCAATGGTGGGGAAGTAAGAACATGTGTAAGTATATGGGGTTCTTCTGTATTAGGAGAGAAAGAGAAAAAAGAGGACAAATGTATTCTTTTCTGGTGGCGGAGGGTACACATAGGGTTTTACAGAGATGAAAGTCATTCTCAATATCTTTTTTAAAAAAGATTTGGAAGAGCAAATGGGCACCTTTGCAGAGACATCAAACCTATGAAGAAAAATTGCTCTGTGGGCAAGCAGAGTAGTAAGAGATAAGGAGCAGGTGAATTTATCATATTTTCTTACAGACTTAAAGGAAGATCATCTCAGAGAGTCTGTGACTGGCCCTGAGGTGCCTGGGAAATATGCAGCATCCCTTAAGAAAACCGTCAAAATAAAACAACAACAACAATAACAACACACCAAAGCTCTTGTGTGTTTCCTGCAGAAATAAGTCATGTGATTATGGTTTACCCCTCAAGAGTGAGAGAAAAGTTGAGAGAAATTCCAACCTAATTGCTCAAGAAAATGGGAAGGCAGTCATAGACTTTGCTATAAAACAAACCCCCTACTAAGCAGAATAATACAGATTTCTCAAAGGGGCCTAAAGTGGGCACTCATTTTCCCCAAATTTTGCAAACAAGAGACTTTAAGAAAACTGTAAGAGGAACTTTAAGAGACACTTTAAGAGAAACCCATGAATGTATGGTATCTAAGAATAGAAAGGTAACTGGAAATGTAGGTATCACTTCTTTATAGGAAGTGTAAAAAACAAACTGTTCAAGATTTAGGTGGGCTTGGTATTCATTCATTTACTCTTAAGCACCAAACATGGACCAGACACATTGATAAAGCTTTTCCTTTCATTATTTCTTCTTGAGGTAGAATATGTACTTGATAGAAAAGTTATTTTGAATCTGTATCATTCAGTGGCTTTTAGTGCTTTCTATATGTTGTTAAGTACCCCTTTTTAAAAATTTTATTTGCGATTACTTTAATTAGCTAGTAAAAATAATTTATTTAACTTGAAAGGTCATTTAAACTTTCCCTTTGTATTCTAGTCTCATGATTGAATTACAGTCATTCAATGTACAACAACTTCATCAGTACACATTTCCTATCAGCAATATCCCTATTTTCCCTCTCCCCTCCCCATGCCCTCTCCCCTTTTTTTGTGAGGCATACATTTTCTTCTCTCTCTCTCTCTCTCTCTCTCTCTCTCTCTCTCTCTCTCTCTCTCTCTCTCTCCCCCCTATTTTTTTCCTTCTAGACACTTTGGTTTGTGGTACAGTGCAAATTTTCTGCCACCAATCACCAATGTTCCCAGTTTCTCTCCCACCCATTCTCACCCATTTGCCCCTGAGGCAGGCATTATATTTCTCTCTCTCTCTCTCTCCATTTTCTTTTGATATCATGACTTGCACTATTTTTCCTCCTTCCTTTCTTTTTGTTTGTATTTTGGGCCACACCTGGCAGTACTCTAGGCGAAACATTCATTTCACTCAGTTTTGTCACTATATCTCACCACTGCCTTCTGGTCTTGAGGTTTTCTTGGACATGACTGCTCCTTTAAATGTAATTTTTCTTTTTTATCTTGCTGCTTTCAGTATTCTATCCCTATATGTGGTATTCGTCTTTGTGACTAGGATGTGTCTTAGTGTGCTTTCCTTTCTTTCTTTTTTTGGTTTTTGGGCCACACCCGGTAATGCTCAGAAGTCACTCCTGGCTTGGGGGACCATATGAGATGCCGGGGATCAAACCACGGTCCGTCCTAGGCTAGCGCTGGCAAGGCAGACACCTTAACTCTAGTGCCACCGCCCCAGCCCCTTACGGTGCTTTTCTTTGGGTATCTTTTAGCTGGTACTGTTCAGGCATGCAGGATTTGGCATGCCATCTTTAGCTCTGGGAGTTTCTCTGTAATGATGTATTTGACTGTTGATTCATCCCAGGGATCTTCTTCCTGGGTCTCTGGGACTCCAATGATTCTTATGTTGTGTTTGTTGAGCTTATCAAAGACTTCTATTTTCATCTATTCACATTCTTTGAGTATTTTTTTTTCCATTGTCTAATCATTTGCTGTAAGGTTCTTTTCCAGTCTCTTCTGCTGTATGGAGTCCTTATGCATCTCATCTTCCAACTCACTGATTCTGTCCTCAGCTGCTTGAGGTTTTCATTTTATCCACCAAATTTTTCAGTCCTGTTATTTCACTTTGGAGGTTTCTGATTTCTATCTTTGTTTTCTGTTTAGCTTGATCTATGTTTTCTTTGAGTTTTAGTAACATCTTCCATATTCTCTAAAATCCTTATCTGAGAGGCTGACTAGGAGGGTGGAACTTTTCGGGTAATCAGAGCTGCCATCTTCATTCTCTGTGCATAGTGTTTGCCTATGTTGTTTCCCCATTATCATAATTGTAGTCTGATTTTTTTCTATGTGTTATGATGGGGTTCATTGGCTAGAAGATGTGCACAGCTGTGAAGAGGGGCAGCCACACTCCTCTGGCTCCAACCTTGGCAGGCAGAGAGAGGCTACCTTGCTGCAGAGCCCCTAGAAGATAATTTTCGCTGGGTCTTTCTTGGCCTCTTCAGGCAAGAAAGCAGGGAACAGAAGAGCAAGCAGGAGGAAGCAGCAGCAATCTCTCAGTTTGTCTCCTTTGGCAAAGCACACAGCAAGGGTCAGGCTCCACTCTAGGTGGGCACAGAGTCTACCTTGCTGTAGAGCCTCTAGGAAATAATTTTTTCTGGATCTTTCTTGGCCTCCTCAGGCAGGAAAGCAGAGAACAGAACTGCTTTGTTGCTTTAAAAAAACCCATACTCAATGAAAGATGGTTGTCTCTAACACAATTTACTTTTTCATTTGAATTTCTATCATTTTCTTTGAGGCAGGAGCCAAGAGAATACGTCCTGGCAGCATGCTTACCCTGTTTCTTTCTACATGCAATATCCATAGGTATAGTATTTTCTTCTTCTTTACCAGGCCTCATCGAAATGATCTAAGAGCTTTTTGGGATATTAATTAAGCTTTAGAGAAACCCCTCTGACATGCCTGCCTGCTGACATATATCTGTTGGACACTTTGAAATTAATGCCCTGCAGAAGTGTGCTATTTAAGTGTGTTTGTAGGCCAGCCACATACCCACTGACAATACATGGACAGATCCATACATTTCTGTTGCTAAAAAAAATTACAGAAAGGCAGCCATCATTTGATATCAACACATAAATATTGCCCAGTTGCTTATTATGCTTACCAGCAGATACTGAAAATTCCCTGTCACCTAGCAAATCTCAGGAAAGCAAGCTCTGAAGGCTGGGTTTCATTGAAAGGCTCCTATTTCTTAAATGTTGGCTTTCCTAGGCCTCAGGCAAGGCATTTTTACAAAACAAAACAAAACAAAATTCAAGTGTCAAGGAAAGATGTCAGGCACTTCTGCCTCAGGACCTACTAGCTTGTCAGCGCCATCTTGAAAATCTTGATGAAGATGCAATTGGACATGCCCAGGCCTGATAAATTGAAAATGGCCTGACAGGGAGGTGGCATGTTGAACTAAAAAGGCAGGTATTCACCTGCAGGCACTTTTTTGCAAGGAGCACAATTAAACAGAACCCAAAGAAGAGTCCATGGAGAAAGAGGGGCGGTGGTGGTGGGTTACTTTTACAGGCATATTAATGACTTGATTTGAAACTGGGGCTTCTCTGGCTTAAGAAGGTTTTACTTGACAGGTGATTAAGGCATGGCATAAAGTACAGAAATGTTGGCTGCCCTGCAAGGGTGCTGGGAAGGAGTAGGAATGGAGAGGGTGGAAAACAGAGGCAGTTCATGTGCACCTGTCCTAGAAGGCTAGGCAGGGCTGTGTTTAGTGAGCATGGCAGTAAGGTTCAGAATCTGATTGCCCCTAACATATCCCCCATGTGCATTTGTAGGTCAATGACTGAGTAATTGCATCTCAGTTTCCTTGTGGTGGAAACATAGTGAAAAGAAGTAAAAATGTTTTATGGGACAGTGTGGATGAAATAGAAATGAGAGTGAGAATACATGTGTTACATTCAGCAAACTATTTCTGAGGTGGACATACTTTGAGGGGAATGTCCTAAAGCCCTGTTTAACTCCCATTTTTCTTATGATCTCCTTTCCTTCCTTTCCTTCCCCTGCATGACTCTCTCATTCTCTTCTTTTTCCCATCCTTCAATTTGCCTCCTTTGGCTAGTTGACCTAGCACTTTTGAGGCCTCACAGGTGTGCCAGTCATAGCTGCTCCTCTTCTTTATTGCAAGTGTGATCACAGCACACACCTTCTTTGACACATACCATGTGGCATCTTAGGATACTTCTAGAAAGTTCTGGGCCATGAGACTGTCCAACCCCACGTCCTAAGTACCAGCCTAGTGTGCCCAACAAAACTCACATATACTTTCCTAATTTTCCCTACTTCCATGTTCCTGTATGGGATACCCTTCAGTTAAGCTAACTCATTTTCCCATCCCCAAATTTCCCACAGCTAGCACCACTCCCACTTAACTAGGTATCTATAGGCATCCCCTTTACCTCTTAGTTCCCAGAGTGCCTCCAAGTCTATGACCTTTCCTGGGATCCACACCTACCCATGTTCATGTTCAAACACTCTCTCTGCTCAGCTGGCCTTCTCTCTCTCCATCCTAGAGGACCAGGGCAGGTTGCTTTTTACATCCTTCATCTTTAGTGCCCAACAGGACGCTCAGCTTTCTATGGGCCTTCTGTAATTGTGGATGACTTATTAGAATCAAGGAAGTAGGTAAATTTGACATGAAGTGGCAGTTTCAGATAAAGAGGAGAAGGGTCACTGGAGTAGGATTAGGTGCTAAAAGGAGGTAAATGACATGCCTGCTACCTTCTTAGTAATAGTATTAAAAACCACAAGAAAGATTAAAGAAGGAATAGGAGGAAGAAAAAAAAACAGAAATAAAAAGCCTGCCATAGAAGTAGACTGGGCAACTGGAGTGAACCTGGGACAATGATGGAGGAAAGTAGAGACAAGAGAAGGAATTGGTTTTAGAACAGTGCTGCCCTGAAACTTAATCATGAGTAACTTTGTAATTCATAAACAAGCAATAAAAATAAAAATATTTAAATAAAAAATGGTTTAAGACTAAGGATGACCAAAGCAGCCAAAGTTGGAAGTCTTCAGTAATATCTTCAAAGCCTTCTTGCAGGCTGGGTCTGACAAGCAAATCATCCCTGACAGGAACTGGAGTGATAGTACAGCAGGTACAGCAAGCATTTATCTTGCACACAACAAAACTGGGTTTGATCCTTGGCACCTCATATAGGTCCTTTGAGCATTGCCATGAGTGATCCACGAGTAAGCCCTGTGAACCTCTGGGTATGGCCCAAAATGCAAAAAAAACCAAAAAAGAAAAAACAAAACAAAGAAAAAACCTTTGGACAAGAACCAAGTCAACTGTCCTCCACAGCCAAGATTTCTCTCATCCTATAATTATGTCACAAGGTAAGATACATATCTAGAGAGTAATATCTAGTACATGATTCACTGAAAAAAAATTTCTTTAGATAGGATATTTAAAATCCAGCTCTGAAAGTGTTTTCAACATACAAAAGAAAGGACGGTCATGCAAGAAGAAAAAATAAAGAAAGAAGGTCACATTCCAATTAAGATGAGCCTAACTGGACTCAGTATAGCCACATCCAAAATGCACGTTTCAGGTACATTTTGCTCTAGCAACTCCATTTAGTAGGAATTTAACTTTAGAATATTATCTTTCTCTGTGCAAATAAAGTGATAGAACAAGTCCATTTGTTGAAGTTTTGTTTGTAATTACAAAATAAACCCTCAAGACTGATCTAAATGCTTATGAAGAAATTGGTCAAATAATTAACAGTAGCAAAGAATATTACAGACTTTAAAAAGAACAAGGTGAGTCTTCATGGAATTATCTGAAATAACTTCCAAAACACCCTTCGAAGTTACAAAGGGAAGTAACCAAAGGTCTTTGAAATCTGGCTCCTTTTCATTTAACTTTAAAAATAGATGCTCACCACAAACACTTTTGGAATAATAACCTGAAAGTGAGGTTTCCTTGAAATCCAGAATGGACAGATAGCCATGATGCTTTGAGTTTTAATCTTTGGAAATGCTGAATACCTTTACCACTTGAATGTATAATAAAATGACCATCAATACCTGTTTGGTTGCAATAGGTGCTCTAATTATTTGTCTTCAATTTAGGAACATTCCTATGCAAAAGGACAAAGAGCTATAGGATCAATAAGCACCAAAGTCCCTTAACAGTGCAGGAAACAGTGTAGGGTGCAAGGGACAGCACTGCTCTCCAAAATCCTCTGATGCTAAAAGGGGAAGCTTTGCTGAGTTTCAGACTATATTAGAACCATGTGTCAGTAAGGCACCAGATAAAGCTCTCTGAACTCCGATTCTAATTGAGAATTGTGTCCTTCCATGGCCAAAGGAGTTCTCTTTTTCTTCAATGACTTGGCTAGCCAGAGTCTGCTGGCATTGGTTTGTCTCTTGGTCTGTCTTCTGAATAAGGTTTTGGAGTCAAGGAATCAAATTTCTAGAACAGAACCTATATTGGGTGCAGAGCAATATCATAGCAGGTAAGTTGCTTGCTTTGTATATAACTCACTCAGGTTCAATCCTTGGCATGCCATGTTGTCCCCAGAACACCACCAGGAGTGACTACTGAGTACAGAGCCAGGAGTAGCCCCCGAGTCCTGCTAGGCATAGCTCAAAAACCAACCAAACAAACAAACAGAATAGAACTATGTACTAATCTCTGAATCCTTATCACTAGAATCTCTCTTGCACAGACACAAACATGGACATACACACACACCCTATGCTTATAGTTTAAATTATAGAAAATTCTATACCACTTTTTCCTTTTTCCCTAAACTAAATGCAAATATAAAAATAAAAATATGAATAAATACATATTAGAGGTAGGTAGAGAAGATTCTTCACCTAATAATGTTGCTTTTGTACTTCTAAATGAGGCCAACAACATCCAAAGCTTTGATAATAAAACATCTCATGAGCCAGAAAGATAGCATGGAGGTAAGGCATTTGTCTTGCATGTAGAAGGACAGTGGTTGGAATCCCGATATCTCATATGATCCCCGGAGCCTGCCAGGAGCGATTTCTGAGCATAGAACCAAAAATAACCCCTGAGCGCTGCCAGGTCTGACCCAAAAATCAAAACAAACAAACAAACAAACAACAAAAACAAAAAAATATCTCAGACATATCCTGACTTAGCCTGTCCTAACTCTCAATACAATGCCATCTTCATAGCAGTACTAGGATCCTGGTGGTCTTAGCAAAAGTGTGTTATCCCTCCCTGTACTCTTTGCATTATCTGACTCCTTCTGATAATTTAGTCACTTCTGGATCACTGACAAGGAGTATTAATACTGATATTAGGACTTGTTGCATTCTAAGTCAAATAAAAAAAAGAAATCTTAAGAGAATTTACACTATAAAGAACAATTCTGATATTACCTATATTATAGAACATTATGGAGTTGACTGACCTCTGCTAAATATCCTGATTTTTACTACCAAGGGAGGGGGGGAAACTATAGCAATGATGGGATTCACGTGGAGCATAAAGTTAAAAGTTTTCCATGCTTCGTTTTATTAAAAGGCAAAAACAAAAATCCTCCAAAGTAATTCAACTTTATAAAAGTGAAACTGCTTCTCCAGCCATTTTTAGAAGATGGGAAATGCATTGAGTTGCTCTGAGTTAACTTTCTCATCATGAGCCCTCGTAAAGAGCACTGGTTAGTAAGACAATAAATGAGTATGTTTTAATTAGAAAATGTGGAATCCAAGCACTTTTGCAGGAAAGAAGATGATAGCTTGAAAGAGACATCAGGAGACTAATAAAAGTTAAAATGCATTAAGTGGCTGCAGTGAACTCCAAGGTAAAGTCGTAGGACGTTTGAGAAGTGAACCAAAGAGGATGATGAATCAGAAGGGGATGGAATTAGTCAGTGGAACTTACTCTATTTCTCTACACTCCCTTCTGTGCCCAGTAAGGAAGATAACCCAGTATCCTAAAATTCTTCCAACCCCCACTCTAGCCAGGATTGTGTGTGCCCAGGAGAAAACCCCTACAGTGAGGTAAAAAGAAGTAAGTTAGACAGGGACAGGGCCACCACTGTACTTGACCTGGTTTGTAAGTTTTGACTTTTTGTTTGTAAGACCTTCAGTGTATGGCCTCTTAACATGACCATTCTTGGGCTGTCACCACACCCATCTTCCCACAATTGGTCTGACCTGGGCATGTGATTTCCCCAAATCTGGCCAATCAACATGGTCTGTTCACTGGGTGGCACCGTGGGTTTATAACTCAAGTGGGGCTTGGGAGGCGACAATGAAAGACCATTCAGGGGCCCGGAGAGATAGCACAGCGGCGTTTGCCTTGCAAGCAGCCGATCCAGACCAAAGGTGGTTGGTTCGAATCCCGGTGTCCCATATGGTCCCCCGTGCCTGCCAGGAGCTATTTCTGAGCAGACAGCCAGAAGTGACCCCTGAGCACTGCCAGGTGTGGCCCAAAAACCAAGGGAAGTGTTACTAAAACATAAGAAGAACTCCTCTTTCTAAGTATGTCAACTGTGAGAATATAATCTATAGCTCCAAATAAATCTACCCAACAAGGACAATGGGAAACAGAAAAAGTGAAACTGGGAGAGTTAACCTGAGTTTAATTTGACCAAAACCTCTCCTTTATGCTAGACCTTTACCTTGGCAAGTCAGCCCAAGGAGATGCTCATTTATCCTACAGGGCTAAAACTCAGATGACACAAAGTACCTCCTGAAATATGTGATGCGAAAGAGGCATTTAGGAGAGGACGATGTCCAAAACTAGAAACAAAGAGATTTTTAAGTTATTTCCAGGTAGCAATAAGATTTTCAATCTGGCTACAATTTTCCAAGTCCTACACCACCACCCCACAGATGGTTTAAGTGGATTTTTTGCAGTCTTCTCTCTTTCCTCTCTCTTTTTTTGGGGGAGGGTCACCTATAGGTGCTTAGGGCTTACTCCCGTCTTAGTGACTTACACTAAGTAAGTGTGTAAGTAAGTGTCTTACCCTAAGATGTGTGTGCACTCAGGGATCACTTCTGGTGGTGCTAAGTGTTTACTCCTGACTGAACTTTGGAATCGTTTTTGGCGGGACTCGAGGGACCCTATTAGTCTATGGGTTGCTGGGGACTGAACATGGGTAAGCCACATGCAAGGCAAGTGCCCTCTCTACTTCCTCTCTAGCACCATCCTCTATTTTCTTTTAAGCTTGTAGGCCACTCCCATGTCAAGCAAAGGGCACTAAGAATAAAATACATTTCCTCAAATACTTCAATGGATCTTAAAAACACTCTATGTATTCCTATCCAGAATTCACAAGTGTTTGAAGAGGATCTAGATTAAGAGATTGAAAGTTCCTTTTTAGTTTTGAAGTCACAACTACACAACTTGAGGGCTTCTCTTGTCTCTGTGTTGGGAGAGGGGTTCCATCCTGGCAATGCTTAGGGGTCCGGTGGTGCCAAGGATTGAACCTCCCACATGCAAAGCCTTTATGCCTCCCATAAAGATTATCGCTCTGGCCCTAGTTTTCCATTTTAAAATCTCTTTTAAGCACATGCGAATGTAACAAAATCAGTTTCTACTTTCTCAGTGCAGGATTTGTAATGCATATCTCCAAGTATTTCAGAAAAATAAGTTTTGGATAGTTATATCATGGGTATACAACATCTTTATAGAAAGGCTAATTGTCATGAAATGCAAATACTGTATTGCATGGGTACTCTGCACCAACTGAAGCTTTAACACACTGAAATTCAATCCAATGTCAACCAAACAGAAGTGTTATACACTCATTTGTGAACTATGTCAGAAGCAGTGGAGATATTGCTGAGAGAAATTGGAAGCATTTGCTGATCCTCCCATCAATACCCTAAGCAAGATGGGGTTTTATAAGTGCCTTTAAAAGACAGGGTTCTGAGGGTGACCCTGCATCACGAATTTTAAAAAGAATATTTTTGTAAACTAGACTCAGAGAAAAGAGCAACATTGCTTGGTGGGGAAAGTTTCTTGAACATGCTACAGTATCTGTAGCCCCATTTGGGTAGCATGGTGAAGGATGGCAATTGCTGGAGACACGCCTCCCACCTCCAAAGGCAAGTCACGAAGCTTCCAGGAAGTTGCAGAGCTTGCTTGCTCTGCCCTGGAGAACAACGGAGGCCTCATATGATTTCTGTGCAAAAGAAAAGACCCATTGGGGGGTGGTCCGAATTAGAGAAGGAAAAACTTTATCAGCACTCTCCCTGTTTGCTCCAGATAAAACAGCTTCTGAAAAAACTTTAGAAAATGTCCCCAAGGGGCTGACTGTCAACATTGACCAACTGCGTGAAAGAGCATAGACAGAATGGAGAATGAAAATATTTGGCTTTATTTATTTATTATTATTTTGTAAAATAAAATTTGTGAACTTAACTCAAGTCTTGGTCATTTACAGAATCAGGGGTAGAATCTTGTGCTTCTGAGTATGACCACCAGGTGGCACCACTCCATAAACTGGGTCCCCCAAGGTCCACGCTTCTGAAGGACCATTGTTTAAAAAGTTCTTTCTGCCATGGACTGGCCCTTCTGCTCCTCATATAGGAAGCTTGCCACAAAGAGTGGTGAGTGCAGTTAGGGCAAAAAAAGGGTTCGCTATGACAATGATAGTTGGAACTGATCTCTCTGGAAAAGAACTGGGTGCTGAAAGGGGATAAAGTGATACTCTTTGTATTCCTTCATTGACAGTAGTACTAACCAATGTCATAGAAAGAGAGAGAAGTAAAATGCCTGCCCCAGAGACAAGTGTGGGTGTGTGGGTGGAAACTGGGACATTAGTAGTGAAAATGTGGAAATGTACACTAGTGAAGGGTGGTGTACATTCTATGACTATAACGTAATCATGAACAATTTTGTAACCACAGTGCTTAAATAAAGTTATTATTAAAAATTCTTTCTGGGGGCCAGTGATTATAGAATCTTGCATATGGGTGGCTTAGGTTTGATCCCTGGCATAGAACCTAAGTTCTTTGGGGCATATTGTTCACCAAACATCATTAGGAGTGATTCCTGAGGGCAGAGCAGGGAGTAACCCTTGAGCACTGCAGGGTAGGGCCCCCAAATATAACAAAACAAACACACAAAAATGTTCTTTCTACCTAAAGGCTAAGTGGTGGTAACTTGTTAGTAATAAGTTCAAGTCCTCAGAGACTCAATAAACTTAAAAGGGCTTTTATTTTACAGTGAGAACCATATTTGAAAGTATGTTTTTAAATTTGCCAACCATGCCAAGAGCAGGTTGGAGTGGTCCTCAGGAGAGGCAATGCCCATTTCTCTCTTAATTCACCTTGTAATTTGCACACATGCCACAACTCTCAATCCCATTATTAATAATTTGGGATGTGTTTAATGCCCTCCCCAGTCATAAATTTTAGGGCTATGGTGCGGTTTTGGCCTCAACTTTTCTGCCAATTGTATGAAAGTGGTACCAGGCACCCCTTTTAGACATTTTCTCTGCTCCTCCCTTGCTAAGCAACCTTTGGGAGGGGAAGAGACACAGAAAGAGAGAAAGAGAGAGAGAGAGAGACCGAGAAAGAGAGAGAGAGAGAGAGAGAGAGACCGAGAGAGAGACCGAGAGACCGAGAGTCCGAGAGACTGAGAGACTGAGAGACCGAGAGACTGGTTTCTCATTGGAAGCTTGCCTATTGAACAGCTCAGTTATTGAGATTAATAAGCTGCCAGTTTCCAAGGAAGACTAAGAAAACTACAAAATTAAAGTTCACTGCAACGTGAAATGCTGTTGGTGGCCAGGCGGGATCATGGTGTCAAAAAGGCAAGGTAAGGCTATAAAATAAGGCTGAGCTTGAAAGGCTAACCTAAAGGTCTCATTAATTTTCATGTTGCTTCTGATGAGAATTTAGAGGGGGTATAATGCCTTGCAATATGGAGAAATCAAGCTCCCTATTGATTTGAAAAGTGCTTCCATGCATTTAGTTCAACCAGAATGAATTCTACACTAGAAACATTAAAAAAATAAAGAAGAGGCTGAAGTGAAGAAGTATAGTGGAAGGGCACTTACTTGCCTTGCCCCTAGACAACCTAGGTTCAATCCTCAGTTTCCCTTACAGTGCCCAGATCCCACCAGGAATGATTCATGAATGCAGAGCTAGGAGTGACTCCTGAAGCATGGCCGGTGTGGTCCAAAAAATGAACAAATAAAAGAAAAGGCAAAAAAAGAAAAGCAAAAAGAGTTCTTGGTTTAATATTATCAAGATTGAGCTTGTCAGTGATACTGCCGTAAGTGCAATCTGTAGGTAGAAAAATCAATCTGAGAACAAGTTTGGAACAGTATTATCTGGGTTCAGTCTTGGGGGGGGGGGGAAAGTTTCATAATTACATTGCTTCTCCATGAAAACCTTACAAAGGTCTTGTGTCCTGATTCTCAAGTATGTTCTGCCAATAAGGCATCTGGGAGAGGCTAAGGACTTGGAGACAAAAAAGTTCTCAAATATGTTCTATCAACCAGACATCTGGGGGAGAGACACGAAGACAAAAAATTTTTTGTATGTTTCCTAAAATTGTGATACAAACTTGGATTCCCAAGATGGCTGAGGTGGTTAGGCAAAAGTGGTCAGGCAAGTAGAGTCCAAAGAGCAAATTAAGGCTAAATGCTAGAGTGCCTTCATCTCCTTATTAGAGCTTGTCTTAACGCCTCCTGCTGGTAGGACTGAGGAATATCGGCTAAGAAATGGTCAGCCATGGGATGGACCCCTGCCCATTGGCTTTCTCTTTTCAACCTTGCACAACCTTATTTGGGAGATAAAAATTCTGCACATTACGGAGGTAACAAAAGAGCAGGGCTTCATATTTCGGTTGTGCCCATTGGCTGTCACATTTTGTAACAAATAGATCACGGAAGCCCAATAAGTCAGTTCATACTTGCCCTGTGTTCTCCATGCCCTAACCTATGAAGTCTTAAATTTACTAACCCAGATAACCATCACACAGATACTTGAAATCTTTCCTAGCTTAGGATTCTGTTAAAGATGAAGCTGCTATGCTTCATGTAACGGGTTGAGATTTGTCCTACCGAGTATTTCTCAGTTTGTTTTGTATATAATGCATTTGCTTCACCACTTTCCTTAGTCTGAATAAATTAATGTATTGTTTGCCATTAGAATTAGTATAGGGTTTGTTATTTTTTTAATTTTCATTCCAAATGTATTACCATGTGATTTATGAAAATATGGAATTTGGAGTCAGGTAGATAGACCCAAGTTCAGAACCTAACTATACCATTTAGCTATTGTGGGGGAAGTGTAGGAAATTTCACTTTCTTGAACCTCAGAATCTTTTCTTTTGAATAAGAACAGTAACATTAGTCATCTAGTAACCTAGCATAGGTATTGGACAAATTAAAGGTGACCAAGAACAGATTTTTTTCTCTGACATTGAGAGCAAAGCACTTCTTATAATTTGGAAAAGCACATTTCTTGGCATTTGGAGATGCTAAAAATTGTTCAATAGAGGGGCTAGAGTGATATAACAGCAGTTAGGGCATTTGCCTTACATGCAGCAAATCCCGAGTTTGATCCCTTGTTTTCCATATGGTCTCCAAAACATCACCAGGAATGATTTCTGACTGTAAAGCCAGGAGTAACTGCTGAGCATTGCTGAGTATGCCCCCCCCAAAAAGCCAAAAACAAACAAAAAATAAATTATTTAATAAAAATAAATAAATAAATAACAATAAATATTAAATAAAGAAATAAAGGCAACTGTGCTCCATAACCATAACAAAATATTTCTATCAAATCATATCTAATGGGAAGTCTCTACTTTTAAAGAGTTGGGAAAATCCATATGTAAAACCATTAAGTAAAACAAAATCAACAAATTAAAGTTAATTTGTTAACTTTATACCAATATGAGTCCACTGAGTAATCATTCCATTGAGTCAAGTATGCAGGGAGATTCCTTCTTTCAGAAAAGGAAAAGTCAATTGCTGACAGCTCTGAAGTTACATGGTATGATCTTGCTGATAAAGGGATGAACTTCTCTCTAGGATATCTTTAATTTTAAAATCAGGCAAGTCTGACCTATAAAGGCTCTACTGATTTCAGCTCAACACATCTTCAACCAATCTTTCATGTCTCAGGAATTTGTTCCTTCTTCAGCAAATCAGCACTCGTCTCCTAACCCTTTTGCTCCCAAACTGGGTGTCTTCCTAGACCCTGCCCTTACTTCTGTCTACAAACAGTCACTAATCCCAACTGATTTGACCTTCAAATATTCCACAAACCTCTCTAAATGTTCCAGTACCAGTCAGATTGGTAGGAGAAAGACAGAGAAAATAGGACCCCCTCAGCCCTGAAAATCACCCCACTTTCCATTAAATTATGGCAGCACTCCATCCTGGGTCTGTGAGTTGACCTTTAACATCTTTCCACCTTACCCCACCCAGAAACTCCCCTAATTAAAGACCACAAAACTTGGTACCACTATTTCAGTCTCCCGTGATAAAGGCATTTGTGATGTTTTTTCATAGTTGTGGGTATTGTTCAAACTCTACCCCAGGTTCATCCTGGTCTCACCTGTCTCTGGGCTGCCTTTTCTTCCTGCCTTCTCAGACTTTCCTCAGTGGCTCAATGGTTTATATATATGTGCTTAGTTTTGCTTTCTGCCATTTAGCTTTTCTCACTGATTTTTTTTTTCTAACATGACCCCACTCCAATCTTATTTTCTTTCCTGTGTCACCTGTTTCTTACTGTAGTGTCCTGTTGTGGCTTTTGTGTATGTAATTTTCACCTGTTACTCCTATGGAATATCATTGTGGATCATGGGGGGGGGTTATATGGATCCTGTTTTGTTTTGTTTTAATTTGTTTTGTCTTGTCTTTTGGGCTGCCCTACTATGTTGAGGCCTTACATCCTGGCTCTGTGCTTAGGAATCAGTCCTAGGATGCTCAGAGGACCATATTGGATGTTGGGGTTCAAACTCAGACCATGTTCAATGCACGTGCCCTGTCTGCTATTCTGTCTAACCCCATGATTTTAGTGTGATGAACAACATTCTGTACAACTGAGAACTTACTGCATATCCTCTAGGCCTGACTTAAATATCAGTTCCTGGGGAGAATTGCTTCTCTCTACCCCACAAGACTCAGTCTGGCTCTTAGCAGAGGATGTCTAGCTACTTGTTGGCTATTTCTGTCAACATGTCTGGGATTGCCATGAAAGGGCAGGAACTAGGCTGTCAAAATTGTAGCCTCCTCAGTGGCTGGCATGTGACAGGTGATCATAGACTTTTCTTTCCCTAGTATTGGCATTTCATTTTAATTGTGGGGAACAGACAGAGAGTACAACAGGTAGGACACTTACCTTGCACATAGCTCATAAAGGTATGATACCCAGTATCCCATATGGTCCCCTAAGCCCCCTAGGAGTGATCCCTTCAAACTAAAAAATTATTTTAATTGGGAGTGGGAGTGGGGGCACTCCAAATAGTTATCAGGAGGCCCAATGGGCCCTCCTTACATTTTTCAGTCAACTGTGGGGGTAGCTTAATGTATAGGTCTGAGGATGCAATGCTAGGGATCACTATGTGTACCCCACAATGCTCAGGGGACCCTGTAGTGCTAGGGAATGAACTTGGATTGGTAACATAAAAGGCATTTGCCTTAACCCCTACACATTCTCCTATCCCTGTCCTTCACCATGGTCTTTGTAAAAGAAACAATGGTTATTTTTATAGTTGGAGGAATCTTGGCAGTTAAAATGAGGGCTGCTGGGCATTTTGGGGTGAATGTAAACTTAGAGGAAACTTTTGTTCTGATTAGGGATTCTTTTTAGTTAACCTGCTGGCAAGAGAGCTAGAGAGAGGGAGCTTATTTCAGCAAAAAAAGGCAAGAAAGCTGGATTGTGTCACTGTCTACTATTTCAGACCAAAGCAGCTGACCTGAGACACTCCCCAAGAAGCAGCTAGCTGGGAAGATTCATGACCTCATTTCTTTCAGATGAGGGAAGAGGAGATGGGTGATGCCCAGCCAACTATGCCCAGGTCCTTGTGTTAAAATCTCCCATGAGCAGACAAAGAGAGAAGGAGTGGGTGGAATGGTTCTGTTCTGTATTCCATCAAAGAGACAATACTTACCTGGCAGGGGAGATACCATGATCACAAAGAGACAGGTGTAGGCTGCATGCCCTTTGTTTCTTTGTCCTATCTAGCTTTTCTTGACTTATTACAGTTTATATGCAAACTGCTTGCTTTTGATAGGAGAAACCTATATGAAATTGTTCCTTGAAATTATTAACACCAATACAGAACTTTTCTCACAGTTTTTGAAGGCTGGGTTCAATTCCAGCTCTGTACTATTTTATTTTCAGGCCAGGTCTCCATCAGCACCTCTAATTCTGCTTGCCATCAGGACGAAAATGGAGAAAAAAATGATACAGAGAAGGCTCCACATGCTTCATTAAGAATGAGATGAACATCAAAGAGTCACTTAGAGGGGAGGGCTGGCTCTGGGTTGGTCTATATAGTGATACCCTAGATCTGGCCATAGTTTTCAGGGATGGAGGATCCCTGTTGCTCATCTCCACAAGTTATGAAATTTCCCCATCACAGCCCAGAGGCCTGTGTTCACAAGAGCAGAGGTGATGAAATGGTAACTTTCCACTATGTCTTTGAAATGAATCCTTACATCACAATCAGCTTCCAGGATTGAGTGCATCTCTCTTTCCATCTATTCTTATTTGCTATCAAAGAAGCTGAGGATATTTCTTTTTGCTCATGGGCCACTCCCAGCAATGCTCAGAGCTTAACTCCTAGTTCCATACTTAGGGATCACTCCTGGTGGTGCTTAGGTAAATTCTTTGTGATGTCTGGGATCTAGTCATAGTTAGCTGCATATAAAATAAGCAATGCCCTAATCTCTGGACTATCTCTCTAGCACCAAGATAGTGATTTTTTTTTTCAAAAAGAAATATGGCTGTGTCACTCCAACATGCATATTTTGATCTTGGGTTTATTTCTCACTGTTCCCCCTTCCAAACTAACCTCAGAAGTTATAGAGTGTTGAGAGTGACAATGGTGTTTCTTGTGATAGAAGTGACTCTTCTGAAAACATCTGAATCTGGGGCCAGGTGCCAGGAGAACTCACTCACCTTGCCAGCAGAGAATTGGCATTTCTGGTCCCAAGCACACGCCTCCAGTGTGCCAGGGGAAGGGATCTGGAGGACGTGTTCAGTCATCAACAGTTGGTGGGTTCATCAACTACGCCTTTGGAATGAGGCCTACACCAACCCCCAAAGGGTTGGCTTAGGAGAACTATTCTGAGGTGGTGAGTGTGGTGAGATAAAGGGAAAAGGGTATACAGGAAAGAGATAAGGGGGAGAATCATCCTTATTTCACTCTGTGCCTGGCCCCTCTTCCAACCAATCACTCCTTTGAGTCCTCAGAGCTGCTCCAGGAATCTGCACCCAATGAGGTGTTCTGGGAACCTTTGGTAACAATGAGGATCTATAAAAGGTACGTAATGGCCAAGCTATTGGAATCATCTGTCTGCAATTGGTTAGCAGTAAGATACCTACTTTGGGCTTCTGACTGGCCACTGAAGTTGACAGGATTAGGTAGAAAATGGATGGTGTGTGTGTGTGTGTGTGTGTGTGTGTGTGTGTGTGTGTGTGTGTGTGTGTGTGTTTGGTGGGGGGTTTGATAAGATCAAACCTATGACCTCCAGAACTGGTAACTAACTCTGGACAGACAGTAGTAGAAATTTCCAAACATTCCACTTTGGTGGTCTTAGAAGGCTTCCTCACTCACAATGTAACTGGATCTCAGATCATTCAGAATCCTAGTATGATTTTATTCAGCCAGAGGAAAAATATCGATTTCCTTGCTCTCCTCTGGCTTCTTCTCTCCAAACCCTTCTTCAGTGTAAGATAACCAGAGCTCACATCTGTACACACTACCCCTAATGCATAGTCTGTCTTCTGGGTAAGAAAATGTCTTCTGGGTAATCAAACTCAGAATTTTTTAGCATATCCATGAGTGGATTGCTTGGCTCTTTCATTTCCAATACTTTATGAGACACCAGTAGAAAAGGGAAAACAATGAGCTGTCAACTTTGTCTCTGCCTGCTTACCTAATAAATTCACTCTCATTCGTCCTTCAAAATCCAGTTCCAGCAGCCCCTCAGCTCTGATCAACCAGGGAGAGTTTGACCCTTTTTTTACTTTTCACTGCTTAATTTGTAATTTACTGAGCCTGGATTCTTCATTAGATTGTATGGGATTTGAAGGCTGTATATATATGTATATATACACAGATGTGTATATATATATATATATATATATATATATAGTATATGTATATATACTTTGCGTGGGGCACAATTGGTGGTGCTCAGAGCTTACTTCTACTTCTGCACTCAGGGATCCCTCCTGGTAAACTCATGGGACCATATAGATGCCAGAGACCAAATCTGGATTGACCCCATGCAAGGCAAATGCCCTACCTGCTGTATTATTTCTCTAGCCCTCAGGACAAATGTTTTAATATCTATCTTTCAGAACCAAACACAGCACTTAAGGAGAGATTCAGTCAATATTTGCTAATGAGAGATGAATTGTAGGGGCTGGAGTGTTAGAATAGTAGGCAAAGTGGGTTTTTGTGTACAAATTTCACAATCCTATGAAAGGTTGATGTGAATCAGCATCTTTCTCTGTTTAATCTCCTTGTTTCCTCTAGACAAGGAAATGCTGAAAATTGGAGGCGCACATGATGAAACCATCTAAGGAAGGAGCCACAAGTTTGCTATGACCCTCACCAATCCATGACTCATTCCATTGCAGCAGCCAGTAAAAACTAAAATCAAAGGTGAAGCAAGGACAGACATGAGGACCAAACCAACCTAAATTTTTCGAAACTCTTCCCTTTGGACATACCTAATGCCATATTTTCCTCTAGTAGATTTTTTTTTCACACATTATCATTTGCTCCTTAGGTGTCAAGCTATGAAAGTGTGGGGGAGGAATTAATGTGAGATTGCATGTAGATAAAATAATTAAAATTAGATGTCTGTCTGTCTGGAGTCAAGAATTTCAATATGGGGCTGGAGAGATAGCATGGAGGTAAGGCGTTTGCCTTTCATGCAAGAGGTCATCGGTTCGAATCCCAGCGTCCCATATGGTCCCCCGTGCCTGCCAGGAGCAATTTCTGAGCATGGAGCCAGGAGTAACCTCTGAGCACTGCCGGGTGTGACCCCCCCAAAAAAAAACCACAAAAAAAAAAGAATTTCAATACACTTAATTTCCAATGAGTCTATGCATTACTTCAAGAAAGACCCAAATGCATCATTTATTGGCAGCTTATGAACATGCTTCCCATGAACCTTTGAGTGAAACAATGTTATATTAATTCTGTTAGTTGGGTACATAGGAGCTGTTTAAGGGGGTAATCAAGAAGGTACAGGAGGAGTGAAGGAGTGAGAAATCTTCCAGTTTCTTTAGATCAGGATGTTTCTTCTAGGACAATTGGGGATGTTTGGGTGACCTGGGTGACCGGACCAGCTTCTTGAGTCAGTAACAGGGACTTACCTGGTCTCCAGGGGTACGTTGCTATTTAGCACCCAGCTGTCCTGGAGCTGGACGGACTCAGGTGTGGTGGCCAGGTCATTGGGGGCAGGTGGTGGGGCATGGATCTGGCTCCGACGGTTGGTCAGTGAGTTCCTGTTGAGGGAGTTGACGGAAGAGTGGTGATGGGACAGAGTGTGGTTGTGAGGAGGTGGCAGAGGTGGCCTCAGAGTTGACTGGCTGTGGTGGTTTGGAGGGCCTGGGAAGAAAAGAGAGAGATAACAGCTATGAAGCTATGAGCAGTTGCAGAATGGCAGTCCAAGACATCAAGAAGAACAGCAGAGGAAAGCTTGGAATGACTGGCAACCAGAGGGAGACACAGACCAAGTGGCACTTCCAGAGGTCTGGGATCATCCCAATCTCCTTGATTTATACACACCAGGAGTTCATTTGCCTTGAAACACAGGGAACAAAAGCAGAATGAGAAAGTTGTTTGAAAATAGAATTGAAGAGGAATGACTGAAATTTCCTGAATAGGATCAATAGTGCATATAGAGAGGGAAGGAAGATACCAAGGAAAGTGAGAAAGAAGAGGCAAATGGTAGAGACTAGAGCCATAGTACAGTGCAGAGGGCACTTGCCTTGCACGTGGTCTACCCAGGTCTATCCCCAGCATCCCATATGGCCACTTGAGCATTGCTAGGAGTGATACCTGAGCACAGAGCCAGGAATGAGACTGGAGCACTGCTGGATATTCTCTCCTGCCCACAACACAAAAAAGAACACAAAGAGGCAGATGGGAGATAACATAAAATATATCACAAAATGTTACACAAAATGGCAGGGGGTAGAGATCTTGGCCACACTGGCAGATTATAGCTGTAGTATATTAAAATGTTTTAACCACAGAACCTACACCACTGAAAGCACGGAATCAAACTACAACAAGCACACTTCAAAATGTGCCTGTAAAGGAGGAGGCTTGGGAGGTTGGGGACAGGAATATTGGTGGAGGGAAGCTGACCCTGATGGTGGGATTGTTGAAACACAGAATGCCTGAAATTCAACTGTGAATACCTTTGTAAATCATGATGCCTTGGTAAGGAAAATTACAAACAAAAGAGCTTAAAGATTAATAAGCCACGGAATGTCCCATTTCAGTGAATCATTATTGTGAATGATCAATTTTTCCACTAATTCAGGGCATTGCTCACATTATTGCTGGAGGAGCAGTGCAGCAGATAACAAGAAAGGGGAAAGCAAATATTAAAAATTGTGGGAATCAAGTGGCAAAGTTAGGGGGGTTGGTTGGGACATTGTGGCTAGCAAAGAGGATGGAACTATCACCAAGTAGCTCAGGCCCATGTGGAAAGATTAGATCTCATGGGAATTCCTCTTCTGGTTTTTTTTTTTTCTAGGAAATCTAAAGGCTGGACTTAGGGATTTGTAGACCGTATGTCCAATTTTATTAAAATATTGACAATTAGCTAGAGAAAAAATGCTGGACAGGTAGTGCAGCATCCAGTGCCTATTCCAACCAAAACCTATTTGCAAACTTAAAATCCACTATGAGTGATTGCTGAGCACGGACCAATGAGTAAGACCTGAGCACAGACAGGTGTGCCCATACCTCTGTTCCCCCAAAACCCAACATGTGCTTGTATTTCTCTGTATATTTACACATTTTCAGTACTGCATCTGACAATGCTCAAGAGACTGTGTGATGCCAGGCATCCATTTAGATGGGCATATACTCAAGGCCTGTGCCTTAACCGTTGTACTATTTCTCCTGCCCCATCTGGTGTGATTTTAAATACACCTTTGAAGGTGTATCATGGCTAGGGAAGACTATTCTACTTTTTGGTACTGTTTTCTGCCTAGTCACTCATCACGAAGTGATTATTAAGCACATGTCTGAGTAGAAAAAGAAGTGAGAGGAAAGGGGGTGACATGTGCCAGAATGACCACTCAGAGAGGTTCTTTATGGTCCCTAAATTCTCACGTCATAACTTGACCCCTAACTCCCATCCAAGTGGGGTCAATATTTGTATTAGTCAGATAATTATAAGGCTGCCCCAGGGAAGAGGAGATGATTGAGTGTTCAGGAGAAAACACCCTGCTTCCTACACTGCCCAAGCCCTCACTCTCCACACCTCCCACCATTCCCCTCCTTACTTGAGGCCCACACAGTCTCCTAGAGCACAAAGGAGCCTTGTGTGAGATTCCATTCACCAAAGGACATAATAGAAGCTTCCTGCCTCTCTCCCCTAGCTAAGGCATCTCTGTCTCCACCAACGTGTGTGGGCCTTGGATGGTGCGTGGGTGGAATTCCTGTGGTTGTTTTTCTGCTGGCACTATCGAGCGGTGGAGCAGGATAGTGCCAGGGACACAGAGGCATTGATGGAGTCCACATAAAAAGGAGGGTGAATGGTTTAGAAAGGGATGTCAGGGCCCGGAGAGATGATAGCACAGCGGCGTTTGCCTTGCAAGCAGCAGATCCAGGACCAAAGATGGTTGGTTCGAATCCCAGTGTCCCATATGGTCCCCTGTGCCTGCCAGGAGCTATTTCTGAGTAGACAGCCAGGAGTAACCCCTGAGCACCGCCGGGTGTGGCCCAAACCCCCCCCCCCAAAAAAAAAAAAGAAAGGGATGTCAAGCTCTCTAGGAGCAAGACTAGAGCATCCCATGACAGCTGGAGCAGGATTGGGGGGGCATGGGCAGGGGGAAGAAGCATTGCACACCTCATTCTGTTCTCTGAGAGTGCCCTACTCTGCTTTGCTATGAGAAATAATATTTAAAGAATTAAGTTTCTTTATTTTAAACACCGGGCTTTTACAGCATTACTCATGCTTCAGTTATTTCTGGCATTCGGTATTCCAACACAATCTTCCCACCAGTGTAAAATTCCCTCACCCTTGTCACCAGTTTATCAACCTCCCCAAAGCCTGCCCCTTGACAGGTACAAATAATGTACTTAATATTGCTTGGAACAACTAAATGGTATGGAATTATACAAAAAATCATTAAAAGAAAATTTGTAAAAGTTGTCATATCTCACAACGAGGTCAATATGTCATAGTCTGAAGGTTTACTAAGCTGTTTATGCTAGTAGAGCATTTGGTTGTTGGATTTATTTGTTGCGCTTATGTGGCTTCTATGTTAATTTCAAATCTAATTTGGTGTATTCCTACTGGGAAGTCAGTATTAAAATTATGGGGGATGCTGCATGGCCACACAAGCAATTGAGTGGTCCAGGAAGAAATCACACATAGTTTTTGTTTTGTTTTTGGGTCAACTTAGGGGTTGCTACTGACTTTGCACTCAGAAATTATTCCTGGAATTTTTGTTTTTGTTTTGTTTTTGGGTCAACTTAGGGGTTGCTACTGACTTTGCACTCAGAAATTATTCCTGGAATTCTCATGGGACCATATGAGATGCCAGGGATCAAACGCAGGTCAGCTGCATGTAAGGTAAACACCCTAAGCACTATGCTATCACTTCAGCCTTAGAAATCACATTCCTGACCTCACCTATCTAATATCCAGCACCTACTGGAGTGAGAGATGCTTCTCTCACTACTGTGGCAAGTTTCCACTGTGCCATGGATTCTGCATGCTTGCTTAGCCATCTCTCCAGCAGCCCACTTTTTTTTTAAACAAACTCAGATCTCTAAGCTGGAGGGGAAGGTGACAATGACATCCAGTGGCAAATGTAGCCACTGGTGGTGGTGACACCTATAGTGGAAATAGCCTAAGTGTTGAAGAAGACACATATTAAGTCACTATTTGGCAATAAGAAAAGATGTAATAGTAATAGTGCAATTTGAAAAGATGGGGATGGATCTGGAGAGTATCATGCTGAGCAAAGTTAGAAGGAGAAAGACTGACACAGAATGATCTCATTCATACATAGGACAGAAAGTAACATAGGGACTGGCACTATCTATAGTACAGCAGGTAGGGCCCTTGCCTTGTACATAGCTGAACTATGTGTTCATCTACGGTATATTGTCTCCTAAGCACTGCCTGAGTTCAGAGCCAGGAGAAAGCCCTGATCACTGTTGGGTGTGGCTCTAAAATAAAAAAAAATGGAAAGTAACAAAAAACAACAACAACAACAAATACTCAAAGGCAACAGAAACTGGGACCTGGTTTTGAGTAGTAAGCACATCACTGTAAAGGGTTGAGAGCATTGGAGGCGACATTGGGAACAATTGAAGGGAAGCTGACATGCTGGTGGGCTGGTGGAGGGAGTGGCATTGATTTTTTTTTTTCTAAAAACCCTGCCATTACCAACATTGTAAACCACAGTGCCTTAAATACAATAATAATGATGATAAAAAGAAAAGTGGGAGCATTTGGGGTTAGTTCAAGGGCATTAGGAGATAAAAATTTGGAAAGCTGGGTTTGAAGACTGGGCCACGAGTTCTTGAATTCTCAGTACCCTGATTTTACCCCAAAGATCAAAAGAACTGGTGCTTAAGAATCAGGTTTCTGGGAAAGAGTAAGAAATAAAGACAGTGTTAAATTTGCCCCCCTTTACCTGACCACATGCACTGGAACACACTGGATTCCTTTTAAAAACCAAAGAACAGATGGAACTGGCTGAAGCCAGGGTCTGAGTAAGGAAAGCAAACTCAAATTTCATCATCAATGGATACCAACCAAGGCAAACAGAAACCTTTTTCCCCAAATTTACAGATTTTGTGTGATGTTTCAGATTGCTGCCTTCTCTTGAGAAAACAAAAACAAAAACAAAGAAAGCAAAAAAGAAAAAAACAGTCCCAAGGGCCTGAGTAATAGTACAGTGGGTAGGGCACATGGCTGACCTGGCATCCCATATGGTTCCCTGAGCCCACCCAGAACCTTAAGTAAGCCCTGAGTACCTCCAGATCTGATCCAAAAATACCCCCCAAACAATCCTTAAGTGGAAATGCTAAATTTTTTGCCTGGGGAGGCTGCAGGAAGGAGCACTGATAAGTAGTTTAGTTGGTTTGCCAGCAATCCTAATGATGCCTGGAAGCCCAACTCTATGATACTCATGGCTGGGCATTCATATTGCTTTTGCCATTGCTTTGGCTTTGGGTAGTTCTGGATTGGACATTGTACACAGCTAGCTGAACAACCATTCTGCTACAATGAATGGTGCTGAGCACCTTCTGACTGTTCAGTTTTCCTGACTCTCAGACATTGCTGAAGGCAATGGATATCCATTTCTGAAAGCAAACAGGGATCCGCGTTCTGTTGCTGCAAAGCAAACACACACTGCTTTTCAAGAAGTCACATTACACAAAACCCTTCTCCCAGGCAACTGAGGTCTTCAACAGATGATGCAGCAAAAATGAGCAAGTCAGCTTGATAAAGGGACACAGTGCTAGTCTGAGCGTACACAATTAGTGAGTTTAATTAATGTGCATTTTATTAATGGTTCTTCTATTCCATAAATATAAAATCACATAATAATGCCATTTAATCACTGAGAACAATGTAACAGAAATGCTCAAATAGTATCCACCTAAATGGCCTGTGATTCCTGGCAGAAAGGAGACTGTCATTAAAATCAGGGCATTCACCTTGTATTTTGCCCTTTGAATTTGCCTCAAGTAAAAGATCTGGATTTATCTTTAGATGCAAAGGGGTTTCAGTGTTAGGACTAAGAAGGTGCTGGGAGTTTAGTTCTTTGTTGAAAGTTAGGGAGGACCAAAACATCTCAAAGCAAAAGTAAGTGAATTTATAAAGAAGGGGCTATTGTTAAAAATCAAGTGCCTGAATGAATTATCTGGGACACTTTCAGCAAGGTCTATAATTCAAAATTTGCTATGAACCATTGGTTCCAGCTACTTTCTTTTTGATATGGATGTCAGTTTCATATTAGGAACTACTTTGGGGGCTTATTGCTTGTGTCTTAAAAAGAAATCCTTTCCTCCCTCCCTCCCTTCCTCTCTCTCTCCCTCCCTCCTCTCTCCCTCTTTTCTCTCCTTCCTTCCTTCTCTTCTTCCCTCTCTCCTTCCTTCCTTCCTTCCTTCCTTCCTTCCTTCCTTCCTTCCTTCCTTCCTTCCTTCCTTCCTTCCTTCCTTCCTTCCTTCCTTCCTTCCTTCCTTTCTTCCTTCCTTCCTTCCTTCCTTCCTTCCTTCCTTCCTTCCTTCCTTCCTTCCTTCCTTCCTTCCTTCCTTCCTTCCTTTTCTTTCTTTCTTTCTTCACATCTGGAAATACTCAAACTTATTTCTGGTTCTGCACTCAGAGATCACTCCTAACTGACTTCAGGGTATCATCATAATTGGGTTGGTCACTTGCAAGGATCACCCCTCAATTGTTGTTTAATTGGTAACAATATATACCCTACCATTCTGGACTTGGGAACTAGCACATCTTGGAATTTTGATACTTATGTTAACTCAAAGAAAATTGGTTCCATATCACAATAATATTACTACTATTGTCAGAAAAAAACCACACATATGTTTTACATAATAAAGAAAGGAAGAATTTTTTTGGAGTGCAAGATAATTGGTTATTATTGTTATATTCATCCTAAATAAATACTCAAGAAGGCATTTGGACTGTCTTGTCAAAGAGTATGTGTGTGTGTGTGTGTGTGTGTGTGTGTGTATGGTATATGGGTCAAGATGTTAAGCAGAAGAGACTATAATTCATACCAATTTTTTGCTGATGAAAAATGATGATAAAAGGTCTGAAAGAAAAAAAAACAGAAGCAGAGGGCTTCCCAGTGCTAATAACTCACTCATTCTTGGAAATGCTATGCCTATTTTTTTTTTGTCCTATAAAATTTCTAGCCAAGCCTCTACATCGGCCCACACTAAACCTATATTTTGGTCCTATAAAATTCCTGCCCCCACAGTAGTGAATGAAGCACAGATTTTTGGCTTCATCCACTGGACCTGGCCTTCAAGCAGTTTTGTGTGGATGCCAATAGTGGGTAAGGTTGGCAGAGACTGAGGTTGGTTGATGGTTACTGGCACCAGGATCCCAGTTCAAGTTTGACCTAGGATGAGCGTGAGACGGACTGAGAGGCGAGAGTGCTCCAGATCAACAGCCTTTGGATGGGACTAAAAGAATCTTCTGCATGTGGCCAGACTGGCAGCTAGCTTTGAATCCCTGCCAGGTCACTCATAAGCTGTGAGACTCCTTCAGAGTTTTATGTTCTTTTATTATTTTTAAAATGAAATGATAGGGGCTGGAGAGAAGGTCTGATGGGGGAAAGCACTTGCCTTGAACACAGCTAACCTGGGTTCAATTCCTGGCACCTTTCATGATTCCCTGAGCACTGCCAGAAATGATTTCTGAGTACAGAGCCAGGACTTATTGCTGAGCATTTCTGGGTTTGACCAATCTCCCTGCCCTCCCCCAATTAAAATAAAATGATATATAACAGGGGAATAACAAACACTAAAGGCAATAGAAGTGAAGAACATGACAACTGGTCTTCAGTAGGAAGACTATCATGGGGGTGAGTGTTGGAGATAAATAATGCAGAGATGAGAACACTACAATGATGGAGAGAAGAGGTCAATCAGAAGGTGTTGAAAGATGGTAAAGGTTATGCATAAAATCCCATGAATAGTAGTACTGTAAACCACTGTGCCAAAATTTTATTTAAAAAGAATCTGTTATGTAGGCAGGGTAGAGGGTGGGAGGAAAACTGGAGACATTTATGAAATACAGTGGACACTAGTGAAGGGATGAGTGATGGAAAATTGTATGCCTGAAACCTTATTACTCCTGGCTAAGCACTCAGAAATTGCCCCGGCTTGGGGGGACCATATGGGACACGAGGGGATTGAACCGTGGTCCTTCCTTGGCTAGCGCTTGCAAGGCAGACACCTTATCTCTAGCGCCACCTCGCCGGCCCCCAAATAACTTCTTAATTCATGAATTCATTTACATGTAGGAAGAATACCTACATTGACTAGATAATTAATTGACTAGATAATTTAAAAAATACTGAAATATTTGAAGCTGCAGATGTGGCTCAAAGTCGAATGCTTACTTTGCCAGCAGGTATACGTAAACCTGAATTCAATCTCCTGCGCCACAGAAACAAACAAAAATTTATTTCATGTCCCTCCTTTGGTTCTTAGGACATTATATAATATTTATCTGTAAAGATTCTGGTGTGAATTTTGGTACTTGGTTGGTAAGATATTGATCAATAAAAACTATTATTATTTTGATTTTGGGCCACATCCAATGGTTCTTTAGGATCACTACTGGCAGGGAATAAATGTGGTTTTGGGACAGAATTGTGGTCAGCGATATGCAACAGCTTACTCACTGTCCTATCTCTCCAACCCCATTCACCACCATTGTTATTATATACTATCATCATAATTTTGACCACCATCATCACAGAAATTACAAATATGGCTGCAGTTGGGATGCTGAGTGATTTGTTCCCAGTATTTACGGTGGGAGCTGGGAAAGATGGCACAAACGACCCCTGGAGATGAGTCTTTGACCTCAGGACTCTGCAGTCCATAGAGGAACAGAGGATTCTGGGTACTGGCAGAGGCCCATGAAGGCTGTTCCCGAGTGTGTGAGAGCTGGGACTTGGGATTCAGTTTGGTTTCCTTTCCATAAACAACGGGTGTTAAGGACAACGAGACACAAACATTGGCCCCAGCCACAGCTAATCTCAGTCTTCCTGCATGGCTGGGTACATGCAAGGCACAGTGTGATTTGTTTCCAGATACTTCTCACTCTCCTGTGGTGGGGATAGAAAGGTCCTCTCACCCCAACTCACAGCTTCCAAGACGTTAAGTGCTATTGCCACCTGAGTAACTTAGCTAGCAGGACCATTGACATGCAGACATTCCACTGGGCTATGGAACTGGTTTCACTCATTTTTCTTTGCATCTTTGCTAAAACAGCTCAAAAGGCTGGAATTTTTCTCTGACATGCAGAAAATCTTCGGTGCCTTTTACTTATATTGTTTTATTTTTTGGAGGTGTCTCACTAGTGGCACTCAGGGCTTACTTGAACATTAGTGCTTGGGGGCGGGGGGGGGGGGACCATGTAGAGGCAGGAATCAGAGGTATTCTTCCTACAGGTAAAGCCTGAACTTCAGCCTATTGATCTATCTCCCTGGAATGGCCCTGGGTTCTATCCTGAGAACTGATAGTGTCCTGAGCTCCAATAGGTGCGGCTAAAAAAGAAGGAAAGAACAAAAAAGGCAGAACTAAATCTGGTGAGTAGTGGGGGAGACTCATCCATATCCATGTTCTGCACAGCCCAATGCTGCTTAGATTGGGAGAAACAGGCCAGAACAGCTGATGTACAGTACAATCTCTTTCTGGTACCTTCCCCAAAGGCCAGCCCACATGCCTTCCTCTCAAGGAGTGCTCCAGCTCTGCCTTCTATAGCCAGTGCCAGGAGGGATAAGGGCAATGAAATCCATGAGGCATAAAAACAGGGTCACGGTAACTCCAGGCCAGTTCTTCATCCTTGACTGCAGATGCAGCTGTTGGCCTGGGGCAGAAGGGTGGAGGAGATAGGGGAGTAGGAGGGTGTGTGTGTGTGGGAGGGAGAAGAGGGTTCAGATTCAGTTCCCCCCCCCCCCTTGATGCGACTGATTTGTCTCCAAGTACCAGGCACTGTTTTTATGTTTCTGTTTGCTTGGGAGCCAACTCCCTGACTCTGTGCTCCAACAGGATTTAGGAACTCAGTGGAATACAGGGTATCAAACCAGGGTCAGGCATGTACAAAGCAAGCACCTTCACCACTGAACTATTTCTGTGTCCCAGAAAAAAATTTGTATTATTTTCCAGTCACCCCCTTTTTTTGCATTCCTTGCTTTCTTAAATCACTGGGAAACAACCACTTAAAATCAATGTCAACCCCATTAGCTACTTTTGCCAGGTGACACAGAACAAAAAAAAAATAAGGATAAAGAAAAGTAAAAGACCACTTAAAATACTTATGAGGAATCTAAAAAGGAGATTTTATTGCAAAGTTACATCTGAGCAGTGCCTATCTGAGCATTTCAATAAATCTACATTACCCTGGGTATTTGAGCTTCCTTGGGGAGATGGAAGCCTATCAGCAGAAAGTAATGATTTTGGGTTTTTCAATTGCCCTAAGGATCTTGACAATGCTATTAAGACCATGCTCTCCCTGTTGAGAAGTTTAGGAGCAAAATTATTAATATGTCCAGACATTCTGTTGATTGTTGTTCTGTAGCAGAAAATACTCTCTGTTCTTAGAGCTACATTATCACTTTCCCGAGCAGAGATTGCATATGAATTTAAACTTTCCTTATTCTAACACATCGTATGGATTCAAGGTCTTATTGTAAAATAGGCTGGGCAAAATTTGGCTATCTCCCTACCCAGAAAAGAATATATTTCTCAAAGGCCAGACTATTTTAATTTTTTTGGGCGGACTACAACAGGCAGTGCTCCGGGATTACTCCTGGCTCTGCACTGAGGAATCACTCTTGGCAGGCTCAGGAGACCATATAAGATGCTGGGGATCAAACCTGGATCAGAGCATGTAAGACAAATTCCCTACTCACTGTGCCATTGTTCCAGCCCTTATTTAAAAATTTTAAAATAAAAACCTCAGTGGAATTTTCTAACATGGAAATACTATTCATTTTTTGGGGGGGGGTCACACTCGTTTGACATTCAGGGGTTACTCCTGGCTATGCGCTCAGAAATCGCCCCTGGCTTGGGGGGGACCATATGGGACACCGGGGGGATCGAACCAGCGCTTGCAAGGCAGACACCTTACCTCTAGTGCCACCTTCCCGGCTCCTCTTTTTTTTTTTTTTTTAAATAAATGCTATAATCGAATCACTGTGAGATACACTGTTAAAAAGTTATTTATAAGTGAGTTTCAGTCATACAATGTTCCAACACTCATATCTTTATGAGTATGCATTTCCTACAATAAATGTCCCCAATTTCCCTCCCATCTGCCTCTATGGGACAGACATTTCTCTCTCACTATTCCTGAGCTCTTTACCAGGTTATTCCTGTGGCTGTATTTCATTTCCATCCCAGCTCTACCCCCGTCTTTTAGATAGTTCTCATGCTTACCCTCTGAACACAGAAAAAAGATCAAAACAAAGATAGAATGAGATTTTGATTTCATATCCCACCTCAGTTGAGCAGAAGGATTGGGCTGAGCTTTGATCCCCGCCATTCATTAATACCAAGAACAACCCAAGTGCAGCGGTGAAATGGCGAGAGGACTGATAAAGGTTTCTGGAGCATTTTCACTTCAAAGCGCAGCAGAATTATTTACTATCTAGGTGACCTTTTCCCCAAATGTCTCATGGTACCCGTCTTATAGGGCAGGGAACAAAAGTTACTCCCTACTACATAAACAGAAGCCAGCTGAATGTCAGCTCTCCACAAGCATCTGACTTTGTGTTCAATGCAGCTGATAGGATGGAACAGGAGCTACTGGAGAGAGTGTAAAGATACCCTTTACACCTTTAAAACACAAAGGAACATGCAATCATGAATGCAATGCACACAAGTATACATGTATGTGCACATATATACAAACACACGAATGTATACCTGTAATAGCCACATAAAGTACACATGTGTGTATACATTTGAATGGGAGTGATTTCCCAGAGAAACAGGTATCTGAGAGTTTCCTGAAGAAGCATCCATCTTAGTCAGAACTTTTGGATAATTTTTCAGTGACTGTCTTGCAAAATTATCTCAGAGTGACTCTTCTTCCCTCAAAAAAATGGATGGTACCAAGACCAGACAGATGTATGAACATTTAGTGGAAATAAAAATGATCACGGGGCCAGTGAGGTGGCGCTAGAGGTAAGGTGTCTGCCTTGCAAGCGTTAGCCAAGGAAGGACCATGGTTCGATTCCCTGGCGTCCCATATGGTCCCCCCCAAGCCAGGGGCAATTTCTGAGCACATAGCCAGGAGTAACCCCTGAGCATCAAACGGGTGTGGCCCAAAAACCAAAAAAAAAAAAAAAAAAAAAAAAAAGAGCTGACTTGAACACCAAACTCAAAGTCAATGACAACAGAATCGATACCCAATCTACAACAAGCTGTACAAGTGGAGACCAGCTACACTAGCATTATGGGGGGTAATGGGTTGGAGATATGGGATGCAAGTTTGGAACAGGGGTGGAGGGAGGACAATACTGGTGGTGGGATTGCCCCTCATTTATTGTCATTATGTACTTTAAATATCACTGTGAAAGATTTATAATTCACT
This sequence comes from Suncus etruscus, assembly GCF_024139225.1. Lineage (NCBI taxonomy): Eukaryota > Metazoa > Chordata > Mammalia > Eulipotyphla > Soricidae > Suncus > Suncus etruscus. Next base: position 123,338,806 of record NC_064853.1, read on the forward strand.
TTGGCCACAATAAAAATTAAAAAAATATATTTAGATCATAAAATAAAAAGAAAGGAAATCAACGAGGTTATGAGCAGGTATACCCAGGGCAGAGAAAGGAAAACTAAAAAACAAAATAAAACAACCACTTCTTCCCTTAACCTTCTACCTCCATCTCAGAAGATCAACAATAAAAAGAATTGGATCATGGAGAGTGGGGTGCTTTGCAGTTTTTAGTTTGGGGAGCATGCACTGAGGGCAGATGGCCAGTATAATAGAATCACTATTTGCCACTCTGCTCTCCAGGGACAGGACTGCTGAGTAGTCATGGACAGGGCTGATTAGTCGAGCAACAGGCCCAAGTGATGCCCTGGATTCTATCCGTAAGACTACAAAAAAGAAATGTTTTCTCTCTAGCCTGGGTTAGACTCTGTGCACACTGACCTCTCCAATCTTGTCAGGAGATTCTGAGTTAGACCAGGCGAATAATAAGCTGCTAATCAGTTCCCTCTCTGAAACCAGGAATCTATGGCCCATCTGGGTTGGCAAATGGTAAGATGAGTTAGTCCACCTGGTTAAAATGCTCAGAGAAAGCATTGCCAAGAGGAACTGTAAAGTGGCCTTGTTTACTTGTTTAATTTGTTTGTTTGTTTTTGGCCAAACCTGGTGGTGCTCAGGGCTTACTTCTGGCTTTGCCTTCGGGGATCACTTCTGGTAGGGTTTGAGGGACCATATAAGATGCTGGGGATCAAACCTCAGTTGGTCACATACCCACGCAACTGTGCTATTGCTGCAGCCGTCCTTTGTTTAGTTTTGATCAAATAAGCTATATTTTTTTCAAAGTAGTGGAGAGAAGGGGAATTTTAGCAGACTAGTTTAAAGAGGATTATTTTTTATGACTTGGAAAACTCTCTGCTAAGGTAGATTACAAAGAGAAAAACAAGCACAGATTTAGCAATGGAAACCTTATCTCCCAGAAACTCTGGATTGTCAAAACAATTAGTACTTTCAACCTTCCCCTTGTACGGCTTAATCATAGTGAAATGCTTCCAAAGGTGGATTGGTAGATGCTAAGAAGGTGCTTACAATAGCCTTTGCTATGGTTTGGTTTTGTGTTTTGGGGGCACACCTAGTAGTACTCAGAGATTACAGATGGGTGATGTATTAGGGGAAACTATACAAAGCCAAGATGGGGAGGAATGAACCCAAACAGTGTAAATGCAAGGCAAATGACTTATTCCCCATACTATCAGACCTGTGCAGAAGCTTTGGAAGGATGATATTTCTGAATATAAGGCAGCAGGAAGTCTGGGTTATCTTCACTCTTGGGGTTTACTTACATCTCCAATCCCCTATTGCAACACACACACACACACACACACACACACACACACACACACACACACACAAAAGTTTGTGGTCAAATCATCCCTTTTGATTTTGGGTTTGGGACTCATGCTGCAGTGCTTGGTGGATATTCCAGGAGCTGTGCTGGGTAGATCATTCTTGGCTGTACATGCTGTGGAGCTATGAGGGTGCCAGGGATGAAATTTAAGGCTCCTCTGAGCCAAGCCAGGACTTTTTTTTTTTTTTTTTTTTTTTAGTATTGGGAATAGATTTTATTGCTTTGGCTACAACACAAAGAACAGGATTCATAATCCTTTCCTCCTCCCCAGCAGCAGATTTATAGACAATGGCACTGGATCGAGTTTGTATGGGGGCATCAAAGGTCACTCATATCATTGATCAGATTACAAGGTAAAATATTTTGGCTAAGATGTGGGAGAAGATCTAGGGATCTTTGATTCTTACAGGTGGTCAAATAACCAATGAAGCAGGCTCAGGGGTTAGTCTCTGGATTCAAGGCAAAGAGGGCAGGTGGTTCTACACACTGATAAAAGATCATGCTGGAGGAACTTCAACAAACCCAACTGATACCCAATCAGAAACTTTCAATTAGTTTTATAAATGAAGCTCTGCAGCCCAAGAGAGGTTAAGTTTTGGTGCTGCTTGATCTTATTCTTTTTTTTTTCTTTTGTGCAGTATTTTTTAAAATGTAAATATTTATTTAAGTACCATGATTACAAGCATGTTTGTAGTTGGGTTTCAGTTATATACAGAACATCTTCCATCACCAGTTTCTTGCCCTCTAAGCATCTTCTCAGCCTCCTAAGTCAGGATCCTTCTCTTCACCTTGCTCAGTCCTATCCTGGAGTCCTGCAGCCCTATCATTGCCACTCACCCCGAAACGCTCAGCTCTCCTGAATCCTTCACCCCATTTTTATGGCTGAAGTCTTGAATTAGCTATTGGCTTCTCTGAGTTTCTGGTGGTGCCTGTGATTTTCAAATATTTGTGTCTCCAACCTGGGATTATTCTTAATGCCTTAATGTGTGGAGAGTGAGTCATCTCTCGTGGAATAATCAGATTTGGTGCAGAAAATCACTTCCATTTCTAACGCTGCTCATCTGACACTTTAATTGCCTGTCCGGGGAAATCTTCTCAATAAAAAGGTATTTGATTGGAGGGGCTGAAGTAATATTACAGCAAGGAGGGTGCTTGCCTTTTTCACAGCCAAGCTGGGTTCTATCTCTGGCATCTCATATGGTTTCCCAAGCCCCACCAGGAGCAATCCTTGAGTACAAAGCCAGGAGTAAGTCCTGAGCACACTTAGAAGTGGCAACAATACAACAAAACAAAAGCAATGATATTTGATTTAAGGAGGCCTCTTTCGTTCAGGAGAGAGAGAGAGAGAGAGAGAGAGAGAGAGAGAGAGAGAGAGAGAGAGAGAGAGAGAGAGAGAGAGTTATCTCCCAGTGTCTAGAGAAAACCCAACTTGGCCAAGGAACAAGCAAGGAAAGATGTTTGAAAAGCTTTACATGTGGTGCGTGAATATGGTTCCTCAACTTCTGCCAGGAAAGATCCCTGAGCATAGAGCCAGGAGTAGACCCTTAGCACTGCTGCATATGGTCCCTCAGATCTCACAAAACTAAAGAAAGAAACAACCAAAAGGCACTGAAGTAAATACAAAAGGCTATGAGGTCCAAACACTCATATGAGGGACTGGGTCAGGCCTCAGGCTCTTTGCACCTGCCCATCCATGGCCACAGATAATACAGTGTCTCTCACCCAAGCATCCACACCGTCTCTATTCGAATATTACTTCTCTTTACTCACTGGCATTTTACAACATATTCATTTCAGTAGTTGACACATGCATATATTATAAAATGATCACCACAATAAGTCTAGTTAACATCTGTCACCCCACAGAGTGATAATATACATATATTTTTCTTCTTGTGATAACAGCTTTAGAAGACAGATTTTCTTGGCAACTTTTAGATTTACCAAGAGTCTTCCTAATGACAGGTGTGGGGTAATGCTGTGCCCAGAACTTATGCTTAAGAAGTCACATAAAATTTTGAGCTTCTCACCCCCTCTCCCATTTCATTCACCTTCAACACTGGCAACCACCAATCTGTTATTTGTGTCCATGAGTGTCTTGCTTTTCTTTTTACAATAAAGCTTCTACAGGCTGGAGAGAGAAAGTAAGAGAGAAGGCACTTGTCTTGCAAATGGTAGGTCTTGGTTTGATTCCTGGCACAGGCTAGGGTCCCTGGAGCCAGAGTAAGTAAGTCCTGAGCACTGCCAGAAAAATGCCTATCTCAAAGTTTTTAAGATCACACAGAATAGTCTAAATGTCACCTTTTGAGATGTCCTCCAAACAACCCCAACAATTTTAATTCTTTTCCATAGTCTTCTCTAAAGCACATATTTTCACTTGCAATCCTTCACTTGTTGGTTTTTGCCTTTCTCCATTGGAAAATAGGCCAGATGCTATTTTCGTTTCTGTCTCATTCCTGCCTCCTGGAACACTCAGACACCATCAGCAGTGGCTGAACCCATGAGTTGATGAAACACCAGGAAGTCTGAAAGAACAAAGGCACTGAGAGGCAAATCTGAATTGCTGTTCCTAAAGCTTGGGAGATCTTTCAAAGGGGCTGGGAGCATGCTCTTTCCTTTGAGCCAACTCTCAAAAGCTTGCACTTATTGACAACTACAGAGAGGGGGACAGAGAAGTATCATGAGCTTCCTTACCAAAATACAGCTGGATCTCACGCAAACTTCAGCAATCTTTGCTGCTCCTGCAGCAACGCAAACGTGACAACAGATGCCTCACGAGTGAGCAGAAATACCCATGGGACAGTGGGAGCCAGAGGCCTCTGACACACCCCACAGGGGACAGACATACTCCACTTCCAGACTCCACCCAACATCATCTCTTGTGGGGGTTTTGAGGTTACTTGAAGATGTTCAATTTTCATCACCTGTCGATGGGATTCCAGAGGCTTTGCTACTGGCCACTAACTCACCTGGGCAAGCTAAGTATTGGGTTGCCTGTGTAAGAGGGACCTAAAATCTACTGCAGGGGGTCCAAGGGAGAAGAACAGTACTGGAGAGTGTTTACAAACCTCAAACCAGCTACTTGCAATGCCTCCTCCTTCAGGAAGCCTTCCAAAATGACCTCAGATTAAATCACAGGCTTCCTTACTATATATACAATGATCAATGCTAACACCTCAGGAAAAGTTGGTTTTTAGTTCTTTTTATATATATATATATTTTTTTTAAAACACCTTGATTACATACATGATTGTGTTTGGGTTTCAGTCATGTAAAGAACACCACCATCACCAGTGCAACATTCCCATCACCAATGTCCCAAATCTCCCTCCTCCCCACCCGACCCCTGCACACGGGTATACTTCAAAGCAAAAACTCTAGCCACATGAAGCCAGTTGAATCTGTATTTACTTCCCTTTCATGTAGACACAGTGTACCAGGGAAAGAAATTGCACTATGGTTTGTTTTCTTTATACAGAACCTTGCAAAGCGCTCTCAGGATGATCTCCAAGAGAAATGCAAAGGAAAACTTCCCCATCTTATTTCTGGTTCCTTCTCTTCAGTATCACAAATGAGAAGGACACAGAACCATGTTTGTTCATGACCAATCATTTCAATCACCAAAGTATGTCTTGATCTCGTCATTCAGTATTGGTTCACTGCCTTACACATTAGGAATTCATTTTTGTACACCTACCTAGGACCCAAAGGATGTTTGAGGTTATGGGGTCTCTGTTACTTGGGAAGAGAAAGAAAACCACACTCTAGATGTTCATTTGTCCAGCCACCAAGATCCCTACCAAACCTAATTTGTCTTGGGCATTATCAGATATCCAAAATGCTTCCCATTTCCATTTTTATTCACATTTAAACTCATGCAAAAATATTTTGTAAGGGACAAAACCACATATGGTTATGAAAATAAAAGCCATACATGTCTTTTATAAAAGTAATCAGGAATGCTTTTGCATCTTTTTTTTTTGTTTGTTTGGTTTTGGTTTTTGGGTCACACCCGGAGGCAGCGCTCAGGGGTTACTCCTGGCTCTACACTGAGAAATTGCTCCTGGCAGGCTCTGGGGACCATATGGGATGCCGGGATTTAAAGCACTATCCTTCTGCATGCAAGGCCAATGCCCTACCTCCAAGCCATCTCTCCGGCCCACTTTTGCATCTTTTCAACTTGGCCTCATCTCCCAAGCTAACTCGCGATCTGTCAGGTTTCCATACACGCACAATACCACATATAAGACTTTGTGGTAGCATCCTGTTTAAAGGATGGTCCATGGCACACAGAGAAATTCACAGGGATGTTAATTATTACCTGTGGTGAAAAACTATAACATTTTGATTCATGTGTAGTTTCAACTGAATGCGGTATTTATCAAGTGTCTTTTTATGTTTAATTCTAGATAATAGAGCATAGCAAATTGGAGTCTTCAATTATACCCAGGGAATATGCACCCTTCTCCAGCTTCTCAATGAGATTTATCTGCACATCCCTGCCCTGGGTTTTGAAGCAAAGCTATGGCAGGACCCAAGTCACTGCAGAGGCACAAGGGGAAGAATAGAACTTGGGAGCAGTTAGATCTGTAGTGTCTCCTTTAGGAAGCCTTCCCAGTTGAGTTCAGATAAAATCTCAGATAAAATTGCTCATTATTAAACGATGACCCAATGTATGTAATGTAAGAAAACTCTGGTCTCAGATGAATGCTGGGTTAATTTCAGTTATGGGCCCTCCTCTTTGTATCCCTTACCCCACCAGCCACACCCTGAGCAGCATCACCCTGACTGTGTGACCTATACCCATCTTTTCTGTGTTTTTCTAATGAGAACACATCTCTAAAACTGAAACCAAGACCACAGACTAAATAAAGACATCAGGCAAGCACCAGTGATGCTTCTGGAGAAAGACAAAGAAATCATAGAGTAGGGTGAGTGGCAGAAAATTTAAGAATTGTTTCATTAGGTAGTAAATAAAGAGCTGACTTCTGAAACCAAAGAGAAGTAGCAGATGACAAATGAGAATATTTGTGCTTCTGAGGTGCACAAATGCCTGAATGTGCTTCTGACAGGCAGGAAAGTGCTGAAGAATCTCGTAATGGGAATGATCACAAACCAGAGGCTAGAAAAGCAAAGCAGAGCCCCTCTCCTCAATTACTGATAGTCTTGTGAGATTTTGCACCCACCGAACCACGTTGCAATCCCAACTTCATGTATGTATCTTCCTCTGATAACTTAGCCTTAGTGTACTTGCCCTGAAGAAATGGAAGCTTGTATTCTATAGGGACACCTACCCTAGCAGTGCAATTCTGAATTGTCAAAGACAGAAGACCCCCTAACCATCTTCACAGGGAAAAAGAAGGAATATTACATGGCAAGAAAAGGGCTCGTTCTGTATTATGTGTAACGTTGTAGTGAGCATTCTGGGAAGAAGAGAGTAGAAAGGATTCTGAACCATTCTGTTCCACTCAGACACATTCTCTGCTTTTTGGCCTTCAGGGCTTGGGCTGGGCAGTGCGTATAAAGACAGAAAAGCGAGGGAAAGGTTTAAGGACGCTATGTTTTGCTCTAATGTGGGCATGATACAAATCTAGACACGAGCTAAACCTCAAAACCTGTATATAACTAAGGGATTTAACTGCATTCAATTAAAATTGTATTAAAAATATAAGAAAGGACTAGGGAGAGAGTTTAAAAGGTTGAGTGCATGGTTTGTAAGTAGGTGGCCCAGATTCAATGCCCAACATTGCAGAGTTCCTTGAGCAATGTTGGGAATGAGACCGAAGCACAGAACCGGAATAGCCCCCAAGTACTGCCAAGTGTAATCTAATCCCTTCATATATATGAAGAAAAAAAAAGTAGATAATAACCATCATTATAAACAAGTTCAAGACAGGATTATTTGGTATCTAAGATTTAAGATCCATTAAAACTATTTCAGGTAGGTAATCTGATGCTATTATTTTTGTTTTGGCCACACCTGGCAGCATTTCGGGGTTACTCCTGGCTCTGCACTCAGAAATTTCATCTGACAAGTTCGGGGGACCAATTGGGATTCTGGGAATTAAAACTGGGTTAGCCCATGGTTTGATTATGTGCACAGCAAATGTCCTACTGCTATGCTATCACTCTGGCTCCTGATGTTATTTTCTTAAAAATAAAGGAAAAAATCACAAAGCACCACCCTCCAAATAAGAGGGAGCTTGGGGAGATAGCTCCAAGGTCAATAGTGTATGTTTTGCAAACTAAAGCCCTGAACTTTATTCCAGGTATCACACTGTCCCCTGCAAACACCACCAGAAGTGATCTCTAATCATCCTCAGGAGCCCAGTCACTGAGTAGCACTGGGTCTGACCAATGAGTAAGTAAACAAACCTAAGAAAGCAAATCTTGCAAACCTATTTCTTTTTTATTTGTTTGTTTGTTTTTGGGAGACAGCCAGTGACGCTCAAGGGTTACTCCTGGCTATGCACTCAGAAATCGCTCCTGGCTTGGAGGACCATCTGGGATGCCGGGGGATCATCCTAGGCTAGCGTGGGCAAGGCAGATGCCTTACTGCTTGTGCCACCGTTCCGGCCCGCAAACCTATTTCTAATATCTATAGCATCATGCTATAAAATTATGCACAAACTTTTCAGGACAAAAAATGGAAATGGGGATGAAGTGATATACGGCACACAGGGTGCAATCCTCAGCATCCCATACAGTAGTCTGAACCCCTTCAATAGTGATTCTTGAGCAGAGAGAGCCAGGAGTAAGCCTTGAGCACTGCCAGGTATGGCCTACGAACGAAAACAGACAAAAAGAATGGCACCCACATATTTAAATCCCACCTACTTATTGCTAACAGATTTTATTTTACATTTGGAGTCATGTAAAGAGTATTGGTTAAAGCCCATGGATCCATGGCATTTACTGCTTGAGAAACCTTCCTGGCAAAGAGAAGCAAAGACAGCTTTCTTGTTACTGCTTGCAGCTTGCCTGAAAAACTCCGCACAATCCATAACCTCACTGATATATTATGCTCCAACATTATTTATCACAATTAATAATTGATGGGAAACATCATGGAGCCTCCCGACCTGTTTTACTTCCTATCCATATGTTAGATAATGCTTCACGGATAGAGGATCACTTTTGTGCATCTTACAGAATTTCCAACACAGAAGGATTTGTTTCTGGAACCGAGAATGTGCAAAACTAAAAGAACCCCTTATCCCTTATCCCTTATCCCTAAAGTTTGGAAAGCAAGTAGGAAGAAGCTCTCTGGGTGCTCACGGCTCATGGTTTGATGGGCAGATTAGAGAACATTAGCTGGAGGGAGAGAGGGAGCAAATCTTACCTGTTTTGTGCAGTGTGTCTGGCCAGTTCGGCATGAGGCTGGTGGGCTGGAGCCTGTGTGCCTGCGTGTGTGTGTGTGTGTGTGTGTGTGTAGCTCCACTTGGAAAGGAGGGAGGGCCAGCAGGACTGGATGTTGGGGTGGCCTTGTATGTGACATATAAAAATTACTTGGCTAGTGTTAGTCCCCAAGCCATGAAAGAGGGCTGAGTCAATGCTGTGTTGTCCTGCCCAGGGATCTCTCTCCTGAGCCCTCTTCCTTCTTCCCTGCAGGTAGAACTAACTTCTCCCAGTGACAATCTCTAGGCACCATTGGCAGATGCTGTTTTGCACACTCACATGCCCCTGGCCTGAGGGGCGGAGCTGTGAGAGGCCAAGGTCTGTGCTGGATGGGGCAGTCTCCAGAAAACTGCCTATCTGCAATGAATGAATGGGAAAGGAAAGCAGGGTTGCCCATAGCAACAGCCTAACCTGGGAAGCAGGAGTGGTGCAATTAGCAGAGCTGTCTGTGCAGCTCAGGCACCTGTGACCCACAACCAGCCCATCCTTCAGATTCAGGGGTGAGGGTGGGGAGGGCAGCGTGTATATGTAAGTGTGTGTGCATACATGTATGCACAAGTACATGCATGAGTGTGTGAATGTGTGTCTGTGTGTGTGTCTGTGTGTTGAGAAAAGGGGCCTGGTAACTCACTGGAAGTTGAGGGCTAATTGGGAGGACAGAGAGTGATGTGGGGAGATCCCAAGCATGGCTTCTGATGGCCTGGCCACATTCAGGTCACCCCTCTGATGGCATTTTTTCCTTCTCCCCACTTGCGTCTCTCCTAAAAGAGACTTAGATCAGGTTTTTTCTTTTCCTTCTGGGCTGGGCTGGCCTCTTCCTCCCTCCCCCTACCCCAATGTCCCTTAGTGGTGTACCTTGGCTCTTACTCTTAGGGGACATGGCTGAAGAGTTACCTAGAACAAGGACCCTCCCCACCCTCTATTCTGCTCATATCTCAGGGTAAATCTTGTTCCTGAAGCCTTGTGCATACCTGAGCGGTTCCAAGGCTGTGCAGCTTGTTCTATGGCTGAACACGCATGTAGAAAGCTAAGGGTCCTCTGTGGCCACAGCTGCTATTCCAGAAGCTCAGGACATGGAGGCCTGCATGAAAAAGCAGCCTCTGTGTGGTCAGAGAGTCCCAGGCAGGGAGTGCTATGTGCTGTCCGCAATGAGCACAGCTTGGCGGGAGGGCAAGATGCTGCAGGTTATGCATGTGTGAGGTTGTTTGGAATTTCCGAGTGAAGCTGGAGCAGAGGCTGGAAGAAGGGCGCTACCTTTGTTTTCCTCCCAGGGGTCATGCTGCCAGTCTGGTGAATACCCCAAGGCTCTCGCCTTTTCTCCAGGCTCCAGACAAACTCCCCTGCTCCCTGTCCTTCTCCCAGGCAGACCTTTCTCTGTGTTACGTCAGAGACTAGACTTGTTACCTACCCCTCATTTGCCACATCCCGGCTTTTAAAGGCGCAGACCAAGTGGTATGTCGGCACCCCACATACCCCACAGACGCCTTTAGGTTTGAAAATAAACGTGTGAGTGTGGAAAGAGAACATGTGGTTGATCCTGCCTCAATCCCCCATATTCCATATGACTGCCTAAGCCCACTGGGGTGATCCCTGAGCACAGAGCCAGGAGTAAGCCCTGAACTCAGTTGAGTGTGAGCTAAACTTCCACCTCTCCTTCTCCCACACCAAACAAAAGTTGTTTCAAGCCAAAACACTTTGCAAGTAAAACTCAAAAGAACATGCCTGAATCTTCCCCAGTGGAGTCTCTGTTCTGAGTGGAGAGAAAGGAGTATGGTTTCATTTTCTATTGCACAGTTATTTCTCCTATTGTTCACAATAAAACGGTGACAATGATAGGGGAAGGAAACCAAGGTGTTTCCAGAGGATTGGGTGCAACCGAAGGGCACATTTTATTCTGTTTTGGGTCACACCTGGCAGTGCTCAGAGTTTATTCTGAGTAGTGATCAAAGAACCCTATATGGTACCTACAGTAGAACCTGGGTGTGCTGCTAGCAAAGCAGTGCCTTCCCTGCTGTACTCTCTATGCCCTATTATCTTATCCTCTAGAAAACCACCTCTTTAAATTGATTTTAGAATTGAAAAACCAAAACACAAAAAAAATTTAAAGAAATAAAATGTCACCAGGGCATTGTGCATTCTAGAACTGGTCTGCTTTCTGAATAAGGGGGAATTTTTTTCTCGAGGTAGTCTCAGCTACCGGTTTTTTTTTTGCACCCCCCTGCAAGTGGCTCCCAAAGAATCTGTTCTGTGGGGTGTCCTCTTGCCTCCCCCCTAAATGATCCCAACAAGAGTCATTACAGTATTGGCACCGGCATTTGTTTGAGTTCCTACTTCTTGCTAGGTTTTGCATTAAGAATCTCACTTGTGGGGCCAGAGCAATCGTACAGTATGGAAGGGCACTGATCTTGCATGCAACTGACCTGGGTTCAATATCCAGCTCCCCCATATGGTCCCTGAGTCCCCAGGAGTAATCCCTGAGTGCAGAGCCAGGAGGAACTAAAAATAAAATAAAATTATTATGAATTTTACTGCAAGGTTGGAGAGAAAGAGTATAGGAGTTGAAGATGCTTGCTTTACACTTGGATTTTAGCTCTAGAGCTTTGTCATCACCAGAGCACTGACAGGAATCAGTGAGCAGAGTCAGGAGTAGCGTTTGAGCTTCACTGGGTGTAGCCCAACCTATTCTCACAACTCTCCCCCAAAAGAATTTTACTTAGCACAGAATAATAAGCAATAATGAGATGTTTGCTTATTTAACACAAGATATTAAGATTATTTCACTCATCATCTTACTTAATCTTTACCAGGAACATAAGGGAAGGTGCCCATTATACAAATCAGGAGACTGAGGTTTTCAGAGGTTAAGTACCTGACCTTAGGCAGAAAGTGAGAGTCAGCTTAGAAAGCTGACTACAGCCCCAAGCTTCAAGCTGGGAGGTCCAAGCATGGCTAGAGGTGCCTTTCACTTAACGTCATCGAAAGTCAATTAGGTACCAGGGATCTAAGATCCCAGATAAGCAAAACTTCGTGTCTGCCTGAGCTCGGGTATTTCTATTTTCACCATGTTGTGTGGATATAATAATTTGAAATTGGAAGCTAAATTTGGCTGCATTTTTAAAGAGAGCATAATGAGCATAATTCAACATTTAATTGATGACTGAAAACCTATTAAGAGCAAACATAATTGTACATGGCAGTCAGTGCTCTGGGTTTGCTCTTGATTTATTCTCTCCTCTTCCTTGAGGTCAGGCTGGCAGGTGTCAATCTTGGTACTCCTTCTGGGTCATTGTATATGTTTTGCTGTCCAGGTCTTAATGCTCTTTCCCTCCTTCCCTCCCTCCCCCTTTCTTTCTTTCCTTCCCTCCTCCCCCCTCCCCTTCTTTCCTTCTCTCCCTACCCCTCCTTCCTCTCTTCCCTCCTTCCTTCCTCCCCTCCCTCCTTCCTTCCTCTCCTCCCTCCTTCCTTCTTCTTCTCCCTCCTTCTTTTCCTTCCTTCCTTCCTCCCTCCCTCCCTTCCTTCCTCTCCTCCCTCCTTCCTTCTTCTCCCTCCCTCTTTTCCTTCCTTCCTTCCTTCCTTCCTTCCTTCCTTCCTTCCTTCCTTCCTTCCTTCCTTCCTTCCTTCCTTCCTTCCTTCCTTCCTTCCTTCCTTCCTTCCTTCCTTCCTTCCTTCCTTCCTCCCTCCCTCCCATTCTCTTAATTTGTATGTTTTCCAATTTGCATCTTAAAAAAAGAATAAATAAGCTACCAAATGAAGATCTACAGATTAAGGGCTTTCTAATTGCTCTTCTGAGAAAGTAAGAGGGTGTTTCAAGAACTCATTTCCATCTTGGGGATACTGTTCAGAAAGGCAACCATGAAAGGTCTGTCAGGATCCCTCACTGTGTTCTGATTTGTCACTTCATTAGTTTCTATATGTGAACTTGTTTCCCAGTGGCATATACGACTGGAAGCTGGAGATCACGTTGTAGTGAGAAAAACGAGACCTTGCTAGAACTTAGAACAACGATCACAGAGATGAGAACCTGCATGAATTTCAAGCTGAGGGATCTGGGAGTGAGGAAAGCAGGGATTGTGATCTTATTGAGTCCAGTACTCTAGTTAAGAATGGTTGGTTCATTTTCTTTTCCTTTTCTCTTTTGATTTTTTTAAATTTATTTTTATTTATTTTTTATTGCAACACCTTGGTTACAAAGTTATTCATAATACAGTTGTCGTTCCTTCACAGATAAAGCTGTTTATAATTGAGTTACAGTCACACAATGTACAACAACCTTCACATTTCCTTCCACCAAAGCCCAGTTTCCCTCTCATCCTCACTGATGCCCTTCCTGTCTCTGGGACTTCCAATTTTCTTTTTTAGCATCTATCTCTTTCTCACTCTTTCTTCTTTTTATTTCTTTTTCCTTTTTAGACACTTTGGTTTGCAGTATAGTCACAGTTCCCAATACCAATGTGTCACTTTCCCTCCCACCCACCCTCCCCTGCCTGCTACTGGGACAGGCATTTTACTTCTCTCTCCCTCTCTCCTTTCTTTTTTTTTGACACTGAAGATTGCACCATTGTTAATAAAGGAATGCCTTGCATGTCACTTTATCACTTTTCAACACCCAGATCTTGTCCAGAGTGATCAGTTCCAACTATTATTGTCCTGGTTAATCCTTCTCTATTCTAGCTGCACTCTCCATCCTTTGTGGCAAGCTTCCTATCATGGGCTAGTCCTCCTGGACTTTTTCTCTATTGTCTCTGGATATTGTTACCATACCATCTTTTATTTTCTTCCATCTCACATTGAGATTATTTGATGTTATCTCTTTCCTTTTTTTCTTATATTTTTTAAAATAGTAACTTTATTTAAGCACCATGATTACAAAGATGTTTGTAGTTGATTTTGTCATAAAAATAAGTACACCCCCCTTCACCAGTGTAACCTTCCCACCACCAATGCCCCCGTCTCTCCTCCCCCACCCCCTGCCTGTATTCAAATAGTCATTCAATTTCTCTCAGTTACTACCATTGTCATGACAGTTGTTAGTTATTTCTCTAACTGCACTCACTACTCTTTGTGGTAAGCTTCATATTGTGGGCAGGTCCTTCCAGCCCTCATGTCTATTGTCTCTGGGTATTATCATAATACTGTCTTTTATTTTTCTTAAATCCCACAGAAGAGTGAGACTATTCTGTGTTTATCTCTCTACCTCTGATTTATTTCACTCTGCATAATAGTTTTTATGTCTATCCATGTATAGGAAAATCTCATGACTTTATTTTTGCTGTAGTATTCTATTGTGTATAAGTACCATTGTAGTATTCCATTGTGTATAAGTACCACAGTTTCTTTATCCACTCATCTATTGTCTGGCATTTGAGTTGTTTCCAGATTCTGGCTATTGTAAATAGTTCTCTCCCTCTGACTAAGTTTACTCAGCATAATAAATCTCTGAGTTGTTTGGTTCATTTTTAAAGGGTCATCAAAGAAATAAAAAAGTGGCCAAAGTATTTTATGACTCCCAAAGTGAACCCTAAAATAGTGATATTCTGGATCTTTATGGGATTGATTTGCTGACTCCTAAAGGATGAAGAAAGTCTTCCTACAGGAAGAGGTAATGGGCTGCAAATGTATAAATTCAGCAGGTCTTATGTTACTTTCCTGCACACTCAAATACATGCTTATTATGAGTGTGCATTGTGTGTGAATGAGAGGGGCATCATTGAAAGGTTTCATGAGTCTGCATCACCAGTTATGGCTCTGACAAAGTCTGAGACCACGCTTTTGGGAAATAAGGCACATGGATGTTAACTCCTTGGAAAAGTAACAGAGATCAACATGAAGCAGAAGAGAAAACAAAGCTGCATGTGATGAATGTTACATCTAATCAAATTGGTACAGGAATGGAAACATTCCCAAAAGAAACTGCATTGAGGGGTGCTGTTTGAGGATATTGAACACCAGCCCCTAATTAAGTCTCCTAGAGGCAAATATTGCCTTCATTCCCTTCCCATTGGTCACACAGCCTGTTCCCCTGACAGCTTGGCATCTTGCTAGGGATGACAGATGATGGCCAAATCAGCAAACTCTTTCTTCTCTGCTATTTCAGATCTCGCCCACTATTTGGGCTTCCTTGAAACAGAAATGTCACACTGCTATCTTTAGAATACTCTCTGCGCTGGAGCAGAAAGTAGAAGAAAAAAATCCGTAGTGGATGCTTTAGACAAAAAAGTGAAGTACTGTAGATTTCATCTCTACAACTGCCACAGTAGACATAGTTTCAAAGCAGCGATTAATCTGTGATGGGGTGAATGGTGGAAAGGTGCAAAAAGATCTCCTGACTGCATTCTATATGAAGGCAAAATAATCCAGCAATTTTAAAGGCAATTACCAATGTGGATTATTACTCCACACTCATGAGCCATATCATGTTGAAAAAACAGGGCTCTTGACACATTTCCTTATCAAATCAATTACTTTTAAAAGCAGAAAACTCATTCTCCACCCCAGGAACATATGATGACACCACCTGCCTGTTCTAGGAGATGCTTCGTGGGCTATTTATTTATTTATTTTTAGTTTTGCCTTTTGTGCCTGGGATTGGAGTGTTCTCTCTTCTGGTGATAACTGCATATTTCTGTAATAAAGATTTTTCCCAACCCTCTACTCCACTGACTGTTTAGAAAGTCTATAGTCTTTCTGCGTCTGTACCATGTGAAAACTTTGTCTCCCATTAGGGGCTAAGCTTTCCTAAACCAATAGGATCTTAATTTATTAGCAATGTATTCTCATTCCAAGTTCAATCTCTGACATCATAATGAAGCACAGTGGTTCCATTTTAGATGAGAAAAAAGCTGATTCAAGGTGTGCGTTATATACATAAAATATATTATGTATTATATGTTATATGGTATATTTTATATAATATCTTATATTATACACTATATATATTTACATAGCAGGGGTCAGGCTCAAATTAATTTCCTTAGAGGTGTTTTCTGGTAACATTTTTATTTTTCTTGAAGGTGAGCAATTTAAAAGCCTCTCACACATTTCTTAGACTCTCCAGCTGGGACTCTGGGCTGATTACAAAATGCCAATATTTTCAGGGAGAAAAAGAAAAAGGTACTATTTGGTGGAGGTGGGGGGCTGGAGAGATAGTACAGCAGGCAGGACACTTGCCTGGCCATTCCATATTCAATCTCTGGCATCTCATATGGCTTCCTGAGCACCAGGAAAAATTTCTGACTGCAAAGTCTGGGATAACCCCATTAGGCATGCCCCCCAAACCAAACCAAAACAACAACAACAAAATAACCTCAAAACGAAATTCTGTTTTATTCCCAGAAATTATGGGGAAAGTCATGGTCAGAATGGGGCAGGATAGGATAAAATTAACTTGGCACCCTTACTTTTTGCATAAATGGAAAGGAAACAATAGAACATTGAAAAAAAGGCATCTTCAAGGAAGAAACAGCACTCTCCAAACAAGTTGAAGCAGAGATACACAAATGGAACTATATTAAGCTGAGAAGCTTCTGCACCTCAAAGGAAATAATGCCTAGGATACAAAAGCCACCCACAGAATGGGAGAAGCTATTCACCCAATACCCATCAGATAAGGAGCTAATATCTAAGATATACAAGGTACTGACAGAACTTATGGTAACAAGAAAAAAAAATCTAACCCCATCAAAAATGGGGAGAAGAAATGCTCACTTTATCAAAGAAGAAATACAAATGGCCGAAAGGCACATGAAAAAATGCTCTACATCACTAATAATTAGGAAAATACAAATCAAAACAACAATGAGGTATCATCTCACACCACAGAGACTAACACACATCACAATAAAACAAGAACAATCAGTGCTGGCGGGGATGTGGGAGAAAGGAACTCTTACTCACTTCCAGTCCTTATGGAAAACATTATGGAGATTCCTCTCAAAACTGGAAATTGAGCTTCCATTTGATCCAGCTATACCACTCCTAGGAACACAAAAATCCAAAACAAAAATCCCTTCCTCACACCTATATTAATTGCAGCACTTTTTTTTCCTTTTTTTTTTTTCAGACCACACCCATTTGATGCTCAGGGATTACTCCTGGTTAAGCACTCAGAAATTGCCCCTGGCTTGGGGGGGGCCATATGGGTCCTTCCTTGGCTAGTGCTTGCAAGGCAGACAGACACCTTACCTCTAGCGCCACCTCACCGGCCCCAATTGCAGCACTTTTTTACAATAGGCAAACTCTGGAAACAATCAAGATGCTCTTCAACAGATACATGTCTAAAGAAACTGTGGTACATATATACAATGGAATATTGTGCAGCTGTCAGGAGAGATGAAGTCATGAAATTTTCCTATACATGGATGTACATGGAATCTATTATGCTGAGTGAAATTAGTCAGAGGGAGAGAGACACAGAATAGTCTCACTCATCTATAGGTTTTAAGAAAAATTAAAGACATTGAAATAATTCTCAGAGATGAGAGCTGGAAGGACCGGCTCAAGATATGAAGCTCATCACAAAGAGTGGTGAGTGCAGTTAGAGAAATAACTATGCTGAGAACTATCATAACAATGTCAGTGAGTGAGGGATGAAGAAAGTCTGTCTTGAATACAGGCAGGGGCTGGGAGAGGGAAGAAATGGGGGCATTGGTGATGGGAAGATTGCATGTTGAAGGGGGATAATTCTTCTTATGACTGAAACCCAACTACAATTGTGTTTGTAATCACAGTGTTTAAATAAAGAAATCATTTAATAAAAAAGAAAAAAAGGAAATAATGACTTTTGGCTATGGTTGGCACCTTGTAAGCCTGCCAACTTAATATAAAAGAAAATATAATATATAATATAAATATATAATAAAATATAAAAGAAAATAAGATGCCCACATCTCTCCATGTTTTAAACATGTCAAGAACAAAACCATTCACAATTTCTTTTTCCTGGCTCCATTTAAAATGACATTTACTGACTTTTTAGACTGATTCAATTAATGGCAACTTGAAAAGAATTCATGCTTTCTTCCTAAAAACAAACAACAAAAACCCCAAATATATCTTTCAGCTCTAGAAATAATCAATATCAGGGACTGGCTTAAACATCTTTATAAGTAAAAAAACTCAGTCTCAATAAAGTCAGATTAAACCATAACTTGTAAGCAAGTGTCAAAAATCAGGACTTCTGAGCAAGTAAGGTATTTTTCCCAAGAAACACAAAACTTTCACTTAAGTTTGATCTTTTAATTTTTCAGACCTCATCCCTAAGTTAATTGTTCCTATAATAAAAGGCACATTTGAATACCTACATAGGCATATGAACCCTGAAAAATTTAATTGTTCAGAAATCTGTATTTGTAAGGCCGCATGCCCCAGGCCAGGTCAAACCCAATCACTTAAGTTACTTCTGAAAAAGCTTCCCCCATCTGAGATAGGCCAAACCCAATTGATCTTTCTGTGTCTCTGGTCTTCTCAGGAAGAAAGAACAAATTGCTTAGCTTCCCCAGAGCACAGTAAAGAGATCTGAGCCTGCTTCTTCTTTAAGCAATAACCATTAATATGGGTTCCGCTTGTACAGACATCTGTAATGCTTTGGGCTGTATTTTCTGGCGCGATAACAGCGTTGTTTTGAGAACTGGTGCATAAAAAGGACAGAAGGCATCAGGCTGAGTTGCTCACTATCTTCAGTGATATCTCTGATCATGAGCAGGAACCAGCCCAGAGCGACAAAGAAGAATTTCAAAAATCTACACCCACTGCTTTGCTTTGAGGCAGCCTAGAAAGTAGCCCTATGACTTGCCTGGATGTCCCAAAATCTTTCACAACTCCCTCCATGGGCCTTCATTCCTGAAAGCAGCAACACATATAAGACTCTTGATAAGTTTAATCAATACTGACAGAACCTCTTACTGTTTCAAGGCCTAAACTTTGAAAGAGGACACAGAGACATCTAAGATCTAATCCCTGTCTGGCCATGCTTATAGGCATGGGGGGGGGGGCAATGAGGTGGGGACAGGTCACAGCAAAGGCATTTCACAAAAGGTGAAAAAGAGGGAAATGGGACCGGAGAGATACCACAGCGGTGTTTGCCTTGCGAGGCCAACCCAGGACCTAAGGTGGTTGGTTTGAATCCTGGCATTCCATATGGTCCCCCATGCCTGCCAGGAGCGATTTCTGAATATTCTTGTCTGGAGCTCTGAATATTCTAGATCAGAGTGCTAAGTCTTCCAGGGCTCTGAATATTCTAGACAAGAGCTCTGGACATTCTCAATCAGCTCTCCAAGTATTCTTGACCAGTACTCTGAATATTCTAGATCAATGTTCTGAAAAATCTAGATTGGAGCTTAGAAGATTCTGGACATTCTTACAATGTCATGAGTAAGCAAGGCAGGATTGAATATTCTCTTGCCTTCTTCATACATTCTTCTATCATGAGTTTGGGTGTGTCTTGTGTGTTCAACTAAGATACAGGCTTATTTAATTATCACACATAATTAAATGTGCTTTCTTGCCATGCCACGTAATTTCAGAAACATGAAAGTTCTTACTATCTGTATAAAAAATCTCTCTCCCACAGCTCAATGGTTGTGGCCAGGTTTTACTAAGGAGCTCCTCAAGGAGCCAAGCATAGACAAAGGCCTTGGTGATCTCTTAGAATTTCAAATTCTCCAACACATCTAATCATCACGCCAAGACCTTATCCCGAGTTGGGGGATCAAATTAATCAGTTTTGATGTGGTAGTGAGAATAAAATGGTAAATGGCTTTCAGGAATTCTTAGAGAAGGTAAAGGGCAGACTAAGATAAGAAATGAGAAAAGACACCTTTTTATATGTGTCCAATTATATCCTATACTGCCTGTACTCAGTGCCTTACCATCTCCCCTCCCCAAAAAGAAAAAGGGGAGAAATGAGAATAAGAAGCAAAAAAGAGGAGCAGAAGGAGCAAGACATAATAGAGAAGGGGAGGGGGATGAGGAGGAGGAATTGCAATGGACTAATTTTCCTTTCTACAAAATGGAATGAACCATACCAAACCACCTCCTAGGCCATGTTCTCATGATATATTGGGAAAATGTTGATGTGATCCTGCCACCTCCCTAGAAAAAGGCACTTAACCTTCTAGAGTACAAGTACACCAGCAGAATCGCTGGCATCTGCAATGCCTAATGCCAGCCTCACTACAGCAGAAATAGGGCTGAGGCAGAATCTAGGGGGCGAAGTGTGTTTCTGAGCTGGTGTACATAGAAGACAGGTCAGGCCTAGAAATTGCTGATGGTTCTCACCAGCCCTGTGCAAGCTGAGGTTAGCAAAAGAGGCTTCCCTAGACTGGTCTCATTCCAATGGACAAGTCCCCTTTTCACTAGTTTTGTCCAAGCCAGAGCAACCTCCCCAGGCTTAAATACAGACTTCCCGAAGTAAGTCTCCGTTAATTGCACAAATTCTGAGTTTGTTTGAGGAAACTCCACATTGTCCATATTCAAGGTTAAACCATTCATGGAAGGAAGCTTTCTACTTGCCATATGCACACAGGAAGCCCACCATATGGATTGGAAAAAGAAAAGGTTAGAACACTCAGGAACCTTGGGGCATGACAATGGCTTTGTCAGTGTCTTGCATAAAGGGGACAGTATTAGTACCATTGCATCATCAGAGAATCACAAAGTCCCACATAGGGGGTTTGCCTCCTACATTTCCATAGCAAACACACCTCATAGTCACCAAGTTCTTCATAATGTCATGGAAATGATATACTGTCCCCACCCTCCATCCTGAATGGTTCCTTGCATTGCATGAAAACTAAGTATGAAGTATTAATATTTGGTAAAAGTGGGGGTTGACTTGGAGAATTTGGACCTCTGGGGTTAGAAAAGTTAGCCACTGTGGAAAAATGTTGATTGGATCACAGACACATAGGTGTCAGTGGTAAAGTCAAAGCAATGCTGAAACTCAACTAGGAATGATTTAAAGAGCCTCTTCTCTCTTATAGAAGAAGCAAAAAGGTGTGTGCACCTACACACACACACACACACACACACACACACACACACAAACACACATTTATGGGAAGATAGAATTGAAATCCCAAGCTGTCAATTCTCAATGCATCTCTGTTTCCATTAAATCAAACTGTGAAATTCCACACAGTTGCATATTCAGATGCAGTTGGAAGAATGATAAAGACAGATCCTCGCACCCTTTCTTTTGTGACCTTCCCCCCCAAGTCTCATCTCCCATTGGCAATGACTTGCTTGCAAAATGGCAGTACATTATCAGCACAGAGCCGGAGGCAGACATAGATTCAGTGAACTTTACACAACTTTCCGTTCCCACAAGGTACTTCCCGTACCTCCTAAATTGCTCTTTTGTATCTATAACCACTTCTCTTTAATATCCTCTCTGAAAAATTTAGACTAAAGTCACAACCAGAAATCTTAAGTATATTTTCCTAGAAACATTCTTTTAGTACATACATAACATATAGACACCAGAAGTTCACAATGTACCTATACATAGGCAAATATGTCAGGCATCTATCTATTGTGCTTCCATGATGAAGATCAATTTCATGTCCCCAATTGTTCCCTTTTGCCTTTTTCCATGTAATTCCTACTTCTGTGGGTCCATGTTTATAACTTTCATCACAATAAAAGAAGCTCTACTTGTTTTCAGCTTATATAAAAGGAATGCTGGATGTAAACTATGATTTACTCAGCATCAAGTTTTCATCTTGTGGGTCTCCTTAACCCCATCCCTGTGACATGCTGATGAATATTCCACAGAGTGCTGACCAGCAGAGCTGGCTAGTTTACTTGTGCTTAGATATGTGGGTTGTTTTTGAGTCTGTGGTTCCTGAGAACTCAAGCTGCAGTTAAAGTACACACACACACACACACACACACACACACACACACACACACACACACACACACACACACAGAGCTATGTTTGGACAAAGAGGTTTATGGATTTTGGGGGGCCAGTATTTAGGGGTAGATGTGCTGTCTATTTCATCAACTATAAAAATGTTAAAGCTTTCCCAAAAATGATGGTTTTAATTTCTTCTCCCAGCACACACAGGCAGAGGGGAGGTGGTCCACATTCTTACTGCTACTGAATCTTAACATTTAGCTATTCTGGTAGGTATGAAATGATACCTGAGTATTTGTTGCTGATCTTTTAAAATTCATGATAGCAAGGGGAGTCTGGAACACATCTTGCAACCACAGTGTACTTCAACAGGTAGTCAACTTTCTGTGGAAGCCTCATTTGAACTTCGAGCTGGCAACTGTGACCTGAGCATGCAGGTAGTTCTGAGGTTTCACTTTGACAAATGGTGCTAAAGAACAATGAGCTTCATGCACTTCAGACATAACCACTTCTGCGGGGTCCTTCTTGTGTTCTAATGAATACATTCTCCATGCTTTGCTTGCCTTGAGTACAAAGAAGGGTTAACCTGTGCCATGAACTTTACACTATCTCCCTCTTTTCCTGCTCTTGCCAGGAGATATCAGCATGGGCTGACAAGTTGGACCAGCCAGTTGGACACTTCTCACCTCCTCCGCATGATCCTGTCTGAAAAAGCAATATTTGGCCCATCCATAGACATCCTGTTGACTTTCTGGCACAGTTCCTGACAAGTGCCCACAGACAAAAATGAATCAGAGCTGCTCCCCATGACATAGGCCCAGGAACTGGGAAGGGCCCATCATATGCCATCTGCTCTCAGCCAAGAAGCACACATCTGATTGTGTTCACCTGTAAAAAATATGGAGCATCACACCTCAGTGACCCTAGTTTCCATGGATGGAGTTTAAAACCAGAGCCCCACAGCTAGGATGCAGCACCTTCTTCTCATGAGGGTACACTGAGGAGAGAAGAAAATAAGGAGAAACCCTCCAATACACACCATCATTCATTGTGCATTAGTTAGGAGAGGATGAAGCTAACACACTGAGTATCAGTAAAGACATAAGGAAAAGGTCATTCTTGGTATTGCTCCAGATTTTTTTTAAGGAGATTTGGAGTTTGTGGGCCATAACCAGTGAATCTCAGGGACTAATTCTGGTTCTATCAACAGGAGTTAACCTTGGTGGTGTACAGGGATCTTATGTAGTAGTAGCAGTTATCAACCCAGACTTGACTGACTGCTTGCATGGCAAAAGAAAGCACTGATTTTTGGGCCAGAAATGCACACATGCAAGAAAGCAGGAGAGGAATACAGTTGCTGGTAAAGAGGGCAGTGATAGAGCAGAGGGCAAGTGGTGGGCTTTTGAATCTTAGGCCATAGCAAGGGCTCTTTGTGGACAAATAGGAATCATATGCATCTCTGTGCTCCTCATCTGAGACAAGGAATCTATTGGATTTATTTCCAGGGCTATGATGTAAAGTAAATGGCTTGGGACAGTGAAAGGCATCTGTCAGCAGCAGAGATGTCCCAAGGGCATCAATGAAGGCCAAGTCTGACCAAAATTGCCCACAGGGACACCATCCTAGTTTGAAGTCACCCAAGCTATTCTTTCTACCTCACTGGCAAAAGTTCTGAGATTATAGAGGTAATTTAAATTATTGATGTATCAATTAATCCAATTTCTAGCCAACTGGAAACAGAGTTATGAATAAGGTGTCCTTATCTCATGAATCAGTGTCTGAAAAACACTCCTCAACCTTTTTGCAAAGCTTTAGCTCATCGATAAGAACATGCAGATGGTGGTGAGTATTAGCACTAAAGATGTAAGAAAGGGGGCTAGAGAGATAGTGGGTAAGGCTCTTGCCTTACCTACTCCTGCAACCCCTACCTTGCAACCTACCCCTGTTCAATCCCAGTACTCTTTATGGTCCCCTGAGCACCACCAGGGATGATCCTTGAGCATATAGCCAAGAGTAAGCCTGAGCATTGCTGGGTTTGGCCAAAAACAAAAATAGAAAAGAAAAAAGAATAAAAGAAATGAGACAAATGTGGGTTTCCATCTAGGTACAGATTCTAAAACACAGGGACAGAGAAAGTTCTCTCATCTTGAGTCAGAGCTGATTCTTTTGTGGCGATGCTGTTCCTTTTGCCATGGGGTGTCTTTTTGAGGATTCTTGGGTTAGCTCTGTCTATCCAAGCTTCTTTGTCATATGCTGCTCAGGGCAAATGCTGAGTATGGCCATCACAAGGTCAATGCTGCTTCACTAGCTAGTTTGTTTCCTTGTCACTCTCCTCTTCCTAACTTTGGCACTGTCCCCTTGACACTGATGCTCTCTATGAGGTCATCATGCAACACTTTCACCATATCTTTAGTGTCCTAGGTGCAAAAATACTCTCTTGACTCTAGGTCTGCACTTCTGAAATGATGATGGCTGGGTGGATCAAACCTGGGGATCATATCAAAATCATGCTCCAGTCTCTAATCCTAAGGTCACTTAGCTCTCATCCATTCTCAGGAAAACTGCCAAACTGCTGCTTGGGCAACAATGGGAAAAAAGGCTTGAAAGGCTCCAGAATTATGTTTCTCAAAATGACCACATCAGGGACACTAGAAAAATTGGGAGTGGAAAATAGAAGCATTAGGTGCAATGGGGAAAGTATCCAGGGAGGAATACTGAGTAATTTTATTGTTATTATTATTTTTTATGAGAAGAGGGCAGCAGGTCAATATGCATGAGAATCTTGGTCTAGACAATGGTGAAGAGGAGAAATGCAGGTTGCTCTGTTTTGGTTCTTTAGTGCCTCTCATTCAAACTGCCCTGGGAGCACTTTATGTTAGAGCAGATTCTTTCACTGTTTTTCAACCCTTGGTTTCCCCAATAGGAGCCAAGAGAAGATCACCCAGTCTTTAGCACCTATAAACTATGAGAAACAAAACTGGGCATTAAAAAGGCAATTCTTTTTATTCTGTACACAGTGAGAGCCGAACATATCCAAGTGCAAGAAATCCAATTTTTCAATGTCTGTTTCATAATTTATCACATAATTTCTTTCTCTGCTTACGGTGGCTTATCATCAGGACAACACCAATCGGATAAGATGAAATGCTGCCAGTAATTTTTAATATTAGGTTGAAACCATATATTTTCCTAGATTGTTGATTTGATACTCAGGATAAACCCTGGTCTATAAATCTTTGGGTACTTGAGATCTGCAGCAATTTCATATTTAATCTATAGCCTATCAATACATCATCAGGACCTCAGAGATGATTAAGAACCTGGGAGATAAGCATGGATGAGGAGGATAATAACGTTCAAACACATTTATAGACATAAGATGCTGAACGAATCAAAGAAATCATGCGTTATGTTTTTATTTTCATTTTATAGTGTTGATCACTTTTATTTAACTACTCACTCCCCTGGGATATATTCTTATGTAATATGAGTGCTTCCATATTATGAATGGCCCGAACTGCATAGAAAGGTTCCTTTTCCTGGGAAGTTTTCATACCTACAATCTCATATTTGAATCTAAAGATCTCAACCAATCATCTCCTTCTCCTTAGAAAAGCTGGGTCTGAGCGCCTATATAGTGTCAATGGGGGCCTGGAGACAGGTGAAGACTGGAATGCATTTACTTCTTACTGTCTCACCAACATGCAGAATAGCATTTAACCCAAAACAAATAAATTGGAATGATTCAACAAGGATGCCTTGTCTTCATCTGTGGAAGTCACTTTTGAACGTTGCCACCTTTGTTTGATCCAGTTGAAGGGTTTCTAAAACTACTGATTCTTTCTGCATGGTCCAACCATAAAGCGACCCCTGGGTCTATTTGATGCTATCACTCATCTTTGCTTCATCCCCACATGAGGCAAATAATAAAGACCTCCTCATCTTTATCATTTGACAGAAAACTGGACTCTATGCTACCTTTAAAAAAAAAGTATTTATTTTCAAAAGGATGACGAAATGCATGGAGATAAAATATATTTATAAAGGAAGTATTCTTGTTTTATTTAACCAGTTTTATATTTTTTTATAAAACAGCAAGGATGTGACTTAGAATCATAGCTCTAACAAAACCAAAAGAATTTATTTGGGGTTCAATATCTCAACTATAGCCCAGATTAAAATTATACCATCGTAGGCAGATAAAACTTAACTCCATTTAAAAGTAAACATCACTAGGGCCGGAGAGATAGCATGGAGGTAAGGCATTTGCCTTTCATGCAGGAGGTCATCGGTTCGAATCCCGGCGCCCCATATGGTCCCCTGTGCCTGCCAGGAGCAATTTCTGAACCTGGAGCCAGGAATAACCCCTTAGCACTGCCGGGTGTGACCCAAAAATCACACACACACACACAAAAAGTAAACATCACTATACTTTAAGACTTGTTACAATGAAGACATCAATAACTAGGATGTCACACAATTGTTGTAAATGCCATTTTTAAAAACGCAATAAAATATCCTTAAATTTTATAGCAGTTATAAACACGTTAACATTACTACTCTATATCTCAATTCCACTCTATATCTATCTTAATTTTAAGTGAATTGTACACTTAGAAGCAGCACTATGTTTTATTAAAATATACTGAAATTACTCAGCATTTAAAAATCAAAATTATCATTATATTTTAGTAGTCTCTATTTTATATGCTACCTCTTATTTGCCTCGTCCTCTCTCAAATAAAAGCATTTTGCCTTAGCTCATTCTAAGTTGCCTGGATTTTGTGTGAATTTAGGAAGTAAGAATAAATTGATCTTAGCAGTGACTGTGATCCAACCTCTCTCCTGGAGCTTTGTAGAATCTCTGGCCCATACATTGGTCTGACAACTTTTTCCCCTTCTGTCATTTGCCATGAGACCACTCTTTGCTTTCTGATAAGGAGATTACAGAACAAAGATTGCAGAAATACAGCTTTCTCCCAAATCAATGACATCCCACCTTCTTCCATAGCCCAGATTTGTTAGGGGCTGAGTTTTTGTTTGTCTGTTTTTTGTTTTTTGTTTTTTTTTGTCAAGCTAAGGGAACCTCTTTCACCTGCCCCTTTGGAAAGCCAAGAGATCCCAATCTCTGCCTGCTGCTGCCTTAGAATAAAAGCCAGGGAATAATGTGTTCTTAAACTGTCATTTGCTTGCATTCCTCAGCTTCCTATCCACCACCACAATAGTTCGCTATGTAAATCAGATTTATTTATTCATAGGCACTCGCATTCCATTACTTTCATCAAAACCAGGGAAGCTGCATCCAGCGAATTCTGCACTCTTATAAACTAACTGAAAAAGCAATTAACATTTGCCAGCACTTTTCCAAGGTGGGGAGATGGTGAGGGACCCCCCCCCCCCACACACACACACCCTCTCAGTTACACAGCCTCTGTAGGTGGATGGCAGTGCAAAATGACTGTTCCTCTGTGTCGAGGGAGATAAGAGAAGTGACACAGATTAAAACAAATTGTTGATCCATGCCAGGGAGAAGCTAGGGAAACAATAGAAGTAAAAGCATAAATGTCAATTTGGGATGATAAAGGATACAATCTAAATGTAATATGAGAGGCCCCCAGACAAAAGCAAGAAATAGAGATTGCACATTAGTGAAGTATCAAAGTACTGGAGCATTAGAACACGCGTACGCACACTGAATCAGCTGCTCCCCACATAGGAGAATATAAGCCAAGCATTGATGACTACTCAGGAAAGCCAATTATGAATTAACCGGCAACCGCAGAACTTCTCCAAAATTTTGCTCATTTTAAGCTGCTCGGAAGAACATTTTGTTCCCGTGGCAACTTTGCTTCCCATATTGGCTTCTCACTTTTGCTCCTTTTCCTTCTAAGCGCCTACAGTCCACAACACATTCTCTCTCTCTCTCTCTCTCTCTCTCTCTCTCTCTCTCTCTCTCTCTCTCTCTCTCTCTCTCTCTCTCGCTTTCTCTTTCTCATTGTCAGCCTGATGTTTCTTGCTGGTCTCTCTGTTAGAAAGAAGGCTGAAGAGTGAGATCCATTTCCAAGGTCACATTCTCGGCTCCCGCCTCCCTACCTGGATGTGTGCTGGTTAAGTCAAGATCTGAGAATTCATTCTTAATGACTCTCATGTCATTTTGAGTCCAGCCTTTATGGTGACAAAAATCATACTGGGGGCTCAGCTGTGGTTGTGTCTAATATAATCGTTGCTGCCTGCTAATGTGACAGGTAGGGCTCCTGGGGAAGGGGCAGGTGGGAAGGTGCCCAGCAAAGTCTTGGCTTTGCAGCATTTCATTCCAGAAGAGTTTCACTGTCTGGGTAAGTGTGAATCACTAGGACAGCCAGCAGGATGCCCAGATTCTGGGGAAGTGTTCTCAGCTGGCTCAATACACACCCAAGAACCCAGAGTTGATTGCAATTGTTTTTACTCACTCAACGTGAAGACTGAGTCTTAACAGAGAAGAGAAATGTAAACAAACTTCTAAATGCACTTTGACCTTCAAGTGCAATGTCAGAAATACACACACAGAAGCTGACATATTATTTCAAGACAGGCTGAGATCGGTTTTTATTATTTGTCATTAACCCTCCCTGAGAGCTAATTTTGTGCTAAATATCTCCCTCAATGCTTGCATCTGCTCTGGCTAATCCCAGTAACAACAGTCAGAGTTGTGATCTTAATAGAATAACATTAGGGGGTCACCAAAGATTCTTCCCTTGCTCATCTGTCACAGGCTGCTGGATAAGACCTTCCCCCACATACAGGTAGGGCACTCTCACTGAAGTTAGGTCAGAGTCCAAGAGAGGGCTCCACAGGCTGAGCACAAGTTTTGGATGTGGGATGCCTGGGCTCAATTTGCAGTACCACACAGTCTCCTGAGCATTGTCTGGAGTAGCCCCTGAGCACTGATGGCTATGCCCCCCCCCAACTGAATAAACAAATAAATCAGCTCCAACTAATCAATGACTATTGGTTCTTGTGAACTGCAAAGTGAAGTGCCACATCCCAGGGACTAACAAGAGAGGGGCTGAGCAACCCTCTCCTTATTTGTTCCCACTGGTTGTCCTTTCTTATGCATGGATGGGGAGACATGGAGGAGGCACTGGCAGGGGCACCAGCATGAATTTCCATCAGGTTGTCACATTTCTGTCGGCTGCCTCCTTAGGGGAAGGACGTTCTGAGACACATATTGGTGAGGTGAGGAGGACTGAAGACTCCCATGTGCCAGAGCACCTCCGTTTTTGATTTCCATGCCTTTCTTCTCACTCCCTTATCTGAGCTGGTAATTGAGTTCTCAGACATGGTTACTATTCTAAAGATATTCCCCAAACAGAAAGACTCCACTTTCTAAACCCAGAGAAAGAAGAGACCCTATGTGTCAACTGAGTGTTCAGTTCCCAGCTCCTGTGAGTCCCAAATACATTGAAAGTTCATGTGGATGGGTGTACAACTGCAAGCATGGATGTGCAATTGTACAACTAATGCATATGTATATGTACATGTGTGCACTGTATGTATGCGTATTGTCCATGTGCAAGAACACATGCTCAAGTGCACATATAGATGTGCATTGTGTGAAGGTATGCATGTATGTGTGCATATGCACACACATATGTGGCAGATATCCACCCTCATCCCTTGCTATTGGCTTGATGTGTGCTTGAATGTTTTCAGAGCTAAAAATTATCCTCCCAAACACAAGCAACTTGAGCCATTTCTTTCCTGCTTTCCATTCTCATATTCTGATTTGGGAGAGAGGGCCTAGCAGAGATGAACCAAGCTTCCCACAAATCCTTTAGTTCACTGTCATATGAGAGGACTTGGAGGGATACAGTTCCCTCTCATCAGTCTAATAGGTCCAGAATAGCCCCACAAAGTCCCCCCAAAAAGAACTTCTCTTCCCTTGTCTCCCCCATCTCTTCCCTCCACACCTCAGGATATAGACCCCACTGGGGGTGTCTGGGAGACTGTAGCCTACAATGAGAAGCTGTGCCTTGTGTTCTGTGGTTGGGGGCTCTTCCCCAGCCCAGCTTCTCTTTGTGTGTTCCAGAACTGCCCTCCCTATGCCTTTCAAAGTGAACCTCACTTGGAGATGCACCTCCTGACACAGGCTGCAGGTGGGGGGTATGTGGAAAAGGAGTGGGGTCCAGATCAAAGCCGGCTTTGAAGTACATGTAATTTTTCTGGAACGTGGCTCAGAGTGTAACACATGGTTCAGCAGAAAATTGGCTCTGGAAACAGCTTTGTAGTTGCTCTCTGAGACCGACAATTTTCCTGACCTGGTGGCCAAAGCATGCTCCCACAGCAGGGGAGATTGGAGTGCAGATTCCTGCTAATCTTATGCAAATTTTTCACCAGGCCAGCATGAGCTGGAACTCCCTACACCATGTATCCAAAAGAAACCATCAGAAATAAGTGTCCATGAATTTGGAGCAACTTCCAGACCTGGATGTGATGGACAAGAGCTGAGTTGAGGAGACAGTAGAGGATTGAAGCAATTTGCCTTGAGCTGACCACCATTTGATATCTGGCAACACTCTAGATCCACACACCTCCAGGAATGATCCCTGAGCCTACAGCTGGTAGTAAGTCCTGAGCACTGTGGCTCCCAACCACACAACAAAATAAACACATATACACACAAACAAAAAAAAAGTGCA
This sequence comes from Suncus etruscus, assembly GCF_024139225.1. NCBI lineage: Eukaryota > Metazoa > Chordata > Mammalia > Eulipotyphla > Soricidae > Suncus > Suncus etruscus. The sequence continues at coordinate 123,369,125 of NC_064853.1, forward strand.
TAGATTACAAGAAGACTATTTTTTTTCTAGTGGCAGAGCAAACAAATTTCAGGAAGTGAAAAACATAGCCATCATCACTGATCATGGGTTTAGGACTTTGTTAAGGAGCCCTGCATTATGCTAGGGATACTTTCCCCCCATTGATGCTTGCTTGGTACACAGCCAGTTCTTAACTAGTGCTACTAGTTTATCACAAACCTATACCTGGGGTGACTTTTTTTACTCCATAGTTCACAGAGCAGGAAGGAGACCCAGGAACAGATAAACACCCCTCAGCTTTCCATCACCTAGGCAGGAACCTCCCTCAGTAGCCTGAAGCTATCTCTGCTAGGGGTCTCACCTCCAAAAACAAGATCAGAGACTTGCAAAGGTCATCTTGGCATCTAATAAATGCCTCCAAGTAAAAGAATTTCTGTTTTTTGGTAAAATACGACCTGGAGGACATTTTTTTCATAGGAAAAAAACCAACACAGAATAGTTCCTCTTGTTAGAACATGCCTTTATTCTTTGAGGATGCAGAAACATTCAACAAAATTGTGATATTCACATCTTTACGTGGCATTTCTGTAGTTGGTGTTGGTGTCAAGGTTGGGCATGAGGCAGGGCATGAGGTGGGTCATGGGGAACAAAGACTTTTGTGAGGTAAGTGACAGGGACCAATCCACTTGATATAGCTGCAGAGTAACAGAGGCTAGTGCCAGCTGAGGGAGCTGGTGGCAAGTGGTGGGTGTAGAGGGGGCGACAAGATTCAATATGGAGCAAACTTGGCCCAACAGGCGGCAGGAGGCACTTCCAAGAACACACTCAGACACCTTAAATGGGAGCTCAGTTGGGATGAGATTGGGCCATATGTTGTCGGGATTTAATTTTTCTCTCTTCCCCCATCTCTCCAAGTTTCTTCTCTGTAGTTATGGACTGACTCCATTTTGACAATCCTGTATTTATCTGGCTATTCTAGACAACACAGAGTCCTCTTCTTCTTCTCTGGCTCACAAACACAGAGAAGTGGGTATCTGGAGTGTGGTTGGGTAAACCTATCACCTATACTCTTATATTTGCAGCCAGACAGAGAAAGAGGGAATGATGAAATAGGCATTCATCACTTTGGAATCTGTCCTGACTATTCTCTTTAGCACCTGGAAATAAGTGAGGAGTGCTGGTATCCAGTACCCCAAATCTCCTTCCTCCACCCCAACATGTTGCAATGTTCACTCGAAAGTGACTATATGATAACAATAAGAGTTGGTGAAGATGCAACTAGAAATCATAAAGTCAGCTCTGTTTCCTCATAAGGATGCAGAGCAAAGAAGGCTTCAGGGAGGAATACAATATGACAATGACACCAAGAGTGGAAGAGGTCAGGCTGAAGTAAGGAACACCACCACCACTCAATGCCAGTAGGAGGCTAGGAAGAAGTGGCCTTTGCGGATTTCAGAATCCTGATTCAGTCCTGATTTCAGAATCCACAGCCTCCAGAATCAGGAGACAATGCATTTCTTTTGTTTTCAGCAACCTAGTTCAAGGTACCGTGCTACATGGCTATGCTAGATTGGGCAGTTAGAGGTCGATGAATCTACGGGAGGAATTAAGGCTATTAAAATGTGACTTGAGGGGCTGGGAAGATAGCATAGAGATAAGGCATTTGCCTTTCATGCAGAAGGTCATTGGTTCAAATCCCAGCATCTCATATGGTTCCCCGAGCCTGCCAGGAGCAATTTCTGAGCACAGATCCAGGAGAAACCCCTGATCACTGTCAGATGTGACACCCCCCAAAAAAAAGTGACTTTTAGACTCCAAGACTTATCCCTGAATGAGTGTGGCTGGTTTGATGTCATCCTAAGTGAACTCCTAGGAGCGAAGAAGAAAGGATGAGCCTTAGAGAAGACTATTTTTAAAGAGGACTAAAGTGTGAGGTTGCTGTCTTTTGAGAGAAAGAGATGAGTTACAGCCAAGGAATGCAGAAGACCTTCAGAATGGGAAAAGGGGGGCCGGAGTGGTAGCACAGTGGTAGGGTGTTGGCCTTGCATGTAGTTGATCCAGGACAGTCACGGGCTTGGTCCCCGGCATCCCATATGCTCTCCACTCCCAGTCCAGCCAGGGCCGATTTCTGAGTGCTGAGCCAGAAATAATCCCCAAGTGCTGCTGGGTGTAGCCCCAAAAACCAAATAAATAGATAAATGAATAAATAAATAAAACAAACCACAAAACAGAAGGAAAAAGACCCAGAACAGATTTTTTTCAGAGAGTTGTCAAAAGGGATGTTATCTAATGATACATTGATTTGAACCTATATCAATCCATTTTAAGTTTCTGAGGCTTCTGAAATTGTCAAATTTCCTCATGATATGCTAACAAATGACCAGCGGACGGTGGTAAATTATAAAAGCAATCATAGAGAATTAATATGAGGTCATAAAGTACCATACAGGTGAAGCACAAAGTCAGGAGTGCAAGTTAAACAGAAGACAAAAGGAAACAGAAATCTCTGAGATGGCCAAATGTTTCTTACTTTCTCTTCCCAGTTTATGACCATTGAATATAAAAGACACAGGGGGATAGAGAGATAGTTCTATAGGTAGAGTGTTTGCCTTGCATGTAGCTGACCTGGGTTTGATTAGCACATCCCATATGATTTCCTGAGCACCATCAGGAGTAATTTATGAGTGCAGAGCTAAGAGTAAACTCTGTGCACTACTGGATGTGATCCCCAAACCAAAATAAATTAAATAGTAATAAATAAAAAATAAGACAAGGATAAATAAATAAATAATAGATTAAATAAATAATAAATAAATAAAAAATAGACAAGGACCACATAGATAGTACAATGGGCAGGCCACTTGCATGTGAATGACCCAGAGTCCAATCTCTGGCACTGCATATGGTTTCCCAAGCACCATGACGAGTGCTTACTGAGAATAGCCTGCATACCTCACGATTCACCCCAAATAATCCCAATAACAACAAAGAACACTTCTCAATAGATGTAAGAGTAGCAATAAACTAGTATTGCTGATTATAGCTGATAAGAATTGCTACCACCAATTGTGATATATACATATATATCACAATTATATATGTACATACATTATATATGTACATATATATATATCATCCTTAGCAACTAAAAACACGGTCTCTTAATCCTTGGCATCACCTTTAAGGTAAGTCTTTGCTCTTATCTTTATTTTTCTGATGAGGCAACAGAGATGAAATGATTTAAGGGACTGAGCTGGTCAGTGTCATAACCTTAACTGCCATGGAATGTAACAGCAGCTGGGTGGGAATGTTTAGTTCTTGGAGTGAATGTGCTTCCTGGAGAAGAAGTAGGTAGACTGCATTGGAAAAGGGGCTAAAAAGCCCTCCTTCCCTTCTGCCCGTTATGTCCATGAGGACATGCACAATCCAGGTTACTGTCTATCTCGTTAAGATTTCTATTGTTTCCATTTCTTCACCACAAAGTAGCAATACTAAAGACATTCAAAAATCTCGAAGTTGGTCTTAATTCAAAGTTGGCAGACAGGGGTATTGAGAAATGGGAACATGTTGCCTTTTCACCCCCTGTTTCAAATGTGGTGCCAATTTCCTGTCGAGAAAAGGATAAAAAGAGCGTCTGCATAAATAAATATGCTTTGTAACACCACTTACTTATTCTTCCTGCTGGATACGAAAATACCCCGAGTGATAGCAGACGACACTTGTAGCTTCCATCACTTTATTGGAGTTTTTTTTTAATTAAAATATTTATTTAGGGGCTAGAGGTGTCTGCCTTGCCTGTGCTAGCCTAGGACGGACCGTGGTTCGATCCCCAGGTGTCCATATGGTCCCCCCAAGCCAGGAGCGACTTCTGAGTGCATAGCCAGATGTAATCCCTGAGCGTCACCGGGTGTGGCCCAAAAACCAAAAAAAAAAAAAAATTTATTTAAGCACCATGATTACAAACACGTTTGATAGACACAGAATAACAGAATAGTCTCACTCATCTGTGAGATTTAAGGAAAAAAAGATAGCATGGTAATAATACTTAGAGACAATAGAGATGAGGTTTGAAAGGACCAGCCTACAATATGAAGCTTACCACAAAAATTGGTGAGGGCAGTTAGAGAAATAACTTTATCAGAGTTTATGAAGCCCACTGGTCCTTTATCAGAGTTTATGAAGTCCACTGGTCCCTGGCATGGAAACTCAAACACACACACACACACACACACACACACACACACACACACACACACACACACACACACACACACACACACACACTATACAAGAAAGGCTGGACTTAGCCAGAAGGCTCCTGTTTGTGCTAAAAGAAAGAAAGGCAGAGTTAAATTTCTGCACAAGCCAGCTGATGAAAGGGTTCAAATGACCCCATGGTCTTGACTTTATGACCATGTTAGTCCATCTTGCTGAGATGGATGTATGGTTTTGTTGGACTAGGGGAATCCAAAGGAATAAACGCCCCCTGGCCTTCTAAGAGACACTCCCTCATTCATCATTTCATGCTTGCCAGAAACTTTCGTGCTGCCTGGCTGGTCCTGCTCCACCTGGGAACATCCTCTCCTTTCCCTGTCTTTGCCCTAGGTGTCCCTGCAGCCAGCACTATGAATGATGATGAATGGAATGCATGCCCACTTCCCCACTTTGCACTTGCTCTTGAGAGGAGCTTCCTTGATTTTCTTCTTTCGAAACCACAGTGGTTGAAAATTACTTTATGCCCCAGCCCTTCCCCTTGCCTCACGCCTTCATGCCAGACTTCTCTGTAATTGGTTCCATGGATACTTCCAAATTTGTTCAGTTTCTGCATGCCCATGGGAAGCCAGGACCTCAACACACAGATAGTATACCTAGGCTGTCCTTTGAGAGTATATTGTCTAAAAAAGAGCAGACTAAACTACAGTAATCCATGTGCACTGTCCCCTACCTCTTTTGTTTAACAAAGTAAACATGTGTGTTGAGTATCCAAGAATTCTTGCCACTAAAACTCGTGGGGGTGGGGTGGAGCAGTGGTGCAGAGTGGTAAGTAGCCTTACCAGCACTAGCCTAGGACAGACCATGGTTCGACCCCCTGGCATCCCATATGGTCCCCCAAGCCAGGAGTGATTTCTGAATCCATAGTGACCCTGAGTGTCACCGGCTGTGGCCTTCCCTGCCCAAAAAAAGCCTGATTGGATGTATTCTGCTCATAGTTAATGCTCTTGGAAGACAGGGATGCTGTTTAGTGTGTGTGTGTGTGTGTGTGTGTGTGTGTGTGTGTGTGTACCAAAAATATTCACTACATTGCTATTGGTATCAACTATCCACAGTTCTTACATGATCAGAGCTACCCCTATTATTGCTCCTAAAACTAAAGAGCCTCAATGGTGTTTCTAATGTCAAATATGTAGGTGTTCAACAGATATTTATGCAACTACTTGGCTCCTCCTCTTACTGCCCACTGAAAACTGGACATCTTCATTTCCTACAAGGTTATTTAACTCCCTGGCAGTTCTACTCATCTCATGAAAAGCATGTCAAGATGGTCATTCATCATAAAATGAATATAAAAATCACTCTTAATTCTAGAAATGGCTGCAATGGGGAAGAAGGGGGAAGATATTCTGACATAGAGTTAATATTTTGAGCATAAGCATACTTTTATTCTTAGGGTTTGCTTAACAAAAATGTTTCCATAAATTGCATTGTCCTCATTTTAGCAGAGATGTAAGAGAATCTCAGAGTAATGATAGGTTCTTGTTCTTAAGAAATTAACTGTTCGCGGGGCCGGTGAGGTGGCGCTAGAGGTAAGGTGTCTGCCTTGCAAGTGCTAGCCAAGAAAGGACCGAGGTTCGATCCCCCGGCATCCCATATGGTCCCCCCAAGCCAGGGGCAACTTCTGAGCGCTTAGCCAGGAGTAACCCCTGAGCATCAAACGGGTGTGGTCGGAAAAAAACAAAAAAACAAAAACAAACAAACAAAAAAAAAGAATTTAACTGTGCTGCCATGACTTCACTTATTTTAATGTGACTTGGGATAAATTGTTCTTCTATAAATATAACTTCTTCTGAATTTCATTCAGAAGGATATTTCATTTTGTGGAAGGACATATCAGCATTCAAGAAAAAGGAAGGTGAGGATACAGAAATATCTGCCCATAGAAGTGATTTAATAATAGTGAAATTTTACTATACAAGATTTTTCCTTTCTAGGTGGAAAAGAATAGCAACTTAACTCAAAGTTAGTGGAATTCAATGAGTTTTTTTTTTTTTTTGGTTATTGTTGTTCAAGAACATTTTGGATCTTGAAGCCACAAAGAAATAGAAATAGATAATAGATAAGAGGTTTTCTCCCAAACAGAATCTACTTTGCATGTCTTTATTCATTTTATTTGTAATAGAGAGAAAGAAAATATTAAATACACATTTTGAAGAGGTAATTATAACAGGGTTGGCATCCTGGCTACCCCAGGGAATCACATCTGTGAGACTGTTATTTTATATGATTATTGCACTGAATGGCAAGTGAATTTCATTTTGTATGCAGATTGATTGATTAGTAGTGGCTACTTAGAGCACTGGTGAGAGGTATTGGCAGGCTGCATCTGTTCCCAGCGGGAAAGAGGCTCTGATGGATTAGTGATGTCTGCCTTGGGTGTCAAGAATAAGAAGTAGCACGTGTGCTCATTAGCTTCTAAAACAGAATCCTAAAACCAGGAGGGAACTTTTTTGTGTGTGTTGGCATTGCAGATGAAAAAGAAAAAAGCAGTCCACACATCTAAATGAGCCAGAATTTTATAGAATTCAAAAAAACAGTACTGTGTTAAGTGTTTAAAGGTAAGTCACCGGTCAATCACACTTGGGTCAGAGAGACATTACAATGAGTAATGAGCTTGCCTTGAAAGGGTTGACTCAGGTTTGATCACGAACATCGCAGAGGGTCCCCTAAAGCACTACCCAAGCACACACCAGGAATGATTCCAGAGTGTAGAGCCAGGGATAATCTCTGAACATTGCTGGTATGACCCCAAAACTAAAACCAAAATGAAAATTAAAAAAAGGTAAGAACACTTAAATTGCAAACCTTACTTTTTGTGGCTTATTCTGCGAGAGAAAACCCATCACAATTATAAAGCCAGGGATAGAACCCCAGAAAGCTCTTTTATTCCCTTCTAACCAGCCACATAACTTTCTTAGTCAATCCTTGGTTCTATCCATGAAGCTAATCTATTTCTGAACATGAAACCTTTCCCCTGTCAGAAAAAGATTCATTCAAATCCTAGTTCTACTTTGCATAATAATGTCTAGACACCAAAGTAATTATAGCACCCTCATCTTTGTGCTCCAATCCCAGTTGTTTATATTTCTTTATTTAAAACTTAAATTTCTAAGCTTCACAAGTGCAGCTGTGAAGACTGATTGATAAAATGAAGGAGAGACCTGGAGGTACTGAAAGACTTCTAAGGAGCTGGACAAATACGAACTAATGAAGATACAATTACAACTAACAGCCAGTAGTGGGCTAATGGAAAAGTAGGTCCCTTTTAACAGTCATTCTAATTAACATGCAGTAGCAATGATAATAATTTTGATCCTTTGCTCCCTAAAGGAGGGATCTTAAACATAAGTGGTTTTCTTATGCAGTAGGACTAAGGCTATAAAATTAAGGCAATGAATGATCAGAGATTCCCTACTCCACAAACTCTTCAGAAAGTTCAATTGTAACCTGGCAACATAAAAAGAAGGAAAAAAGTCATTTTTGTATAGTGGCCAAGATTTACAAAATATAAAAGATGAGAGATCACTCTCTACTATGTTTCCTTCTACCTTTAGAAAAGGGAATTCTCTCCTTGGGAAAAAACAAAACTGGTTAATTACTGCTTAAAAAAAGTCAAAACAAAGAGAAAGACAAAGAAAATGAAAATATATAACTCAGCAGAAATATGACACTGAGAAATCATAACAAGCATTAAACATTATTTAAGTCATGCATAACCACTAAAATATATGACCCCTTTCCATAAATTGAAAGCCACCATATTCAGCAGATTATGAGCCCCAATTGCTGAACTAAGGAAAGTGCCTTGGACTTGCAGGCTGGGTAAGGAGTTCCTAAAGAGGAACTTGGATTCATGGCACATTCTCTGCAAGCAAGCAATACACTTCTCCTGGAGAAGTGCCGAGGTCAGACAAAATTTCTTTTCTCTTCAGTCAGGGGCTATTTATGGAGTGTCTACTGAGGACTGTGTTAGGAAGTGGGAGGAGGAAATGGGGAGACACAGAGAGGGATGAGGGAAAGAGTGAACAAGGAAAGTCAATACAGACTTTTCCCTCACAAGGATGGACTCGGAGCCTGCTGAGGTCTTGCCAACAGCCTGAAGTTGATGCTTTTCAGCTCATCTGTTGCAAACAGAATGTATGATTGTAACTACAGAGAGTCTGGCTAGAACAGGGAGACTCTGAGGAGAAGAATTGGCTGAACATATTACACAGTCAATCAGAACAATCCAGAAACACACACACACACACACACACACACACACACACACACACACACACACACACACCTTTGCCATTACTCAGAGACAGAGAATTTTAGCTTGGGAAGGATCCACAACGCATAGCTAATGGATAACTAATGGTGTACCCTTATTTTATAAATACCAGGATATGGACATAGGTCTCTCACTGCCTGCCCTATAGTTAACTCATGGACACACACTTATGTATATACATATCTATATAAATATATAGTTTTAGGTCACACATGGCAGTGCTCAGGGCTAGCTCTTGGCTCTGTGCTCTTCGATCACTCAGGGGCTCATACACAGTGCTGGGAATCAAACTAAGACTATTTGCAAGGCTTAACTCCTATACTATTCTCTTCTTCCCAAGACACAGGATGTTAAGGTAACAGAGACATTTTTGTTTTTCTAAGAACTAGACTGTCATCAGTTCTATCAGATTGAATTAGAGTGTCATCATATTTATAAATTTGCTCAATGCCTATTAACACAGTCTTGGTGAAGTTTTTATCTAGTATGAGGGGGCTTTAGAAGAAAAGATCAAGTAACATCTTTTTGAATTCTCAGGTGTAAGAAATATATGGCAAGCTGAGAAGTATGTGTTTTCATTTTGAGGATTATTTAAACAAATAGAAGGTCTAGGAGCATATTAACTAGATAAAAAGAATTATTTTTTACGTACTTGTATTTGTACATTTCCCCTCCCCCTTTTATTTATAGTTTTTATCTTCTGTGTTGTTATCATTAGCAATGGTGTTAACAGTAACCACCACGCACCACACCTGAAGCAGTATTTTGCAAACTAGGAGAAGAACGATACTGTTTCTGATGGATGCTGTCTGAGTGTGCTATGCTTCCTTACTTTTTTTTTTTTTTTTTAGTTTCATCTGCTGTGCCGTTGAAGATTGAGGGCTTAATGAATCAGCTTCCATGTCAGCTCTCAAAAATATCTACTCCCAATCTTTCTCCCTCTCCCCCCTCTTTCCACCCCATCCCCAGCTTTCTCTCCTCTTGCTTCATCAAAGGCATGAAATGTAGCCAATCTGCAGAGAGCTGCAAAGGAGAATTAAGAAACCACGGGGTGGAGACCGGGGGGGCCAGGCTCTTTGCCACGCTGGACGGCCCCAATGTCTTAACTGCACAGAGAAAACAATGTCAGCGGTACCGCCTGGAGCCGCATTTCCCTGCGTGCTGAGTATACTTCTGGCCAAATCACACAGGCCGCATGGAGTGGGGATCCAGACTCTTAAGCTTTATTACAGACAGACAGAGGGGCTGGGGTGGAGAGGAGGTGCGGATGATTGCTTTGAAATGCTGACCTGGAGTAGTTCTATCCAAGGGGGAAATTGCAGGCTTTTGCTGGGGAGCAGTACGTTTCTCAGCAAATCAGGGGCTACGTCAGTCCCGGGCAAACAGATGCATGGACTAATTGTCAGCTCCCAGAGGAGATCTTGAGTCCCCCTAAGAGAGCTGGCCCGAGCTTTAGGAGCTCTTAGAAATGTTCACTGATTTGATTGTTTAGCTCCACCCTACCAGAGTCTCTTAATTGCATTTCTAGAGGCATTCATAGAGCACAAGGCTTTCTCTGGAAATTACTTAAAACACAGCTTAAGTGTTAAATCGGAACTGTGTAATGTGCTAGGGAGGGCTTATTTTATTTTATTTTATTATTTGGAGGGAAAAAAAGAACCCCACTTGCCAGTTGCCTCCTTAGAGGAAACAGTGAGGTGGGGTGGGAGAACTCTGAGGCTGGCGTTCACTCGAAGTTCTCTCCTGCCGGGTTGGCAGGTGTGAGCTATGTCAAATAAATTTATTACAGTCTGTGCTAATAATGAAAATTATTTAAAAAAAAAAGCTAGATGAAAGTGCTCTACAGCCAGCTAATTTGAAGCTACCTTACTAGACAATAACAAGCTCCTAACAGTTTTTTCCTTTTTTTAAAAAAACACTAATTATGCTTAATGTTCCCTGTCGCATTAGCTTTCATGGTAATTATATTTCAAAACTTTTGCAATTAGGGTGCAGTTAATATTGTGGAATATTGCAATTATTTTTCATTGTGACACCTCTATTGAAAACTGGTGGCATAATGATCGCATTGTTCAACGAAATCAGAACTGTAGAAATATGGCAAATGAACCAATTACACATTATTATTTCTAATTACAGATAATGTCATTTTCTCCGCTTTTGTCCAAAAGAATTTCTCAAACACAGATATCCCAAATTCTCTTATTGGTAAAGACTCCCTGCTTTTCTCCTCTGCACACCAATGTGCACTTATATCAGTGCCTTAAGTGCTATACTTAAAATGATCAACGAGGGGTTTCTTGAGGCATTTTCTCCCTCAATCCCCACTCCTAACCCTTCCAGTGGCATTTTTAAGCCAGGCGCTCTCATGTGAAAAATCCCAGTCTTGAGTCCTGCTATAGTGTGTGGCTCAATGATGGTCACACTCATAATCATTATTGCGGATGGCTCATTTCTTTTCCTTCAAGAGGTAGGTTTATGTAACCATTCACCATGATGCCGACTCAGTCATCAGTGGTACCTCAATGTGTCCCAAGTTCCTTGTGGGGTGTCAAGAAGCAGAGTGGGATCTGGGTCTGTGGAGACCTAGTCCACTCTCTTTGCCATCATACACTTTGGGAAGAAGGCTTGTCTGACTCGTTGGGATTATTGATTCCCCTAAAGCTCTACCACCACGCTTGTAATGTGAGGGGAACAGCTGTACTATATTCCTGTCAGAGGGGTCGAAATGGACATAGTCCTGGCACTAAAGCAAAGTGTTCCAGTTACCTGGAAAGCACAGCTTGGAATTTCTTTGTACTCGCCCTCTGACTCAGTTTACCTCTAGAGGGTGCTCCCACAAGGCCTCATGATGAGTTCTTCTATTTGTGTTCTTGACACCCTGTTATCTGCTTATCTTTAGCCAGAGAGCTCTTGGAGAGTTTGGTGAGAATTCCTGGGTTTTCACTGAATGCTCCTGCCAATTTCCCATTTCAGGTGAAACAAAGTCGACCTTCCTGAGACTAGAGTGACAGTACAGTGGGTAGGGCATTTGCCTTACATACAGCTGACCTAGTGCCTATACCTGACACTCTATATTGTTTATCGAGCATAGCTGGGCATAATTCCTGAGTGTAGAACCAGGAGTAAACCTTGAACTTTTCTGTGTGTGGCCTTCAAGCAAAACAAAATTATCCTTCCTGTCACCCCCAGTCCAGGGATTCCTCCAACCTCTCTGGGCAGATTCATTAGCTCCCCCAAAAGTTCAATGAGAGAAACCAAGTTCTATAGAGGCTCAAAGTTTTGGAGCAGATGGGATCTTGGAAGTCGAATTCCGATCAATTCCCTGATGAGGCTCATTCTAGGCACCTATTTTTTGGGAGTCTAACATCCAAGTTTCTCCATATTCTTCCAGAAACTTTTATTGCCTACATTCTTTCACTCTTTGCTGGGGTTGAGAGAAACTTTCCAACACCTCTGCCTCATAAACCTTATTTCTGGGTAAACTTGAATTTGACATCTCAGGTGAAAAAGTGACAGCGACAAAAACCTGCCATCCTCATTCCACAAAAGGAGGAGATTTTACAATTTTCCTATACTCAACACCTGCTATATTTCATAGCCTTCACCTCAGTCAGCATCAGATTTTTGTGACTCAGATTTTTTTTGTTTCTTTTGGGGCCTCAGCAATCAAGGGTTACTCCTGATTCTGCACTCAGGAATTACTCCTGGCAGCATTCAGGGGACTATAGAAGATATTAGGGATCAAAACTGAGTCAGCCACATACAAAGCAAGCACATTATCCTCTGGACTATCTCTGGCCCCTGACTAAACTTTTTAAGTATCTCCTCTGAGACCAAAAGCATTGTAAAGTCATAAGCCACCTCTTTCAGGGGTGATGCGAAGTCACCTCAAGACACGGGAAAGTCTGGCTCAGGATAGGCATGTAAGGATAATTAGCTGAATGAATGTGCCACCCAAATGGTGGGTTTACTTTCTATCAAAACATTCACGGAAACTGCTGCAGTTTGAACCACATTTCCCTTAGGCTGTCTTCCCTCCCCACCCAGGAGTATAGAATAATATGTAAAAAATGCCAGATTTGTTTTCCTGTGGGGAATAAATACAGCCAACCTAAGGGTCTCACTCCTTGCATGCAAACTGGGGGAGTACAAAAGTGAACTGTGACCCACAATCCCTTTACAGGCAGAGTGAAGACATGGCACGATGCAAACAGGTTCCCTTTTTCAGATCTAGAGTATTCCCAAAAGTCTTAAGTGACATGAGGCCTCATCCCCCATGAGCTACTACCACTGCACTTTATTTGGACAACTCATTTTATTTCTCTAAGGAGTTTTACAAGCACTGGATCCATTTGACTCTCGAGCAAGGTTCTTTCTTAATCCTATTAGTTTGGGGACAGATTCAAAAAGTGAGTTATATTATCTGTGCCACTGTGCCAAGGGCAGAGACTTGGGTCCATGGCAGGCTGTGCAAGCTAGAGGAGTCTTGAATATATTTTCCCTGGAAGGACTAGGTTACTTCAAAGATAAGGAAGGAACCCGTATAGATGAGAGAAGCAGAGATCTCTCTAGCCGCCAAGACTCAGACTTGTGCTCTGCATTAGGACTAGATAGTTGCTCTTCTTTGAAAATTTAGAAGCAGCAAATCTAGCTTTTCTCTGTTACTCATGCAGATTCTTGAGAACAAAGATACTCATGCTGATTCCCACCACTCCCCAGAACTGCTCCTAAGAATCTATTGCTTACTGGGAGAGTCACTTAGAAGTACTAAGGGAACGGAGAGGACCTTGTTCTTTAAAAAAAATATCTGCACAAGGACAAAGAGGGGACCACCTACTTAAGCAGCCAGGGTGGTGATGGTGGGGTATATGGGTTGCAGAAAGTGAACTGGGATGGGGAGGGGACAAATTTGGTGATGGCTATTCCCCTGATTCAATGTTAATATGTACCTAAAATACTACTGTGAACGATATGTAAGCCATTATAATCAAAATAAAAATTAAGCAAAATATCTGCACAAGGAGCTGGAGAGATAGCATGGAGGTAGAACATTAGCCTTGCATGCAGAAGGATTGAGGTTTGAATCCCGGCATCCCATATGGTCCCCTGAGCCTAGCCTGTCAGGAGTGATTTCTGAGCATAGGTCCAGGAGTAACCCTTGAGTGTTGCTGGGTGTGACCCAAAAACAAAAAACAACAAAAAAAAATCTGCACAAAAAAGTAAAAAGCTGAAGAGTGGGAGGATGATATTGTAGAGGAGGAAAGGTGCTTGCCATGCATGCTGCAAAAACTTGTTCAATCTTTAACATCACATATGGTAATATATAGAGGTCACTCCCGAGCAGACATAGAAATAGGCACGATGCACCACTGAGTGGTCTTTAAACCACTACCCCACTGCAAAAGAAGGAGCCTGGTTCAAATCCTGTTGCTGTGTTCCATGTTGCCATATTTCACTGGCAGCAAAAGACTCCATTGCCCATGATTTGTTATTTCCATTTACTCATTTTTTTCCCAAGGAAATAATCAGAATCATGCAAAGAAAATTTCTTTTGGGGCCTGAGGTACAGTATAGCAGGGAGGGCACTTGCCTTTCACCATAGTTCAATCTCTGGAATCCTGTGCACACTAGGAGTGATTTATGAGCAGAGAGCCGGGAGAAAATACAAACAAACAAAAAAAGAGAAATTTTTGTTTATAGGAGAATGATCTTGGCAATGATTCTTTTAAATAATACAATAACTGAAAGGGCTCAAATGCCTGATAAAAGGGAACAGTTGTTTAAACTAGTTGAGACACATGAGCAGTAAGAATACAGAAAACAAGTTAATAACATACTCTTATTAATTACTTGTATTTATGAGCAACTATCAGAAAGTCAGTCATGGTATTAGGTGCATCATATGTGCTAATGCAGCTTCTCAGACCCAAACTACAGAAAATGGGGACTGACACATTTAAACTCCCACAGAGCAGATTAAGATTATCCTACTAGCAAGCGCTAAAGTGCAGAGTCCAGTGTCCCCCATTTCTGTCCCTGTCATGGGAAGACAAGAGACCTACCTCAGCTTGCAAGCTCAAAATTGCACAAATATATAATTATGCATCATTATCTGTATATTCTATAATTATATATAATAAGTAATAAATGCAATGCATTCTTTTCCAACCTTACATCAACAAGTATTTGTTGAGTTTACTCTGTGCTGAGGGATATTTCTTGGGGGATATCTAATCATAACAATTAAGATAAAGTCCTGGCTAGTAAGAAACTTCTTAGATATGGGGTAGGGGTTGGAAGGAAGGAAGCTATAGAGAAAAAGGTTAATAGATCTTATCTGTACTGTACAATTTTAGGGCAGTTTCAAATGTGGCCTCAGTTCTTCTCTATATATTCTAGTTACTCACTAAACTTAGTGGAAAATCAACACATGTAATTCATACTGTTGATGATAAAGTTCATGGATTGAAAAAGCACACACATGTCAAAAAGCACCCCTGAGGTCACTGTTTCCTTTGGGTTTGGGGACCACACCTGACTATGTTCAGGGCTCACTTCTGGTTGTGTGAGCATACAAGGCAAGTGCCATCCCCACTATAAAATCTCTCTGACTGTATCTCTGAGGTTATTTTTTTACCATCTTTCTTCTGTTCAGGGCCCCTAGGGAATAAGCTCTGACTTGCCCATCTTCAAGAGAAACTCCCATTATGGTCACTGTCCCTGCAGGGCTGGTCCCCTACTTCCAGTTATGCCAACCATCCCATGCTCCTTTCTCTACAGGCTGCCTACCTCTTGCCCCCCATCAAGACAAGAGCCACCCTGCCAGCAGAAGGCACAAACATTTCAGACCACCTCTCTCTGCTACCCTCCTTTCCAGGTAGTTATTACCCTAGCCCATGATTAACAAGCAAATTAACCTTTTGAAAACAGGCCAATCCCCCACCCAGTCTTCTCACTTTCAACATGAATGTGTGTCAGCCCAGGCTGCAATTAATTCTCTTGGCCAAATTTCCCTTCCAAATCTGGAAAATGATTAAAAAAAACACAACACTGCATTTATTACACATTGTCCCAATTCCCCAATTTTACTTGAGATCATCATTGGAGCAGCCCTAATTAGCAAACAAATACCAACAAATCAGGTTCATCTGTAAAATTTGGGGACCCAGTTTCTTCTATGGCCTGCTGGGAAAAGAACTTAACCTCCCAGCTCCATGATTTTTCTTTTCATCATTGGCAGATAATAATAATTCCTCCCCCACAGAAGTGCCTACAGTTTCATGCATGTAAAGCTTTGATGCGGTTATTTTTTTAATCGTCAGAAAGACAAGTCTATGTCTGATACTTCCCTCTCTGTGTACTACTTAAATTCAAACTTTGGGTGAATTTCCAAGACTCATGAGTTTAGTTTTATTTAAAAAAATTATCTATCTCATTATCATCCTGCTTGGCTGCCTTATTGATACTGTCTTCTGGACAATTGCTATTCCTTTGTGTAGTGTGTGTGTGTGTGTGTGTGTGTGTGTGTGTGTGTGTGTGTGTGTGTGTGTGTATGTGTATGTGTTTGAAGATGGGGATTGTGTAAGTCAGGCTTCTCAAACAAGGTCTATAATGGATGTTTTCTTTTTTAATTTTTTTTTTTTGTGGTTTTTGGGTCACACCCGGCAGTGCTCAGGGGTCACTCCTGGCTCCATGCTCAGAAATTGCTCCCGGCAGGCACGGGGGACCATATGGGATGCCGGGATTCGAACCGATGACCTTCTGCATGAAAGGCAAACGCCTTACCTCCATGCTATCTCTCCGGCCCCAATGGATGTTTTCTTGATTGACTTCACTGGAAGTCTAGTTGCCCTTTCTTAGAAGGTCAATTACAAAGTAAAGATGGCAAAAGTTTAGCTTCAGGGAAGAAAGTTTAAAATTCATGCATTTGTTATATTAATCAAACATGGGCCAGGGATTGGGTAGGTGGGGGTAAGTCAGGGTAAATGAGAGAGATCCAAGGTCTTAATCTCTGTGTATGTAGTTATCCACTACCTGTCTACTTATCCATCTGCCCATCTCTCTGTCCATCTACTCACCTATCTATCCATCTACCTACAATTTACCTCTCCATCCATCCATCTCCTTACTATTTTTATTCTAACATGAACACTATTTGGACTAGGCGGAGCCAGCTCTAACAAATGAAACAAAGAATATAGATGCCAACAAGTCTACCCCAAGAAAATACCATTACTAGAAGAATGTGGTTTTCTCCTTTTGTATTTCATTTAAGTCTTTTTTTTTAAAATTTATATTTATTGATTGATTCATTGATTGGTTTTTGGGCCACCCAGCGATGCTCAGGGATTACTCCTGGCTCTGCACTCAAAAATCGTCCCTGGCAGGCTGAAGGACCATATGGGATGCTGGGAATTGAACTGGGTCCCTCCCAGGTTGACTGCTAGCAAGGCAAATGCCTTCTTGTTGTGCTATCTTTCTGTCCCCATCATTTAAGTCTTAAAGGTAATTATGACCAGGCCGATAAATCTGTGCTCAACATCTCATGGCAGGTATTGTTGTAAATAGCAGTCCTACCCATATTCTTGTAAGTTTAAAATAAAAAAGATGACGAATATAATCTGGAACAAGGTTTTTTTTCCCCTTAAATTTATTTATTTATTTTTTTAAATGTTGGTCCTATATATACATTTGCGAGCACATACATTTTTATTTATTTTATTTTATTCTATTTTATTATTTTTTTTATCATTTTTGGGTATGTGACCTGTGTCTGTTATCCCCTCTGTCCACCCCCAACTATACCGACAATACAATGAAGCTCCATTTCCCCCTGCAAAGACACACTAAATAAAGGGGAAATCTTACTTATAAAAAAAGAGCTCTTATCTACTAGAGATAGGAACTCATAATTGTTTACAATACAGGGATATCTCCTACCTTGAAAATATGTCATGTGGAATCAACTTACACCTCAGATGATTAGATACCATTCACCCAGCCTTGAACCCTGGATCCCAGACATAGAATCGGCACAGCTCTTCACAACAGCTGCAGGAAACAAACTCCATCCGGGACAGCCTTAATACTGCGGGGTCAACAACAAGGGCCAGCTCTAACATGATATCCTGACAACGAGGAAAATGTGAACAACTTGACCTTAGAGCAGATTAGCCTACCTTACCAGCTAACGACAAAACAAAACCAGAAGACTCGGTACCCTTTGGTAGGTCCAAAAGCCAAGATCGTGACTTACAGATGACTGGCTACTAGAACCATGACCAGACAGTATACATCTTGGGACCAATAAAAAAGCCCTAGTTTAGGGTTTGAACTATGACTTGCACAATAAGCATGATCCCCAGTCCCAAAGGTCTGACAGAGACAACTGCAACAGAATGGGGCTTCTGGAAGCACAAAGAAAGACGCTATCCTAGGTGCCATCCTAGGTTCAGTGCAAAGACCAAGGTCACCAACCACAGAAGATGGATTAAAACGACACTGAGGTAACAGAACCTCTAGAACCACAAAGACTGACTTCATCATAAGTCCCACCTCAGGATCTGTGCAGATACTGAGACCTCTAAACACAGAGCTCTGAGTGTATCACCCTGGACAGAATACAGAAGTCTTCCACACACCAAAAAAACACCACCGGGAAAATAAATGATCCTGAGCAAAGTCTAGAGCTGATCCCATGACAGTATACTCCAAGGATGGAGAAACCCCATATTTCTTAGGCCAAGTGAATTCCTTTTCGAATGACCCCAATATTTACTGTGCCAGGGCAGGAGGGGAAAAAACAAAAATACAAAAAGCACAAAACCTTGGTTATTTTATATATATATATATATACATATATATATATTTTTTACCTTCATTTATTATTGTTATTATTATTTTTATTTACCTATCTATTTTGGTCGATTTCTCTGTTTGGGTGTGATTATTGAAATCGTTGTCCCCAATTATACTTATTTTTTTCTCTTCTTTTCTTTTCTTTTGTTATGTGCTATGCCATGTTTCTTATTTCAAGACCATGGTGTGTTTTTGGTTTATTTGTTTGTTTGTTTGTTTGTTTTTAGCTTTGTTTTTCGTCTGGTTTTTGTGGAGCTTATCGATATAGCTGGAGTCCTCACCGGATAATTGACACTTTTTTTGGTACTGGTGGAGTGTTTCACCTTCTTTCTCTCCTTCATCTCCCAAATCGATAAGAGCCTCTAGAAGGATTCCGCCCATTTTGGGAGTATTAGACTTTTACCCCAGTTTATTTATCTTCTCTTTTTCAGGCAAAACCACGCAACTTGAACTAGCTAGTCCTGCCTACAGTTAGAGGGGGAGATAAGGGAGGCATCGAGACCAAACAGGTGCAAGACTACTAAGTAGGGGGTTGGATACAGAGGGGACCACATATTCTAGCCGCCCTGGGGGTGAGGGAAGAGGAAATGGGAGATAGGACAAAAACGGAGGGGTAGGGAGGATAATTTGGTGATGGGAATCCCCCCTGATATGTACCTAAAATGTTATTGTCAACAATATGTAAGACACTATGATCAAAATAAAAATTATATTAAAAAAAAGAAAGAGAAAGACAAGACAAAATAAAATAAAATAAAATAATATTGGAGACATCAACCTTAATCTCTACACCTCAATTGGTTCTTTAAGATACTATTGTTCTTATGCACTGAAAAGCAAACTTTGCTGGGAGCTTTGACAAGGAGCACTTTATATATAAGAAAAAAATGAGTCTGCATTCTGAGCAGAAAAAAACAAAAAACAAAAAACCCAGGGTACTACGAGCTGTACCAGTTCAGCTAATGGTGCAAATGAGACTACGAGCCAAATGAAAGAGTAGAAATAGCGCAGATCCTCATTGCTTGCTAAATTGGGGGAAAAATCCTACAAAGCTAAACTAAACCAGCTCATCAGTCAGCCCCTGCTCATATTCTAGAAGTGTGGCTTAATCAGGAAGAGAGGGAAGAATGGAGCGGGGACTGTGCCTTACATTCTTTGAAGCATGATAAAATGATGAGCCGAACATTATAAGCCTTTCTGCCATCGGAGACCAACCGAGTTAAGCTCATTTGGGATGGTTATCAAGATTCATACAGCAATTATTTAGGAGCTTGCACATTCACCCTTTAATCAGGCTAGGGAAATGCACATGCTAGCTTTTTTTCCTGGATGTGTAGCAAGAAGGAAAATGAAGACATGATTCTTAAGGCAATTTCTCTCTAACCAGACTTTGAGTTAATGCTTCCCACCTCCTTATTCCTATAATTCAAGGAGAGGCAGGGAGATATCTCTAAAGACAACCACAAAGGTCTTGAGAGGCTCGTGGGATCTGCCTTGTCTCTCTGCTCAAACTCTATTTCAAGACATCACAATGTAACTTCTGGCATATCCCCAGCAGGCTGATTCTAACCCTCCATGCTGTTCCAGAACTTTTGTCCTGTCCAGGTGCTTTTTAATTAGGGCATGTTTTCATCTTAACATTAGATTTTTTGATTGTCTATGTCTGTTCTCCTCCTAGAAGGCAATTCCAACTTGGAATCCTGCGGGTTTTGCCCTCACCATTGAGCAGAGATTCAGAAATATTTGATAAGTGAATGTAAGTCTAAGAAATGACAGATACCAGGCCTTTTTTATTCAGATCCATATATCTCAATTATGACCTACATTATTTCCCAGACTTCCATCAGGATCCACAGTGTACAGCACTGGTCTTTCCAAACAGATTGCTATGTCTAATTCCTTTTTGATGATGCTCTGTTCTTGCATGAATCTGGACATCTACATATGTTAGTCTTTGAAATGGTATTTATAGCTTTTCCCAATGCACCTTTAAACTCTGTATTATTTTCACTTATCCTGAATTGACTCCTGGTCACACAAGCCACCTAATCTTGAATGAGGAAATCAGTCAGATGCCATCTCTACAGGGAGACTTGTCCCAAACTCAGCTCTATCTTTGTGCCATCTAAGTACTGTGTTCAGGTCCATATAAACTGATATTACTCTCTCCCAAAATTGGGATCTCCCTACCAGAACACGTGACTATGTATATTACATAAAATGTATGGTTATACACATAATATTAATATACCCATTATAGCAGATACTTAAAAATAACTTGTGGAATTTAAAAAATTAGCCAGAATTTTTAAAGGAAATAAAAACTATCTCAGTCATCAGCATGATTGGCAAGTTTTTCAAGGACTGTATGCAGTGCTAGGATCAAACCAAGGTCTGTCACATGCCCTTTATCATCTCTCCAGCCCGATTCTTTAGCATCTTAAGCATCTAATAATATTACTATAAAAATCATTACATGGTAATAGTTGTGTTGAAGTCTATGATCCTCAAAATGTGCTCCGTTTATCTATAGCAGTATCAGACATCAGCTGGGAACCAGTTAGATATGCAAATATTCTTGTTTCACCCCCCCATACACCCAAGACCTACTGAATCAAGATTCCCTGAAATCTACATTTTATAGGCTCTTGAGATAATTCTAGTGCTTGCCAACAAGACCCCCTGCTCTGAGTAATTAGAAGCAGTATTTTGGGAAGGAGCATGGAGCCATGTCAAAGTACACATCTTCAGAGCTTTTTGAGGTTCTGGCAATGCAAATTTGGTCAAGGGTGCTCAAGTCTGAGGTTCCTTTCATTACTAATAAAAGGCAGAGGGACCAAGGCAAGGGGAAAACGGAAACTCTCTTTTCTTTCCCAGAATTTCCTCTTTTCTTCCTTAACTTCTTTTTCCTGCTCTGCTCCTCCCTCTTTTCTCCACCCCTGCTCTTTGGTTGTGGAAAAGAGACAAATCCTTAGCTCCTTGTTATTCAGGAGAACGAAAAGCAATACCATTTGCCATAAATTTGAGTTGCATATTGTTGGTCTTTTTAATATTAGCCTTCTAAACAGTACTTAGGAGGTGGGTGGGAGTGGGTCCCACTGGCTAACTGGGTCGCAAGTTCAGTACTGGTGGAGGATGTGATGCTGCTCTGGCCCTGCAATGCCAGGTACACACTGGTCACTTCAGCAGTGCTGGAAGCCCCAGGGTAGTATTGGTGATGTTTGTGGCTGCAGTTATCAAGCCTGGGTCAGATATATGCTAAGCTTGTGCCCTAACTGCTGTACTATATCTCTCAGTACCTATTGGTAATTTTATTGTTGTTATTATTGTTTTTGGGCTATTCCTGGCAATGCTCAGAGGTTATATTTAAGAATCACTCCTGGCAGACTCAGACTGAACCTAGATCCATCATGTGCAAGGCAAATTCCCTGTCTGTATGCTATCATTCTAGCCTCATATTGTTTGCCCTTTATACTTAAATTGAGGAGAAAATAGTCCTAAGTGGTTTTTCTTACTGTAATATACTGAATATTTAAAATATATGAATTATTGTCTGCCAGACCATAGGTGTTTGTTGAGCATAAACTCTGTTGGATACTCCCTTGGATACTGAAAACACATAAAAGGAGAGAAAAGACTATTGGATTGGAAATGTCTGTTTGATGATGTAGTATTTGAATCAAGTGAAAACTCTCAAGTTGACCATAGGAGAATATGGGAAGATATTTGAGCAAATAAAATAGGAACCAGAGAGACACATGAAAGGGCTTGGTATGGTGAAGAATGCAAAGAAGTTAAAATTTCTTGAATATCAGGGTAGGCAGAGAAAAGATGAAGATATGTGGCTATGCCATAGCCAAATAATTTCAGATTTAGTAATACAAGAGTCTATTTTATTAGAAGTACAATTAAATTGCATTTTGCCAAATATGTTATTTGCTCTTAGTTTTAGTTGGGAGATTTTACCCAACTTCTCTATCATTAGTGGAAAAATACTTAAATGAGCAAGAATTCTAAATATATCTTCAGCTAGCCATCCATCCATCCATCCATCCATCCATCATTCATCTATGCATCTGTCTATGATCCACTCATGCATCTATCAATTCACCCATCTCTTCATCTATCATTCTTTCACCACTCACCCATCCATCCCCTTATTCATATACCCACATATTCATCCAAATCCCCTCCAATAATCTACCAGCTTACTCATTCATCAAACAACTACCACCTGACCATCTACCATGACCATCTACCATTCTTCCTCCCATTCACCAATCCATTATCCAGGATTTCTGACTTTTGATATACCTGACATTTCTTACTAGGTAACAAACATCTAAAAATATAAATTAAAGAATCTATCTTCAAGAAATTTATCCACCAAGAAACAAAGTCCTGGAAGAATAGAAACAATCAAACATATTGTTTTAAACCACCTCATCATTTTCCAGATGTAATGTAACTTATTAGGATCAAATCTTTAAGTAAAAAGAAATACCTAGGAACTTTATTTAAGTACATAAACTGTGTTCTCCTACTATCTTCAAAAGCATATTAAGCCTAATTTTTTGAATGCTGAATATGTGTGAAGCACAAATTCAAAAACTAGGGCAAAAAGCTGACACATCAAACTGACTCTCTATCACCTAGTAGACCTAATCTTGCTTGGGGGTTGATCCTGTACTTAAATGACTGCCCAAATGCCTACTTTTAAAAGGCTCTGGAAATGAGCTCTTTCTTTATCTCATTAACCAGTATTTCCCCTTTTCTACACCACTTTCTTAAAATGTCTGTTATTAAAAAGTTTTTTTTTGTTTGTTTTGTTTCCTATGGCAAGAGACAAGAGGAAAAATATGCACAAAGAAACATATGTTAAGGTAATTGAAGAGTTGTGCAAAGCAAAAAGGAAAAGACAAAAGTCCCTTAAACCTACCAAGTTAAACTGGTTATTCCTTTTTTTTTTTATTTTTAAAGAAGCCTCATCGGACACAGCATGGGTCTTGCTCCATGTACTTCCTTGTCCGATAAGCGAAAAATTTCCACCATAATGCAGGCGCGTGAAAAGTGATTTGAACTTTTCTGAAATTGGTTTCCCCCCATCCCACAGTTCTCATCCAGTCTTGAACTGGTCTGATTGATTTTTGAGGGCATAGGATTATGGAAATGTTTGTAGAAGTAGCTGAACCTAATATTTCTCTTCTTTTTTGTGACCTGGCAACTCATAGGTCTGCATAGCTGAGTTCCTGGCCCCTTTTGAATTTCTCTTGTGGTCTTAGAACCAGTTAGTTTTGAGGAGCTCAACCTCAACTGATTATAAAAGAGGCTGATGAAAAACAAACAGTGCAGTGAGTGCGAAAGAAACCCAACCAAGAGAAAGGGCTCTCCATTTGCAGAGACCCTAGTCATGTGTTTGAGAGAATGCGTGGATAAATGATGGAATATGAGCATAGTTCTGCATTTCATGAGGGCAAGGAAAGGGCAGAGCTTGAGTCTACTGACCAGGTGGGTATCATAACTATTAATAAACAATGATGATAACTTGCACACCTGCTTCTCACTGTGCCAAGGAGACACTCCCACCTCGCACACATTATCTAGCTGTATAATTATCCTTGTGATATAAACGGTGAGACTAAAACATAGAGAAGTTAATTAAAGAACTTGCCCAAGGTAACAATAGTCCAAATGGAAAAGGGAATAAGGCGGTGAGTCTGAAGCTCTGGAGAGAAAGCTTGCAGATCTGTGACAGACGCAAAGCAGGAGCTTAGGATCCCAGCTTCCCCACTGGCTGAGGAGGAATGCTCAAGTGCTTTTTCTTAGCTAGAAGTATCAGAAGTTGTGAAAATGAAAGTGCCCCCAGCACATAGCTGTGTGCACTTATTGATAAGGTCACCTGGGAAACCATGAAACCTCCATCATTGTACACAGCAACAAAAGAATTCATGCATAAGTAGTTACAATTTTACAATTTAAACTGAGCTCTTGGTGCAGACAAGAGGTCAAATAGTATACAAAAGTCATTAAAGAAGCCAATGGAAATCAAGGAAAACCAGTTATAAAGGTACTAGCATATCTGAGGGGGGTAACATGTATCCAATAATTCTATAAATTCAGTATATTGAATTAACAAGTTGAAAGACAAGCATGTCTTTAGGGGACAAAAATGGAGATAAAATGGAAAAGTGAATAGGAAAAGACAGCCAGAATGATGAATATGGGGGAGATAGCCATAAAGCTGTCTTAGTTATGGAAGTTGAAATCATCAGAGTCTCAAAACAGCCTATTGGTAAGCCACTTGCATTTCCTGACCCTCAACTCTTTTATCTGTTAAGTGGGAGTAATAATACCCTTATAACCTCTCTGCACATAGTAGCAGTGGGGTTTAAATAGATAATGCACACATAATAGTGTTTTCTAAAGGGAAAATTGCTATACTGAGCTAGAAGACTATTATTAATGACAATGGCAGTGATACCATTATCATCATCATCAGTGAAGTCAATAAGATGAGTGAGATAACTGGGACCACAAGTTCAAATATCTGTAGGACCAGGTGACTCATGAAGAGGAGAAAATAGAAAAATGTCTGTCTCATCTCCCTTCTATCATCTAGCCTCTACTTGCCTCCAGTTCTCTATAGCTATGATGCAAGGCAGATGGGTAATGCTACACTGATGGCTCCATGAATAGGTCAGAACTGTAATTATTTACTTATAAATTTCTGATAAGGCAGGGAGAGATAGTACAATGGGGAAGGTGCTTGGTGAACATAGTAGCTGACCCAAGTTTGATATTCAGCACCATCTGGAGATCAGCACCCAGGCCCCTGAGCACTGCCAGAAGTGAGCCCTGAGCACAGAGCCAAAAGGAAGCCCTGTGTACTGCCAGTTATGGTTCCTAAACCAAAAAAATTACACTAAATTCAAATTCCCCAATTTTCTTTTTTTTTTCTTTTTTCTTTTTTTTTTTTGGTTTTTGGGTCACACCCGGCAGCACTCAGAGCCTACTCCTGGCTCTACGCTCAGAAATCACTCTGGGATTTGAACCACCATCCTTCTGCAGGCAAGGCAAATGCCTTACCTCCATGCTATCTCTTCAGCCCCAAATTTCCCAATTTTCTAATATTGAAGGAATACAGTTCAAAACTACTAGTAAGTAAACCTCAAGGTTTGCAGGCTCATTTATTCAATGGCCAGATGATTCCAACCTGTGAATCTTTGGGTTCCTTGAAATAGAAACTGTTGGGGCCGGAGAGATAGCATGGAGGTAAGGCGTTTGCCTTTCATGCAGGAGGTCATCGGTTCGAATCCCGGCGCCCCATATGGTCCCCCGTGCCTGCCAGGAGCAATTTCTGAGCTGAGAGCCAGGAATAACCCCTGAGCACTGTCGGGTGTGACCCCCCCCCAAAAAAAAACAAAAAACCAAAAAAATCCAAAAAAGAAAAAAAAAAGAAATAGAAACTGTTACACAAAAGTAGGTGACGATGATGACGGTGCTATAACATCAGAATCATTGTTATTTCCACAATTCTCAGCATTATCCGGACCAACCATGGAAGAAAGAATAGCTTCATTTTGCCATAGGGAGTAAAAAGAGTGTTCTACATATGTGTATGTATATACATACTTAAACCTTTGCACTTGGTGACCAACCTGACTTGCTTTGAGGTAACTCAAGGTTCTGCACCTGGGAACTATACTCTATAGTGGTCAGAAGGCAGGAATCTGTGGTGCTGGTGGTTGAACCAAGGTTGGCTACATGCAAGGCAAGTTCCTTCACCTCTGCAACTCTCTTCAGCTCAGTGATTTCTATAGTCTGAAAGAGGGCTGATAGACACAGTAAATCAAGTTCTCTATGGAAGTGAAGTTAAACATGTATCTTGTTCTGGCTCTTTCTCCAGAATGATGAAATTTGAAAGTTGGAGGAGACCTTTCCAAACATCTGGCATGAATTTTCTCAACACTAGAGGACACATACATGGAGTGGACAGTAAAAGTGTGTGGCCAGAGACATGGTACTTTCCTGAGCAGCTTTAGAACTTTCATTCTGATTCTCTGTCATTTTCCTTCTCTGCCCCATTGTGAGGGCTCTTTACCCCTTCAGCAGGATTTTCTTGATTTCACAGATCCTTTTTATCATCTGAACCCTTTCAGCAATTTGAGATCAATAAAGAGAGTCAGAAAAGGCTAAGTCGGCTTAGTGTAATAAGAAACATTTTTTCATTCTTCCTGTGAGTCATCTTTATAACTGAGTTTCAATCATTGATATTCTAATATTTCTAGCCTTTAGGAACTAGTGCTCAGGTTACCAATGATATCACAAACTCAGTATCCCAGTATGTAAATAGATGATGTCCCCGTGTCTCATTTTAATTTTATTAGTAAATTGCTTGACCTGGGTGAGTAGAACATGATGTGACCCCATATAGAAATAGGGGCAGGGAGTACCAGCAGGCAAAGATCACTGTTTTCTTTTTACCAACACATAATTGTTAACAGAAATGCTTCACAGACACCAGTGATAGCAGAAAGAGAAATGCGTGAAGCAATAGCCTAAGCAGACAGAGACACAGAAAGGTGGGCAATGAAGAGAGACCCTGGGAGATGGAAAAGAGACACTGGGATGAAAATAACCTTGGAATCTTGCAGTCAGTGTCCTGCAGAAAGACAACCAAGGCCAATCAGATGGAACAGATTGAAAGGCAATTTCAGCCGAGTGTGAATACCTCCAAATGCACTGTAAACTTTTGAAGGGAGAAGCTGGCAGTATCGACATGTGTGGTCCCCTCCTAGTCCTCACTCCATGGCTGGAGACCAACATAATTCAACAGTAGGACCTGGGGCCACAGCAATAGTATAACAAGTAGGGTGCATAGCTTGCACGTGGCAGACCTGGATTTAATTCCTGGAACCTTGCCAGGAGTTATCCCTGAGAACAGAGCCAAAAGTAAGCCCAAAAAACTACTGAGTGTAGCCTGAAAAAAAAAGGGGGGCAGGATCTTGTTTGCAGAAATGAACCTCTCTTAAAAATCTAACAGGATGAAAGATGAAGAAAAAGTGAGTGAGATAATTCTGGAGTATTTTAGCAGAGTGGTGCTGACAATTCTGGTGAATTGTCTAAAGGACATGCCACCATCTTCTTGGTTTTTCCATTTTTTAAGCAATGGGATAAAGTCTGTCTTTGGAGTGAAAGAGGTCAAGAATGAAATCATTGTTTTTATTTTGGCTTCTCATGGTTGTGTTCACTGATAGAATTAGTGCATCTTCACTAAGACACTGTCTTAGAAATGATTGTTTCCCAGTAAAATATGATTCTAGTTGAAAACATTAGCTTATGTGATAACTGCCTAAATGCTCTACTATGAAGAATGCATGTCTCCTTCAATCTTGAACTAAGCATGCGCAAGAAAGGAATAAGGATAACTGGCGAAGAAAATAATAAAAAGGAAAGAAACTGCCCAAAGAAATGTCTTGGATAGATGTGAAAGAAATCAAGAGAAAGATGGTTGTGAGGATTTTGGGTGCGTTTGTTTGAGGGCCACAGCAGGCAGTACTTAAAGCTTATTCCTGACTCTGCAATCAGGGATCATTTCTGAAGGTGCACAAGAGGCCATGTGGTGCCTGGGATCAAATCCTGGTCAGCCAAATGCAAGGCAAGTCTAAGTAATACCTTATGACATCTGTCCTCTATCCTTTGGCTTCACCCATTTGTTTGCTCATTCACTTAACATTTAGTGAGTATCTTCTCCATACTAGGCACTGAACCATCTCTCTCTTTCTCTATCATCTATCTATCTATCTATCATCTATCTATCTACCTATCTATCTATCTATCTATCTATCTATTAAATAATGCACAGATGAAGGTTCTAGATTTTAGGGAATTTTTAATTCTCATGTTGGATGGAAGACAGGAGAGAGATAGAGAGGTAACTGTGCTAGAAAGACTAACTCACCCTATGCATACCAGATGGGTTTTCTGCAGGAGAAAGTACTCAAGGCAGACTCCAAGAGCCTGATATAGATAAGAATTAGAAAGGGGGTTGAATGAATGATAAGAAATAGAACAAGGAAGGGCAGGAACCTTCTACAGAAAGCTAAATGGCACATGCTCTGTAGTCAAGGGACATGGGGTCCCCTGTTCCCACTGCAAGAATTTTGAGTTGCAATATTGTACAAACATATATTTTATTGATACTCTGCTGATTACATTGTGAATGTGGATTGACATAAAGATGAAGGGAAGAAAGAATCCAATAGAACCAAGTGGATATCCAGGACAAAGACAATAATTATATGTATTAGTATGATGGAAACACGATATAAAATATTTTAAAGTCAAAACTTTAAGATTGGTATTTTACTTGAGTCAAGAGAGGAAGGGTACCAGTTGAATCAACTGACTGGGTATCATGGGAGTAGTGCTGTGATGAAGCTCACGAAACAAGTCTTAAATCTAAGAATATGTTAGAAATTAAATATCTTGAATTTAATTTTAGGCTGGTTATTCTTGATCAGTTACCTGCATTGTAGTGAAAATATCTAGGTGATCTAGACAAGTGGGGTTAAATATCTTATCTGGAGAAATGAACATATCAAACAACAATTTAAGCCATGATGAAAATTCATAAAAAATGTATGCAGTGAAGGAACTGGAGTGTGTTGGTCTTAACTGACACATATCCTGCCATTTAAGGGCCAAATAGAGGTGGCAGCAACCTCTAAGCCTTCAGAAGGGGCCAGAGATACAGGCCTGGGAATGAAAGATCCTCAGCAGTGATAGCAAAGTAAAGGGCATTTCAAGGAGGAAGGTGCAATCAAGGAGGAAAGTGTAAGATGGGACAAGACATTTTCATTAAATTTAGCAAATAAGAGGCTATTTGTGAGTGTAGTAAAAGTAGTTACCAAGTAAGTAAAAATAATTGGCTGCACAGTATGTGGGAAGTGAGAAAGTAGAGGGGTGGGTGGTGGGAAGACAATTCTCTTATGAAATGTATCTGTGAAGAAGAGGAATTAATACCCCCACATTGTCAAACCCAGTTGTCAAAGATCCCCTTGAGATAGGGTAGTGAAGACAGGGAGAAGGTGGGGATGAATGAGATGAGAGTGCTCACTCCACTGAAATAGGAATGGGGGAAATCTGGAGTCCTTCTCACAGACTCAGCCACCAGCAATGCTACTCTGCTGTGATTGGATAGGATCTGATAGAGTGGGTAATTTTGTTCTTCAAAAAGACATGAGTTCCTAACCCCTGTATCTGGGAATAGGAACTCTATCTAGAAATAAAGTCACTGTAAATGAGATTAAAATGAGTTTGTATTATGTTGGGTTGGATCCAAATCCAATCCTTGAAGTTATAAGGAATATTTGGAGATTCAGAGACACACTCTGGAAGAAAGCAGCCAGGTGAAGAGAGAGGAACAACCTAGAGTGAGACTGGTACTACAATGCATGTCAAAGATTGCTAGCAACTCCCACAGTAAAGAGAAGCAAACTAGGCTCTTTTCTAGACATCGTCATTTTGAATATCTTAAAAAAAAACCGCTGGAGAATGTCTTCATTGATTCAAGTCATCCCATGTGTGGTATCTTATAATGCCAGCTTTAGCAATCCAATGTAGATAGTAAAGGCATGCATTCCCTTGGCAAATTCCTATCACTCTAAAAAACCATACTCAAAAGTAATAAAGGTTTCAGAGGGAACATCAACTCAAAAGATCAGTTAATAAAAAAAAAGTGGAATATTCCTGGAATCCAAGGTTGACAGATTTCACAAACAAGTCCTCTTTCTTATCATCTTTTTGAGTGTCTAGTGTCTAGTGGAGCAGCAGTCTAGCTCACAACCACATTAAGAGAAAATCTTAGGTCTCAGAAAATTCCAGTAGCTTGCAGACAACAGATCAAAATCAAAAGAACTAAGAACCTAAGAATCTGGAGCCAGACAGGTGGCTCAAGCAGTTGGACATTTGCCTTGCACATGCTAACCTAGGACAGAGTGCAGTTCGATCCTCCGGTGTCCCATATGGTCCTCCATATGGGGAGCGATTTCTGAGCACATAGTCAGGAGTAACCCCTGAGTGTCACCGGGTGTTGCCCCAAAAGCCAAAAAAAATAAATCTAAGAAGGGTTAAGGTATACATATACACCTTTAGTTGTCTCTACATACTATTGTTCTTTCAAAATTAGATCAATACAGATATCTCAAACTCCTCTGAATCCCACCTAGGGGTCTATGAAACAAAAGGTCCCAGGAAATGACCCTCATCTTTATGTGATGACAATTTAACATTGGCACAAGTGACTCTATGCATGAAACACCAAGAGAATATTACAAATCAGAATGTAATGAGGTGCTAAATTGAATAAAGCAGACTGTCAGGCTTGCAAGAATGACTCAGGCAATGGAGGGAGTAGGATTGGGTAGAGTTGGTTGGGAAAAGATGGGCCCCATGCATGGATGGGGACTGGATTAGTTACAGTGAAGAAACAACTGTCATAACATCTTTTCTCTCTCTTGCCATCCTAAGCCTGGGATTTTTCTGCAATGCCTGGGGCTAGGTGGGATAAAAGCACAAAGCCCCAATAACTCCACTGGGCTCCTTAATAAATGAAAGCAGATAGAGACAAATCTGTAGGTTCAGTAAAAAATGCCCAAGCGTGTCACCACTCAAGTTTACAGCACTTGGTGTTGTCTCACATACAGTCTCCAATTAGTACTCATTTATTGAATGAAAATAGGTCTGAGAATATCAAACCATTATGGCTGTAGAAGAGGAGACCATTCCATTATTAAATGTTTGTCAAGATTCAGTATCTTATATTATCTTGAAAATTTTTCCCTTTTACCCAAACAAGAAAAAGCAATTCAAGAAGCAAATAATTCTACAATGTTTGGTTTAAAAATAGCAAATGATTTCCCATCACAACCAATTTCTGCCTCCCCCGAGTCAAGCACACTCACTTTTATTAGCTGATTATTTTGGTATTTATCTCAAAATCTATAAATTGCAGGCTTGGCTGCTATTTTTGTATTTTCAATTTTAGAATAATTTCAATTATCTAGTCATTTCTCACTACTGAGATCCCAATACAGGCTTTCCCATATTGGTGGTTCTATCCTTATAAGTACCTTCTCCTCACATCAAGCTTTCCCTTCCTCCTGATACAATACTAAGATTGCAATTCGAGAGTTCTTTTTTTCTTTCTTTTGAAACAAAGAAGCCATGGACTACCCCCCCCCCCCACAATTCCATATATTTTTAAAATACTATATTTATTTAAGCACCATGATTAGAAACATGTTTGTAGTTGGGTTTCAGTTATAAAATAAGAACAACCCCCTTCTTGGCTCTGCAAACACAATTTGGCTGTGCCAGGAATCAAGGATGGCTGTCTAATAATACTTCATTTCTGGAGTTGTCTTTAGGAAGTCTCTTTTCAATTTTCCCATACTTCTCACTCAGCTTGCTTTGCAGTTGCACTGCTGAGTCACAATCTATCCTTGTTCCTTATCCTCTATGTAAAAGTTTTTTCCCAATTTCACAACAAGAACAACAGCCATACCACCTCACAGCACAAAGGTGTGGTGCCACCCCACCCCCATCTTACCTGAGGGTAAGACCTGCCCAATTCTGGGAGGGGTTTTTGGGAGGTATCAAGAAGATTACCTCAGGGGCAAGGAGAGGATGGGGAGGAGAGATTGAGGGAGATTCAGCAAGAGGGATGGAAGAAGAAGCAGGAGGAGGAGAGATGGAAGAAAGAGATTGAGATGTCAGGGCTGACTTTGGACCCAGCATAAAAGGTTATGATAGACCACACATGTTGGCCAGGGCCTGAATAAAGCTGATGTCTCATGAAACCTGTCTGTGGATCATTTCCCCACCACTATCCTGAACCTGCAGACCTGCTGGCTGAAAGGGGTCGCAGACATTTGGCCTGGGCTGGAGGAGAAAGGCTTCTCACCCTCCATCACTATCCATCACCATCCAGCCCCATCCAGGGCTGTTATTCAACATGTTGCTGTCCTCTGGTCAAACCACTCTCAGGACACATGAGTCAACAAATCTGAGTTTGCAAGGAGGGAGAAAATTCACAGTGGGCTTCCTAGAGGAGATTAAATCAATGAGGTTGAGACAGGACTTTATGAGGAAATGGAAAGAGCACAGAGAAAATAGGGTCACTGCATGTGGGTGCCAGAGATCTGGGAACAGGTCCCAATATCCTGGTCCCAATAGGAGAAGCTGATGCTATGATTGGGAGAAATGATAGTCACCTACAGTAACTTGGTAAGACTTTGTTTTGCTGAAATGTTTACACAATTTTGCATCTATCCTTTCTTCTGAAAACTTAGAAGGACTCTGGTACTGGAAAAAGCTCGAATATGGGGCTTATAATATGGAGGGTGTGACTATGTTTTTCTAGGAAGAGCAGCCTCTGCATTCTATTGATTCTGTGGAGGCCAAAATGGAGACTAAGGAATACTTTTGCCTTCATAAGATCCCCCAGATGCCTGGCCAGTAATAGTCAGTGGTGACTGCATAGTAACAACCCATTTGACTTCTAACCTCCTTGGCTTCATGGTCATCCTAAAACACACACACACACACACACACACACACATCCAATATATTTCTCCATCATTTTCTGTGCACACTGCACATGTTCTTTGCATTTTCTTTAACTGCACACACCATTGTGCTTCATGAATATGTATGAGTTTTCAAAAAAATGACTAGCATCTGTACAAACTCATCTGTCACTATGGCTATGCTGGGCATATACCCAGACCTTCTCTCTTTGAAGTTGTCCTCTACCCCATGCTGGCATATATCATCCACAACTCAAGTACTGAGTCTCAATAAAGTTCTGTTTTATTCTGCTGTTCCTGTGCTTTTTCTAGAATGACAGTTTTTTTATTTTAGATTTGGGAAAAGTGGCTCATTTCTGTCTGGATTCAGACAAGGTTATAAAGTGGTCCTATCTGCATTTGCTCTCACTTCTCCCCAAACCCTTGCCTGGCTTTAGTGTAGGTGTCATAAGACTGCATATGTTAAGGGGTAGGGCAATTCCCCTACGTGTGTGTGTGTGTGTGTGTGTGTGTGTGTGTGTGTGTGTGTGTGTGTGTGTGTGTGATGGGATTCCCTAAAAGTGCTTAGAACTTGGCATGAGTATCAGGCTAGTTCCCAGATTCAAGGGCTGCTTTTTTCTGTCCTAAGGATAAGGGTTTGGAGAGTTTCTATTGATAAAAATGATCAGAACAAGGCTGCTACTGTCACTTAAGACTGTTGGTCACATGAGAACAAAAGCAGGCAAGAAAGAAAGCTGGAAGACCCACCCTTATGAGAAAACTTTTACACATCAAACATCAAGCAATACTTAGAGAAAGGAGCTCCCGAAATAAAAGAAAATAGGTGCAAATTCTATTTGTGGTAAGTTATTGGTTCGTTCCCAGCTACACATAATGAACTCCTATAACTGAAAAAATCAAATAGCCTGATTACACAGTTGGTAAAGAGCTGGAGCAATAGTACAACAGGTAAGGTGTTTGTCTTGCGTGTGTCCAACCCAGTATTGAGCCCCAGCATCCCTTATGATCCCCTAAATAACACCAGGCATAAACCCTAAATGCAGAGCCAGGAGTAAGCCCTGAGTACTGTCACTTTGTGTGACTCTCAGCAACAACAGAGGAAGTTGGTAAAGGTCTTGAATAGATTTCTCTGAAGGCTTACCCAGGGCCAATGTGTACCTAAAAAGAGACTTAAACACCACTCAGGATTATAGAAATATCAATCAAAATCACAGAGAGATACCATATCATACCCATCAGCCTGGCTATTAAAAATCCAAGCAAACAATGAAAGTTATAAGAATTAGCTGGAATGCAAAGGAATGGTAACCCATGTGCTCTGCTAGTAGAAGTTTAGACTGGTGTAGTTTTAGAGGACGGCACAGCAAGTATACAGAAAACATGGAATTCCCATATGATTCATTTCTGAGTACGTGAAAGAAGTCAAAGCAAGCACTTGAATAGATACTTTTACATCAAGGGTCATGGGTGCATTATTCACAATAGCCAAAAGATAATAACAGAGAAATGAGTAAACAAAAACACTTTATAGATTATTTAATCTTAAAAAAGCAGGATATCATAACCTCTATAATGCTCCAATGCAAAGAAGTCTTAGAGATGTTATATAATGTGAAACAAACCAAGTAAAGAGACCAAGAAAATTATGAAATATAGAAAATAAACTGGGAATTCTCAGGGGGTGGGTGTAGAGGCAGGTTAGCCATCAGGAATTGTATTTGATAGATGCAGAGTTACTGCTGGGTGTGAAACTATTTTGTAGAGAATCAATGAAGAATGCACAAGTGGTACACTTCATAATAGAATAATTCATTTTCAGTAAAAGATAAAATGCAATGTTCTTAAGTGTTCAAGGTAGATGAAACAACAATAACAACAACAACAACAAAATAGGTCCATTTCACAGAGTGCTAGAAATAAGCTTAATTTTTTGACATAAGATATTTGGGGCTTGGTCAACTAGACTGGGTTTCAGAACAAATGATAAGAGTGCAAAACTGAGGGGCTGGAGCAATAACACAGCGGTAGAGCATTTGCCTTTTATGTGGCTGGCCCAGGACGAACCTGGTTTCTATCCCTGGCATCCCATATGGTCCCTCAAGCCAGGAGCGATTTCTGAGCGCTGAGTCAGGAGTAACCCCTGAGCATGTCTCCCGCCCAAAGAAAAGAGTCCAAAACTGTGCAAGTCCAGCTTGGAGGAGCCAGTAATGGCAGGAATTCTACCCATATTGGATACATGCTATGCAAGAACCCTAACTACTGTTCTATATACAGGCCCAAGCAGGGACATGTTAATTTGCTCTCTGTTCCTATTATACATGATGAAAATCAATAAATGAATGAAATTAAGTCAGTTACTGAACATATTTATGCATGCATTTGTTTCAGAAATACTGATTGGAATATCTCATGGAACTCAGGGCAGAATTCTGCACCAGAGAGTTCCAAATTATAGGATGAAAGTGAACAAAGAGAGATCTAGAAAGAGAAGAAGAAAGTGGGCCCGGAGAGATAGCACAGCGGCGTTTGCCTTGCAAACAGCCAATCTAGAACCTAAGGTGGTTGGTTCGAATCCCGGTGTCTCATATGGTCCCCCGTGCCTGCTAGGAGCTATTTCTGAGCAGACAGCCAGGAGTAACCCCTGAGCACTGCCAGGTGTGGTCCAAAAAAAACAAAAAAAGAAAGAGAAGAATAAGTTAAATGTTGATATTTCAGGGAGGCAGTGCAGTCTTATGATAGACAATGAGTGAAAATGTGAAGTGACCGTTATTCACACAGCACAATCATCGAATTTCTTAATTTCAGTGAGCTAACCAGAAAGCCCTAATTTAATTTAAATGACAACAGACACCATCTGATTGAAAAGATAGAAGATTTACAACACAGGTCTGGAGAGATAGTACAGCAGGGAAGGCTCTGGCCTTGTAAGAGGTTCAATCCTTGCCACCTTATTAGGTTTCCTACCCGCTCTAGGAGTGATCCTTGACAACAGAGGCAGAAGCCAACCTTGAGCACAACGAGGTATGGCCCCCAAAACAACAATAAAAAATATTAGAGGGAAAAACATTTTCTCAAATACAAACCAACTAACAGGGGTCTCAAACTCAATTTACTTGCGGTCACAAGAGGCAAAGTCGGGGTGATCCTTGAGTGCAAAGTCAGTAGTAAGCCTTGAACATTGGGGGGGTGTGACCCAAACAACTAAAACAAAAGAAAACAAAAAAAGATCCCTCTAGGGCAGGGCCACAAAATGTTGTACGGAGGGCCATTTGCGGCCCGTAGGCCGCGAATTTAAGACCTCTGAAAGGGAAACACATTTAATTCACCTAAAAATGTCCTGTGGATCCTCTTATTCCACGTCCTAAACAGTGGAGTGGCCCAGAACTGAGGTGGCCCAGACATGGGGCTTTGATTTGTTTGAGCAGATGCCAATTAAAACTTCTTTAAGGTTATTAAGATAAATGTAACATAGATAGCAGATTTTCAGGTTCTGGGATGTTATTACAACCTCAAAGTCAGTCAATTTCCATCAATAGTTGTTGCTAAAGATGGATTATCTATGAAACATCATTTTGGGAACATCTTTTGGTAGCTCGAAGATTTATCTATGGATCATGTCAAGTTTAAACTTTGGGCTATGTGATTTTGGGACACAAAGAGAGGAAATAAAGGAAGGGGACAGGCAAGTTTTAATGTTCCATATGATGTCTGAGGTTGGGTATAGGCCCTC
Organism: Suncus etruscus; assembly: GCF_024139225.1. Classification (NCBI taxonomy): domain Eukaryota; kingdom Metazoa; phylum Chordata; class Mammalia; order Eulipotyphla; family Soricidae; genus Suncus; species Suncus etruscus. The sequence continues at coordinate 123,405,837 of NC_064853.1, forward strand.
TGAATACACACATAATCTTATTCAAGAAGAATTTCCTTCTGGAAACAAAGAATGTACTCAGAGAAGTTTATTTGTTTTGAATCTCATGAATGTTCTGCCTCTTGTTCTTTCTCTATCTCCACTTTCACTTTTGTTCCTAGGAAGCTTAGAATCAGGTTTTCTCTACCAAATAAACAGACTTTACATATATAATACTTTCTTTCTTTTTCTTTTTTTTTTTGTTTTTGGGTCACACCCGGCGATGCTCAGGGGTTACTCCTGGCTGTCTGCTCAGAAATAGCTCCTGGTAGGCACGGGGGACCATATGGGACACCGGGATTAGAACCAACCACCTTTGGTTCTGGATCGGCTGCTTGCAAGGCAAACGCCACTGTGCTATCTCTCCAGACCCATATAATACTTTCTATATGCTTTTCATACATTTTCCTTCCCTCTTGCTATTTTTAATGAAATCTCTCTAGCTTTAAATATGATTATTATATGTTATAAGTCATGAGGTAGATATGAAGGGAGGAAAGAAGAGAACAAGGGAGGATAAAATAAAAGAAAAAAGGAAGAAAGAAGTAGGAAAGGCAAGGAGCAGAGAAGAAAATGAAGAAGGACAAAAGGAAGGGGGAAGAAGGAAGAAAGGAAAAGAGGGAGGAGAAATAAAGAAAATGAGAATGCAGTGAAGGAGGAGGGAGGAGAATGATTGAATAGACATGCAGAAATCAGCTACCTAGAAGAAAATGTTGGAGTTGAGGGAACAGGTTTTCAAATTCTCTCATGAGCTAGACCTGGCTTTCTGCTCAAGTAGCAGAGTCTGTGTTGTGGAGCAACTGGGCTCCAATGAGGTCAAAGACATAGAGGCCTTTACTAGTTGGTGCCTGGGAGCCATAACATAAGGCTCTGGATTCAGAATGGATCCAAAATGATAGTACATTAGGTAGGGCTTTTGCCTTGCTTGGAGTCAACCTGTGTTTGATCCCTTGCATCCCATATGGTCTCCAAACATTGCCAAGAGTGATTCTTGAGTGCAAAGCTATGGAGAAAGTCCTGAGAATTACTAGCTATGGCCCCAAAGCAAATAAACAAAAAGGTCCATGTGGTTTAGAAGTGAAGTCTTTTTTTGTTTTGTTTTGTTTTATTTTTGATTTTTGTTTGTTAGTTTGTTTTTGGGCCACACCCGGTGACACTCAGGGGTTTCTCCTGGCTTGGAGGACTGTTTGGAACTCCAGGATTCAAACCACTGTACATCCTGGATCAATTGCATGCAAGGCAAACACCCTTCCGTTGTGCTATCACTCTGGCCCCTAGAAGTGAAGTTTTATTGTTGCTTTGAGACTCGAATGTTGTCGAAATGATTTCAGATATATGCTTTATGGTTAGGTGTCTCTGGAGAACAGTGGTTTTGGGGTAGGGCAGGAAATAGAAATGGCCACTTCTCTGACTTTATCGACCTTATTGACCCTAATATAATGTGCTAATGCCAAAGGGGAGAAAATAACGCTCCAAGTGGAGCAGGATACTTTCACTGTCATGAGTAAAAAAGATATTTATCTTACCTTTAAAACATAAAAAATATCCCCATATAAATCAAACTGGTTTTCTGAATACAACGTCACTGCTGAGAGACCAACCTAAACAAACTTTGCACAATTAAACAACTAAACATAACTTAGTCAATCACCTGGCCACTTTGTTTGGGCTGGCAATGCTGGCTGAGACATCCAGCTCCAAACCATCAAACTCAATTCAGAACTCAGGTTCATCTCTGTGCTCTGCATCGTCTCTGTCAAACTCTATTTGCAATCCTTTATGTCAAATTTAAATTCATGGCAGGTGCATTCAGATCTTAAGAGAATCCTCAATTTGTCCTGGTACTCCAAATAATTTTCAGAGCATCTACATATGTGCACAGGAGCACACACACACACACACACACACACACACACACACACACACATGAATACATATTTGAACTCACTTTAGCTAAGTTAAGAATTTTGAAAGATTGGTATGACCCTTAACAGTTTCTCAATAAGTGCCCCTGAAACAAAGTTATCACACATTTGGATTTTACCCCTAAGGGGAAGACATGCTATTAGCACAATTCTTGTTTGTGATGGAAACGAACCTCGAATTTTCTATGTTTTTTTTTTCAGCTTGCTACTGAAGCTTAAATTGCTATCCATCTTAAGTAGGCTGAATAAATTGGTCTGAGTGATGAAAAATGGATAAATCTGACTTTGAACACAAAGATCTTGTGTCCACCCAAATGAGGTTCTGATGAGGCCTAAGGCTGACAAAAAAATACCCCATCAAAAACATACAACCAGATACAAGGTTAAAAGGAAAGCACTCATAGCCTTATCACTGAGAATGTATTATGAAGGATTCTCATATATGAGCTGACCTGGCTTATAGAAATCATCTTTGCTTAGGTATCCATATATGCATGAAGAAATATAAGGGTATTTTTGGTTCATTTTGTTTGGGGGCATATTCAATAGTCCTCAGATTTTACCCCTAACTCTGTGCTCAGGGGTCAATCCTGGAAGACTTGGGGGAACCAGATAGGGTTTCAGAGATCAAATCCAGGTTGTTTGCACGTAAATCAAATGTCTTACCCATTTTATTATCAGGAATATAGTTTTTTAAAAGCTCATTTTCTCTCTAATAATGGAGTTTTTAAAAGCAACCAGCAGGTGCACCTCATTCAAAACCCTCTTGTCCTTCACAATACAATATTCATCGTGATTACATAGTATGAAATAAAAAGCAGCAAAACATAAGCTAGGGTAGTTCAATTAAATGCAACATAATCTCGGCAGAAAATAAAGGGTCCTGTGAGCTAAACCCAGGTTGCGATGCAAGGAAACAGGGAATATATTTCCACCTATTTTTAATTATAGAGAATTTCCTCAAACATGATTTTTCATAATATATTCCATTAAGTTAACATCATATTTAAAGAAAGAGCATTTTCTGATTTCATTTTCAGCCTGATTTTGAGCAATTACAGTGTCATTGTTCCGCAGTAGAAAGGTTGAATTCATTTACTGTGTGGTTATGCTAGTTATGATTGATGCCTCTTCTTCAAATGATAAACCAATCACCCCAATGATGTAATGTCATTTTAAGAGTGCCATAATCACATTTCTCTCAAACTAGAAGCTCTGATGAGTTCTAATAAAGATTTATGGTAGATTAAAGGCCTTCATAATATCAACAATGGATTGCTCATTTGATGAGAGATTTGATTAGGCACTTTTTTTTATTTGGGGGTAAAAAGAATCCAAGTTTGCTAAATATAACAGGCCTGGCTTTGAAGAAAGGCATGGGCCATCACAAGTGGCAGTTCACCATACAAAACTCCAAAATGCATCACTATCTATGTTTCCAGGAGGTTCACTCTAAATGTAAAGGTTGAAGCCAGTAATGAGGAGATAGTCATGGATATAGCCAGTACTCCAGATTATCAAGGAATACTCTTGGCATGCTTTGACTGCAATATGCTAATAAACATGTGATAAGGGTCCAATTCAGAAGACAATATCAAAACTACTGGGTCAGGACAATTTATTCCTATAAATTTCTTTTCATGGGTCATGGGTACATAACCTCATAATACTGTCACCAGCAGAAGAAATTAAAGCAAGGTCTGATTCTTGCTGGACTTGTGATGATGCTAAAATTTACAAATTTCAGGCTCTGGTCATAAAATTCTACCAGGGAGATGACAGCATGATACCTGCTCTTTAGTTTTCATAAAGGTGCAGTGCATAAGAACGGGTGGAGACTTAGAGGATTCTCATGGTCATCTTGTTATATTCATGTGAAGTCACATAAGAAGGGGATTCTAGGAGAGGTCACCCCCAACTGCCCACTCTGTCTTATCACCACCAAACCTTGAGACTTGTCAAGACAACCAGTTCCATGTTCAAAGGACACAATTAAATTGCTAAATCATCTCAACAAGCAAGAAACAAATCTCAAGTCAACCATCAACCACAAAGATTCAGAGATTTGTTCACAAATCATCCTCAGGATAGTGACTAGAGCACTCTATAGAAATCAGAAACACAGGAGTAGAAATTCTCCTATTCCGTGATCTTTCTTGCACATCTCTGAGACCAGCATGTTCTCATGCCTGCAGTGGGCAGAGTGCACCCGTGAAAGAAGCACACACCATCTTCCAGGTCTCTGTTGAGTCTCTCCAATAAGAGAGACATTTCACCAATGTCCCCATATTATGGTGGTCAATGGACAGCCACACTCTACCTTCTTTAACTTTTGTATTGTCATTTGACCCTGGGGACCAGAGCCTTGGTCATGACCACATCCCGCAGCACCCATGGAGACAGCACAGTTTCCTTACCACTGCTGGAGGCTTGCTGGGGCCCCGAGCATGCTCTGAGCAGGTATGAATTGGGGGAGAACTCCTCATCAGGGTTGGTATCCATGATTTGGTGGGAAGTGTTGCTGTCTAGCAATGGCATCTGGCAGCTAACTGGTGGAGGATTATGGGAGCTAGGCAGCTGAGCAGATGGGAGGAGGCTAGACGAGGATGTAGGTGGAATGGGACGACCTGGGAAAGAGGACAGAGGGGTCAAAGGTCAGCATGAGTGGCATGAGAGCATCCAGAGCAAATTACATTGAAACCCATTCACAATGCAGCTATCCATCAAGAATGAACCAATTCATGAAAGGCTACCCACATCCCACCCCGACTTGCCCCCAATGGCTTGATGCTCCTATATATCCCCAAATTCACACTTCAGGTAGTGGCCTATTGCAGGAAAAAGAAAAAAAGGCATGCATGTAAATATGCTTCTACTTGGGTCAAACTGAGTCAGGCTGGAAAATATCTGCTTTTTTCTCCTGTTCCAACTACCTTGCTTATCTAGAGTCTGTGGTCCCTCTTTCCCATGGTTGTTGGGGTGTGCTAGATTTTCCATCTCTCTCTCTCTAGCTCTTTCTCTAACACACAGCACCAGAACTTCTGATCACCTTGTTCTGGTCTGAGGTGAGGTTTTTTTGTTTTTGTTTCTTTTGCTATCATATAGACAAAGCAAAAGAAATCCTTGCCAATGCAGACCAGAATGTTGCTATTCCAGGATCTGGTTCCTTACTTGCAATTCTAGTGAACCTCCATCAACATTGTTGAGGAGGCATGGACAATGGGAGACAGTTTAAGACAGAAATTGGTGACATCTCTTGCCTCATGGTGCCATAAATATGAAAGACAAGGGGATCCCTTCCAATGGTGGAAGGTATAGGGCTTCCAATGGAAGGCATCCATCTCCCTAAGGACTCGTTGGGCTCTCTCCTTTTTCCTTTACCTCTAGCCAATGTGACCATAATTCATGCTACTGCCAAGTGCTGCTCCAACATCTCCAGTTACATTTCTGGAGACATTGCTTGCCAATCTGCCATCACCCAGTTGTCCCCACTCCTCCTTCTTCTCCACATTCATCCTCCTTCACCTTTATGTAATTCACTCACTAGCTGCTCTACCCTGTGAATTTTATTCCTTCCACATGGGGCTTGTCACTTTCTGAAAGAGCCATAGGTTCATTTAATCTCTCAATATCTGGCTTATCAGCAAATAAACACATGCATATGGTAGACTGAAGTCAAATGAATGAGTCTGAGGGACAGGCATAGTGGAGGTGGGAATGAGAGTGTCGATTAGCACAATAATGAATGGGCCCATGTTTTTGCTATCTCTGTTATACAATTTGGGGAGGACAGAGTGGGAAGCATTCTAGAAAGATGAGAGCCTCTTCAGGCCATGGGGGACAGAATAACTGGCAGAAGGTGGGCAGTAATTAGGACTTGCCCTGGGGGTTAGAAAATTCTTACTGAACAGGATAGTAGCTGCCCACTTTTTCATAAGGCAGGAAGATCTCAGTAGCCAGATTCAGAGATGCTTATTGTCATGTGTAACTTCAGCTGGTCCCCTTTTACATGGTAAAGTCCTCATGACTCCTTGTTTTCTGGTTTGTTTATATGGCAAGTTAAAAAAAAAGCCTTGAGAAATGAGCAGCCCATAGTCTCTGACCTGAAGTTTTTTATGGGGGGAAGGACAAGGGGTGGAGAAAGCAAATTCCAGAATCAACTTTGAGTTTTAGCTTCAACGAGAAGTGACAACTGAGTCTGTGTTGGGACAGAAGACAAACACAAAAATGCGGGGCCGGGCAGTGGCGCTAGAGGTAAGGTGCCTACTTTGCCTGCACTAGCCTTGGACGGACCGCGGTTCCATCCCCCGCTGTCCCATATGGTCCCCCAAGCCAGGAGCAACTTCTGAGCGCTTAGCCAGGAGTAACCCCTGAGTGTTACCGGGTGTGGCCCAAAAACCAAAAAACAAACAAACAAACGAACAAAAAAAAGACCATGAAAATGTACATTGGAGGACTCTCAGAAGAAAGACAGACTAAGCCTCAGACCAAAAAAAAAAAAAAAAAAAAAAAAAAGTGGCAAGGGCATGTGGTGATTGAAAACGGACGAGAACTAAGCAGAAGCCCCAGGTCTCTTGCCCATTCTGTGTGTGGAAGTGGCAGGAGACAGGACAGACAATGCACTGAAAATTCAATTGTTGTGGCCCCTTCCCAGGCATACATTTCAAGACTTCCCCTTGAGACAGACCCTCCAGCTCCAGGAAAAAAGACCCCCAGGTTTTGTGGAAAGCAATCCACTCAAAACTGTTTGGGAGTGAGCAGGGCTGTGTGATTCCAGCCAGATGTGCTGTCAGAGGGAGATGGAATATGTCGAAGGAGCGAACACTGAGTCTATACTTTTTTTTTGCCTGAGATTCTGAACTTCTGTCAGGAGCTGGCATGTCAATACTGTCTCAAATGCTAGTGCCCCCAGGGGAATACATAGGTCCCTCATTCTCTGCCCATGAATAGGCAGGAACTCATTTCAATCACCAAGTCACTGGAGAAGATGGCCAGGATTAGTGCTTCTTTTATTTTATGTATTTGAGGTAGAACCTTTCAAGTTGTGCTTAAGGGGGTCTGGAGCTCACCCCAGTGGTACTTGGCCAATAGGGCAAGGCAGCTCAGACTACACATGGCATTGCTTCAGGAAAAGGAACCAAGTGGTGCCAGGGGACCTTGGGACCTCATACATGCCAGCCACATGCCCTAGCCCTTTGAGCACTCTCCCTTGTCCACTGCTTTGGTGTCAGAGATGAAAAAGAAGCTGAGAGGGGATAGAGCAGTATGATGTGCTTGGAGTCAGGGACTGGGAGTGTCTTTCCAAACCCAACCCTTTTCCTCTTTTCACTTTGCCATAACAACATGACCTAGAAGAAAGGGAGAAAAGGAAGAAAGGGGGAGGAGAGAGACTTTCAGAAATTCTTTTTTCTTCGTTTTAAACTTCCCACCTCCAAGGCACCCTCAAGAATTTTAAATGAGGGCCAGAGAGATAGCATGGAGGTTAAGGAGTTTGCCTAGCATGTAGAAGAAAGGTGGTTCAAATCCCAGCATCCCATATGGTCCCCTGAGCCTTCCAGGAGTGATTTCTGAGTAACCCCTGATCGCTGCCAGGTGTGACCCAAAAACCAAAAACCAAAAACCAAAAAAAAAAAAAAAAAAAAAAAAAAAGAATCTCACTTTGCATAACAATTTATTTCAGCTATTATCGCCAGAGTTCAAAGCCTTTCTTCTAATTTTGCTAGCTAGTTCAAAGCGGCTCCTCCACAGATCAGTTCTGCCCTGCCTTTTCCTAGGCCCCTAGATAGGGTGAGGGGAATGGGGAGAAGTGGAATAGGGGAGGCAGCGGTATGGTGTGGGGGCATTGGAGAGAATAGTGATGCCTCCCAGTTACACCACTTTGGAGGTGGGGTGGGGTGGGGGGGTGCTTGTGAATCAGTTGGCTTTCAAGTTTGCACCGTAGCAGGGTTTCTGTGAGTTTATGTGTGGAAGAACAAGGATGGCTGGGAGCCAATTTTCAAATTCTTTTGAGTGAGGAAGGTGGAACTGAAGTTCAAGTGCAATTTTCAGGAGCCTGAGATGATCGTTGCTGTGAAATCATTCTTTACATGAACTTTTTTAAAATTCTGGTCGGCATGAATTCATTTCTGAGCACGCGGAGAGAACAGCCTTTGAATTCTGTGTAGACACACAATCCGAGAGTGGTTTGGGACACAGTTAAAGCATGGAGGTGATCAGGGTAGAATGGCAATCTCATGACTGAATCCCACCCTCCAAATTTCCTTCCTGCAAGACTCCTTCAACTCTACTTACTGATTCTGACCCTTCAAGTGAAGTTTCATGAGATATTTCTCCCCCTGACACTTCCAATTCACAGCCACCATCTGAGCTCAACAGACTTCGTAATGAAGGGCAGATGATGGGGTTACTGTAGACAGACTCACTACACTGGCTCTAACAGAAGGTTAGAGGGCAGGTAGGTAGCCAGGAGCTGTGCACTAGTCCCAATTTTAAACTCACCCTACTTTTGGAGGGTCTGTCCTAATCAGCTTTCTTTTTCCTTAAACAACTCACAACTACAGCAGAATGGGTAAATCAATGGGTTGAAAAATTAAGAAGACATACGCAACAACAAACATAGCTCCTTTAAACTCATAGGGTCTTGAATATATGGATGTGCATATTTGTGTCTTCCAACCCAATAAGAAAATCAAAATTGAGCCAATGGTCCATGGGTATGGCCTTCCCATTACTGAAAAGGAAGAAGCACAAATTCAATTATGCTGCTGCTTTATGCTTCCAGGTGAAAATAATTTTGTGATCATTTTGACTGGGGATATTTCTTTAAAGATTATTTTTAAAGATCACTATAGTTTGGAGTTATAATAATATTAACTCAGGTTTAAGGTACCGATAAGCAAAATGATGTCATTAACAAAAATGCATTATTTTTCTTCATTATGGTTTAGTTTAGGTAATTACAATAGTATTAAAGCTTGGGACATCAATATGCAAAATTACTACACCCCACTATGAACATTTGATTATTTCTTTTTATTTTTCCTATCTTTTGTTTGTTTGGGGGCCACACCCAGCTCAGGGGTTACTCCTGGCTCTGCACTCAGGAATCACTCCAGGCAATGTTCGGGGAACCATGTAAATTGCTGGGAGCAAACCTGTGTCAGCCAGAGGTATAGCAAGCACCTATCACTCTACTATCTCTCTGGCCTCTTCCCTTTCTCTTTTTGGGCCACACCTAGATGTGCTTAAGGCTTACCCTAGCAGAGTTCAGAAGACCTAAGGGCTTTCATGGGGTCCTGAGTGGATCATGTGCAAGGCCAATTAATAAATTTTATTTAGTTTCTCTCCAATATTGATTATTTTTCTTCATTGTGTTTTAGGTGGTTAGCATTATTTTATTAATTATATTTTTATTTATATTTATTATTTATATTTTTCAAATAATGTTGTTAGAATAGTACTAAATTTTAGGGTATCACTGTGCAAAAACTATTATATCCCACATAAAACTTTCATTAGTAATTTCCTTCATTATAGTTCAGATAGTTAGCATAGTGTTCAAGTTTTGGGTATCAATATGCAAAACTACTACACCACCCCCCAACCAAAGTGCCCAGAAGTCTCCACTACTGTGTCTAAATTGTTTTCACCCTGCTTTTTCTCCCCTCATCCCTGATTTGGTAATTAGTCTTTATTCAATTGTTAAAAGGTTTGGCACTTTCAGTACTGCCTACTCTCTTTCCATTGATAAAATTTGGGACATGAGGAAATTTTGAGCTTGATGAAGCTAATACTGCTCCATTACTCTAAGGTAGCTATTTCTTTATTTTTTATTTAAATAACTTTATTACATACTTGATTGTGTGTGGGTTTCAGTCATGTAAAGAACACCACCCATCACCAGTGCAACATTCCCATCACCAATGTCCCAAATCTCCCTCCTCCCCACCCAACTCCCGCCTGTAGCTATTTCAAAGGGTGAGCTCGCAGGGGTCTCAAACTCGGTGGCCCATGGGTCGGGTCGTTTGCAGCCCTCCGTACAACATTTTGTGGCCCTGCCCTAGAGGAATCTTCTTTGTTTTGTTTTGTTTTAATTGTTTGGGTCACACCTCCCAATGTTCAAGGCTTACTACTGACTTCACACTCAAGGATCACCCCGACTTTGCCTCCTGTGGCCGCCAGGTAAATTGAGTTTGAGACCCTAAAATAATAGTGTTGGGTGGTGGTGGGGAAACAGACTGGAGGAAGAAATGATGGATCAAGAAAGGGGGTAAAGGTTGTAGATCCTCTGCTCTGATTTGTATACCAAGCTTCAATCTTTGTTATCCACATCCACACAGAGATCAGCTCCTACAACCTTAGGCCAACATCTCATGGTGGGCCAGAGAGATAGCATGGAGGTAAGGCATGTGCCTTTCACGCAGAAGGATGATGGTTCGAATCCCGGCATCCCATATGGTCCCCCATGCCTGCCAGGAGCAATTTCTGAGCGTGGAGCCAGGAGTGACCCCTGAGCACTGTGGGTGTGACCCAAAACAAAAAACAAAACAAAACAAAACAAAAACCAACAACAACAAAATCCCATGGCAATTATGCCCTGTCCTCCCCTTACAGCACCATTTGCTTTTTTCCTCTTCATTAATTGATTTGGATTCAGATTTAGTTCTCCTACTCAAGATTAAAAGCTACCATAGCATCTCTATACCCATGGCAGTAAATCTCCTCCATGAAATTGCTGCTCTACCCAATTGTTTTATATATTCACTAATTTATGACAGAGGGAAGGTTGCACATCAATTCCCCAAATTTACTAAAAACAACTGGTTCCTATTTCATTCATAAGATTAATAGCAAGCAATTATTAAAATATTCTGTGGAGACAGTACATAATAATTGATCTAGGTATCAGGATATTTTGGGGTGCAAAGATACATGTTAGGGGAAGGGAAACAAAATAAAAGCAGGAAAAGTTAGTCCAAAATACTAATTTTATGAGTTCATCAATGAATTATAGATGAAGATTTTGTCTTGTGTTAAGAAATAAGCTAAATATTTTGCATACATATTTTCTCTTAATATTGTCAACTTTTTTTAAAACTAGTAAAACATTATTGTCACCTTTAATATATGTGAAAAGAACTGAAGCTCAGAGTGTTCTAACTTTCACTTCACCCTTTTAAGTAGAAGATTTGACTGTGATTTGAACCCAGGCAGCCTGACTCTCAAAGCTTTGTTGGGCTGGTTTGTCCTATTATTTTCCATAAGAACGGGAGCAACTGCTATGCTATATTCATTGTCCTTGTTAAAAATACATGCCATAGAGTTGGTCTAACAGAGGATGTAAATAAGTCAGGCTGAAACTAGGATTCTCCTGGAAAGAGTCAAGAGCTACAGTGTCTACCCACATAGGAAAGAAAGATGTGCAGGAAGAAAAGAGTAATCCTTGAGTTTAAAACAGGAAATTCTCCATGGCTCAGTTAGTTCAAGCCTTTATGGAGTTACTTTGGCCTGGCTATGTCAAAATAGGAAAGCCATGATTTTATTCAGGGGAAGAGAGTATCTCATAGCAGAATCAATAGGAATGGAAGCAGGAGTGAAAGATAAAGGGAGAGGCATTCCTGACAGGATCCATAGAGCACCTTAATTCAACCTGACCTGAAGCTACATTGCCACAAAACTTTTGTATCTATGAACCAATAATTCTCTACCTTACCCTGCTTTTCAAAAGTATCAGAATTGAACCCAGCAATTCATACAGGTAAGTCATATAGTTTGCTACTGAGCTCCTCCCTCCCAACTCCCCTTCCTTCCTTTTTAAAATTTTTTAAGGCACTGTGAGCTGATTTTTATCCTGGTTTGGTTTTTAAACCAAAACCTCTATGTCTAACAAGGAGTCTCTAAAATGTGGCAAGAAGATAACTTGGCCAATACCTAATGTTACTGAATAAAGGTTCCAGAGTCCAGAAGCAGTTCTCAGCATCATCGAGTGTGATCCCTCCAAAACAATGGTAGGGAGAGTAATGAAATAACAGGAATTCTCTACATCTTTAATATTTGCCTTTTCATCTTTATGAGATGAAATGCAGGGACTTGGGACAATGCTGCAATGGGAGGGCCCAATGCCACTTCACCTGCAGTTTCTCTACAGGTAACCGGGCTTTAAATACCTCAAATACTTTTGGACCAGACATTCCTGTTCCCTGATGCACGCAGCTTAATCTCATGTCCTGGTTACTCTGAGACACGAGAGATATTTTAGCTGTGAGTACTTGTCTAAGTCACACCCAGACGCCTGCGTTCTATTACCATGAGGTTGGAGACACGGAGGAGCGAAGATTCTAATTAATTTCAGTTCATGCTACTGCCTGTGGCTAGAAGTCACCATTCTGGACACCATTGATGCAGATTATGACTCAAGCTTCTAAAGCAACAGAGCACCCAAAGTCCTGAGCTTTCCCATCCCTATGACAGCCAATTTAGTCCTGCGTGGACACACATTTGCTCGATCAGTACCTCTTTTCCCAGCACTCTTGACACTCTTTACTGCTACAAAAGATAGTTCAAATTTTTGCAGAGATTATCTCCCAAGGAGCTGTGCCCTCCTTATACTCACCACATTGGAGCAATGAGCCTAGGGGAATCCTCCCATCCCTCACTGCTGTGAAAGGTGTCACTTTCTCCTGCTGTTTTGAGCCCAAGTATCACCTTCTAGAGAAAGCTTTTCAGATAATCTTGCCCAATGGTGTGCAGAACCTTCTTCTACCATTATACATGGTGATATGTTGGCTTATTTATCTGTCTACGTGCCTGACTCATTTGTGAGCCTGTGGGTGATGGGACAGAACATGTGGAAGATACATCTTGGAGTCCTGGCAACCCACTGAGAATTTGGACACAATAAATACCAGTGTGTTGACTGATGATAACAATTCACTCCACAAACATTTACTGGGTGTAGCAAATGCACATTGGCATCAATTCTGCAGCTGGATGCTAGGACTGTTGGTCTTGGCCCTTTTCAACGCATATTTTTCTATTCACTGATTTTGATTTTATTTTTACTAGAAGTGTTTTTTGCATTAAAATATGACATAGGTCTCAAATATGTATGGTTGGAAATCAAAGAATGTGTCCTCTTTGTCCTGATTTATGACTACCCTTCCCCAGCCATTACCTCTTCCTTTTTTCCTTTGAGTTTGATTTGAAATGTGATGTTTATCCTTTAATCAGGTGTCTAGACTCTTGTATCATGATTTCATTGAATATTTGAATGCAGGAAAAGGGGTCTGTGATAACTGGAGGGAGAAGGGCTCAGAGGTTTATGAGGAATCTGTATTAGGGACCAAAGCAGAAGGGATTGTTTTTGGGACTGCTATGGCTGTGTTAGGAGACTTATCCACTGACTTCTGAATGTGCCCTTTAAGTATGCAAGTTCTTAATACCAGGGTGCCACTTGGAGGCTGTGTCTCAGAATTATTCAGGAACTAGAGATGAAAGTGTTAAACCATGTGGGTAAAATGGTCCTTTTTTTGGCACTATCTCATGATAGCCACATGCATAAAAGACATTCTGGATTTTTTTCCCTTGGCTATTTTGAACTTGTGCAATACTTTTAAAATAACTTATTTGGGGCTCAGGGCAAAAAGTAATGTGAGTAGGGTATTTACCTTGCATTCAACTGATCTAGGTTGATCCCTGCCATGAGCTTGCCAGGAGTAAGCCTGGAAGTAAGCTAGGAGTAAGCTCTGAACACTTCCAGGTATGTCTCCCCACAGAGAACTTATTTAGGGGACTAATAGAGATCTACATAAACTGTGTGCCTAAGCCCAAACATAATTTTCAATGCATTTCTTGGACCATGTCTTCCTTACCATGAAGGAATGTGTAGCTTCTACATTTTTCGTGTCCCTTCTAGATTTATGGGACATGGAAGTAACCACATCAACCCTGGCTAAGATTTAAGCTCTCAGGTTGTAGCAGGTATTATTTACAATCCCTTTACATGAATCATAATGTCTCATCTCACAACAGCACTTTGGGGTAAGTGAGATCATTTCCATTTCAAAGTGGAGAGCACTATAGCACAAAGGTGGTAAAGTTGACTGGGAAGAAGGATCTGAGCCAAGGCATCTGGCTTTCAAGCTTAGCACACACAAGACATGCCTATGGGATTTAATTAACCTTTGTAATGACCAAATGCTGATCCCTAATGTGACGTGTGCCTGGCATGGCAAACAGACTGAAGTTCATGTCTTCATTCTGCCTCTGGCTTTGGTGACTGTTGGTGACTGTTGGCAAGCTCTCCAATCTTCCTGACTCTGCTGTTTGATAGCATTGATTATTGTCAGTATTAAATGAGACATTTATAGAAATGTTCTAATGTAAATGGTAAGCACTATTAGCATCTGTAAGAAGAATAAGGGAGAGATGTCTGATTCCTCTTCTAAGACATTCTGATGATTAAACAACATACTGCAAATGGCAAAGAGATCTACAAATGATAATTGTTTTCATTCTCATTATTGGAAGAGTTTTCAAAGGCTTTGTCTACAAAGCCCAAACAGTTCTCTACTGTACACCAGTGTTTTGCTGTGTGCTTTAGTAATGACAAACTAAAACCAGGGCCTTTAGGCAGCAGATGTTTAATTTATTTTATTTCTCTGCTGCCCACACTCATGATTTCCTACCTAGTCCCCCCAATATGGTCATTGACAAGGGGCAAGGAGTCATATCTTGGAAGTCAACCACCAGTTACAAATAGAAAGGCTAAAATAACTCCCCCTTAAAAGATGAAACTGGGGGGTGGGTAAACACTAAATAATCCTTTATTATTTTAATTTTTCTATTTTTTTATTAGTTTTTATCTAGATTTTGTCAATTTCTTTGTTTTGGGGTAGATATTGAAGTAGTTGTACATTTTTTAAATTATATATTTACTTTTTCTTTCTTCTTTTTTCTTCTTCCTCTTTGCCCCTTGTCATATTTCCTACCTCAAGACCATGGCAACTATGTGGTGCATATTTTTATTGCTGCAGTGCTCACTGGATATCTTACTTGATTCCTCTTTTTGAACTGTTGTGGTCTATCACCTTCTTCTTTTCCCCTTCGTCCCTCAAACCAAGAATGAGAACCTCTAGAATGACTGCTCATAGTCGGCGTAGTTGATTTTTACCCCATTATATTACATTTCTCTTCCTCAAACAAAACCACATAACTTGAACTTTCTAGTCCCGCCTCCCAATGAGAGGGGGCAGTAATGGAGGCACCAAGACCAAACAGTTATAAGACCACTAAGTAATAAACTAGACACAGAAGGGACCACGCATTCTAGCAGCCCCTGGTGGGGAGAGTGGAGGATATGGGAGGCAGGATGGGAGCGGTTGTGGGAGGACAATTTGGTGGTGGGAATTCCCCTGATTCAATGTAAATATGTACCTGGAATATTACTGTGAACGATATGTAAGCCACTATAATTAAAATAACAATTATATTTTAAAAAATGATGAAACTAGGGCCTGGAGAGATAGCACAGCGGCGTTTGCCTTGCAAGCAGCCGATCCAGGACCAAAGGTGCTTGGTTCGAATCCCGGTGTCCCATATGGTCCCCCGTGCCTGCCAGGAGCTATTTCTGAGCAGGCAGCCAGGAGTAATCCCTGAGCACCGCCGGGTGTGGCCCAAAAACAAACAAAAAAAAAAAGATGAAACTAGAGTAGAAAATGTAGATGAGACTGGTCTGAGGTTCAGATTATTAGCTGTTTTTGATTTTCTATTATTTTCCTCGGAACATTTCTTTTTCTTTCTTTTAATTTTTTAAATTTTGGGACCATGCCAGCAATGCTGTGCTCAGGAACCATATGGGAAACTGGGGATTGAACTCAGGTCAGTTGTATACAGACAAGTATTTTGCATGCTCTTCCCACTCCCCCACCCCCAGAACATTCTTTCCAAAGTCATTGCCTTGTACAAAAAAATTCCCTACCAATAGGGCAATTAGAAACAGTGTGGAATTAGGAGACCAGGATTCTTTAGGGAGTTACCTTGATTCTAGCTGGATATATGACTTTAAAATAACTGCTTGCCTGCACTCAGTAAAAGCAAAAACATCACCTGGAACTCTAAAGAAGTGTGATGCTAAATGTTAACTACAATATAATACATATCCTGTGGAAAGATATATATTGACTAATAATTCCATAGTGTCCACAAGATCACTTTTCAGTCTGTAATTTCTCTAATCCTTCCAATAGTTACTCTCTGGGAGGTATTATCATTCCCATTTTACAGAGGAGAAAACTGAGGCTTATGGAAATGGAGGAACTTGACTAAAGTCACACAAAACTAATATTTGAGATTGATTTTCCAATTAAGTATTGGTGCTATGGTGCAGAGGTGTCACAGAGAGTCACTGTTATGTGAGAAGGAAGAAAGAAGAAAGAAAAAGAAGAAAGAAAGAAAGAAAGAAAGAAAGAAAGAAAGAAAGAAAGAAAGGAAGGAAGGAAGGAAGGAAGGAAGGAAGGAAGGAAGGAAGGAAGGAAGGAAGGAAGGAAGGAAGGAAGGAAGGAAGGAAGGAAGGAAGGAAGGAAGGAAGGAAAAAAGAGAAAAAGAAAGAAAGAAGAAAGGAAGGAAGAAAGGAAGAGAGAAAGAAAGAAAGAGAAAAGAAAGGAAGGACAAAAAAGAAAAAGAAAGAAGATGGGGCCGGGCGGTGGCGCTGGAGGTAAGGTGCCTGCCTTACCTGCGCTAGCCTAGGAGACGGACCGCGGTTCGATCCCCCGGCGTCCCATATGGTCCCCCAAGCCAGGAGCGACTTCTGAGCGCATAGCCAGGAGTAACCCCTGAGCGTCACCGGGTGTGGCCCAAAAACCAAAAAAAAAAAAAAAAGAAAAAGAAAGAAGAAAGAAGGAAGGAAGAAAGGAAGAGAGAAAAAGAAAGAAAGAAAGAAGAAAGAAAGAAAGAAAGAAAGAAAGAAAGAAAGAAAGAAGAAAGAAAGAAAGAAAGAAAGAAAGAAAGAAAGAAAGAAAGAAAGAAAGAAAGAAAGAAAGAAAGAAAGAAAGAAAGAAAGAAAGAAAGAAAGAAAGAAAGAAAGAAAGAAAGAAAGAAAGAAAGAAAGGAACTCCAAGTAGAATAAGCTGGAAAGGCAGATAATGGAATGATCTGTAAAGAGCTTTTATCTTCAGCTCTAACACCCCACTAATTCCAAATACTATTTTGCCCACAGCCTAAACATGAGATCAAGAATTGGGACATAAGCAAAATGTGGATTAAATATTTATATTACTGTATATACCTCTCTATTAAAAACCATAGTCAACATTATATTTAATGAAAGAAGTATGAAAACTTTTCTTCAAATATCAGACACAAGACAAGGATGTACACACTCAGTGATATTTAACATATAGTTACAAGTATTAGCCATCGCAATAAGACAAGAGAAACTAATGTAAGAGATTCAAATGGGTAAAAGAAATTAAATTATCACTGTTCACAGATGAAGTTAGATTTTACATAGAAAACCCTAAAGATGCCACTAAAAGAATTAATACATTTTATAATAATGCATACATTATTATACATACAATCAATGGACAGAAAACTGATGTATTCTTATATGTAAAGCACAATATAAGAGAAGAGGAAACATTCACATATACCATCAAGCCCCCAAAATTCTGTTATCTAGAAATTATCCTACCAAAGGAAATGAAAGATTTACTTAGTAAAAATTTAAAATATCACTGAAATACATAAAAAGACACAAGGAAATGTAAATATATCTCTTATTCATGGACTGGAAGATCACTACCATTAAAATTCTGACCCTTTGTGCATATTTTAAGCATGAAAGAATGCAAAGTTCTAAATTTTTTATGGAACTCTGACCTCTCCCTCTCAGAATAGCCCAAAGAATTCTGTCTGCAATATCTGATTTTAACTTATACTAAACATTTATAAATTAAAACTGGTATTGAAATTGAAATATGAAATTAAAGAGACTTGAGGTCAAAAGAATGGAACTGAGGTCTCAGAAGTAAAACCGCATATTTACGAACTGTTATTTATGATATAGTTGCTGAGTGCTTGAAATAGATCAACGGAAGTCTCTTCAACAGATGGTGTTAGGAAAACTAGACTTGTGTCTGTTAAATACATTGAGGAAAACATAGGCAGAATGTGCTGCAATATTGACCTCAGAGGAGTCTTCAATGAGATAAACCTACTGGCAAAGAAAACAAAAGCGGAAATATACAAATGGGAGCATGCCAGATTTAAAAACTTCTTATGCCAAATAGGAGCATCCTACTTAATGGGAAAAAATATATATTAGACAAAAATTCATCTGTAAGATAATTAAATCTCTCACAAACCTCATTTCAACAACAACAACAAAGTCCCCAAACAACCTTATCTAAAACTGGGGAAGAAAAGCTGAACAAACTCTTAAAAACAAACCAAAGAAAATGTTAAAATGACCAACTGGTATAGGAAAAAGTGCTTATTATCTCTGATTATTAGGGAAATTCAAATAAAAATAGCAAAGAGTTAATACTTTGCACCAGTAAGAATGACCAGCATCAAAAAGAATGGAAATAACCAGTGTTGGTAGGGTTGCAGTGGAAAGGAAACTTTTATGGGGGGTTGGGTTTTGGGACCACACCTGGCAATGCTCAGGTGTTACTCCTAGCTCTGTACCAAGAAATTACTCCTGGCAGGCTCAGGGTACTATATAGGATGCCAGAAATTAAACCTGGGTTGGCTACTTGCAAAGCAAATGCCCTATCTACTGTGCTATTATTGCTTCAGTCCCAGGGAACCCTCTTTTACTCTTGGTGGGACTACTGTCTGATTCAGGCTTGAACAGAAAGTGGTGCAGATGCTTTTTAGAAAATTAAGACTAGAGGTTACACACACACACACACACACACACACACACACACACACCTGTTAACTGCAGTCTTGTTCACCATAATCAAGGGCTGGAATCAATACAAATACCCAATCATAGAGGAATTATAAATAAGCAAATAATTGTAAATAAGTAAATTGGGATTTGTCTGCATAATGGGTTCAGCTATGAGATAAAATGAGATCATGTTTTCTTCTGCAACCTGGATGTAAGGGAGGTACTCAAGCTAAGTGACATCAGTCAGGAGTAAAAAGGTGACTCCTAAGTAATGTCACTCATACGTGGAGTAAAACATGATCAGAAAATTACCAAAAGGAAACAAACCCTGAGCTACTGTAACCTGAACAGTAAAGTGTGACTATAGGACTTTGGGAGGGGAAGAGAATGATTGTCAGATGTAGCAGTAGTGGAGGTGATTGATATTCTAGGGCAGGGCTCAGTGAAACAGCATTTCAAATTTAAAAAAATAATATGGAAAAAACCAGTGCTCAGGGGTTGTACCTCATGGAGCTTGAGGGATCATATTATGCTGGAGGTTGAACCAGGACCTCTGATATGCCTGGTCTTTGCTTCAACCCTTTGTGCTATCTTCCTGGATCTTTTAATACATTTATTCACTGTGTTCATGGGTGTCAAAATTCATCCTCTAATGTCTCTTGAGGTCTTACTGAGGCAGGTGTCCTCTCCAGGGAAAGCTTGTACAAGTGAAGAATGAAGGAGGGACTCTCAGAGAGAAATGAAGAACAACTAGAGCAAGATAATTTAAATGCATAGACATCCTTCAGGTCCTGAGCCTCTGACCATTTTGTTCAACCTCACAAATTGAGGGGGAAATAATGGAGGGCATCAAGACCAAACAGTCATATGAACAATGGGTAGAAATTCAGACTTAAACACCAAATCCAAAGCCAACTACAACAGAATCAATACCCAATCTACAACAAGCTAGACACAGAAGGAACCACTTATACTAGCAGCCTGGGGGGCAAAGGAAGGGCGATATGGGATGTATGCTGGGAAGAGGGGTGGAAGGAGGACAACATTGGTGGTGGGAAAGCCTCTGATTCAATGTCACTATGTACCTAAAATACTACTGTGAATAATTTGTAATCCACTTTGGTCAAAATAAAAATTATTAATAAGAAAAAGAAAAAAAACAAGGATAGGGTAAGTAGCCTAATTTGTGCTTTGTTGGCAGGTGAAGATGGAGAAGGAGAGATGCTCTGAAAGACTCTCCTTGATACCCATGCTGATTTGGACCTGCCAGACTTTAGAAGTCTCTCAGTTCAGTGCTGGAGAAGTGGTTTTGTGTGGGGTGCATAATTTTTTCCCTCTCTTTCTGTCTCAAATTGACTAGAATCAGCAAAATTAATATGTACCCACAGGGCCCTATTGGCCAACTTTCTATTTTCATAAATAATGCCTTTCTCGCCTTTTACAAGCCAGTTTGAAGACCGCTGCAGTGCATCCTGGCAGCAATTCAAAGCCCACGGAATGAAATCACCTCCACTGTCAGCAATGTTAATGTCACTTTAAAGAGTGTGAAATGTTGCTAAATGTGTCAGGAAACAATTAGATAACATAAGAGGCATGCTTTCTCCCTGCACAGAGAAATATATTATGCAGGCGGGAGATAAACGCAAAGTTTTCTGAGCTCCAACATATTCAGTCCTCTCCCCCTCCCTCCTGCTCCTGCTCTTTTAATTCAACAGAGAAATTGTTTGGCAAGAGTGTAAACCCTGTTTCGAATACTTGGAGAAGGGAGAAAGGCCGACTTTGCTGCTGAACTGCCATTGCTTGAGCCTTGTGCTCAGCAAGATCCAAACAGTCTTCCACTCAAATTAAATGTGTGCCCTCCTAATTAGCATTATAAATATAGGGTTCTCTGAGCCAGAGTTGATAAAATTACAGTGTTGAGCTAAAGAGGTCCCAGCAGCTCTCATGCCCACACAATGGCTACAGCCTTGGTGGGATTAGAACAATGATTCAGAGAATTGCCCCTACCCCCCACTCCTTAGTGGTCAGCTTGGGGGAGAAAGGTAAATGCCAAGCGGGCTGACATTAGGACAGCAGCCGGCCCAGATGCAATTTACTCTTTGTATGGGATGGAGCCATGCTCGTTTCTAAGCTCTGCCTGCAGAAGAACTGGAAAACATCTGCATAGACTTTTTTTTTTTTCACTCCACTAGTGGTAAAGTTCAAAGTGGGCCTGGATTCCCCTGAATGCCACACGATCTGCTCTCCATGGTTCTGAAACATTGCCAGAACTAGATCTTTCTTTGCTCCCAAACCTAAAATGCTTTACCCAGCTTGGAGGCTGGAGGGCTTTGAAGGAAGGGAAATGCAGAAAAAGGAGGAAGAAAGCAAGCAAGGGAAGAAAGACAGACTCAGGAATAGACTCCAGTGTTGATTGTCAGGAGGTGAACAAGGAAAAAGATTTGTTTTGACACTATTTTCTAATAGTCCCTACTGTGAAGAAAGAAAGCACCGACAATCAACGCTGAAATGTTGAAAGTCTTGTGACGAATGAGGCATTTGCAGGCTGAGTGCTGCAATGCTGTGCAATCTGGGGGCATGAACAAACAAGTTTGTGTGGGCAACTACATAAAAATCCATCATGACTAAAGGGACTAAGGGCATGTGGTCTAAGCATCACTTTCAGTGTATGTGGAAATTCTCAGGCTTTCTTTTTACTTGAGGGAATGGTGTCTTCCAAGTGGTGCTCATGACACCATTGAGTGCATCTCCTACTTGGGTACTGCTCAGGCCACACAGTGCTATGGCTTTCTCTCTAGCCCTTTGAGAGGCTTTTCTCCTTTTCCTTGAAAACCTGCCACAGAGTGTTAATAAAGCCAAAGACAAGTGTGACTTACAATTCACCTATTTCAAACTTATGCAGTTTTTCTATCTTAGGGAAACCTCAGATCTGAGATGTCACTGTCTTACTCTCTTGTCCTCCTTGTTAGCATTCTATTTGCAACAGTTAGTTATCTATACCTAAGATTAATATAATGGATAGCATGATCTGGATTTGGTCAAAGAAAGATGTAGCTGAAGACTAGATGTTAGCTCTGAAGGAACTTCCATCATCATATGGACTCAGCGAGGACTCTGCAGAGGACAACAGTGTGTCTCAGAAAGAGAAAACAGTGTTTCCCAGACAACAGAGGATCTATGTCTAAGGGTCTGATGTTAAATGACAATCCTCATAGAACATAGAACAATAATAGAAAATCCAAAGTTCAAGTTAGAAAGAAGAAAACTGAGTTTCACACAAAGAATTGTACACCAATTCAAATCACTGGTTCTAATACAAAACAGGCTAACCAACGGACCCTCCTAAGAAATGCCCAATCATAATCATTTGGCTTAGGCCTCAGAAGAATGGGCATCACCCATACACACCTAAACAATGGATACTATCTATGGAAACAACTGCAAATGTCTATAACATTACCAAGATCCAAACCTCTACCAGGGAAGACCTACCACTGCTCTGGCATTGACTTACTTCAAAGAGTGCTCTCAACACCCAGATGACTCAGCAACAGCCTGCTTGCAGGGCAGATCGCTCTGCATCTAATGGTGTGCTGAAACTAGAGGATGCTCCATATCAGCCTGACTTCGATGAAAGAAATGCATAGAATCCAGAATCTTTAAATATAAGAACCTGATACAAATAGCGAAAGTGTGAAAAAGTTTCACTTGGACCACAGAGAATGACTCGGCTTGGACAGACTGGTATACCTGGAACCCAGAGTCGGTCTTATGCCAATAAACTTCTGGGGTGAGGCCTTCTTGTAATCAGGCCAAGGATTTTTTTTTCATTTTCCCCATATTTTTCTGGGCCTATGCAAACAACAGCGATTGCCACTGTCACACCTTTACTATATTTTTTTACTCTTATACTTTAAGAAAAAAATAATTTACTGATCTTAAAAACAAATAACTATAGTAGAATGCCTGTCTCGAATACAGGCAAGGGATGGGAAGCGGGGAGGGGGCATTGGGAGGGGAGAATGATACACTGGTGAGGGGGGGTGTTCTGATTTATGACTGTAACCCAACTATGATCATGTTACTTAAATAAAAATATATTAAAAAAGAAATGCCCAATATGAAATGGATATACTCATATTTTCCATAAAGACCGCTTTTCTCTATTTTGAGTGATTTTGGTTGGGAGGCCACACTTTGTGGTACACAGGTTCTGTGCTCAGAGAACACTGCTGGTGGGACTTGGGGAGCAATATACAGTGCCAGAGATTGAACCTGAGTCATCCACAGGCAATGCAAGTACCCTACTAGCTATATGATCTCTCCAGCCCCCCAAACATTTCTTCAGGGGAGATTTCTTGAGATGTATGCATAAGTCTTAGGAAATAAGGGTGATAGGACTAGATGTTTTTTGTTTGGTTTTGTTTCTAGACCACATTCAGCTGTTCTCAAGGCTTGCTTTTGGTTCTGCACTCAGGGATCATTCTTGGGGATGTTCAGTGGACCACAAGGGGCACTGGAAATAGAACCTGGGTTAACCACATACAAAGCAAGTGCCTTGCCTGTTGTACTATATCTCTGGCCCTAACACTAAGCATTGTAAAAGAGAAGCTTGCCTGTTAGACATTATTTAAGTGTCCCAAGAAGGCCAGAGTGATCTCAGAGAAGACTAGGGCATTCAATGAGAGGCAAATTTAGCAGCCCTTTAAACTCAGCTCATTTAATCCCCATAACATTCTGTGTTATGCTACTTCTTGCTACTTTTCCTCAGTGTCAAGGAGATGCAAGATTATTTAGTGGCTATCTCTGATGCAAGTGGTATGCTTAGAATGCTTCCTAGCTCACTTGAAGTAAGAGACGGGGATGGTCTGTCTTCAGCTGATCCTGAAAATCTTAGTTCCGGGCTGCAAGTGGAGATACATGTAGATTCCCACAGCTTTAGAGGACTAACATTTAATTAATTAATTAATTAACTTATTTATTGGTTTTAAGACATCAAAGCCAGTGTTTACTCAGGGCTTACTCCTGGCTCTAAAGTTCAGGGATCACACTTGGTGGTGCCCAGGGGATCAGATGGGATGCCAGTTATCAAATTTGGATGTGCAAAGCAAGCACCTTACCTACTGTGCTATCTCTCTGGTCTCAGAGGACTTACTCTATTTAAAGGAAACATGCCACTATGTTGAGCCTTAAGCTCAAATTAATTATAGCAAGTGCAATATGCATCAACCTTACGTCTCATGTTTAACATTCCTGCTTGATCAGTTTCCAAGGTGAAATGAGAGTCTATGACTATTTGCAACGTAATAACACTTTCTACTTTTATGACTGCTTTTATCTGTGGATCTCAAAGCAGGGTGCAAACAGTAATTAACATTCACCTGGAGGTAAGGAGGCATTTGCCAGGCTCATGTGGCTAAGTGGGTGTGGGAGGGGGTGGCTGGTCAATGTCTAGGCAGAAACTGAAGTAGTGGGTTTAGTCTTACCAACTGTTTTCATCCATAGGCTTAAGAAACCAGTGACACACCCAAGCAGCATTATCATGTATGGGCTTAAATGGAAATAGTCATGAGCCCTTTAAGATTGAATTTGTAACTTTGTGGTAGATAAAAGGAATAGACAACATTTATATCAAAGTTTCTAGATTAATAGTTATACAAAGAGGCTTTAAATTCCTTCCTTCCTCT
The DNA here is from genome assembly GCF_024139225.1 of Suncus etruscus. Taxonomy (NCBI): domain Eukaryota; kingdom Metazoa; phylum Chordata; class Mammalia; order Eulipotyphla; family Soricidae; genus Suncus; species Suncus etruscus. The sequence goes on from NC_064853.1 coordinate 123,430,367, forward strand.
ACTTCCTTCCTTCCTCTACTTCTTCTTTGTCTACTTCCTTCCTCTACTTCCTTTCCTTCTCATACATTTTTCTACTTCCACCTTCCCTTTCTTTCCCATTCCTTCCCTTTCTTGCTTCTCCTCCTTTCTTCACTCTCTCCTCCTTTCCCCTTCTCTTTCTTCCCTCTCCCTTTCTCTATTCTGCCCTTTCTCCCCTTTACTCATCACACATTCTTTGAGGGTCTAACTTGTGCCAGGCACTTATTTTTGAGATGAATAAGCAAGTGAGCAAATAAAGTTTTTGCCCTCTTGAAACATATTTTGGCCATGAGAGAGGAAACCTAATGAATAAAATAAATAATACTACACAGGGTAATACATTAAAAAGAAACCCCAAAACATACTCAAGGAGATAGGTGAAAGCACACACAAAATGCATCTGCAAAAAAAGGCATGAGGTAGAGGGTAGGAATAGGGATGGCAGGGTGGAGCTGGGAGGAGGATATCCTAAAACATGAGGTTGTAAAGGAACCTAGACTGCCATTTGGGAGGTGAGCAATGGAGTGGGGGGTACAATTTCTGGAGCTAAAGGCCAGGTTCTGCATGAGCAGGCTTGCTGCATTGCAGCAGAAGTGAGGAGATCAGTATCTGGAATTGGAAAGAGAAATGGGGTGAGAAAGTCTTCACAAGCTGGTCATCAGGAAGCTTTGGATTTTCCCTCCCAGGAATGCTGCCAGGAATCTCTGAACAAAAACAACTATCTTCCACGGTTCAACAACAGCCTTGGTTGCTGTTTTTAATCAAGGCCTCAGCAAGTGGGGTTGGTGGCAGCAGCAAGATGCTCCAAAAACTGGCTCTAATAACCCAGGTTAGAGACCTTAGGACTTAGACTGGAGTGGTGATGGCAAGAGAGAGAATGACAAAGAACATCTCTTTGAAGATAAAACTGACCTGCTTTGCTGATGGATGAATGTGGGCCTGCGAGAAAGAAAGAAGCCAGCAATCATTCATTGGGTCTTTGGACTGTATAAATGTGATTACAGAGGTATCAGTCTCGCCATATTTAGCAAGGCAGTTGCTCTAGCACGTAACAGAGGGGAAAAGCCACAGCAGATAAGAAACCATGCTAAGCACTCAAAAAGGATGTGGATAAGAGCCTGGAAATACCACTATCAGGTAGAGGTGGTTGATAGCAGCTGTGATATTACTATAGTAACCCAAAATGAGACCAGAAGTCTATTCCCCGTGTCGCTAAAACATGCCAGGAAAAAACAGGTATCAGAAAATGAAAAAGAAAGAGAAAGTATTAGATGCATTGTACAAAAATAGAACTGACAAGGCAGACACCCATCTTTCATCAGCTTTAAGGAAATCTAATGAAATCTAAGTTGAGTAAGTTAACCTTTCCCCTTTGTCTGGACAAAATGATGTATGTGCTAAGAGTTAGAATTCCTAAGCTCAAAAATAAAAAGAAAAATAATTCCTAAGCTCATATAGTTTAAAAAATGATCCCAGAAACAAGCCCTTTCCTCCTACAAATTCAAATTCACATATGTTTCAGTGTAGTAAATTAATTTTGGTCCTGTTCTCTGATTTCTCCTTTAACTTGACCTGATTTTCTTGCAAGCCTGGAGCACAGTTAATTTGCAGGGAGGGGTGTGTGTATATTATGGAATATGTATTTGTGTGTAGATGGGATTCTTTACTGAAATATTAATATAGTGCCTTTTATTATTATTTATAGGAGGAACTATATCTTTAGGGCTTTGAACATAAAAAGAAATAGAGGTAATGTGAAATTACTTTTTTAGTGCTCATACCCCTTGGTTGATGTATAAATAATACAAATGAAATGGTAAACAGCATTAAAGGGACAATTATTGAGTAAGTAGAAATGTAGATTCACAACACTACAGAGTTTCCAGGTGTTCTGGTAGGCAAGCAGCTATTTATATAAACCTCCATATGTTTCCAGTATTATTTGAATTTTTGCTTTAGTTGACTCATTTTATCACCAACACAGAATATATAGATATGAAGTTGAAAATCAAAAGCTTGGATAGGAATCGGCCCTAAATATACAACTGATGTCAGCATGGAATAAAAACACAAATCTTGATGAAACAGTTGCTTAATTGGTTCTGAGTGACCCTCTGTTTTAGAAATGCATGCAGCATTCAAGGAGGAGAAACAACTTGAACCTTTTCAGAATACTATGTTAAGTCCTGAAAAGAAAGCCCAACATTTTCCTTCAAACAACAATGCAGGAGACAGCACCACCAAAGCACATGGGCACCCTCTACTTAAAAGAGCTATAGAAATGAAATTTCCCCTCCTCATACTGAGCCTCAATTACAATGATTGTTGCACCCCTGTGCTCTCCCAAAGGATTATGGAACCTTATTTATTGAAATTGGCTTGTTATCCCCAGAGAGGTCTACCAATGAAGTGGTACAAAAACTCATTAGTACTATTTTATTTTTAAATTCCACAAAACAGCCTCAAATAGAGCACGATGACTTTCTCAAGCATTCACACCATGGAGTACCATTTGCACTAGTAAGTCATTATGCCTATCTCTCAAATGGGGCCCTGTCTGCTGATTATTATGCTTCCTTGCTGAGGTTACCATGCAGCATACCATCTCCATCCCTCTATGGCAGGTCACAGAAGTGCCTTCTTGAGTCCAATTCTGTAATTCCAAGAAGGTGACATACCAGTTTCCATTTCATGCTAAAGAGAAGTGTTAAAGAGTTGATCCTACACATCTCCTCTCTATGAGCCTCATCTTTGGCTTCCAGGGAAGAGACCCGAGAGCAAAAAGTCACCAATTTATCAGTCAGCCCATATCTAAAAAGATCAATGCAGTGGTTAACAATTGTGCACTGTCAAATGTTCATACCACTCCATTCCCATCTTGTTAAATTATCTGATGGCCTTTTTTTCTTTAGTTAAATTGGGATAAATAGTAAGAAAACAATTTACATCTAAAGGCTGTGTGTGCGCTCCACAGCTGCTCAATGTCTTTTGGGGAGATTAGCTTCTATAATGAGGAGATATAACCATCATTTTATAAAAACTGTTGCTGTCTTGGGAAAAATGCCACTGTGTACAATTAGAAAAAGCCTTTCCTTCATAAACCTATTACAGTCATCTGCTGATTACTTGGCATATGCTTAATGATATCTCCATAGCTGAAAAACAATAATCTGTTACTGTAATTCTTGATATAACATATTAAGGTCAATTGTGCTTTTATAATTTATACCTTTGACTTGAGTGGCTTGTACTCAGAAACAAACAAACAAACAAACAAAAAAAACCCTACCAAAGTCGCAAAGCTAATAGACTTATGGCTTCATCAGAAACAAATCCAGTACCCAACAGTTTAATTAGAAGTCTTTCCCAAATAATTTCAATAGAATTTCAAGTCTCTAAGATTTCTCATTCCCATTAAGAATATAAAATACATGGTAACGGGCAAGGTGTGTGTGTGTGTGTGTGTGTGTGTGTGTGTGTGTGTGTGTGTGTGTATGCAGAGCTGAAAATTGCAGAATGGGGACAATATACAAATAGCTATCCTCTCTGGACCTACTTCTTTTTTTAAAAAATCATCTGGACACTGTGGACTCTGGGCACAAAATCCATAGTGTCAAGTGATGCAAGTCTGTAATGGTGAGAGACAGCAACTCCTCAATTTCTGTTCATTTATTGGAAAAATTAATAGAAGAGGAAGGAATACTGTTTCTTCCCGTATTTATTTCACTAAATAAGCTCAGAAACCATCCAGATAACCCCCCCAAAAAGAGGCATGTTAGTCTTGCATATAAGTCTCAAGCTGTTGCTTCCTACAAAACCAAAACAAAACCCCAGAAATGTCTTCAGTCAAATCTTAAGACTCTACATTTTCATTTTCTTTATGCTCGAAACTGTCACACTGTGCTACCTAAGATGAAAATAAATCAGAAGTATTTTGGGGTGTGAGTGATAGTACAGAGAGCAGGAAACTTGCTCTGCATGTGGCCAACACAGGTTCAGTTCCCCAGAGTGCATATCGTCCTTTGAGTCACTTCAGGAGTGATATTTGAGTGCAGAGTCAGAAATAAGCCCTGAGCACTGCTAGGTGTGGCTACAAAACAAAACAAAACAAAAATCAGAAGCTTTCGGGGAATGATTTTATACCCAACATCCCAAAGGAAAACACAGATCTTTCTACCTTATCAAATATGCTACATGTTTGACACATAAAAGTTTTTGCACATTATCTTGGCTAGGATAAATCAGGATCCACACTATTTAAAAGACTCTTTAGAGCCATTAGATCTTTATAATAGTCTTTTAAATTTAATGATCATATATCCAAGTTCTAAATGAGCATCTTCTTTTCTAAGACAAAGAGCTGGTGAATCACTGGTGAAGGTTGGTGATTCATTGAACCAATGAAGATAAAATAGGCTCTCCCCTGCAGAGCTGATCCAACCCTGTTCCCCACAGCAGCCAATCACACTGAGAAACAACCCCCAGTTAAGGTTCAACTTCGTCTAATCAATATAATTTCCAAGTTGGGAAATGCAGCGCTCCACCAAGGTGACACATTTCTTTATCAGTAGCTTTTAAGGCTTTTGTTCTTTGCTGATGGGTTCCAGGGAGAAATTTATCTCCTGGGATTAGGGTAACACTTAGTGATTCATATACTCTGAGAGTGACAGTACTTAGTACAAAAGAGCACACCTTCATGAATGAACATGAGAGAATTTGAAAGTGTAATGCATTCACATTTTTAATGCCACACCCCCACTGATGCCACATATACCCTTGAACCCAGAACTATAGAGCTACTACCCACTACTCTTATGTAAGGAAGTAGAATCAATCCTGGAGATGGGTTGAGAGTCCTGCTTTCCTAGATTATCTTCTACCTGAGGGGTTGAATCCAAGAATCACATAAGTCTAGAGCTGGGGAGATAGTATAATGGCTAGGGCACTTGCCTTGCTTCATCTGGTCCTCTGGGTATGCTAAGTGGGATACTTGAGTGCAGAACCAGGAGTTATCCCTAAGTAGCACTGGGTGCAGCATCCAAACACAACAAAACAAATCATACAGATTTGAGTTTTCTACATTCTCCATCCTTGGCTTACCTTAAAGGAATTTGTTTAGCTGAAGGTGAATGTATGAATTTTTCTGATTTAATCTCTGGATTCAATATGAGAGAATCAAAGAATTTACCTATTGAGAAATCTAAGTATATATTGTGGTTGGGAAGAAAGTATAATGGATAGGGTGCTTGCCTTGTATGAGACCAACCTAGACTTAATCCCTGACACTTTATATGAAACCATGAGTACCACCTTAAGTACAGACCCAGAAATAACCCATGAGCAATGCCAAGCACAACTCAAAATCAAAAAGATTAAAAATCTGAGTGTAGGCCAAGGACCCTTTGTTTTCACTACACCTGATCCAGCACAAAGAATGAGACTTTACACAGCCCTGTCACAGTAGAAATCTCTTCTGTCTAAGCACACAACTAATCCCTGAGAAGTTACAAATCAGCTGTGCTCTCCAGCAGGTACCTTTATGACCACACACTGAGACCTACTTAGAACTTGGGTGGTAGGTAGAAATCATGACTCCCAAATCCCAATCCTTGAAGTTTGTGTCTTAGCTTTGGCAAAAGAAACATCAACTTAGATGCCAAAGTTAGAGTGAGGCAAGGTTATGGGCTCAGAGCTGTGAACAGTCTCACCGAGTGCAAAAGGCAGACAATATTCTCCTGTTACATGTTGAGAGGGAAGGTAACTCTATTCCTCCAAAGGATTATAGTCTATGGAGCCAACTTTTGGAATCATAACCTCCAGATCAGTTGTATCTCCACTGCCCTGAATTTTCTCGTCACTGAAACTTCCAGTGGATTTAGTTTGAAGCCACCAGGTTTGCTCCACTGTTCTGAGCTATGACACTGATGAGGGTGACTAAGAGCAAGTCTTTGAAGCTAGAATTAATATTTCCCTTCGACCTTTTCCAAAGAAAATAAATATAATGTTGCTCAAGGAGTGAACGAATAATCTGAAAAGTTGAGGGTGGAAGGGAGGAAAATGACAACACTGGGGAAGGCTTCTACTTAAAAAGAATGAAAACTGAAATAATCACTATTTATATAACATCCTTAAAACAAAATGGACTTTTATAGAATGTGTGAAAAATGAAACTCAAGACTGAAAGATGACTCAGAATGCATCTTTTTAGATGTCTGCTCACCATTGGGTGTGTATAAAAACACAGTTCACTTTACAAAAGGAGTTGTAAGTAAAGAGAGGGGAGTAAGTAAAGATATTTAATTTAGCACTATGGTTGGAAGAAAGAAAGAGGAATAAAATGCTAGAGGAAGGATGAGGAAATGATAAAAAGAGAAAGAAACACTAAAGGAATACATAGAAGAAAGATAAAAAATGGGGTTAAATAAATATATTTATTTATTTGGTTTGGGGTCATTCCTGGTGATACTCCTGGCTTACTCCTGGCTCTATGCTCAAGTATTATTCCTGATGAGCTCAGGACCAGATGGGATGCTGGGGATTGAACTCAGGTCAGCTATATGCCATGCAACTGCCCTTCCTGCTGTACTATTCCTCCAGTTCCTTAAAAGGGATTTTTAAAGCATTGCTAGAGCTATAAGATGGATTCTATTACATATCTGAAAGTGAAAAACTATCCAACTACAGGTAAAATAAAAGAATCATTAAATAAGAGTGAAAGCAGGACCAAGCGCCAAGATACTGTCTTGAACTTGATAGTTAATGGGAAAAGTCTGCTCAATAATTTTCTGAATTTTCTTTCAAAAGAACCTACTGAAAGCAGCTTGATTTCCTTCTAATCCCTTAAACAGAAATCTATGTACAAATGCATCCTGATGATAGACCCCTAAATGACCAACTTTCCACCCCTTAGAAGAAAGAGTCTGTACAAAAGATTCTGAACTTTGTTTACACAATTTGGAGACACTGGCACACACATTCCCATAAATGACAAGGTTTCCACCGCAAATTAACAAGAACAATTTTCCTATCTTGGGAGCTGTCAAGATGGGCTCTATTGACCAATTTATCTTACTTTAGCACATCTCTGGTGCTTGTCAATCAATACATGAAACATTTGGTGTTGATTGCCAATTTTTTCCCTCTCCACTTCCTTTTGCCTCTCAAATCAGGCAATTTACTGCAAGTCAATCAGTGTCGAGGCCAACCTTGTTGAAATGACACTAAGCTATTTTCACACCTTTTCAAAGGTGGAATGAGCTACATTGTTTAGATTTATTTTATTTTTATTAAAGCACTATGATTTACAAAGTTATTCATAGTTGAGTTTTAGACATACAATGTTTCATTACCAATCTCACAACCAATGTCAACTTCTCTCCACCAATGTAACCAGGTTCCCTCCCACACCCACAGTCTGCCATCTTGAAAAACACCTTTTTAAGTTCACTCTGGCTTTGGATATTTAGCTTTGTTAACACTATGGATACCTGAATACCTGAATCAATTTGACCCCTGCCCCCATTATCTCTCATCTATCATTCTCCCTCTTCTGTTTCTTTCCTTCTATCTATTCTGGGGCAAGGATGATCTAGGCAACTCCCTTTAAACCAATGTGTTCTTTATCCAGTTATTCTAAATACATTTATACTACCTTTAATCTCCCCACTGCCACCACCATGGTGGCGGCACTTTTTGGCCACTCCAGAGTGTCAAGTCACAACTCAAGTACTCATAGATGAGAAAATGGCAAAATAGGCTTATTCAAATATATTTCTAGGCTACCTAAGGGATCTTTGTCTACCAAAAAGACTTCAACATTGAAAAAATTCTGTCCCATCTAGATTTGTGTAAAAATGGTCACAAGATGATGAAATACCTAATGATATATTTTCTCAGAAGCATCTCTATGCTTCAATTATGCCTGAAAACACATATCTTCACAACCCGAGTCATTTGACCATAAGAAATATATTGCAATGAGAAGTTACTCCTGGTAGGTAGTCTCTTCAGACTTCCCATGATTCAGTCCTAACTGAAGATACAACCACAAACAATATCCCAGATCATCAGAACCCAATAACCCCAAGGCAATGATTTCAAGGATAAATTCCCATTGTTATTCAGTCTGGAAAGACACTTTTACTATTATCATTTTATTCATGTAAAGAAAACAAAAGGTAGAGAGAAAGCATATGAGCAAACTGAAATTTGTGAAAAACCATCCACATAAAGGATTTGTTTATAAACCTTCTTCCTGAGGCCAGAGAGATAGTATTGAAGATTAGGCATTTGCCTGGCCTACAGTCAAACTGAATTTGATCCCCTTAAGCCCCACCTGGAGCACAGAGCTAGGACAGAGTTAGCAAAGCCTTGAACATAGCTAGGTGCAGCCCCAAACCAATTTTTTGGTATTTTTACAAAAACATTTTTCTGTCAAGGCTCATACAAATTTATTATTTTTCCTGAAGAAAATCAATTCTGGTTGTTTAGTAAAAATTTAACTTTGTGCCTACACTTCCACAGATGTGAAGAAGACATGTGGAAATGAGGACGGGCTTGATGAGACTCCCAGTGGGAGCAGCGTTGCTGGACGAATATAGAATTTCCCGAAAATAGCAACATTGGAGCTTAACTGCTCAAGAGTGCTACGCTCTCCAAATGATTAATTAGAAAAGGATGCTTTTTAAGTGCCTACTATGTATATGTAATACACAGTTCTGTGTTTCCCAGAGTGTGATTTCCTCCACTGAACCTGAAAACAAACAAACAAGATGTCCTGGAATTCCCAAAGCGATGCCGATTCCTATGATTTTGATGCTCAGTGCAATTTCATTGAACCTAAACCACTCTCAATGAGTCCCTAGTGTGATTTTTTAAAATCATTTGTCAAGAATCAAAGCTGAAGTCCAGCAGGTAGTAGAATAATACCATTTTCATCAAGGTTTTTCTTTTATAACATGGATGAGGAAGAAATGGGTCCCCCAGGTGAGGAGTCTTCATGCTTTTCCCATGTCTGCATGTGATTTTAGTTGAGTATGTAAAAATTACTAATGTGCCTCAACTGTGTGTGTGTTTGTGTGTGTGTCTTTGTGACATAGATAGCAAGAAAGAAAGGAAGGTGCTATGAAAGGGCACCCCAAATCCAGAATTGAGTTCTTCAAGTTTTGAAATACTGAGATTTACTCTGGCTACTGGAGATAACAATATAGAATAAACAGATTGTAAAAGGAATGAATTAATGAAAGAATAAAGAATATCAAGGTTGCTGAATATTATATGGACTCAGGAGTTTTTTACAAATTATATTCACCAATTATGTTCTGTAGTTAAGAGCCAAATTGGTTTTATTTCTTTAACTATAAGTTAGATTCTGAGAACTTATCAGTGTAGATAAATGAGGTCTTAGAGAACTCATTCTCCCATTTGACAATTATTTCCTGACTGCTCAGATCTGCAAAGGACATGGGGGTGAGCAAAACTTACAGTGTTTTTTAATGAAGCCCAAAATTGGGTGCTCAAAATATTATGCAAAAAGGACACCCCCTCAGAAATAAAAGTTCTGCTACAAAGTGAGATAAGGGCTCTATAGAAAGATACAGTGGCTGCCTAACTTATACAGTGAAGAGGTTGGCCAGATATCTTTTGACTGATAGGCAGTGACTTCACTTGACCTATGCTACTACCCTTAGTATGGATGAGAGAAGCACAAGTCAAGAGCAAAGAGTTAACATTTAGATAGGAGCCTAAGGTTGCAGGACAAAGCTGTAGCCAAATAGGTTCAGCTCCTAAAATGGCTCACAAAGAATTCTGTGGAAAGGCAACACTCTCAGGTTGGGTCCTATATGCTACAGATTCACTGTGGACCAAAACCAGATTTCAAGCATCTCTTCATAACCAGGGAATTAAAGTGTTCTTGACTACAGATATTTGAGGTGGTCTGATCTGAGGATGTATACAATAGTATCTGTAGTCTAAAGCTTGGCTTTATTTTTTTTCAGACAGAGGGCAATGCTCCTCTACCTTCCACTTAATTTTTTGATTTTGTTTTTGTGTTGTCTAAAAACATAGTGGTGCTCAGGGCTTACTATTGGCTGTGTGCTCAGAGATGCTTCTGGTGGGGCTCAGGGACCATAACAGGTACTAGGTGACTGAACCTAGGTTGGCTGTGTGCAAGGCAAGTGCCTTACCTGCTATACTATCACTCCAGTCCCTCTTCTTGATCTGAGACTACAACAAGAATACCAGCCAGTATAGGGAGGGCAAATAAAAACTGATACCATGAGATATTCCAGATTAAAAGGTTCAATCTGCCTTAGAAAATAAGGGGGGGCACTACAACACATATAACACTGCTAAGGAAGACTGAATAGGAACACTCCAGAGTGTTTCTATTCTATTTCTTGTTCTAAAATTGGCAACCTCAGCAATCACCGTCTAAGGAAAATGCATTGAACTGTGCCTATATGAAAAAAAAAAAACATTTTCACAGATACAAAAATCTCTAACAAAAAGTTAAAAAATGTCATAATAAAAAAGAAATGATCCAGCAAAGCCAAGGAACTGCTTTAAATGAAAGAGGACTGGGAAAAAACAAAAACATGCAATGTAGAATTCTCAAATGCCCTCGTGGACTAGAGGAAAACAAGATTGATAAATGGGAATTGATATAATTGGGGTAATTGATAATGTCTGAATATGAACTGAAGAACTAGACAGTACATCAATGCTAATTGTATTTATATGTTGTGTGATACTGTGCTGTGGTTATAAAAGAAAACATCTCTGTTCTCTGGCAATGTACACTAATTTGGGTCACAATGTTTGGACAACTTACTCTTAATTGGTTCAGCAAAAAGTTACATATGTATATGCATATGTGTTCCAGGGGGTAGGCGAAGAGAACAATACATGACAAATGGGGCTTATGAACACAATTTCGGTGACTTTTGGTAAAGGTGGAGAATGGACTTTCCACTAGTCCTGAATTTCAAAATTGTGTCAGAGGGAAAGACCATGAAAATGAAGCTGGCACATTTGAAAGGAAAGTGAGCCATTTAGCGAATGAATGACCAGCCTGAGTTTGTGGCATCAGGGGGCTTCAAGCAAGGGGAGCACTTTGTGCAAGGAAAAGGCACATGGCATAATCCTGCACAGCACTGGGAATCCCTGGCACAATTACCCCTCAAATGGAGTTGGCAAAGCTTGACAGCTCCCGAGGCACACATGAATTTCAATCTAGTCTGATAGGCCAAACATTCTTCTGGGTGTTTTTATTTTTATTTTTGAACATTAATTCATTTGTGATCTTTACTGCAAGGCTGAGTGGCTTATATTGAGGTGGCCCTTAATGGCACATAGTATATTTTATTGATGTTTCATTTATTCTAATGCCCCTCCCCCCATGATTATATCAGTTGTTACTCACTGTCTCCTTCCAAGTGCTATTCTCTGGTGAGACTAGGCACTGCTTGGAGGCTTAATGAAGCTTCAACAGTATTTGCTGATTTATTGGGGTCTGAGTTAACATGGGTGGAAAGGGGAAGAAGGGAAGGAGAGCTGAGGAGCTTCAGGATGAATAGAACAAACACAATCTGTATGAAGCTTATCTTTATGTATATACAGAATTTGTTTAGGAGCAGTGTATGATTCAAGGGAAACACTTCTGGGAGAAATTCATGCATTTTTCTTTAATTTTACCTAGAATTTATTTCTCATAATATTCTTTTATTCTTTTTATTTGGGGGGGGGCACATAAACATACTTCTGGTTCTGCACTCAGGAAATATTCCCTGTGAAGCCTGGGGAATCCTATGGGGTACAGGATATCAAACCTGAGTTGGTGACTTGTAATGCAAATGCCCTATCTACTGTATTATCTCTCCAGGCCCTCTCATAATATGCTTTAATTGTCATTATTAGATGTGAGCATCAGTTTGTAAGGCAGGATCCAAAGTTGTTTGTTAAATTGGCATAAATAAAATCCAGATTCCCCTTGCCATACTGAATCTAAATCAAAACTAAACTTCCTGGGCTGAAAAAAACAGTACAGTGTATAGCTACTTGCTTTGCATATGATTGACCTGGGTTCAATCCCTAGCATCCAATATGGTCCCTGAGCCATACCAGGAACAATTCCTGAGTGAAGAGTTAGTAGCAAATCTTGAATACCTCAGGACACCAAATCAAAACAAAACTACACTTCCTTTTTGGCCTCTCAGATCACTGTTCTTAATGCTCACCTTCTCTTTTTTGCTACTTTCTTATGAGTCAAGCATTTGACTTTAAGAAATTTTGTGAAAGAGATCATATAATTTCTTTCCCACCTCACCAAATTTTCTTTCATTAAAAAGCATTCTTTTTAATGTACTACAGTCTGGGGACTTGAGGGACAAAGTAATGGTACATGGATTCTGTTTTATTTTTCTTAATATTCTTTGGCTGAAAGTTCAAAATTAAGGTATCAGTAAGGGGACTTCTGAGAATTCTGTTTATGGGTGATTGTCCTTCTACTGTAACTTTACCTTGTCCTCTTTCTTTGCATCTTTGTTCTCATAACTAAAATTAAAAATTAAAAAAATCTTTCTTTTTTTAAAATAAGTTATAAATTCTGTGTGTGCTCATTGCTTCTATGAGATACGTTTTCTTTCTTCTAAAATGTATTTTATTATAGTCTAGGTAATGTAGTTATAATCATGTCAGTGTTTTATGGTATTGATATACTAAGTTACTGTACCCCATAGGAGATCAAGGGTCATATTTCCAATACCAATAGAAATTACATAATCATATGAGAGGACAAGGAGGCCTCTAATTTTAGCTTCAATTCGTGCAATATATACATGCCCTCTGTTGTGTGCATTTGCTTACACGTTCACACACATAGTCTCTCATTTCTAAAACAACAACAACAAAGTAAGTTTTAAGAATCCATCTCTCAGGCTCTTTCTGACTTCTTCATTTTTCTCTCCTCAAAGCTATGATGGCTTGATTTCCAAAACTAACAAATGCTATATGACAGGTTCATGTGTTTAATGCTCTGAATCCTTTTTAATTATTGATGCATAAAGGAAAATTTCACCCAGGTAAACAATAAATCACCAGTGAAATTATGTGTTAGTTGAATGAACTGAAAAAAAAAAAAACAAAAAAAACAAAACCAAAACAGTTGGCTTCGGGGCAAAGATTTGTCTGGCATCCTTTAACTCATCAATAAGTTCCCTTTCTATTTCCACATAAAAGCAGGATGAGGCCTGCCTGCATGAATCCACTGGGCTGTTGATGCAGCAGAGAAGAGGAGAAAACATCAACACAGAATCCATAGAGGTCTTGTGTGGAATAAAAGAAACTGGGGCCAAGTTTTAATAATAATAATAATAATAATAATAATAATAATAATAATAATAATAATAATAATAATAATGACAATACTCGGAAACACTGAGCATGGACTGTGTAAGCTTCATTTGAATGGACTCTAACACAATCTTATTTTTTTTTTTTTTTTTTTTTAGTTTTTGGGTCACACCTGGCAGTGCTCAGGGGTTATTCCTGGCTCCATGCTCAGAAATTGCTCCTGGCAGGCACGGGGGACCATATGGGATGCCGGAATTTGAACCGATGACCTCCTGCATGAAAGGCAAACGCCTTACCTCCATGCTATCTCTCCGGCCCCACAATCTTATTTCTTAATAGTCACAATAATGACAGCCTCTTTGAATTAGTGTTTCCCTGTTCTGGACCCTGGCTTCTTCATCAAGAAGCAATTCTCAGACAATAGCAGGATCTAACAAATAAATCTCACCTGATGCTCACATAGAGCAGCAAATTTTATAGCAATAGAATTCAGTCCCACACAATGGACTTACACTTGCCTCAGATCCCAGGATGTTACCTGTGATTTTCAACAACTCGTTAGAAATAAATCAGAACTTTCTAGAACTTTCCTTTGCTTTGATTTATTTTGCTAGGTTGGCTCACAGAATGCACAGACTTTTTTTTTTAATTGAATGATCATATATAAAAAAGTTACAAGAATATTAAAATTGAGTTTCAGGCACACATTGTTCTAACACCAATCAATCCTATCACCAGTATTCACTTTCCCTCCCTCTCCCTAGCCTTCATCTGTGGAAGACACTTTCCCCCTCCCCATTGTCCTGGTGTATCTTTCCCTAATTTACCCAAACCCCTCTCCCAGTGGCAAGCTTCTTATTAAAGACTGGCCACATTGCAGATATTATATATAATATATATGCATATATACATACATATATATGCATAATGTATGCATTATGCATGTATATGAACACACAGAATTTTATTTTTTTTACTCCTTAGAGATTACTGATTAATTATAAAAGGCCAGAATTTAGAGCTGGCCAGATGGGAGCAATGCATGGAAGTGAGGGATGGAACTTGCATGTGCATTGAGCACACAAGGCTCTCTTTAAATTTCCACATAGGTTAACTAGCCCAGAAGCTCCACAAATCTGTCCTCTGGAGATTTCTGGGAAGGCTTTGTTATGCAGCCTCCCTACATAATGATGGATTAACTCCTTGGTTCTTGATGACCAATCTTAGTCTCCAGTTCCTCTCTTCTCCCTAGAGGTCAGGGGGGTCAGAATCAACCTTCAATCTTATAGCTGTTTTCTTGGCAACAAATCCCTCTGAGGTCCTTACTAAAAGGTCACCTTGTCCATACAACAAAAGACTCCTTTATCACTAAAACCTTAGGAAATTCCAAGTGTTTGGGAAGCTGTGAACCAAGAACTTCAGACCAAGACCATGCAGAAGAATGTTTGATCCTCTAAAAGACCACATATATATATTTTTTCATCAATCACAATATCACCGCTAAAAAGCAAACCCATTTGCAACTCAGAATTGTACAGTTCTCGATCATTCAGGGTCTCTGACAGGGAACCAGATTCCCTCATAAGAAGACTTTTATGCATTATTAAAACTTTCCAGAGAATATGTGGAAATGAATGGCTGAGACCCCAGTTCATAATATTACCTTAACACTCTACACTATATACGCTCTTTTGCTTTGTCTGGAGAATGGAGAATGAAGCAAGCTAGTTTTCCAGCCCTCGCTCTGAGAACATGGCACTTGAAAATGAACTATGCAAAGAACAGGCTGTGATGGGAATCACAGGAAAATGTGCTAGAGCTGGAGTTTCTTCAGGGAGGTGAGAGGAATGAGAGTAATACATGCCGGTTAGTTTCAATCTGAAAGCTTGGAATGTGTCAGGAATGATAACTAACTTGCTATTTTTATAATAAATGCCTTCCGTGGAGCCACAAGCAGACAAGAGACATTAGAAGCTTCCACGTAGCAATTGGTTTAGTGCCCTTCTTGGATGTCGCTCTGGAACTGGTCTTAGAAGCTGATAAAGAATCATGTTCACTTTGGACACATTTATACAGATAGACTTGACATCCGTCAAGCTAGGACAAATGTCTGCTTTGGACATTTACTCCCACCAGTCAATTGGCTGCTTGTCTTGAATCTACTAAATTCCCTGTTGGAACCTTTAATTCTAGGGACTTAAATAGCCCTGGAGCTCCCAACCCAGGCAATGAATTTGATTTGCGATTGCTGACCATCTTTTCTCACATCATTAGATTTCAGAGTCATTGTCCATATATTGACCAGACATTGCTGAGTTAGTTGTGTGCTACAAATGACTACAGAGAAAATTGCTTATGACCTAGGATTTCAAAATTATGGGTCAAGCTGTTTTTTTCTGAGGGGCATCTCAGTTCTAAAACAAAGGCCAATCTTGAAGAGCTTTACTGGTATTTTCTAAGGAAAAGTAAGACAGGAATTAAGGGGTGCTGGGAGAAGAAAGGCAGTTCTTGAAGGTCTGGGACAGTTTTGTTTATGTTTATTTCTACTGTACTAAGAAGCACAGTGATCCCTTCCCACCTCCTAAGCAATCCCCTGAGCATGATGTGGCAGAGAAACCCACACCTCAGCACCTTGCCCCTCATCTTTGTGATGCACCTTAGCTATTTATGGGACTGGCAGTGACAGATATGTGATTGTAAATAAATGGAAAAAACTGAAGAGCTAGATATCCTGTGACTATAAAGTAGGGCCATTTCCAGATATTTAAAGAAAAAGGATGAAGAATTTAAAGTCTTAGCTGTGTCAGTAAGAAAAAGGAAATGGTGTGGGGTTGATAGGGAATGCTCAGATAGAGGGAAATCTCTGCTGTGCTGATGTGACTATCATTCTTGATCTACCTATCATATATCTTTCTATCTATCTATCTATCTATCTATCTATCTATCTATCTATCTATCTATCTATCTATCTATCTATCTATCATCTATCTATCTATCTATCTATCTATCTATCTATCTATCTATATCATCTATTTATCCATCCATCCACCCACCCATCTATCTATCATGCATAAATGTAAAGGAATGTAATGTTTCAAAGGAGGGATGCTGAGATGACCCTATAGGAAGGAGATAGAGAAGGAGAGAAATTAAGGGGAGGAGAGGAAGATGATGAGAAAGGGAAGTAATAGGGGTACAGGGATCAGGGACCTGAAGTGTACCGACAATTATGAGTATGTGGTATAGCACTATATCCAGACCACAAACTCAACCATGCTGAAAACATAATATGCAAACTATAACCACCAAACTATTAAGTGTCTGTCAAAGAAACAAGCTGGGGATACAGAAGAGAGCTTGAGAACACTGGTGGAGGGAAGTTGAAGCTGCTGGTGGGATTGATTCCAGAACACAATATGCCTAAAACTCAACCATAAATAACTTTGTAAATCATGTTTTTTAATAAAAATACATGTATATGTAGTTTAGATGACAGAGTTAATTTAAGATAGTGTTCAAGGTTCTCATATGTAAAGATTCTGTCTACCTCCACCAATGTGCCCATGAACCCTCTTGCTCCTATGTCATCTCTTGTTCAACATTCCATCCCTCCAATTTTTGCCTCATGACATTTGAACTGACAGTTACAACTTGGATAGTCAGTCCTTTCTCTTAGCATCATCCATGTGCTCCAGATTCTCCACTTACAACTCCGTGGGGCTTCCTGGTAGCCTTTTAGTGCCCTCACTGTCTCACTCCTACCTACCCTGGTGTTTTAAGGTCTGTATTCTAGTCCCTGAGGTTTGCTAGCTATGAAGGTGACTTGAAAAGAAGTCAGAGTACTAACATTTGAAGTAAATGTTTATATCCCAGGGTGGCCAAAGTACAGCAAAGTCAGTACATATATACTATGGGGAAAAGATACTCTCACTTGCAAATCACTCCATTTCTAGGGTTTTCAGAAGGGAGGATATACTTGCTACAGGAGGGGGTTTATTCTTTTACTTCTCTGTATCAGTAAAAAATGGAGCTGCTAGATACCCAACAGCAGGAGAATGTTTAAAGACCAACAGTGAATTCATTAACAGTGTCATTTTAGATGAACATTAAAGTATGTGTGTAAACATGTTATAAACACTTCACATTGAGATGCAACAATGCAATGCACAGAAGACATATTATTATTAGACTATAAGATTGGATTTTTTATAGTTTTTGGAATGAATCCAATGTAAACATTTTCATAAAGTGTTTTTTAGGCGTGTGCCTGTGTGTCTCTACTGGGAATTCTATCCCTTTTCTGGTGTCACTGAATTATTTTATATTTATGTTATGATAAATAATTTTATTTGTGGGATAAAAAGGATAGCATGGTAATAATACACTAAGACAACAGAGACGAGGGCTAGGAGGATTGGTTCATGGTAGAAGCTTGCCACAAAGAGTAGGGAATGCAGTTGGAAGGTACTATTATGACGATGATAGTTGGAAATGATCACTTTGGACAAGAACTGGGTGCTCAAAGGAAGTAAAGTAATATGTCTAAAAAGAAAAATGGCTGAGCGAGTGACAGAGAGACAGAGAAAAAAGTGCCTGCCATTAAGACTGGTATTGGGTAGGGAAGATAGGAGAGAAACTGGGGATATTGGTGATGGAAAATGTGCACTGGTGAAGGAATGGGAGTTGGAACATTGTATGACTGAAAATTAATCATGTACAACCCTGTGACTATGTCTCTCAATGGTAACTTGATAAAAAATTATTAATTACAAAAGAATTAGCTTCATGATGTCAGGAATCTAAAATGAAATAAACCAAGTAGGATATGTTCTTCCCTTCTCACATGCATCCTGGTGCCATAGATAAGGTACCATTGACAAATATCTTGTTTTTCTCTTTTTCCTCTCTGTCTTTTTGTGAAGTTTCTTCAAAGCAAAAATTGACAAACCAGGATCCAGAAATAGCACAGCAGGTAAGGTGCATGCTCTGCACATGGTTGACCTGAGTTTGATCCCTGGCATTTGATAGGGTCACCTGAGAACTGCCAGGAATGAACTCGAAGAGCAGAGCCAGGAGTAAGTCTTGATTATAGCCAAGTGCGAATGAAAAAAAAAAACACCCAAAACGAACAAACCCAATGAAGCAAAAAGCTGAAAATATGTTATACCATATCTTAGTGGGTTCTTTAATATCTCATTTTTTAGGGGGTTGGAGGAGGAGAAGGTAGCCACCTCAATGTGTCAGTCTTCCCTATGGATCTATCAGGTGGGCAACTATACAGTATCCTCAAATGGCCAGAAATCCCAGAGTATTGTCCCTGAGGCCAGGGCCTGGTGTGAAACCTTCTGGAAAATGGGACTCTTGGTTAAAGCCAATAGACAATTATGAAGGGCAATTAAAAATTTAAATTATGTTAATAGGCCAGAGAAAAATGACTGTTTGCAGAAATCAGTGGCAATTACCACACATAATGGTTCTCAATTAGACTGGAGGGGATTTCCAGTCATTCATAATTCACTATCTTAAATGTATCATATAAAAGTAATTGTCACTTGTTAATAAAACTCACTTAAAAACAATGTAGCTGGAATCTTGTGTAAAAAAGAAATTCTCTTTTGGGGTATCTTTGTCAGTATGTGAAAATGAGCATGGAACCAGAGAGGTGCGTGTCTGTGTCTGTGTGTCTTATATGTGCAAGGTCTTGACTTTGATCCCCAGAGACACATCAGTGTGGCCCAGTATACCAACCCTGCTTAAGCACTGGAGGATGTAATCCCTATTAAAAATAGGAAAACAATATAAAATGAATGGAAACACCTATTTTTTATTTCAAAAGTATAGTGCAGACTGGTCCAGAACAAAAATAAGAAATGTGAAAGTCTTTAAAATATCAAGCCTTTTCTCCTCTGTTCATGCTTCCCAGAGGCCAGCCTTCAGAACTTTTGCTCCCAACCTCTTTCTTGCTTATTTGATCCAAGAGAGGGGAGGGTGGTTGGAAAGACTGTCCAAGGAATATGCTGCATTGGTATTTTTAGTCAAATAAAAGAAAAAATATGACAACATTATCTTGCTGCTTCTGCCATGTTGATTTCTTCTCCTAAGGTTTTGAGATCTTTTTTAAAAAATGTTTTTTATATTCATACGTAGCTTATATCACCCTGAGGAATATAGTCAGCATTCATGCACGTCCTTACAATTCTATTCTCAGGCAGTGCTGCTTGCTGTATAAATTGCACCGCATATGTGATGTGATTCTGGCCTGTTGGTTCCAAGCTTTATTTCTGGTGCTTTACAGAGAACCCAAAAGAAATGAAGAAAGCAAAAGAAGAAGCTAGAGGAAGGGAAAAGGGCAGAGGGCAAATAAATAAGAGATGAAAGAAATGAATTTTTCTCTTGCTGAGTGTCCAGCTCCTAAGGCTTCTCTTTTGTTATGGATCTAGCTCAGAAAATACAACTATTTCAATTTCCTTGACCAATCAGGGGACTTGGTCACAACTTTAAGTCCCAAGTTGCATTTCTGCTTCTAACAGAAAGATTGAGTAAAGTCAAGAACCTGTGTTTCTCTAATGCCCTTTCAATGTTTGCCTCATGAGTCACAATTTAGCATTATTTCCAGAAACTGCTCTCAAAGCAAATTTCAGTACAGAGAGATAGTATAGAATGTAGTAGCAGATTGGTTTGATCCTGTCACTGCATTTGGACTTCTGAACTCCACCAGGAGTAATCCCAGGCACAGAGCCAAGAGTGGGTCCTGAACACTGCTAGGAACGGCCAAAATCCTTCTCCTCCAAAGCAAAGTAAATAAAAATAAATAAGTAGATGAAAACTCAGTTACTCTGAGACAGGCATTCTATAGACCTGGTCATTATTTTATCCATCGTAGGTCAATATGCATTTTTACTCACACATTCCTCTTACTCTCTCTTTGCTGAAAATCTATTGACACAACTGGGAGATGTTATAGTTTGCCATCTCACTGGATGACTGAGTCTTTTTCTTTTTTATATAGAAATGATATTATTTACAATTGAGACCAGTAAAATAAATATCACTATTTAAAAAACATGAAATTAGGAGCTGGAGAGATAGTACAGTGGGGAAGATGCTTGCTTTGAACACAGTCAACCCAGGTTTAATACTAGCACCTTGATGGTCCCCTGAAACTCACCAAGAGTAATCCCTGAGTGCAGATCAAAGAGTAATCCCTGAGCACTATCAGTGTGGTCCCCCCTCAAAAAAAAAACCTTTCAAAACATTAAAAAAAGTGAAGCTAGCCACCTTCATTAAACACACACACACACACACACACACACACACTTTTGGATATTTCTCAAAGGTACTTAGCATTTTTGAAGATTGTTTGGATTTTCTTTCAAGCAGTTACCATGAAAAAATGAAGCCTCTTCAGGTTTGTCTGAAGAAAGTGGGTGGATGTCTTTGGGGTGTGGGGTGGAGAGCAAAGAAAAATGTCTATAAAAAAGCATAGGCCAGAGGCTTTGTGATAAAAGTTTTCCATGGCTGGTGTCTCCTGAATAGCTCTATCTCAGCTCAAAATTTACATCCTAGGACATATTTTCCTTTCTAGCCCTTCAAGAGGAAATGAAGTCTCCATTGCTCTCTATCCCTCATTCCAATTATTCCAGCATTACTAATCCAGACTCTTTCTCACAAGTTTTCTTATTTGTGTATCTCTTTCTCCAAATTGTCAGCTCCCTGAAATTCAGGGAGCTTGTCTCATGAGTCGGCCATGGGGCCCACATACCTAACCCAGTGCCTGGTACACAGAAGTATTTGTAGGATGTTTGTAGAGTCATGCAGCTCTTTGTATGAGCAATAGGCTCATACAAGGAATTGGCTCTGGGCTTGGTTTTCATTGCTAAGAGTCATAAGAAAGGAAAGCTCATGGGTCTTGAACTGTGAGATTCACGACAGGGTTTTGGAAAGCTAGTGAATACTCTGAGCTTTCTTTATTCTCCCTCTTAGTGAGGCTAACTAGGAAGCTACATATTTCCAAGAGGCCACAAGAAGGTATCAGTTCCTATAGAAGATGTGAGACTAGCTGGCCTGCTGCATGTTCCCAATGCAATGGAATTACAGCTCTATTCCCCTTCTTCAACTATGGTTTACACGGTCAAATCCAGGCATAGTTGAGGCAATAAGCATGAAAAGAGTGGGATCAGTTAATCAACAGAAGAAAAGCTTCTTGAGGACTCAGTATGTGACTTTCCTTCCACCCACCCATCCAAACTTCTTTCCTTTCTTGTTCTTCTTTCTACCCTTCTTTCCCCACCTTCTTTTCCTCCCTTCTCATCTATCATCCATTCTTGCAAAGATACTTATATATGTTATATATCCTTATAAAATATTCAGATAATCACATAAAGGTTGTTCTATAAATGTGAAATATTTGTTCTGCAACATTTACTTCTATTGTCATAATTTATCACATCAAATTTTTTTTTAATTTCCTTGTAACTGGTGCAACCTGAACTAGCTCCCTAGCAAAGCTGAGCATTGCTTAGCATTTGCAGACAAGCTGATAAGCATGTGATGTGGGTGTGTGTTCAAACACTAGCTGTAGCCTATCTATCATCAGAAGAAGTAATTCATTATTGGACAGCAGGTTTTGCTCAAATGGTTTATTGTCTTGACCTCATTAAAAGCATGTAATCCACACAGTGCTGTAAATCTATGCCTCTAAATACTTTCCTCTTTAATTTTTTT
Source organism: Suncus etruscus (assembly GCF_024139225.1). Classification (NCBI taxonomy): domain Eukaryota; kingdom Metazoa; phylum Chordata; class Mammalia; order Eulipotyphla; family Soricidae; genus Suncus; species Suncus etruscus. The sequence continues at coordinate 123,452,462 of NC_064853.1, forward strand.
AATACTGCACACATGAAGGGAAAGGTTAAAGGCAATTAAAAGAGATACAAATACCATTATTACTGAACCGACACACAGTTACTTATTAGATTTGGTTGTTTCCGTTTAGAAAGCCATCACTTTTGCTTTCTTGATCTGGAGGCTAGCTCTAGCCGACATGGGGTTTGGGGAGACCCCATGTGGAAGGCCTTCTCCCTAACTTGGATGTGCTGGGAGCCTTGATAGGCCCCCAGCCATCCCCTCTTCTGCCCCCGGCCTCCAGGCTTTCCCTGGGTTCCAGCCCAGGTGGCCAGAAATGGTGGGTCCTAACTTGTGGTGTGCTGAGATTTGCTCGGTTGCACTAAGTTTGTCACTGTTAATTTCTGACCAGTCTACATGTGGAAAACCGCGTGGGGACTAGCGCCCCCGCGCGCACTGCATGTATTAAGAATATTTCCTATCCTTATGTTATGTTTTGCGTATCCAGAATTTCCATTTTGTATTCTGCCCTTTCCCACACCCCTACAAAGCTCATTTTTACTCCTTAACTCTTTCACCCCCCCCCCCCAAACATCACTAACCCACATTACTCTTTTTAACTTCAGTACTGCACAATCCTAATAACAGACCAAAGCCGTGCATTGTGTATAACAAATCCCAACTATTTCAAAAGACATAAAATGAACACGTATTTCTTTTGAATATTTTATGTGTTTTTTTCTCTGACAGCTATAAATCTTACTAAATATTCTCTTATACAGTGACGATTCTAACCACTTTTTATCTTCTCTTTGTGAGCTGTTCAATAAGGAATTTTGGTGAAAGAGTCCCCCAGTTTAATGCTGTTGATTGAACCATGTCATGGGGATTGTTGGACTTGTTCTTATGGCCCCCATATGCGCCAATAACGCCACGTGGCATTGTTCCTTTTTTGCATAGACACATTAAAATGGGAAAATACTATACATACAAATAAGATCTTATCTAATAGGATTGGAACACACAAATCTTGTAGCGCAAAGGGACCTTACACCCTGAACATTGACATAACGACCTGGCACAGGCCTCAGAAGAATGGGCATTTTTCATTCACCCCTGAACCAGGGAAGCCATCCACGAAACATCCAACTTTGTCTATAACATCACCTGGAAGTAATCCTTTACCACGGAAGACCCTACCACTGCTCAGACATCGACCTGCTCAAAAGAGACTTCCCTTAACACTGAGAAGACTTAACAACACCGACCTGCTTACAGGACAGGGCTCTCTGTATTGCCCTTTAATTGTGAGGTGAAACTAGAGGACGCTCCACATCCTGACTTCAATGTAGGATATGCAGATTCCAGGATCTTTAATACAGAAACATGATACCAACAACAAAGACTATGTGAAAAATAAAAGTGTGTTGGCACTACAGACAATGTCTTGGATTGGATGATCTAGCTTGCCTGGATCCTAGAGTTGGTCTTATGCCAGGAAACTTCAGGGGTAGTGTCTCTTTGTATTTAGGCCAAGGCTATTCCTTTCCATGCCCCTCATATTTTGGTGGGCCTATGCAAACAACAATTGCCACTCTAACACCGTTTTTACTGTGCTCCTTTGACTCTAATCCTTAAAAAAAAAACCCACTTAAACTTTTGAGGTTAACTTAAACTAATATGCATGTACATGGAAATGTAAAAAAATACTATGCCTCTAATGTCTAAGGAGTTACATAGGTTTTATGGCTTTAGATTGCCTTGTGTGCTGCTAAGAAATATTATAATGTATTACAATCTAGGGACTTGAGGGACAAAGTAATTGTACATGGATTCTGTTTTATTTATCTTAATGTTCTTTGGCTGAAAGTTCAAAATTAAGATATCAGCAAAGGGACTTCTGAGAATTATGTTACGGGTGATTGTCCTTCCACTCTAACTTTACCTTGTCCTCTTTCTTTGCATCTTTGTTCTCATAATTAAAAATAAAAAATTAAAAGAAGAAAACCATCACTTTTTTGTTGTTGTTTCTGAATGAATTAGTAATCAAGTGGTTTATTGGCTTGTCATATCTTAAAGATGCTAAATATTTTGAGGGGGGAAGGAGTCCATTCTCTCTCAATTGGCATCAATCTCACACACATAAAAATTACAGACTATTTGGGGCTGGAGAGATAGCATGGAGGTAAGGCTTTTGCCTTGCATACAGAGGATGGTGGTTCGAATCCTGGCATCCCGTATGGTCCCCTGAGCCTGTCGGGAGTGATTTCTGAGGATAGAGCCAGGAGTAAGCCCTGAGTGCTGCTGGGTGTGACCCAAAAAAAATTACAGACAATTTAAAGTCTAACAATAATGGCACAGAGGCATGTATGAGTCCATACAGGACTATAATGGCCATTGATACTTGGGTCCAGGAAGGAGAAGAATACTCAAGCTCATTCCTATGCAGCACATAGTGGCAACTGTTTTTGCTTCCTCCTCCCATTAGAACTCTTATACAATACTGACAGATGCTTAAAAGCATTTATAGGTGAAGAAACTGTTGGAAAATTGCTGCAAGAGGATGAACAAATAATCATATTTCTGTTCAGAAGGTTCTTATTTCCAGCACAAAATGAAACCCACATCAAGTGTGGGGGGAGGAAAACAAAGAAAAAAATAGTAATGCAAGATTTTGTGTTTTTCTTTTCTTTCTTTTGACATGAGTTCATTCTTCATCACATATGATAGGGAACATAACTGTTGCAGACAAGGCAAAATTCTGAGATTTTCTCAGTTTTTCTTCTTTCCTGATCTCCTTTTCACTGTCTTAAGGTTATCATGCAGTTTCTCCCAGGAACTGAAGTGATGAAGGGGGTCACACAATCTGAAAGCCAATGACCTTATCATTATAATTGTATATCCATAGGTCTGAGTATTTTGTGGGTACAGAGTTTCAGAAGAAATTCATGTCCACAACAATCTACAAAATTCATAATTTACCTCTTTGTACTAACATTTTTTCCTAATATTTGGCTGCTTCCACTTTATGAGGTCAAAGTTGGATACTTAAGACAGAACATAAAAAGAAAACCACAGAACAGGACACTGGAAAAAGGGAAGAGAAACATATATATTTATCAAGAATTGATGATATAAAGCATAAAAAGAACTAAATAAAATCTTTTCAAACTAAAAGGCAGTAAAAATCCTAAAATGTATTTTAGAAAAAAACCTAGATTTTTAAAAATAATACCTTTCTCATAGAAAGTGTTCTCCAGTTTAGAGCCTCACCCCTGTCTGAAAATTTGCTAGAAAAGCTGAATTGAGGTTATTTCCACCACCAACACACATGAAAAACTTGGGTTTGGGCCCAACAATCTGGATTGGTGGAATGTGAGCTCACACACTCTGCTGAGGGTAAAGGGCTGAGTTCACATTTGCAATTTTTGGCCAATCAGGCTGGCTAGGGTAAAAGGAAACAATGATGTTCAGATCTTAAGGTTTTGAGTGTATTCAGGCCATCTTAATAGTGCCCGGGGCTTCAGAATCATTCCTGGAAGTGCTCAGGGACTCCAGGGCTTCATCATCTAGCATTGGTCATCATGGGTCCTTTGGTTTCTACAATTGAACATGGATTGGGTGCATGCTAGGCATATGCCCTAAACACTGTGCTATCTTCTTATCCCACCAATGCAAATTTTAAGTTTTCAGGGATATTTTGATTCACTGTTGAGTTTGATAATGTTCACTATAGAAAATTAAATCTTAGCTCCTCCAATGACGAGGTCTTACAATCACACCACACTTAAGAATACAAGATTGGATCAAGGTGTTTAAAGATATTAATAATAATAATAATAATAATAATAATAATAATAATAATAATAATAATAATAATGAATGCAAGATTGGGGCCAGAGCGGTGGCACAAGTAGTAGGGCATTTGCCTTGCACGTGCTAACCTAGGACAAATCGTAGTTTGATCCCAAGGTGTTTCATATGGTCCCCAAGCCAGGAGTGATTTCTGAGCACATATAGCCAGGAGTAATCCCTGAGTGTCACTGGGTGTGGCCCAAAAGGCAAAAAAAAAAAAAAAAAAAAAGATGACTACCATTGTTTTGGTATTTATACCATCTTACACACCACAAATGTTTCTCTGATTTGCTCACACATCTGTATCTCTACACTGTAGACTCCTCTCTGAGTTGCTTCCATATCCTTTTTTCTGTCTCTACTGCAAACTCTTTGAGGCATTTGTTTCTCTGAGTGTAATCCCTGAGTGTCACTGGGTGTGGCCCAAAAGGCAAAAAAAAAAAAAAAAAAAAAAGATGACTACCATTGTTTTGGTATTTATACCATCTTACACACCACAAATGTTTCTCTGATTTGCTCACACATCTGTATCTCTACACTGTAGACTCCTCTCTGAGTTGCTTCCATATCCTTTTTTCTGTCTCTACTGCAAACTCTTTGAGGCTCGAGATTGGAATGGATTTACTTTTATTTGTTTCTCAATGCCAAGGCAAGTCTACAGTAAAGAAAAAATGCTTTGAAATTAATAATAGGAAAGAATGATGAGATCAAGCCTAAAGAATGAAATAAAAACATTTCAGATATCTATGAATCCATACCAGTTCAATCTTGGTCCATAAAATCTATGCCTAAGCAAAGACTTATATATCCTTTCATAAAAGAGAAGAAAAAAACAAACCAATCGAAGAGAATTTTTCAGAACTTCTAATCGAGTCAGCATTTAGTCTCTGGGGTAAAAATAAGAAATAATTGAACATCTCTCCCATGACAATCCAGTTGGTTGGGAATATTCCTAAGAGGGTTTTGCATTCAGACAGGATCCCATCTGCCCACTCAGACTGAAAGTCATTCCAGAAATAGAGATAAGTAAACCTCAACAACCTAGGCTCCTGGTCCAGGGCTTAAAGATTCCCTTCTCCTTGAATTCTAATCTCCTCCATAGGTAGTAAGTTCTTAGAAAGTCTCTCTACTTGTTCCAACTGGAAGAACTATGATTTCTGATTGTGGAGTCCCTTGGACCCTTCTCTGACACCAAAAATGCATCTTGCTAAGCTTTCAGACTTCTCCTCTATTCTGTACAAGCTATGCAAAGATCACGTTCATGTGTGTGTTCTACCTCTGGTTTTGTGCTGCATGGTCAGTGTTCCCCTGAGATCTGATCCAGGATGTAGTCCCTTCTGATTTCTTTATGATGCCCAAGCCCTTGGCCCCTTGTCTGTAAAACAGAAACATGCATGAGCCTGAAGGATAAATGTCTCCCAATAAAGGGGAATACAGAAATAAGACAAATTCAAATTATCCAGGTGGTGTCTGACCCTTTTGAGCTCATGTTTCTCATCTGTATTAATAAATAGTAGCAAGGACTCTGAAAAAGTCTTAAATGGAAATTCATGGGCCTTTGGAGATCCACCAAGGAGATAGAAGAGTAGCCAAAAGGCCCCTAAAAGAGAAGCAAAAACATTTTAATCCTATTCTCAATGTGTCCATGGGCCCCATGATGAGAAGAATCTTGGCACTGGCAATTCGAGTCAACAAGGAAAGGAGGTGGCTCTTGAAGCTGGTCTCTAGTCTGATAACATGGAGCATTGGGAACTACATTTTTTTTTTTTTTTGGTTTTTGGGTCACACCTGGCAGCGCTCAGGGGCTACTCCTGGCTCTATGCTCAAAAATTGCCCCCGGCAGGCTCAGAGAACCATATAGGATGCCGGTACTTAAACCACCGTCCTTCTGCATGCAAGGCAAATGCCCTACCACTGTGCTATCTTTCTGGCCCCAGGGAACTACATTTTTAATTTCTGTCTGCGCTTTGTATCACTAATGCATCACAACACATGAACGTCATGTTGACCTCAATTCCCCACCCCCAACGCCAAGATTCCAGAAGATAAGAGTGCTTCAAATCTACTGTTCTTCAAATGTGTTTTCACACTCCTGATCATTGTCATAATTCTAAAGGCTCACCTGTTCCTGATGCTTTACTCTTGGTGATGTTAACCTAGGGGTAAGGCTAGCAGTTCTGGATGCAAATTAACAACAGTGATGCATGCTCTTGATCCCTGAACTAGCTAGTGCTCAGAGCAAGGGTCATTTTCCTTCAATTTCCTAATTCCTTTCTGTCCAAAGATCCTTTTACACACAAGGAACTGATTTAGCACTCATGTTTAAACTAGGTTGTCATGGTTTTAATTTTTATATCAACTGACTGGAAAAAATATATATTCAATGAAGAAAGTTACACTTCAAACAACTGAAAACCATATCTATCTATATGCATATACATGTCTACACATATTTTTCATCCTTCGATCTCCCTGCATAGACTGTTGAAACTAGAATAAGTATCATTTATGTTGGCTCCAGACTGCCAATGCTGAATATAGGAGTTCAAGAAGCTCCTCCACAAATATTTATTCAGTATTTATTAAATGTCAGTTATTTTAATAGGACTGGGGATTCAGGCTGATTAAAACCAAGGGAAACACAAACAGTTGCTGTCTCATGGATTTGATGGCCTTGTCAGAGAGGGGGAGTCAAAACTCAAAACACACTTCCTCTATCCATTCATATTATTACCCAAGAGCTGTCAAGGGGCCTGGTGGATCCTGAGAGAGAGCAATGCAGGTTGAAGGGCTGCAGAACTTTAGATAAAGGAGTCCAGGAGAGCCTGGGAGTAGAGTCGTTAGAGCTGGTGATAATGGACCCACTAAGAGAGACACCTCAGGATGTAGATGGGAGAATTAAAGGAGCTCAGTACAGGACTGGAGAGAGTTCAGTGGGTAGCACTTAGCCAATCTGGAAATGATTCCTGGCATCCTATATGGTCTTCTGACTATAAGAGTAGCACAAAAACCATGATCTCCAATTTCAAAGGTCTGTCTGAGACAATCACAATGGAATGGGTCTTCTGGAAACACAATGAAAGACGCTATCCTAGGCTCCATCCTAGGATCAGCGCAAAGACCGAGACCACCAACCACAGAAGACGGATTAAAATGACACTGAGGGAACAGAACTTCTAGAACCAAAAGAAAGACTTCATCGTAAGTTCCACTCCTGGACCTGTGCAGATACTGAGATCTCTAGATACAGAGGTCTTATTTCATCACCCAGGACGGAGCAGAAGTTTTCCAAACACCACGAAAGAACCACTGGTAGAGTAAATGAACCTGAACGGAGTCTATAGTTAATCCCATGACAATATAATCCAAGGGTGGAGAAACCCTGTTTCTCTTAGGTCAAGGGAATTCCTTTTTGAATGACCCCAATATTTACTGTGCCTGTGCAGGAGGGGAAAAAAGGCAAAAAGCACAAAACATTTTTTACTTTTATTTATTTTTATTTACCTATCTAGTTTTTGTCAATATCTTTGATTTGGTGTGGTTATTGAAGTTGTTGTCTCCATTTATATTTATTTATTTATTTATTTATTTATTTATTTATTTATTTATTTATTTCTTCCTTTTCTTTCTTTATGTGCTCTGCCATGTTTTTGATCTCAAGACCACGGCTTTTTTGTGGTGCTTATCTTTATTGTCGGAGTGCTCACTGGGTATTTTATTTGACACTTCTTTTTGTACTGTTGGTGTGTTTCATCCTCTTTTTCCCCTTCATCTCTCAAACCGATGATGAGAGCCTCTAGAAGAACTCCGCCCATTTTCGGCATATTTGATTTTTACCCCAGTTTATTACTTTTCTCTTCTTCAAACAAAACCACATAACTTGAACTATCTAGTCCCACATCCCAGTTAGAGGGGGAAATAAGGGAGGTACCAAGACCAAACAGGTGTAAGACTACTAAGTAGTAAGCTAGGCACAAAGGGGACCACATATTCTAGCAGCCCTGGGGGTGAGGGAGGAGGATATGGGAGGTAGGACGGGAATGGAGGTGTAGGGAGGACAATTCAGTGATGGGAATCCCCTGATTTTATGTAAATATGTACCTAACATATTGTTGTCAACAATATGTAAGCCACTATGATCAAAAAAATATCAACAACAACAACAACAAAAAAGTAGTTTTTGAGTACAGAGCTAGGAGTAACCTTTAAATATTGCTGGTATGAACCCCAAACAAACACACAGGACCTAAGGAGTTCTTTTTGTGTTTTTTGGGGGCATACCTGGATGTAAGAGTTACCCTTACTTTGCATCAATCTTAGTGCTCTCTCTGAACCATATGGGATGCTAAGAATTGAACCTGGGTTAACTGCATGCAAGGCAAACACCTTACCCACTCTACTATCTCTCTGGATCCCCAATTTTTGTTTAGGACTAAACGTGGCTGAAGTAGAAAGGAAATGCTACAAAATAATTGCAGCAATTAGTACAGTGGCTAAGATATGGCATCATCTACTCAATAATAGATGAGTGGACCACAATGATGTGGCATATACACACACACACACACACACAATGGGATACAATGCAACTGAAAGAAACAATAAAATTATGTAATTGATGGCAACATAAATGGAACTGGAAGATATCATTTTAAAAGAAGTAAACCAGGGGCTGGAGCAATAGTGCAGTGGTAGTGCGTTCGCCTTGAATGCAGAAGGACGATGGTTCAAATCTCAGCATCCCATATGGTCCCCTGAGCCTACCAGGGGCGATTTTTGAGCATAGAGCCAGGAGTAACCCCTGAGTGTTGCAAGGTGTGACCCCCCCCCCCCAAAAGAGAGTAAACCAGAAGAAGGATAAATACAGGCTGACCTTGCTTATCTATAGTGTATATAATACTGGATAAGAGAATACAACAACGACCTGCTTACAGACAGGGCTCTCTTCATTGCCCTTAAAGTATGAGGTAAAATGAGAGGATGCTCTGCACCATCCTGACTGCAATATAGGATTTGCAGATTCCAGGATCTTTAATACAGAAACATGATACCAACAACAGAGACTGTGTGAAAAATAAAAGTGGCACTACAGACAATGACTTGGATTGGACAAACTAGTTTGCCTGGAGTCTAGAGTTGGTCTTATGCCAAAAAACTTCGGGGATAGGGTCTCCTTGTATTTAGGCCAAAGGTTTTCCTTTCCATGTCCCTCATATTTTGGTGGGCCTATGCAAACAATAATTGCCATTCTAACACCATTTTTACTGTGCTCCTTTGACTCTAATCCTTAAGAAAAACAATCCACTTAAACTTCTGAGGTTAACTTAAACTAATATGCATGTGCATGGAAATGTAAAAAAGTACTTTGCCTTCAATGTTTAAGGAGTTACATAAGTTTTATGGCTTTAGATTGCTTTGTGTGTTGCTAAGAAATATTATAATGTATTACAATCTGGGGACTTGAGGGACAAAATAATTGTACATGGGTTCTGTTTTATTTTTCTTAATGTTCTTTGGCTGAAAGTATAAAGTTAAGATATCAGCAATGGGACTACTGAGAATTCTGTTTATGGGTGATTGTCCTTCCACTGTAACTTTACCTTGTCCTCTTTCTTTGCATCTTTGTTCTCATAATTAAAAATAAAAAAATAAAAAATAAATAAAGAGAATACAGTGTATTAAATGGAAGATGGCTAAATCATGCTTGGCCCTAGAGTACAGAGAAGAAAAGAAATTGAGGGAAAGAGGAGATAGATGGGTAGCAATGGGGGACAGGATTTGAGGGCATCTGAGTGGTATCAAGTAGTAGTAGAGCTAAATATACAACCCACAGAGTCAATAAAAAAAAAAGAAAACAGTCTTGTTTGTCACCAACCAAATAAAAGTATGCACCCATCAAAATGATAGGCTGGGGAGTATATATATGTGGGATAGGCGGTAGGGGAGTTGGCCTTGGAACTTTGGTGGAGAGAAAATGACACTGATGGTGGAATTGGTGCTAGATCACAGGATGTCAATAAATTTGTAAACATGTCACTTTAATAATTAAAATAATATTTTAAATAAACAGCATGTCAAGGAAGAATTGGTGTAGGAGGTGGGCAAGTTGTTGTGGGTAGATCCTGTGTTTCAGAGGCCTGGGTAGAGACTAGAGAAGCAGGAGCAGGAGCTGCTGTTGGCAGTGGAAGCTGAATGCAAGCAAAGTATTTGGTGTAGAAAGTGGAAGGGAACTGGGTACAATTCTGGGGATTCCTGCAGCTCACTGCCCCCATTTAGGGCAGCATTATTTCTACTGTGGCTTTCATGAGGTCCTCCAAATCCAAGTTCTTATCCATGCTTTTTCCAGGAAATTATCTCTTTAGGTGAGAAGTTTTAAATTAAAGAAATATGAATTTGTTTCATTTAAATCTGCACTCATTAAACCGCCCCCACCCCCACCCATCCCTGAAATAATAAAATATGATTCTATCCACTGCTGATGACTTTGGTTCTTTGAGCTGCCAGGTGCTGGAATACTGTATTTATTAACATATTTTAAGCCCTTTAAAAAGACTGCATTAATTCCTATGATAATTTGGTGCCCATAATACATTCTCTATTCTGAATAGATGTTAATCACTACAGAATGACTGATTTCCCCCTGTACGAGCTAAGCCATGCTCTAACTAGTAGCTAGTAACTTTTTAATTCAATATTGTTACTCAAACTGTTGATTAATATTTAGTTGAGATAATTGTTCTATGCCTCCACCCTCACCACCAGCCCCACTGCCAGCCCCGCCCTCTGAGGGACTTGAACCAAAAGCAAACAATTGGATTTATTCCACTGGAGGTTAGATCATTCTGAGTTCTTGTGTTTCTTGTAACAGGATGCTTGAAGAAAAAGTTCTTCTGATTTCCTGGGCTGCAAACACCTTTTGTGTGGGTTCAGAGTTTGTTTAAAGTAGCATTGTGGAAAGTTACATTAATCCAAAGACCAGTCTGTCTTTGCTCTTTTCAGGTCACACTTGGCTCTCTTTATCTCTTAGCTTTTTAAGGTCACACCCAGCTGCTCAGGGACTATGCATTGCCAGGGATCAAACATTGGTCTCCTGCATGCACAACATACACCCTAACTCTGAGTCACCTTTCCAGGCCCCAAAGGGCTTTTTAGATGCTTCTGACCAGAACTGATCACAGCAGGCCAATTTTCTTATGGTGGAACAAGGTATAATCTGGGCAGTTCCAGTACATTAATGCCTGATCAACTCCCAAAATTGAGGGAACAGAAGGTAAATCCCCTCCTGTGGTGTAGGTCCCAAGGAAAGGTGATGTAGAAATTACAGTCTTAAGCAATGACCAGTGTTTGAGTCAATGTGCCAGGTTCGAGTAAAAGCATCTCCACCTATGTTAGTTCACAAGTCACCCCTCAGGCTTGAGGAGGCCCCAGGATTAGCTCCTCTCCAGTCTGAGCTCAGAGAACATCAGTGATGAACACTGAGTTATGGAGAACAGGAAAATGAGGGCATTGGTGAAAGACGCTGAGATTCAGCCTTGGGATACCCCCAAACCTCTCTCCTTCACATGTCAGCCCATCATCAACACTTTCTTCTTTGCAGAATGGACACTAGATGGAATAAAACCCTTCTTGTGTGTGTGTGTGTGTGTGTGTGTGTGTGTTCTATGTGCAGTTTACAAACTAGTAGCTACCACTCATCTCTGGCTCCATAAGATATTTTTCTGCTCTTTGGCCCACAGAATGTCAGCCAACACTGTGCATATATGTGTATGTATGTATTATGTCTGTATGCATGTGTATAAAAGTGGATTAATGTGTATTTAGTTGAATCAGACATGGATATTGCTGCCTCAGAAACAAGTGGGTTGGCTCTTACCTCACCCTCTTGATGGTTTAGCTCCATCCTACTGCATGGTCCCCTGTGCAGCTGAGAGTGACCCTAAAAAGCTTTGGAGTACCTTCAGGATTTGTGCTGACTTACAGGTAATGCAATTGGAGGGTCCCCAGGAGTTCCGTCTTCACCTCCCTAGGATGGACTTTTGCCTGTCTTGTGCCAAGGGGACCAGCTTTATGAAAGTTACCTGGAAACCACCTGTTGGCCAGGTTGGCTGTCTGCAGTGCTAACTAACTCTGCCCCCATTCCACCCCCTGATCATAGGCTACTTCCTCCTCTGCCTTGTATTTGAGGCAAAGTTCTCTTCTGACTTCCAAGCACCCAGCATCACTGTGACCTTCTGTGCAGTTTTGCTGCAGGCATTGACTGGGAACCAGGTGTCCTTCTCCAGCGAACACATCTCATCTGCAGTCTCTAATGTGCTATAGGGGCAACAGAGGCCTTCATAGAGAACGCTAAAAGGGCCGTTGGGTGTGAGGAGAGCTCCTTTGAGCCAGACCTGGGCATGTAGAGTGCTCCCTTAAAGATCAGAAAGGAAGAAGGCAGCCAAGGATCCTAGTCTGTCTGAGTGCCTCTGGTCTCCAGAGATGGTAAAGTGGGATATGCTTCAGTGGGTTATCTGCAGCCAAGGGGAGTAGACAGTGGGAACCACCCCAAGTCTGTGGGAGAGAAGCCAGTTCTTGCATGCTGAATGTTGCCTTAGAAGCCAATAATCAAGAGTTTAGGAGCAGGCTGGTGTACAGGGAATGAGATGGTACATCCTTATGATGCTGGCAAATGCAGGGGAGGGAGCCCTCCCCCACCAGATGAAAACAGGGATCTCCTAGGAGTCTCAGCCTCTCATTCAGGATCCCATGTCTTAAAATGCAACCAATATGGAAAGTTAACTATAGTCAATAAAAGATTGGTTGCTACTTAGGTTAGAGTTAAAGTATAAAGAATATTATTTTTGTATTTGAGCTACACACCTGGCACTGCTCAGGGCTGACTCCTGGTTCTGTATTTAGAGATCACTCTTCACAGATGCTGGAGATAGAACCCAGGTCAGTTATATGCAAGGCAAGTGCTCCATCCACAGTACTATCACTGTTTCTGGCAATATTACTTTTTGAAACATTAAATAAATGCCTGTGTCTTCAAGTCAGAAACTGAATGGTTTCTCTCTTGCCATATGCTCCTTGGCATTGTCTCTACTTCTCTAAGATATGTGTCAAGGTGCCCAAGAAAACCATATGCACATCCAGGCCAGGATGGAGACGAAGCTTTGTTCTTGTCCTTGGAAAACAAAACCTAGGCCTTGGCTAACTCTAGTCATGTCTGACACAGCCTTGCAATCAGGCAGAAATGGGAGAGCTGGGTGGGTTGGACAGTGTATCTGTGCATGTATGTAAGTGCACTATTCCCACCTGTGCATATTATTGCAAAGAAACTGGCTTTATGAACTGCTTATTGCCTCTATAAGTCAAAATTAACTTTTAATACTCCATTGAAAGGAGCTAAACTGTTGACGTTTCAGATAAAAATTCATTCCCATCAACCAGATAAAGGGGGCAGAGAGGGAGGGCCCAGCTACATTCCAGCATTTGAAAATTAAAATAGAGCAAAACTCTACCATGGCTATAGGCAAGGGCCAATATGAATCTCCTGGCACATTTTTGGGAGGAAGAGCAAACTTGGCCCATGACCCAAGACAGAGATCTAACTCTCCTGCTGAACAATTTTATAGAACACACAATATCTTTTTTTTTCTCTCTAAATCTAACTCCACCTTCTAAAACAACTCATTAAAAAAACATCCAGATAAGTGGTTGGAGAGATGCAGCAGGCAAGGTACTTGCCTTGCATGTGGCCAATCTGGATTTGGTTCTTGACACTACAATGCTCTTCTGAATCCTCCAGTAATGATTCCTCAGCAGAAAGCCAGGAGTAAGTCCTGAGCACCACCAGGTCGCCCCCCCTCAAAAAAAAATTAAATTAAAATATCATACAAATGAGCTTCATGAAAAGTTTACCAACAAATGGCTTTCTCAACACCCACTCCTGTCCTAATGAAAAAAAAAAAAAAGCTGATCTCTCTAGTCCTAAAGATCCCAATGCTGATTTTGTCAGAAACACAAAAAGCAAAAAAATGCAATTGCATTGTGCTGATGCTAAATGTTAATAGATTTGCTTAAATGCCTGCTAATAGTGCCCCTAAAATTAGCTAGACTAGTAGTGCATGCCTAATGTGTTGTTGTTTTGTTGTTGTGCTGGCATTTTTGTCTCCCCTTCTTTTATCAGAGGAGGAAAATGCTCTCCCCCCAAATGGGGAGTCTTTGCCTACAGCCCATCTCCCGTGGCACACATGGATTCTGCACGAAGAACACACACTCAGAAATGATCCCCCAGTTCTGACATTCTGTCATGAAGGTGACAAATCCTAGTGCTCTAATGTTTCATTAAATTAAACATGAAATGTTTAATGTTTTGTTAAATTAAACATGAAGCCGTGACTTTGCACCCGAGAACCAGAGCCTTCTATCAATTCTTCACACTCCTTCAGGTCACTTTGGAGGTTATGGAAACTGAGTTTTTTGGTTTGTTTGTTTATCAGAAGGCGTGCCTTCCTCTCTGTGGTTCAAACAGACTTTCTCTGAATGTGTTTATAAATAAAAGCCAATAAGCAATGCAGTACTGAGGGCTGGGGGACTAAACCCAGTCCTGTTGAGACCCAGCTGTAGGCAGACCACCCCTCTGCTTAGCTCTCTTTTGATTTCCTCCTATAGAACATTCCCACACATGGTTGAGAGGTTTCCAAAGAGCAGAAGAGGGCCTCGTCTTACATTTCATGGACTGGCAACCTATGTCTCTGAGAAATGTAGGCCTCCCAGTAAACTATTGACACAAGTCCCAGTGACAAAAGAGCTCTCATCTGCTCCAACTGACATCCTTCTCTGTGCCTTGGTTTGTGAGGACAGAACTTGACAGGGCAAAGGACCAATCCAAACCAAACCAAACCAATGATTCTGACTCCGGAAGACACAGGCATGAGTATGGAAAAGCATGGTACTGGTGATAAAATAGAAGTTGGATGAAACTGGGTAAACTTCGTTTGCCGACAAAGTCTGGGCACTGATACAGACAAGAGATATGGGGGTTCAGACCCAAACAAACATGCTCCTTTTCTAGCAGGTCAATCTGAGTTCCAAGTGACACATTTCTGCAATCAATCACCAACCACTATTTTGTAGAGCACAGCTAATGGAAGGATTTGAATAGGAAGAACAACCAAAGCACCGAGAGCTACATGAGAGGAAAACGATTGGTATCAGAAGTGTCTGAATAGACTCACATTTTTATTCCTTGTGATTCTAAGTGACTTTGAGTTAGTTTCTAAATAGGTCTCAAAGTAGAGAGAAACATTCAGCACAGACAAAGGTGCCACAAACACTTCCAGTCCAGTCAAACTTGCCATCTGCACTACTGTGTTGGCACAGTGGATCTGACACAGCCACTCGGCTGTCAAACCACAAGTATTTGGTTACATGTACTTACAGAAGACTCCCTACTCCAGAACCCCACTTCCAAAC